>NC_091832.1:6244605-6913176 GCF_037783145.1 Equus przewalskii | reverse complement strand
TGAGTTACTTACTTTGTGTGCATTAGTTCAATCCTAATTGTACAACTGAAAACTTAGGACATTAAAGGGAGCCTTGACACTGTTGCCGTTGACTTCTGACTCTTCTTATTCATTCAATAGTGTCTCACTCTTCAGCTAATTAAAACTGTCATAAGGATGCTTAGTTCTCCAAAGAGGGGAGTAAGTGGTAGAGATACCATGGGATAGTGACATAAAAATTAAGAGCTGGCTTTTCAGAGCTCTGGGATAAGGGACCTTAGGGATGTAGTCTGAGTTCAAATATATCACTGGGTGCAGATCTGTAAATATATGGATGAAGTTCAGTCCCTCTTACGCACAAGAATGCTGTAATCATTGTTTGGGGTACAGAATGGGATATGTTTCCTGCTGGTTCGTTATAATTAGACATGACACATATCCTGACAAAAGTTAATTAAATGAAAGTTAATGAAAGGCTAATGAGCATACTGTTTATTTTCTTTGTCAATTATTCTTCACTGTATTTGGATCTGGTTACTCTTGTTGCATAACAAATTAAGCCAGAACTTAATGGCTTAAGACAATTATTTTATCATGCTCACTGATTCCTCTGGTCTGCACTTGACAGGGCAATGCAGGGATGGCTTGACCCTGCTTAATGATGTCCAGGGCCTCAATTGGGATAACTTGAAGGCTGGCGGTTACTTGATGGCTGGGAGCTAGAATTATCTGAAGGTTTGTTCACTCACATGTCTGGGGCCTGCCCTAGGATGATTTAAAGACTAGGAGTAATGATTGGAGTACTTATACATTGGACTCCTTAGCATGGCAGCCTCGTTGGACTTCTTACATGGTGTCTCAGGAATCTAAGCATGCGTAGTCTTAGCAACAAGGCAGAAGCCACATTGCTTTTTGTGACCCAGACTTGAAAGTTGCACAGTGTCACTTCTACCATACCCTCGTGTTGGAAGTAGTCATAAGCCTGCCCAGATTCAAGGAGAGAGGAATTAGACTCCACTTGTTGATGGGGAAATGGGAGGGGGTAGCATTGTAGAAAAGCATGTGAGACAGGAGATATTGTCGTCTTCTTTGGAAAGTACAGTCTGCCACACATGACAGCAGGTTTTCATTTCCACAGTGGCTTACTGCAGGGCCCTGTCTGAAAGCAGTGCTTCCTGAGGGTGGATTCCAGAGTATTAATTGAAATGCACAGATAATCTTACACAAGTTAATAGCTATTGGGTTTGATCTCCTTTATTGGTAATCTTAAAACAGCAGTGAAGAATAAAGTATGCCAGTATTTTACAACTAAATTTCACAACTCTGATTACAAAACAGAAACATGTTATTAAGAAATCATTAAGAAATCTAGGCGATAACAGTCATTTGGTCTTAACTGACAGATTAATGCCTATGTGATCGAGTATGGACTACCTTTGAAATTGTCTTTACAAGATGATTTAAAAACACCCTTTAAATATTGTCAAAAATGATAAATTGACTGACACAGATCCTTATAAATGCTAGGCAATGTGTTTAAAAGTTATGTTTAGTCTTTGGGTTGGGAATTTCTTAGATCTTGCATTTCACTGTGTATGTCACTAGAGCAATTGGCAGCCTATTTATGAAATCTTCATTGAAACTCTTTAGAAATTATTTCAACTGACAAAATTTTGTGTCAGTGAAGCAGGGTAATTGCTCAGCATGTGACAACTTTCACCTTCAGTTTCAGTGTGTGCCTTTGACTCAGGTAGGTAGCAGCCCAGAAACAGTTACCATCTGTAGCCCATGTGAAACCCATATGGTAGGTTTGCCTTATTGCTAGTTAGTAAATAGATTTATCGCCTATCCCACTACTGTTGTTTATTCAGTGATTTATTTAACAAACATTTTCTGGGCATTCACTGTATGCCAGGCAATCTTAGTAAGGTGAGAGAGACTGAGATGCAAACAAATACACATGATTAGAGCATGCTAAATGCAAGAGTGGAAAGAGGAACAAAATGCTGTGTGAGTCCAAAAGAGGGATGTTACCATGTGTAAGTTTTCCCTTTGAGAAGTCTCAGGAAAAACTTTTAGTTGTGTCTGAAGTCAAGTCAACAAGCAGGTGTTTTAAGCAGAACCCATCTTGCATTTGCCCCTCATAGCACTTTCAATAAGTAAGAGGTTCAGCTCAGAGAACAAAACCTCTTTGTCAGCTGTAGAGAGCTGAGCAGAGTTTTACATTTAATCTTAGAGGGAGTTGCCTGATGCCAGGTACCATGTTTCATCTGCCCCTCTCCCTGGCTTGGTGTTTCTATCTTTACTGTCTTGGTGCTGATTCCCAGATGGAGTTATGGTCCAGATCACGGCAGAGAACATGGATGCCTTAAGACAGGCACTGCGGGAGATGAAGGACTTCACCATCACCTGTGGCAAGGCAGATGCCGAGGATCCCCAGGAGCACATCCACATCCAGTGGGTGGATGACGACAAGAATGTCAACAAGGGGTAAATGCAGTGAACTTCCCCTTTGTGGCTTTTAGTTATGGGGCTAGGCTCTGGGTTTTGTCTACACTGGTGTTTTATAACTGAAAGCCCTGCCTAAGAAAAATATGTTATGTATATGTTGTATACATAACACAGAATTTTAAGTTTCTGGTTTCTTGGCTTAATTAATTTATTTTTTGTAAAGATTGGCACCTGAGCTAACATCTGTTGCCAGTCGTTTTCTTCTTCTTCTTCTCCTCCTCCTCCCCAAAGTCCCCCAGTACATAGTTGTATGTTCTGGTTGTGCTATGTGGGGCGCTGCCCCAGCGTGGCCTGATTAGCGGTGCCATGTCCACACCCAGGATCTGAACTAGTGAAACCCTGGGCCGCCAAAGCGGAGTGCACGAACTTAACCACTCAGCCACGGGTCCGGCCCCTCTTGGCTTAATTTATGAAGGAGTTTCTGTGCATATTTTTGAAGGGAGGAGGAGGGAAGGAGTTGATGAAACAAAACAATCCTAAAGTTACTGCAATAATAGTAATAATACCTAAGCCTTTTATCATTTTCAAAGCACTTTTGCTAATATTATTTCATTTGATATAATAACTAGTGTTGTTATTCCCATATACAGATGAGGAGTGAACAAGCACCAAAAAGGCAAAATGACTCCTCAAGGCTAGGAAATGGCAGGGCTAGGACTTAAAACCACCTCCTTGGGCTTCAAATCCTATACTCTTGCCCAGTATATGGCGGCTGTATTCTGATGATTCAAGCCAAAACTTGGAATCATCTTTGACACTTTTCTTTCTCTCACACATACACCTAATCCAACAGTAAATCCTGTTAGCTTTTCTTCAAAATATAACCGGAATCGTGCTACTACTCACTGCTTCTACTGCCACCCTCCTTTGGTGTGGATTATTGCAGTAGCCTCCTAATTGGGTACTTTGTTTCTGGTCTTGGCCTCCTCCCTCCCCCCAACCTAATCTGTTTCCAGTGCAGCAGCCAGAGTAATGTCATTCTCTGTTCAAAACCCCTAACTGGCTTCCACTATCATTCAGGGTAAAAGCCAAAGTCTTTTATGACCCATAAGGCCTTACACAATCTCTGTGTCTCTCCGCCTACCGTCTTATTTCTCAGAAGCCACGCTTGCCTTCTTGTTTGAACGCATCAGCTATACGTCTGTCCTCAGGCCTTGCCACTTGCTGTTCTCTCAGCTTATACCCTGCCCCTAGATAGCCAAATGAGTCACCCCCTCACTGCCTTCAAGTTTTTTCTAAATGTCACTTTCTTAGTAAGATCTTCCCTGGCCAACCTATCTAAATTATAACCCTCTCATGCACATTGCTTCCGTCCCACCTCCAATACTTCCTGCATTACATTTCTCAAGAGCACTTATACTTCTCTAACATACAATATAGTTTTACTTACTTATTTGATTCTGTTGCCCCTGGGATGTAAGCTCCATGAGGGCGGGGCTTTTGTCTGGTTTATTTACATCTGTATCACCAGCACCTAAAATATTGCCTGGCACCTAGTAGGTGCTTTAAAAAATTGATTGATTGAAGGAATATATCATACTTCATTGTAGTAAGCTTTCTCCCATCCATCCATTCATCTTCAGGCAATCATTCTACATGCAGGCCTCTGGAAATACAAAAAATGAATTCCACACAGTCCCTGCTAACAAGTGGCTCACTCTGGTTTTGAAGATAGTTATAAATAAGTGCACCAAAGTATGGAAGATGCTCATAGAAAACTCATTAGGATACACTGAAGATAAAAAGGAAAGCAGGAACTGGGTAGAGGTGGTAGGGCAGTGGTCAAGAACAACTCATAGAGAAACGGCTGCTGCTTGAGCTGAATCTGGTGAGATGAGTATTTGCCACGTAGTTGTGGCAGAGCCAGCACTGCAGTCTGAGGGAGTAGCAGGAGCAAAGGCAGATGGAGGACATTTACAACCCGGCACACCGGATTTAAGAAAAACAAAGATTTTAAAACTTTTGCTATTGAACAAGAAGAAGCAATTTCTATATCAATGAGTGCATTTGCTTATTACAAATAATCCTTTATCTTCTCATACTTCACAGGAAAATTTAATTTCAAAATCAATTTGTGTTTAATTCTCTGTTATAGCTGCAAGTGAAAATGGTTATTAGGACCAAAAAATTGGTAATCTGATACCGTAAGGTATCGGTAGCAGCAAGCAGGTTGCCCCTTCCTACAACGGGTGCCAGAGACAGCATCTTAGAAGAGAGGACAAGACCCCTCAGGGCAGACTCTTGAACTCAGGAGTTTAGTCTGTAGTGTATAAATTGAATGTTTTCCAGCCGGTCCTGCATCGTCTGGGTATCCTCTCTCAAAAGAGTGCTAATCGACTGAGGCTGCCTTTTTTTGACATTGTTGTTTGATGAGTTAGAAATTAAACTTAACATTGTTTAAATAATTTTAATTCAAGCAAATGAAATGAATCCCTGATACTGAAGTTAAAGTTAAATTTGATATTTTATACCTAGAGATTCAAAAACATAAACAAGTGTGAAAACTTAGGAAGAGTTTGCAAACTCTGTGACAACTAATTTGAATCCTCGTCAGAATGAGTGTGTATCTTCACATATTTATACTTGCTATATTTTGGAGAGAAAAGGATTATAACAAGTGGCCATTCTATTTAGGAATCTAGGAATGATAATTTAGCACTGAAGGGAATTCGTTGTGATAGATAATATAGATACTCGTTCACCAGTTCACACCAGCACTGTCATAATTAACGTACTTGATCAAATAATTCTTTTAATCAACAAACATTAAGCTCTGTGTTCCAAGCAGTGTGTCAGAACTGGGAATATAGCACACAGAGGTGAGTATATTATATTCCCTTCCCTTTACAAGTTTATTTGTAAGGCAGATTCACAAACATATGAAGAATACAACATGGTGAGTGTTACTACAGTCGGGAGCAGAGTGCTGTGACAGCAGAGGGGAGAGGGAGAGTGGGTGGGTGGCCCTGTGTTCATTGAAGGAAGGCTGGAAGAAGAGAGCAAGTTTGAGTAAACAGTTTCTTTATGTTAAAAGAACCAGCTCCTGGAATCATGACTCCTTTTCTGTGTGTGTTCTTCGAATTGTTTCAGTGCATCAGCCCTTCCCGTGCTCTGTTCACGTACATTTTTGTGCAGTGGCTTATTGTTGCTGTGATGTGTTGCACAGATATGTTCAGCAAGGCACCTAATGTAATTAGTAGCAAGACTTGAGAAGGGGTTCTCCTAACTTCAAGAGCTGCTTCCATCTCTTTCCTTTGCCTCTGTTTTAGTGTCGTAAGTCCTATAGATGGGAAGTCCATGGAATCTATAACAAGCGTGAAGATATTCCATGGATCAGAGTATAAAGCAAATGGAAAAGTCATCAGATGGACAGAGGTAAGCAAATGAAACTTGGCATTCTTGACCCCTTTTGAGCACAATTTTTTGCTAGGCCCAGAGACACATTCTGGGCTGATTCTGGAGGATGAGAAAAAAAAATATCTCTGTTTACCTTCTATACACCAGTTCCCTCTGGTCTATCTTAGCTCACTGGGAGAAAAGCCACCAACTGCAGCCTGCAGCAGTGTGACGTCTCCTCCTTCCTATGCACTAGCTTTTAGAGATTTGTTTGTATTGGAATTCAAGAAGGTGCATCTCTGAGTGGTACATACCATCTTTGCTGTTTTCTTCAGAAAGCTGGGCTAGTTATGCTGCACTCACAGATAAAACTATCTTAGATAACACGGTCTTTAAAAAATAAACTTATTTCACCAAGAAGAAAACTAAAAAGAGACTAAGTAACTTGTCCAAGATTACAGGGTAAATAAGTAATGGCAAAGTCCTGACTCAAACCCAGATCTGGCCAACGCCTAAGCTGTTTCCAGACTATTGTTCCTTAATTTGAAAGCCGTATTAGAGGCTTACGTGGAACTGAGAGGAGCGAGCAGGGACACCCTGTGTACATATCATACAAATCAGAAAATTTATTCTCTGAGAATAAACAGGTAGGTCCTGGGTCTCAATTTCTTGTCAACCTCATTTATACTCATCTGTAAAATAAAGCATTAAATTATAAAATCTCTAGGATTCCTTTTAGCTTTAAAAGTCCTAATTTTTTTCTGTTTTTTAAAATTTTATTGAGGTCATAATAGTTTATAACATTGTGAAATTTCAGTTGTACATTATTATTTGTCAGTCACCATACATATGTGCCCCTTTACCCCTTATGAACCCACCCCAACCCCCTCACCCTCTGGTAACCACTAATCTGTTCTCTTTGTCCCTGGTGTTTTTCTTCCACATATGAGTGAAATTATACAGTTTGTCTTTCTCTGTCTGGCTTATTTCACTTAACATAATACCCTCAAGGTCCATCCGTGTTGTTGCAAATGGGATGATTTTGTCTTTTTTTATGGCTGAGTAGTATTCCATTGTATATGTATGCCACATCTAAAAGTCTTAATTTTTAAAAAAGTACTGTGACGTCTAGCTTTTCCATTTTATGCACAAGGTAACTGAGGCCATGAGAGGTTAAGTGCCTTGCCTAAGTTCACATGACTGGTTCCTGATAGCAAGAGACCAGAACCTGGTTCTCCAGTTCTCGAGCTCTTGCTCCAAGGAACTTATCTTTCATACCAGGCTTGGTGTTTTCATATGCAACTCAGTGTTTTTAGCTGCTTGCTTTGTAATGATTATCCCTTTGACACATTTTGAGTAATGCAGGGTCTGGAACATATAAAACGGTTTATCGCTTACAAAATAGTTTGACCTCCATTCCCTCAAAAGTAGGGAGGCAACCCATCTTATTTGCATAATGAGAAAACAGGCTCAGAGAGGCCCTGTGACTTTTCTGTTACTAGTTACTGGCAGAGCAGGGCCAGAGGTCTCCTGGCTCCCAGTCTAGAGCTCTTCCCATCATTTCGTGCTGCCGTTCTCACTAGTGCATCGGGCACAGGACTTCAGAGCTCCCCGCTTTGTAGTATTCTTAGTATAAGCCCCTTATTGAGCTGTAAGCTAGGAGTTGGTATCTATAAGCATTGTGTATTTGCATATCTCTTTTATATAATGCTTTTATATTATTTTCTCTTTACAATAACCAGAGAGGACAGGGGCTTTCCATTTTACAAAGGCAAATTGGGCATGAAGAAGTCAAAGGACTTGCTCCTGACCCTCCTCTATGTGACTAGGACTTGGGTCTCTCAGTTCCAAGTTTGCTGTGTTTCTGCCTGTGCCCAGTGCAGTGCTCAGCTTGGTGCCAGGACACTGACACAGCTCTGGCCTCAGCAGTGGCAGGGCCATGGATGGGAAAGCTCTGTCTGTGTGAGGAGCAGAAGACTTGGATCTGGGCTTGGCCCTGCATCTAAGTACTTCTAGCTCTTGAGTGAGTCACTTCTCTTCTCTGAGTAATCTGTAATACAAGGGGGTTGGGTCACATAATCTATAAGGGCCAAAATCTGAGACTCTAAGATCGTTTTCTAAGAAAATTGTTCACATATAAGGATTACCTCTTAGAAGTGCACAATGCAAAATGGAAGCCTTTTGGGGTTCTGAGTAAAACATACCATTATGACCATGGCCAAGAGCAGGGAGATAGGCGGGTCAGGTCTTCTTGCACATCTCAGAGGATGAGGGTGCTCATACACAGTGAGCTGATGCACTTGTTTCTTCCCATATCTCCTGAGCGCAAGGTTAAGTCTCTTTTGTGTGGGGAACAGGTGTTTTTCCTAGAAAGCGATGACCAGCACAATTGCCTGAGTGATCCTGCAGATCATAGCCGATTGACTGAGCACGTTGCCAAGGCTTTTTGCCTTGCTCTCTGTCCCCATCTGAAGCTTCTGAAGGAAGATGGAATGACTAAACTGGGACTACGTGTGACGCTTGACTCAGATCAGGTAAGAAGAGTCTCAGGTAGCCTTTGAAGCTGGCCTTGGGCAGTCTGTATTTTCTGACATGAGGTTTCCTGCATCAACCCAGAGAGCTTAATTCTCTGCACCTTCTGGCTTGACCAGATGTAAGTCACCTGGCCTTCCCTCTATTAGTAATACACCTGCATGTGTTGGTCAGAGTCTGAACCATCTGAACCTTGTCTTCCTCACCTGAATGTCTTCCAAGGACTGTCTGTAGTGTGGGGTAAGGAGGGGAAGTGTGTGTGAGGGACCTGCCAGCCCTGTGTGAACAGTATCAGTGCTACTCTTTGAGAACCGCCCAGTCCCACCCTTCAGGAATCATTCTGCCTCCCTCAGAGAGCAGGTCCTAAGCTGTCCCATGTCCTGTTTTTTCTTAATCCAACTACAGCAGGCTTCTGCTGACTGGGCTCTGCAGCTCCCACTCCTTAAGATTTTTCTTACTGTCAACGTTTCCATGCTGGTTGGTGGCTAAGACTTGAGCTATTTCTCCATTACTTTTCCTGTCAGCTCAGGTCTCCTATGGCCGGGCTTCCCTCCCTGTCTTAACTTTTTTGTATGCTGTTTGTAGTAACAGTCCAGTCTTAGCACATGCCCCTTGCCCCAATTCCTTGTTCCATTGTCTCTCTCCTGTGGTTTAGCATTCTCATCTCTCTACATTTCTTTGGATTTTGGATCCTGTGACATATCTCAGTGCTCCTGCTTTGATGCAGAGTTGTGTCATTATCAGGAAAAATGTGAAAGGTTATATATCTGGCTCCATTTCCTGACTGGTCATCATCAAGTATATATTTTCTGTTTAAGGTCTTGCCCAATGCCGTAGTAAGCATATCAGGGTAATACAAGTGAGGTTTCATGGTCCTTTCTCGAATGGTACTGATAATCTGGCTGGAGAGAATTACCTCATATAAACAACTAAAGAACAAGCATTTTTCTGCTAAATGTTTGAGCCTTTTGAGGGCAGGGGCCCTGTTACATTCATCTTTGAATCCTTGTATTTGTACATGCTCATAAAATGGTGTGTGGATGGATGGAAGAACAGATGTTCAGTTCCTGCTATGTTAGGGAATTGTACCTAGTATGTTTCTCATTTTAATTTTCACAACCAAAGTTTCTTGTATTATCTCTGACATTCCATACCTCCCTACACCATGCCTCTCCCCCACTCCCCCCGACCCTTTCCTTTCCTGGGAAACTAGGGTCTTGCCCAAGGTCTCACAGCTACCAAGTGGTAGGGTCAGGATGAATAAAGGACAGGATGATAAATGACAATTAAGGGAAGAAAAGGAGAAATTTGTGTTCACTGCCATGTGTCTAGCCCATGGCCAAGAAGGACATCCCTTTCCTGCTCAGCCTCTTTGGCCCTGAGCCCCCTGGAGAGAGCTTTGTCCAGTAACCTGTCATTCCCTTCTCTCTGCGGTGTAGGTTGGCTATCAAGCAGGGAGCAATGGCCAGCCCCTTCCCTCGCAGTACATGAACGATCTGGACAGCGCTTTGGTGCCGGTGATCCATGGAGGGGCCTGCCAGCTCAATGAGGGCCCCATCGTCATGGAACTCATCTTTTATATTCTGGAAAACATTGCATAGACAGAGAGGACTTCATTTTTTTTCCTGTTCAGACCTGTTGCAACAGCAGTCATACCCAAATCATTTGCACTTTAGAACTGGAAGATTAAGCTTTTGTTAACACTATTAATGGTGATGGGGGGAGGGAGTGGGGGTTTGGGGGTCATGGGTGGGAAAGGGTGGTTGGGGGGACAGAGGTTCCATAATTCTAAGTCTTCTATGCATCGTCCACCAAGAAGATCTGGGCAGCTTCTGTTACTGCACAGCAGTTATGCTATCCTTGCAGCTAATCTCCTTCTGTTACTATTTAGACAAGAATCCTGCTCCTCTGTTTTAAGACTTACTTACGGTCTTGTGCTCGGAAATGCTCCAATGGGTACAACAATGACCAACGGTGGGTGGGAGGGCAGAGGGGAAATAAAAAATGAAGCATCAGTCTTGCACTCTTTGTACAGAATTGATATACTGATCTTGTCCCAGTTACACCACAGTGACTTCAGGTAGAAGTCACACAGAAATTTTTGTTTTTAGCACATTATTCATTGAAGTGAATCAAAGACCCAACAGACTGTCTCTCGTCTAGCCCAGGAAGGGCAGCTCGGTGTAAACGAGGTCACTTGGACCGCAGAGCTGAGTTCAGGATTGCTGGAGATGTGCCCCAGGGAGTGGCGGGTATTGAATAAGGGCTTTCTGGGAAAGCTGACAGGATACACCCAAGATGTTTTTAGTTATAATATACACTAGAGCTATTTTTAAAAACCTTTTACTGAGAAATAATTTAAATTTCCAGGAAAGTTGCAAGTACCAAAAAACCTATGCACGCCTTACCTAGATTCACCCATTTTTCAAGTATTAACATTTTGCCTCATGTGCTTCATCATTGTTTCTCTCTCTCCATAAAAACTGAGGCATTTGAAAGTAAGTCGCATGCATCATCGCCCTTTACCCCTAAATGCTTTAATGCTTATTTCCTAAAAATAAGGATATCCTCTTACCTAACTGCAAGACAGTTCTCAACTTGAGTCCATGTAGCATTGACCTGATACTTTAAGCTATCATCTGTCCAATGTCCTTCATAGCATTTTTCCCTCCAGTAAAGCTTCCAGCCTAGGATCAGACATGGCAAGTAGCTGTCCTCTTTCATCGATATTTTTAGTGAATTCCCTCACCCCATTTTTTAAGTAGAAAATGCCTCATTTTGAATTTGGTGTTTCCTGATAATTAGAATCAGTTTATGCATTCTTGGCCAGAAGCCTCCCTAAATGATGCTGTATCCTTTTTAGGGCATCTTATCTGGGGTCACTTGATAGCCATCTGTGCCCTTCATTAATTATGGTAAATTTTGATGACCTGGTCAAGGTCTTGTTCAGTTTTTTCACTGTATATTTTACCCCTTGGAATGAATAACCAATATGTGTAGAGACACTTTCAGATTATGCAGATATCTTGCTCATCAAAATTTCCCCTTGGATTTAGTGTCCACTGATGTTTCTTGTCTGAATTGATCTTTTCTATGATGGCTACAAAATGGTTTTCCAATTCCAGCACTGTAACTTAATTTTCATTATGAGCTTATAGAGTACTTTTTGAATGGTTGTAATTCATTATTTTGGTGCTCAAATGGTCTGATTTGGCCAGAGGAAGCCCCTTTAAGCTAGTTCCTACGTCCTGGTGACATGCTCCTATCATGTTATGGAAAACTTTCTTTTCTTGCCTGACAAGATGCTCCAGGATCATCTTGTGCTTACCCTGCCCCAGCCACGGAGTCAGCCATTTCTCCAAGGAGCCCTGGTTTCTTTTAGTGAGAGTGGTATGAGGAACCAAGATTTGGTTTACATATATGTGATGCATTCTGATCATTTTCTCTTTTAGTAAAAACTTATTTTGGTCTCAGACCAAATGGATGTCATAACCCAGTCTGAAAAACACTGCTCTTAGGCCAACTCCCTCCCTTGTGAGTGGCATCTTCTGAAAGCCCAGGCCAAGCAGGCGTCCCTCTGCAGGAAAAGGACAGTTCCAAGAATCCCCTGGAAGCTAATGCAGGCCTCAGTGGCCAGAGGTGGGCTTAGCGCTTGGCATGTACAGGCTGTGGAACTGTTGAGGGCAATAGGGCAGCAGCTGTTTTCCAGAGGCCCAAAAGCCTGGCCGTTGAAGCGTGGCTAGCTAGGTGTATCCGTCTTCGGGATGGGTGGGGTATCCACATTCTACAGCTGCCGCTCCATAGGCTTTGCTGATGGTGCTTACAGAAAACTGTGACTGACCTTCTCATAGACTCAGAGGTACTCGGGGCCTCTGAGGGAAAACAAGAGTACATGCCCATAGAACACCAGCTTGTAAGGACTGAGCCCTGGGACTGCCACCCCCTAAACCCAACAGGAAAGGTATTTGGGGTGTAACATCCAGCTTGGTGTAAATATACCTCGGAAGTTTGGACTTGGTTCCATTTTCCTATAGAAGTTTGTCTTTCTTCTCACTCAGCTAAATAATCTTGCAACTGTACGTACTTCTGGATCAGTGCAAGCTTTTTAATTCTCCCACTAAGGACAAACTCTGGCCCCTACAGAGTCAGGTCCATTCTCAATTGTGTAAAATGTCCTTTATGTTTAGTAAAATCTTCTTGTGGAATTAGGCATAAAATACCCAAGGCTAGTTTACTTTTTTCCTTCTTTAACTTTGTTTTTATGCACCATATATTGTAAGAATTATATATAGCGGAGAGCTGAAACATCACATTTCTAAGTCAGTCAAAATTTTCTAGAATGTAAACGTAAAATATAGAGACTTAGATATGAGATCCTTATAAACTAAAGAGGAATAGAATTGCCATTCTGGTAACTTATTAAATTTTTTTAAATTCTTGAATTCTTACCAAATGCTAGGCAATACAGTTTCCCTTTTTTTTTTTTTTTTTTTTTTAAGATTTCTTTTCCTTTTTCTCTCCAAATACCCCCAGTACATAGTTTTGTATTTTTAGTTGTGGGTCCTTCTAGTTGTGGGATGCCACCTCAGCATGGCCTGATGAGCAGTGCCATGTCCGCGCCTAGGATTCGAACCAGCAAAACCCTGGGCCGCCAAAGCGGAGCACGCCAACTCAACCACTGGGCCACGGGGCCAGCCCCTCATTTATTTTTGTCAGCACCTTCTGAGCACCTACTAGACTCCAGGGCTATAGAAAATGGGACTCTGCCCTGTGTTACATTCCCATCTAGTGTCTTTCCTCATTCAGTGGTTCCTGAATGCAGGTGGGCCCAAAATTTACAACTGAATTTACTTCTATCATAACTAGTCATCTCAGGAATAATTTATACACTTAATGCATTTCAGACAATAATCAAGCAATCCGCTTGTTATATAGAAACATGTGATGTGATGGAGTTGGACCCCCACAAGCTCCCTGGCTCTACCAGTTTCATCCTTTTTGGGGGGGGGGGTGCAGTGGGGGGAGGAAGATCAGCCCTGGGCTAACATTTGCTGCCAATCTTCCTCTTTTTGCTGAGGAAGACTGACCATGAGCTAACATCCATGCCCATCTGCCTCTACTTTATATGTGGGACGCCTGCCACAGCCATGGCTTGATGAGCGGTACCATGTCCGCACCTGGGATCCAAACTGGCAGACCCCAGGCTGCCGAAGCAGAATGTGCGAACTTAACCGCTTCGCCCCGGGCTGCCCCTACCAGTTTCATCCTAAAAGGAGCTGCCTTTACTTATGGGGGAAGATCTTTTAGGAGCTGCCCAGAAATATTTGGAAAACAAGCTCTCAAAATTTGGAAGCAACAATACAGGCTTCAGAATGGTACTATAAGAAAGAAAAATAATGTTAAAGTCACAAAATAGTTTGCCCTTTAATTATAAGCAGGACTTGCTGATAAGTTTCTTCCTATTTTATTCAGTTCACTAATTCAGAAGAATGTGTGCCTTGCACCAGATCAAAGAGAGTATTTAAAATTTAAAAATTATCTGGGTGAGGGCTGGGTCCCAGCTGCCCACGCATCCCTAATCTCCGATGTGTGATTGCAGCATCTGGACAAATCTTAGGACAAGATGAGGCTGGGCAGGATCCTCCCCCTAGCAGTGACCCCCGTGTGCCTTGACTACAACAGAGGCCTTTTAAGAACCTCAGTCGCCAAGTCCAGTAGGTGGCTTTGTCTTGCTTCCCTCTGCCTGGAGGTTGTTTTCCAAAAAGCAAAGAGCAATGAAGCAGACAAATCTGTGAGCCATGGAAAACTTCCTATCAAACTGGAATAGGGCATTTCCAGCAGAGGCCTGAGTTTAGGAATTCCTAGGGCTGGCTGGAACATTCAAGAACAGCTGTCCTTCTAGCCCTCTTAGTAAGCAGCGGATTGGGTACAAACCCTGAGGGGAAGACTAGGTTGGGTCAGGAAACCTCCTGGCCACCCCTTTGTTCTAGGCCACCTTATGGAGGCTTACGACCCTCCTTTTCATTCTAGAGTACTGCTTGACACACAGGTGTGACTGCAATTAAGTGTTTAGTCTCCCACCTGGAGAAATTTTGGTAGTTCACTCTGAGAGGTAAGACTGGTCAGAAAGCGCTTGGAAAAAAGTCATTTGCCTGGCATTCCTGCTCTTACCCACTAAAAGCTCTCTCTCGAGGGCAGGAAAGCATGGTCCAGCCCTATCCCAGAAACAGACACACACGAAAGCTCAACCCTGACCTGTGCTTATGCAATACGAGAGAGATAAGGAAGCTGAATGTATTTGCTTCACTTAGAGGCTTTAAAAAATGATCTTGAGGAATGCTGTGTTGAACTGAAGTTAATGCTTCAAAAAAGGAGAAAAAAAAAAGATGGGATGTTAAAGTTTATTTCTAAGAAATGTAGAATATTGCTGTTTTTGAATATTAAATCTATTGTAACCACAAATCCCTCCTATGTCTCCATTCAGAATAACAAAGCCAAGGAGAATTTCTTGGGAAAGAACTGGGGGATTTCCCTGGGTGAACCCCTGAAGAGGCGATGCTTCCCCTGCCCTCTCTCAGAAGAGGAAGCCATAGCTGCAGTGCCTGTCAATTAAATGTTACTGCTACTCTGGCTTTTAAAAAGTGACAAGGAGCAGGGCTTTTGTTTAGGACTTTGATGGTTACTCTGTGTGTAGAGTATAAAACCCTTGTAATGACTTAGACCTAGTTTCTTAAATAAAAAGTTACTTAAAATTATTATATATATATATAATTTTTTTTCTTCAGTTAACAGTCTTTTAGTCTTAGGTGCATGGACTGAGTCCACAGCACAAACTTGCCCTTACTGCCCACCACACGTCCTGAACATAACCTCCCTCCTCCACTGAGAGCTCTGGGAAGCAGGGACGCTGGGGCAGCAGCCGTGAGGAACCAAGGCACAGGCAGAGCCAGGGTAAACGGGGCTGTATGGGACGGGCTGCCACTGACCAACTGGAGTCACGGAACCCTGCCCCGCCCTAAGCCAGGGGCTTCCCGATCACGCTCGAGTTCTCCCATCCCTCACAGTTACATCTTTTAAAGGCACATCCAGGAATGCTGCAACTGGGGGCTGGGGAAAGCTGCACACAGTTGCTCACAGGGTTACGGGGCTACAAGACTCCATGGCACAGAGCAATGAGGCCTTGCCTTCACTCAGAGGGAGGGGGAGGGGGACTCCTGGATTCCTGCCTGCTTCAGTGGAGGCCCAGGGAGGGGTCAGCAACAGGAAAGACAGACCAGGACGGTGGTCAGTAATGCACGTACTTAACAGGTCTTTGGTGCTTGTGTAGCAGCATCTCCCTTAGGTACAAAGGGTTCTGTAGCCAGCAAAGCTGGGAAAAGTATGCTCCCGCACACAATCGCTGGCCTGACTCTGACCATCTGCTGCACAAGGGCACAAAGCATGGGAAGTGAGTGTAAACTGCAGTGAATATCCAAATACAGTTTAGAAAGGACTTCCTAAAGATAGACCTGGGAAGGTTTACTTCCCTCCTCAGGTCTATTGAGGATCATGAGCCCTATCCAACAGTTTTGCCTCTTGATCATCCTCACAGATGAGAAATTCTTAGGCTTGCTCCCCAGATATGAGTACTGGAAGGGGCCTGGGCAGAGAGCAGGGGGCAGAGGTTCGGAGGGCCCAGAGAGCTGCCCACCTCACAGGCCCCTGGGCTCCAGGACCAGCCAGTTCTCAGTGACTATCTGCACGTCCTGGCCACTCAGAGGCTCCCGCAGCCTCACCTTCACCTCCAGCTTGCCCCCAGTGGGCTTCCTTCCATCCAGGACCTGTGAAGACCACAGAAAGGGGAGATGGTAACTGAAGGGGGCAGGGGCTGGGAGCAGGCAGCTCCCTCTGTCACAGGTAAGGAATGAGAAGAGAGAAAACGTCCTGCAGTATCAACACAGAAGTCACATTTCATGACAACACTGCCCTTCTGCTCTTTGGTGCAGGTGGGGATGGTTTTAGGTTAAGTTTTATAAACAAAGTATTATATAAATCCAAATAAGCATCAATGCTCTCACCTAGAAACCTAGAGCTCTGCTCACTCAGTTTCCTCAAGGCAACTCCTGGAAAAAATGCTCTGGCTTCAAGGTACAGCTTGAAAACCACTAAGCCCAAACCCTCACTTCACAATGGCCCAGAGAAAGTGGATGGTAAAGTTATATAGCCACTGTATGGCAAGGCCAGGACTAGAACCCAGGCCAAGCAAGGGTTCCTTTCCAGCCCCCACACTGCTTCCCTCTTTCTGGGTATGAGGTGGGGCAGCTGGAGTGCAAAGCAATCCTACAGGCTCAAGAAGTGTGACCACTCTCAATGGGACCAATACAGAGCAGGCGCCACTTAAGAACGACTCCCCCCCAGCAGGTGGCGGGGTGGGTGGAGGGCAGGCACCCTACAGGGGGAGAAGCCCCAGTCTACAAAGGCATCAGCAAAGCTCTGGGCTGAGCTCTGCCCAGGACACACTGTACGAGCTCATGTAACACCTTCTCCTCTCTGGATCTTAGTTTCCTCATCCATCAGGCAAGCTCTTAGAATCCCTGCCTGTGAATTCGATGAGTTCACAGAAGCTTAAGGAGCAGTGTGGGGCTGATTTCCAAACACTAGGTGCGTTCTGGTGGGTCCCTGATCCAGACTTTATCAACTTTATGTCCAGAGTTTGTTCTGCTTCATCACGCTGCCAGACAATTGCCCCAACCATAACTCCACCCCTAAAACCTAGAAATTGCTGTGTGCCAAGTTGACAGCAATGATCACACCCCTCTAATGCACCATCTGGGAACCTGAGTGGCCCAGAGTGTTGTGGAAGGAGTACAGCTACTTCTTGTCTGGGTAGCACTATGACATTTTCTCAGACCCTCTGAATCTCTTCATTTGTGAAATGGGAATAGCACCTACTCTACAGCACACTTGTGGATATTTTTAAATTAACGGGCAAAAAAGCCTACACAAGGGACTGATGTTCAATGACTGTTGGCTCTTCTCTTGCCAAGCCCTCTAGTTCGCCCACCCTACCTCCACAATCTCTCTGATCTCACACTCATTCTCCAGCCGCTCCAGTTTCAGGTGAGCTGTGCCGACCAGCTTGTCACTTCTGAAGAAGGATCTGGGAAGCCAAGAGTTAGAGAGGCTTGAACTGAGCAGGGAAGGCAGGAATGATCCAGCTAAGCCCAGCACAGGAAAAGAGTAGTAGCAGGGGCAGGAGCAGCAGCAATGGAGGCCATTCCTTCCAGCCCAACTAGTCAGTGTGACTGATGGTCGGGGGCCTCACCCTTTGTGGAAGATTTCAAATTTGATTCCTTTGCTTTGAATCACCCTCCTGAAGCCTCGGTGGTTTCGGTTGATGTTTAGTTTGAACAGCTGATCAAATTCTACAAGAAGGGGAGAAGACAAGAAGGGGCGAAGACAAGAAGAGACTTGGGTCCCAGGGATTTCCTGAGGAAACAGAGGGCTAGAGCTGGCCTCCCATCCTGATCTCTCTGCCCGCAATTCAGAGGGGCTGCCACCAGAGGGACGTAGAGCATGGAGATCCTGGCCTTGGCAGTCCAGCTGGACAGTTCTCATACTTTTAGACACAGATTACACCAAAGGGGGAAGGACTTGGAATTTGGAGTCCAGATTCCTGGATTCAAGTCCCATTCCCACCACCTCCTTGCTATGAGGCCCCAGGCGGGACCCTTTACCTCCCTGAGCCTGTTTCCCCAACTACATTAGAGGAGTGATGATAATACCTGCCTTTATCTCCCAAGTTGAGTAGACCAAGTAAGATAATAGATCTGAAAGCACTCTGGAAACATAAGTGCTGGAGACAGAGAGGAAGGGAGGAGAAAGTGGCCCTCACCTGGTGAGTTTGTGTTCTTTACCACAGCTGTTTTGCTTTTTTGAGCCTGCTCCTAAAGCAGTAAGAAGGAAGAAGTCAGGACAGCTTGAAAAAAAACAGGTATCCAGGGCCGGGAACTCTGGGCTAAGTCTGTGTCGAGGGAAGGGACCCCTGTAGGGAATGGGCCCGAGGGTCTTCAAACCCCTCCCTATGGGAGACCTCCCAGGGATGCAGAGAAATGGAGCACAGGGTCCTGGAATGGAAGACGGGGTTCAGAAGATCCTACCTCTACCTGAACCTCACCGAGTTAGGGTAGTGGAACTCAAACCGCACAAAAGCATCCAAGTCATCAGGGGTCACCCCTATGAAAGAGAAACGGGAGTCAGGATCAGAAGGGTTAGCCAGGAGCCCAGCACTTGATGTGGAGGGAGAGCCAAAGCTTCCCTATTGGCCAGTCTGGGCAAGAGCCTCCTGGAGTAGGGTGGCTTTAGGGCTACCTGGAGGTGCTGGGAGGTTCATTCCCCGGACAATGATCAGATGCATTTCTGTGCTGTTGAGTTCTGAGAAGATCCTACAGCCAGGAAGCAAGGAGAAAGAGCAGTGGGGAAAGGTCTCCTCTTCCAGTGACTGCCTGCCAGCTGGGTGGCTGGTAATCAGGAGGGGAGGGGCCCAGGGAGGCAAAGCTTGTCTGGGTTAGCAGCAGCAAAGCTGGTACACAGACCTTGGGCTCTGACCCCTAGTCCAGAGCTCCTTCCCCAGCCACCCACAGCTCTGAGCTCCTCACAGGCAGGTGTCATGTCCTCTCCCCACCCCCTCCACTCCCAGCCCCAGTGCCTAGAGCAGGGCCAAGCCTGGGAAGCCTCACTCAAGGGCCCTAAGTCTCCAGCCTTGGCTCCCAGCCTCTTGCTCCATCCCTGCATGGAGCCATTGTCTCCCTTAGGCTTCAGCACCTCACAGTCTGGAATGTCTTCAACTCAAAGTGGTGGCTGGGAGGGTCGAGGCCCTGGGCCTGGGCCAGCTGCAGGATTTCAAGCTGCTTCCTGCGGTCCTGAGCAAGCTTCTCAAACCTGATAGGGACAGGCACGCACATCAACATGGCGGGGTTCATTTCTGCTCCCCACCCAACAAGCCCCAGCCCCAGCCCCTCACTTACCGGGTAGTCTCAGTCACATTGCCTTGGTGCATGAACTGCTTAGAGTACAGCAGACACTTCTGAAAATAGGGGTCCAGAGTGACTCCAGAGCCCAGAGCAGGATCTGTCTAGGTTGGCATTCGAGGCCTGACTTCTGAAAGCTACAACTTTCTGCAGCTTCACCCCTCTGCTTCCCCAACACATACCCCAAGGTCATCGTTTCCAAGTCCAATCACACTTTTCTGCCTAAGTTTTTGCTGTTTCCTCTCTTGAGGATAGCCATTTCCCCAAATTCACTTAGCAAACTCCTATTCTTCCTTCAAAACCTAATAGAAACGTCACTTCAGAAGGCCAACTTGCAGGCAGCACTTCAGACAGTTACACACACATACAAATATACATGTACATATATATTTTGATATATCTGTCTCCCCTAACTCTTCTTCCTCCCATCTTCAAAGTACTCTCCCCCCTCTACTCTGTTGTCTGAACTTCATAACCACCCTGAAAGAGGGGCATTAATCATCCTATTTTACAGATGAGAAGAATGTGGCTCAGAGAGGGGAAGTGCCTAGCCCAAGGTCACACAAGCAGTAAGAGGAAGAGCTAGAACTTGAATCCATGCCTCTCTCATCTGAGCCACATGCCTTTCCCCAGAGGGAGGCTGTGGGCACTGAAAGGGGAGGACAGACAAGCAGTCTACCAACCTCATGTTGCTCCAAAAGCATTTTTTGTAGCTGGGCATACACCTCCTCGGCCTTCTGGGAGAGTCGCAGGTCCTCATGATGAATGAGGATGAAGTCACCCTCCTCATCCGTCAAGGGTGAAGGCACCTGGCCAGGTCACAAGGCCCCTCAGGGCCCCAAGAGTCAGATTATTCCTCTACTGAGCCTAACAAATGCAGAAATCCAAACTAAATGTTTCTCCAGGTTCTACTAACCCCCAGTGGTGAGAACTCATTGCCTCCCCTTCTATCCCAGGCTGCTGCAATGCTCTGCCTCCCATTGGCCTTGCCTTGTCATCTCTGACCACAGGCAGCCTACCTGGCCTTCCCCTGGCCTCTCTTGGGAAAGAGATAGAGAAAGGCATAAGCAAAAGGCTCTTTCTCAGCTATCACCACGTCCTACCCAAGTCCCACCTCCTCCAAGCAGGTGCCTCCTTCATAGCCCTGCCCATCAAGCCTGTCACTCACCTTCTCTGCCAGAGAAGTCCTGCTGCTTAACCAGGTAGGACTCACCTTGGAGAGGTCCACGGGTCGCCCAGCTCGGACCTGGACGATTTGAGCCTCAAGGCACTTGGCCACCCGCATGTGAGCTTTGGCCTGCTCCAAGTCCTGGCCACGCTTGGCCTGCAGGGCAGCCCGCTGGTACTGCAGTTTCCGTGTCTCTAGCACTGCCAGCTGCTCCCGCACTGAAGGGAGAGGGACAATGGTTAGAGCCGTGCATGCCCCTCACCAGAGCCTTCACTCCTCCACCCCTCTTTGCCCAACTCACCAGAGGGACTCAGTGACTCCTTAGAACTCGAGGCCTTGGGCTCAGGCAGGGACCGGGATGAAGGAACCAGAGGCTGTGCTGGCTTCTTGGCCACTGGGGCCTGAGCTGGGGACTCATCCTGCAGGTGCCCAAGAGGCTATCACAGGCGATCTGTTCCCCACCCCAGCCATGCCCGCTCCCAGACTTGGGCTGTCTTCCTAACGCTGCACTAACTCACTGTGTGACCTGAGATGAACGGCTTCCCCTCATGGGCCCTAGAGAATCTCAGAGCTACAAGCAGCCTCAAAGCTCTGAACTACCCTTCCCAACAGGAGATGGCAGGGTAAAGGGTTGAACCTGGGCTCTGGAGTCAGAAAGACCTTGGTTTGAATCTAGCTCTGCTAACTCCTAGCTGGGTGCCCTTGGCCAAGTTTTTTGTCTGTAAAACGGAAGAAAGAATACCTCCCTTGCTGGGTTTGTTAGTATGGGCAACAACAGGGTCTGGGTTTGCCTCTCATCTGCTGTCTCCCCCCACCAACCCCGGAGACCTGGGCCCTCAGCCAAACCTCGTTCTCATCCTCGTCTTCCTCTGCTGGGGCTGCATCCTCTGAGGAAGCCAGTTTCTGGGCAGCTGCTAAAGTAGCTGCCACTGCATCCTCCTCAGTGACCGTGGTGGGTTCCAGGCCAGGGATGGGAGGGAATCCTGTGGAAGAGAGAGCCAGCTGGGAGAGGGGCAGGGGAGCCTCAGGGAAGCACTAGGCTGCTGTGGGCCCTGGCTGTATCTTCTTGGACATGGCTGGGATGGGTGGCTCCCACAAGAGTGGAGGCAGATCCATGAGAAATCATTTCCCCCTCCTCTGTCTTGCTCAGACACCTCCTCCTAAAGCCCCTAGGCCAAGGCCCACCCACCTGGAGGAACAGGCAACTCAGCAAAGTCAACTTTCCGTCCTGCGTGGTGTGCTCGAATGGCATCTTGATATTGCTGCAAGCGAAGGAAGGGAGGGACTTACGGTGGGCAGCAGTCTGCAGCCTCCACACGGGGAGAAACAGGGAGAGGAAGAAGGAGACAGCAGCCCCAGGAGGAAAAAGAGCCCCTGAAGCAGCAAGAGCTCCTGAGAGAGATACAGACGGGATGGGATCTCAAAGACCAGGGCTAGCTGCAAGAGCAGACAGACAGAGCGCCGCCAGCCAGGGGGAGAGGCCCACACAGGGCAGGGGGCTGCGTGGCTGCGGGCCCACCTTAGCAATGCGCTCGTGCATCCGGGCCTTGCGCTCATCCCCACTGCCCCGGGCCTGGAGGCCTGCCTCACGGTACTTGCTCAGCCTCTGCTGCAGCGCATCCAGCACTGTCTGTGGCTCAGTAGGGGCTGTTTGAAAGGAAGAAGGAGATGGCGTCAACTCTGCCTGCTTTTCCCCAGGTTGCCACTCCACAGTCCCACCATCCCATCCTACCTGGGGTTGCTGGGGTGTCAGGGGCCAGCAAGGGCTGCACTCGCTCCACTGCTGGGGATACAACTGAGGGTGCTGTGGGGGCCTTGGAAGCCTGTGGGAGGAGCTTCAGGTCTGGGGGACCCAGAGCAGAGGTGTCGATGGGGATGTCTGGCCAGCCCCAGCCCTAAAACTCCTCCCCAACCCTCGCCTGAGCAGGCTCCCCCCACCATCCGCATACTGACCCTCAGGTGCTGGGGGCATGGCACTCAGGTCCACAGGCTGCCCCTTCTCCAGAGCCTCCAGGACAGCACCAAATTTCTGCAGTAGAAAGAAAAGCAAGTGTGGGCATAAGCCAGGGAACCCCAAGAGCCTGGGGTGAAAAATGCCCTCTCAGGCTAGTTTCACTCAAGCCCAGTCTAGCTGCATGACCTTGAGGAGGTCACTGTCCGCATCTGTGAAACAAGAGGTTAGACACAGGGCCTGAGCCCGGCGCTGTACCTTCCCCGTCCTCATGAGCTCTCGGGCACGGTCGAGGTGTCCAGCCCGCTTGGCATTCAGGGCAGCCGTTTTGTATTCTCTCTGTCGGGCCAACAACAGGGCCCGGGGGTCGGGGTCTGAGTCAGGTGGGGCAGAAATGCGAGGGCTGCCCAAGAGGCTTGTCTCAGGCTGGGAAGGGTTGTCTGTGGAGAAACAAAAAGCCCACAGAGGGGGCATGAGGCTCAAAGAAGAAGGTGCATGCTTTGGGTTCCCAGCAACCACAGGTCTGGTTGGCCTGAGGACCTCTCAGGGGAGGTGCGACTGATGGCAATGGACAGTGACAGGATGAGAAGGCAGGCCACTGGCTCTGACGTTGGGAACTAGACAGGACTTGAGTGTCTCCAGATACCTGGCTCCACAGTGGGGGGACCTGGGGAGTCTGCCTCAGGGCTCCTGTTGGTTGTTTTCTGGGGGGCCAGAGGCCTCTTGCCCAAGGCCACTGGAGGTGGGATCTCATCCTCATTGATCTTCCTGCCTTTCCTCACAGCAGCCAGCTGAGACTCCAGAGTCTGAGGGAGAAAAGAACCAGAAACCCAGCCAGCCACCTTGGCCTGGTCCCTGCTCGAATACAGACCAGGGGCCCTTTACCTCCACAAGGCTGATGGGGAGGCCTCTACTCCACCAGCCCAACCTCCTGCTGCCTCACCCACCACCCTCAGCCCCACTCCTCCTAGCCCTGCTCCCCGGCTGGTCCCAACCCACCTTCAGGCCGCGCTCACAGCGCCTGGCTTTGGCTGCTTCACCGGCCTCCTTGGCACTGGCCGCAGCCTCCCGGTAGTTGTGGATCCGATCCTCCAGCAGAGCCTGCAGCACCTGAGGCCCTCCAGCCTGTAGATACTTCAGTTCAGGGCCTGGCCACTCCAGGGCCAGCTAGGCCCTTGCTGCTCCCTCCCTGCAAGGAAGCTGCCCCAGAAAATGGAGCTCTTCGATTCAAGGAGAAGGAAGAGCCTAAGAGCCTCAAGGTGGGAGGCAAAGACTCACTGGAGAGGCCAGAGGCCATATCGGAGGCAAACAGAGAGGCCCAGACAATCTGTGGTGGCCAGGAAATGGCTGCGGGGGGTGGGCTGGGAGAACAGAGAGGCCTTTGAAGCCGGCCAGCTACCAAGGAGTTTCTCATGCTCAGTCTCTGCGTGGGGCAGCTGCTAGAGGAGGGCCCTGGAAAGGGTTACTGAGCCTTCTTATGCAAGCCAGGCTACATGCGTGTTAGTACACGGACACACAGGGCGATCAAAGGCACACAGGGTCCCTCCAGAACCTACCTGAGCCGCTGGGACCGAAGCTGTTAGGAGAGCTGTCTGCACAGGGGGTTCAATGTTTTCCTGTCCCTTCTCCTCCTCAGGGACACCTGGGCTGGCTGTCTCACTGCCATCCAGGGGCCCAGCCTCCTCATCTGCACCCAGGACCTCCTGCAGTTCAGTCTGGGGAGACACAAGTCCCAGATTGGGAGCCTCATGGCCATAGCTATGGTAGGATCTGAGAATAAAGGACCCTCTCCCCCAGCACTATTTCCCAACATCAGTTACTGTGTCTGAAAATCCCCTTTACCAAAACACTTCTTTAATCTGATCAAGGCTGACCTCGAAACAGTGCAGACTCGAAATCTGAGAAGACCCAAGTACAGAGCTCAGACCAGACATCAAAGGAGACCAGTCTCACACTGTACAGTCAGGAAAACGGGTCCAAGAAGGGCAAAGCACTCACTCCACACCAGAGCACACAGAGGCACAAACCCCAGGCCCCCTCCACAGGCCTGACCACAGGGCCCTCGCACACCAGCCTGGCAGACGCACCAGCAAGTCTGCGTCCTCCTCCAGCCCTTCCTCCTCCTCCTCCTCCTCCACATCCCGCATACAGTCCGCCGCCAGCTGCTCGATGTGGGCCATAGGCAGGGGAGCTGGGGGAAGAGGGTCACAGAGGGTCAGGGCAACTCAGAGAAGGCCCACGAGGTGGAAAAGAGGGTCTTCAACCCACTGTACTTGTGCGTTTCTCCACCCAGGTCGGAATCCTTCCCTTCCACAGCCAAACTCACACCTGGGAAACGCCTGCTCTTCCTTTATGAGCCAGCTCAAAAGACCCTCAGCAGGGAAACCTGCCTGGCCCTCCACAGGCAGCAAGCTCCTCCCTTCTCGGTACTGTTGCTGCAGTGGCTATTCATACACAGATTCACACGTTCGCCTTAGCCACACCTTTCACATGTGTAAACATTTTTAACGGCCATTTCAGATTCACAATAATTCTGCAAGATAGGTAATATTATCTCCATTTTATATATGAGTAAACTAAGAACTACCAATGTTAGTGTTCCTAACATTGCAAACCTAGTAAGTGGCAGAGCCAAGATTCAAACCTAGACTCGTCTAACCACAAAGCAGGTTTGGAATGAGAGAGAAGGGAGGGCCATGGTTTTCCCCGACCAATGAGACCCTCAGCTCAGGGGCACAAGGGATGGCGGGTGGTTCTCTTTGAGGGTTCCTGGTGAGAAGAGAGGAAGATTTAGACCCCCTGACCCTTTCAGGCTGGGGAGGGAGATTCCACTTATTACTTGACAATTTCTGTGCACTTTTTATGTGCCCAATTCAGCCTTTGCTGAGCCCCGACTCTATATCAGGCCCTGGCTAGAGCAAAGGATAGAGACCTGAGTCAGTCTGAGAATCAGACTGCTGACTGTCCACAATAGGGAGGGGTCAGTCCAGGGAAGGAGTGAGCGCCCCCTCACACAGGTGTGTGAGCAGGGCAAGACGGCCTCTTGGTGGGAGTGCTGCAGAAGACACATGGCTATCAGAAAGATGAGGTGATCTGCCCGGCTCCTCCCAGCTGTGAGGAGAGGACCCTCTCCACCACCTGCCTGAGCCCATCTGGTCCCAGCGCCGAGCCCAGCCCAGTGCTGCAAACTCACCCTGCTCCTTGGGTGCTGGCTTCCTGCCTGTGGTCCCCGCTTCCCCAGTGAGGGCCAGCAGCTCAGCCTCCAGGTCTCCATCATCCTCCGTCTCCTCCATCCCCAGCAGCATGTCCTCTGGGCTCAACTCCACAAAGAGCCCCAGCTGAGAGCAGAGAAGCTTTCTTAGGCCCCACACAATGAGACAGAGGGTGGAGCCCAGCCCCAGAGCCAGTCTCCTACAGTCAGTGGTCAGTGGCTCCTTCACCATCTGTGAGGCCCAATGTGTGGGAAGGGAAACTGAGGCCTGCAACATTACCCCTTGGGACACTTACCTCCCTGGTGACTCTACAAACAACCCAGTAACACTATACTGCCTAACAGCACTATAGCAAAACTAACAGCACTAGCAGCCAATTTAGCTCTCTGCATGATCTTAGTTAATTCTCAGAATCCTGAGAGGTAGGTCCTATTTGTTTTTTAATTGTGGTAAAACACACATAACATGAAACTTATCACCTTAACCTTTTTTTTTAAAGAAGAAGAAGATTAGCCCTGAGCTAACTGCTGCCAATCCTCCTTTTTTGCTGAGGAAGACTGGCCCTGAGCTAACATCCATGCCCATCTTCCTCTACACGTGGGACGCCTACCACAGCACGGCTTGCCAAGCGGTGCCAGGTCCGCACCCAGGATCTGAACCAGCGAACCTCAGGCCGCGGAAGTGGAACGTACGCACTTAACCGCTGCGCCACCAGGCCAGCCCCTCATCTTAACCAATTTTAAGTGTAAAGTTCAGTGGCATTAAGTACATTCACACCCTTGTGCAACCATCACCACCATCCATCCACAGAACCCTGTTCATCTTGCAAAACCGAAACTCTGCACCCATTAAACAACTCCCCACTCTCCCCTCTCCCTAGCACCTGGTCACCACCATTTTACTTTCTGTCCCTACGAATCTGACTGCTCTTAAACTAAGGTGGGTCCTATTTTTATCTCCATGTTCAGATGAAACTGAGACAGCCTTTTAAGTAGCAAAGCTAGAATTTAAAATAAAGTCTTGTGACTTGACTGTCTGCCCTATAGCCTACCACATCCCTTACCTGCCTCTTCTAAGACAATAAAAATGGACTAAGAAATCTCAGGACTTGGGCCCAGAAGAAATAAAGGGAGCAGATTAGAGGAGAGAGCCCCTCAGCTTCCCACTTGGGCCGCAGCCCTCTGTCCCTAGGGAGCAAAGCTCTCCCAGTGGCCTTAGCCCTCAAGCCCTGGCATCTTTGGCTGGCAAGCAAAGTCATGGCCCTAAATGAGGAACCCATCAGAACACCCTAAGCTTTGGTGTTTCCTGAACCCTCTGTATCACTGACATGCAGGTGGCAATGACAGAAAGAGGCCTGGGTTGAAACACAGGAGAGTTCAGGCCTCATTTCCCACAAGTGTGCGGCAAGAGCTAGTCAGAGGGACTCTAAGGGCTCTGCCCACTCCAGGAGGCACTGCTCGAAGTCTCCGGACTAATGGGGAAACCACACAGGTGACCCAGTCTGCCCAAGCTGTCTAGGGACCTCCCACCCTCAGACTGGCCCAGAGGTGAAGGAGGCTATATCCATACCTGCTTGGCAACTGCCACACCCTGGCCACCAGCCTGAGCGCCCTTCCGAGGTCTTGGCCCTGGCATCTTGGCAGCCAAGATACCTGATGGGGAGCGGAAGAGATTCAGCCTGGAGCAGCCTACAGCCCCGCCCCCGACACTGCTACCTGTGGGCAGGCGGCTAGTAAAGTCCCAACTCAGAGAAAGAAGGCAACCCTAACACCAAAGAAGGAGATGCTAACGCTGGAATCAGGGCACCGAAGCAGGCAACACGGGAGATGGAGGGATGGCGACCACCTGCTAAGGGGTTGAAGTGGGGAGTTTGGACACACCATAAAAAGTTACTGCACTGATTGACAAATCTGGATTGAACCCAAGAGGTGTGAGTGTGGAGGGGCCTCGGAAGGCAGACTGGGGGCGGGCACAAGGCTGGGGAGAATTCAGAAAGGCTCTAGAGCTGTGCTGTCAAATACGGTAGCCGTATGTGGCTATTTACTTTCAAAGTAAAATTAATTAAAATTAAATTTCCAGTTCCTCAACTAGTGGCTACCGTTGGCCAGCACAAACACTGAACACTTCCATCACCGCAGAAAGTTCCACCGGACAGGTCTACTCCGGAGGAAGCAGGCTCAGCGTTCTGCTTCCCCGGACCTCACGGCACTCGGAGGCCCTGCAGGGCGTCAGGCCCCGGGGGAGCAGGACGCACCCGCCTCGCCCCCGGCCCTCAAAGGACATCCTCACGGGGGAGGGGGCCTCAGCAGCCGACAGAAACCCACGGGGCTGCTCCAGGGGCGGCCCTTTATCCAGCGCCGAGAGAAAAAGGTTCTCGGAGAAGGCGATGCCTGTGCTGAGTCACGAAGCAGCTGGGGGCAGCGAGAGGAATAGGATTCCAGAGGGGACCACCTGAGAACGGCGCTGGGGCGAACACCTGGGACTCCCGGGGCACAAAGTGTGGGACACGAAACGGCACAAGGGAAGCTGAAACTGCGAGCAAGGGGCAAAAGAGAAAACCTCGAAGCCTCAGGGAGTTGGGGCAACTCTGAGGGCAACGGACGTGACGGGGTCGGGTCGGCGACTCAGAAACGTCCCTCCGGAGGGGAGGCCGGCAGCCGCCTCGGGAGGGAGCATTTGCGACGGTCTCGGCGAAGGGGCGAGCGGGGGAGGCGGGGCGGCGCCGGGGACGGAGTCCGGGGTTAGAGGTAAAGCCACCGGGGCTCCCAGGCTACTGGACGTGGCGCACAGGAGGGGCGCGCAGGGTGACTCCGGGCGTCAGGTTTCGGTGACCTGGGTGAGTGGCAGGCCGTCACCTGAGCGGGGGCACGGAGGGAGCGGGCTCTGGGAAAAGACGAGGTCAGACACGCCACATCTGCGGCTCCGGGGACACCGGGCTGGGGCATCGGTGCTGGACCCGGGCCTGGACTCAGGAGAGGTGGGCGGCGGAGCGCGCAGAGGCGGCGAAGCCGGCGGACCCCACTCCCGCGCGGCGGGACGCGCTGCCCTGCCCCAGCCGACTCCATCTCCCTCGCCGTCCCCACATCTCCCCACGCTGGGGGGCGGGTACGCTGCATACCTCGCGGCGGATCCGAAACCAACCCAGGCCTTCTCCCGCCCGGCGCCGCCCAGGGCTCCCGCACCCCAGGGCCGCGGCGTTGGGCGTCACAGGAAGCGACCCCGCGGGAGCCGGCTAGCGCCCTAACACGTGACTCCACCGCCCGTCCGGCGCGCAACACGCATGCCCAGAGCGAAGCGGGCGTGGAGCTCCAACAGGTGACTCCAAGGGTGGGCGTTCTCAGCGCGCAGGCGCCGTTCGGCAGGTAGCGCGAAGCTCGCCGAGACGGTCGTTCGGCGGTTCCGCGGGTGTTCCGCGGCTCGCGCAAACGCAGTAGGCGGGCCTCTGCTCTTAAGCGTTCGCTTCTCTCAGTTCGAGGCTCCCGGGCGCACGCTCGCCCGGCCTAGCTCCCGTCACGCCCTCGCCCCGCCCCTCTCGGCGTGGGGGCGGGGCTGGCGCAGGCTCCGCCCTGGAGGAGGGGTGTCTCCACCTTTCGCCCTCCCCGTAAGCGTGCTGTTTACCGGGAGTCTCCAGGGCAGTGGGCGGGGCGTCACCATCGTTTTCGTAAACACTCAAGACCTGAATGTCCTTTTTCCCGTCAGAAGGCGGTTTGAATACTTAAGATAGGACAGTCGAGGGTGTGACAGCGAGCTCTCACCGCTCTCCGCCGCAGGGCTGTGAGCGGGGCGGGCGTGGAAGAGAACCCCGCCTGCCGCAAGCCTGGCAGCCCCCTTACTTCTCCTGCCTCCTACACTCCTAGATTCTCATTATGTTTTGTATTCAGCGGTTTCAAAGATCTGCCAGTTTCCTGGGACAAAGAGCTTTTCCATCTCCTTATTGCTTTGCGGTGATTTCCCAAAGAGACCGACTTTACCATTTTAAAAATTGAAGTTTCACTCTTAATATTTTTTCTCATTAAAATTTTTTTTAATTTTATAATATTTAAGATATACACAAAGATATAGAATATTTCACATTTGCCAGAATGCAAGCTCCACAAAGGCAGTTTTGTTTGTCCTCTAGGTTATCTCCAGTGTCTAGAGCAGTGCATGGTACACAGTGGGCACTTAATAAATAGTTCCTATTTCTGGTGTAAATTAACATAAATACATGGCCACCTACCACAAGTTTAAGAAAAAAACAGTACAATACAGTTGAAGCCATCTGTACACTTCTTATGCTGCAACCCTTTCCCAAAGAGATACCCACTATCCTGAATTTGGTGTTTATTACTCCTGTGCATTTCTTTCTATTTCTATTTATGTATATATCCTTAAGCAATCCGTAGTATTTTTTCGCAAACTTTAACATTATACTATTGGTATCACTGCATGTATTCCTCAACTTTTTCTACTTAATCCTATTTATATGCTTCACCCACATTTGTTACATATTCTCCCAGAACTTTTATATAGACACAAGTAATTGTGTGCATATATTTACATATATGATATGTTACCATTAAATAAATAGCAGGGCTACTAAGAGAAATATATGTCAGAGGGAGGGCCCACTGTAGGAAGCATGGTTTAGTTTTACAATCTGTTTGTAATGACTATAAACTTCCCAAATATTCTGGAAAAAGCAAATTATTTAATGGAAAATTCCAAAATATGTGACAATGATTTCTATTCAGTATACTTTGCTACAATAATTCCATGTGCTTAGAAAAACATCATCAGGCTCTTTAAAAAGAGCAAATCAAAACAAAACAAAACCCCAAAACAAAAGAACCCCAGCAGATCACAGCTCTTCCTTGTGAAGCCCTTCACTCTTCCTTTAGAGCATACAGCACAGCATCCTGGCTGACATTGAGCCGCACACGAAGGAGCAGGTCGTTCCTGCTGGGCTCCACGAGCAGGAGGCGGCAGGAGCCCAGCTGACAGCACACTGCCATGGTCTCTGTCATGGTGGGGTACGGGAGCCCCTCCATCCTGCAGAGTGCCACATGTTGACTGTATACCTAGAAACAAACAGCAAACATGAGGTCAGCCGCTAGGAAGATTAAGAGCAAAGGTAGGTAGTCCTGGGTCTGTGTTTGATATAATTTCTTTCTTTTTTGGTCCAGGATACTCAATAGCCCGGAAGGCATCAATGGGAACCCCACTCGGGCACAAATGCAGGGGAAGAATGCAATAGTGATCTCAGAATCAGAGAACAGCAGGTCTCAATCCTGGTTCTACCAGTTACCTAAATACGTAACCATGGGCAAGTTGTCTCGCTCTTTGAGCTTCTGTTTTATGTATTAAATGTACTACAATAGCCCTCATGAGTTCATGGATATAAAATATCTGGTAATTGTCACTGTTACACAACTAGCCCTAGTCTCCAGGGGCTGAGTTCTACAACTGAGATTGTCATAATTCAAGTCAAATTTTGCTACAAGGGCATTTTCCTTAGCAGATACAGTGTGCAGGTGCCAAGGCATGACCCTTAGAAAAGCACAAAGGCTGAGAGAGAATACTGAATAAAGACAGGCAGGAGGGCAGCTGGGAACACAGACTCCTAAAGCCCCTGGGAAGGTCAGGCAAGTCTGTAGCACTTCCCTGTCACTCTAGATTCCAATTCTAAGTCTATCTCCCCCCTCCCTGTACTAGCCTGAGAGCTTGTCAGGAGCAGGGATATTGACCAATTCAGCTCCCGGCTCCTGGCACGCATCACAGTTCATGGCACACTGCAGATGTTCAGGAAATGTTTACAAACTAAAATGAAAGTCACTCTCTGCAGAAGAGCTGTCTCAGGCTCTAGAAGAAACATGACCAGCCACTAAGTATTTGAAAAAGAATTTAAAGAAGTAAAGAAAAACTGTAGGAAGTAAAAAAGTAGACAGATGGAAAATGTTTTCCTGATCTATTTGTACGTCTAAAACATACACAGACACAGACAAATATACTCCCAGGTACACAATTAATCTTCTAAGGCAACCTGTTATATACGGATACTAGTTTTAAATAAACCACTAAGGCACAAGCCCTAATGATTCCTTGTACTTTATATAACTGAAACTATGCTCAAAGAGTGTTCAAACTGATCTTTGTGATTTTTTTTAAACATAGCTCATTCTGAAAGCCTTGGCCCCACTACACCATAAGCTATATTAGGGCAGTAACTTCTATCTTGTTCATCTTGGAATCTCCCACCCCTAGAACAGGATCTGGCACATAGTAAACCTTCAACCTAATAGGCAGGAACTAGTTGCTAAAGGTATCTTCTCATGCAAGTCAATAAAATATCACATAAAAATAGGTGCTGCTCTGATATTCTTTAGCGTAATCAGTTTGGCACAAAATAGAGATAAACTGTTACAAAGTGATCGAAATTCCCACATATTTCATTTTATTTTATTATTATTTTTTGTTTTTTGAGGAAGATTAGCCCTGAGCTAACATCTGCCACCATCCTCCTCTTTTTGCTGAGGAAGACTGGCCCTGAGCACACATCTGTGCCCATCTTCCTCTACTTTATATGTGGGACGCCTGCCACAACATGGCTTGCCAAGTGGTGCTGTGTCCGCACCGGGGATCGCAACCAGCAAACCCTGGGCCACCAAAGCAGAATGTGCCCACTTAACCGCTGCACCACCGGGCCAGCCCCTCCCACATATCTTAAAGGCACAAGACCAAAATCTAGAAGGATTTGAAAAAAGAAGATCAACCACCTGTTGAAATGTTGCTTCCTCCAGTCCTGATCGACGGAACTCTGCAAGGATGGCTCTTAGGAAGCTCTGTTCCAGAACGGAGGAATTTCTTAAAGAAAATGAGAAGATATGAAATTTCATAAGTGGCTGTACCACCAGCCTAGAGGAAAGCTAAAAAAAAGCTTTTCTGCATCTTTAGAGAAGAGAGAGGCAAAAACTGAGGAATACTTTCTCCCATATTATTCAGCAAGCAGCCCCTACCCTCCCCAGTCTCAAAATGATATGGAAAAAAGAAGTGAGGGAACACAGCAACTATATCTGGAAGTCCCAGCACCCCCATTTCAATGAGCCGAGTATATCATTACACGTGAGAAAAGTGGCTGCTTCCATCTTCTTGTTGCCACAGCATTTTATTTCACTAAACACCCATAGTGTAGCTCAGGACATGGTAATTACTCTCCTGTTATTCTAGGTTCACATTTCTGTCTTCCTGACTAGACTATGCCCCTTAAGAAAAAGGACGGTGTGTTCAGCAAATGCAGGTTGAATGCGTAGAAGGTTGGAAAGGGAAACACGCTCCCATGGCCTTCCCAGACTGTGGCCCTCTCCAGTTGTCTTCCGAGGAAGGTTCAGGGTCAGGAAGCAGAAGCAGAAGCATCTTACTTGATGGCGGTGATGTATGACGATGAAAACATCTCATCTACTGCTTCCAGCAGGTGGGCTACAGTCACCAGGCCAGGAGAGCCGGGCTTCTGGCAGGAGAACTCACAGATGTCTGTGGCGCGCCTACAAATGTCCAGGCAGCGTCGTGCATCTCCAGAGAGGGCTGCTACCTACAAGAGGGCACATTTTATTCCTTGAGGTCCCCTTGCCACTTAGCCCAGGAGAAAAACAAACAGATTTTATCTTCAGCTAAAAAGGAAAGGTGGTACTAGGAATGGACCTACACCTAAAGTTAAGTCCATAGGCCTGGCTGGGAAGCAGGAAGTCCAGATATAAATTATTCTCCTGTGCCTGGGACTCTTCCCCGAGCCCAAACCTTTGTCTTGGTTTTACAGGTAACTCCACAATGGAAAAGGCACAGATTCTCAGAATTACTTAATATTAGAGAAATGAAATCTAAAAGAAGAGACCCTTGGCCCGAGATCATTGTTGAACCGTCTGGAAACACAAGGGTCTAGTTCCTGCATGAAGACAGAAATGTGCCCCCAGAAGCAGCCAGCCTAAGCCAAGAGGCTGAGGTGGAGCCTACTTTGGAGATAAAGCCACAGCCTGAGCCTCCCTCACAGCACATGGTGAATTTGGGAGACCACCTAATCATTGGCTAAACAAACCAGAATCAAGAGGGAAGGAAGCCACAAAGCTGGAGGACCCAGAGGAATCTGTGGTTAGATGAATCCTACTCTCTCTAAAGCTGACTTAAAAGGCCACTTGCATCCCAATTTCACTGAGGGAATTCTTACAGTCACTGTGGCCTATAAAGATCTCTGTTTCTATATCCTCAGTAGTTGCCAGCAATCCCCACCATTTGCCTGACAACCATCACAAGTGACAACATCCCAAAACGATTACTTCCTTCCAAAGTGCATCTACATTAAATCTTAAAAGCAAATTGTATAGGCATGTATATACACAACACACCAAGACAGTAAAAGTAGTCATTTCTGGGAAGTAGGATTATAGGAGTTTTGAAATGTTTTATGCCCATTTCTGTTTTCAGAATTCAAATTTAAGACACTCAAAACAGAAATCACTTTTCCAGTAACCCAAGACAGAAACATGAGTATCAGCTTATATTCTTTCCTTCCTCTAATCTCGCACATCGAATGGGGAAGGTCGTCCTGTGGCTGTTTCTGCCCTATGCCTTCTTTCCTCTGATCACCATTACCACTGCCTTGTGAAGCAGTACGCGAAGTGGATAACTACACAGGCCTAAGAACACAGTGAGCAGGGGGCCCTGGGAAGCGAGAAAACAGCCAGAGCAGTTCTCGCCCCTAGGGTATCGTGAACCCTGGGGACCATAAGCACCTTTCTGACTGCAGCTGCGGTGAGGAATAAGCTGGGACCCAGCCACCAGGGAACCTAGGAGAAAACTTTGCATAAACTGGGACCCGACCTCCACAACAGCCTCAGGAAGAGGGTAAATGAGAGACCCATCTTGCAGCAGGGATGACAAGAAAAATGGCCTGTTTTGTCCTGGTGCTGGGTGATGCAGCGTGAAAAAACTCACAGTCTTTGCAACCACAGGCCTTCATGTGGATTTGTGGCCCAAATTTCTGTTGTGTCTACTAAAAACTTCAAGTGGAGGATTTTGTTTTAAAATGGTCCCAGTCGGTAGTGCCCCATGGTAACTGACAAAAGCAAAAAAAAAACTCCAAATGAACTCAATTTCAATCCAGGCCTCGGTTAATTCACAGATAAAGCTCTAAGGAAAATGAGCATACAGTAAAAAAAAAAAAAACCTGAAAAAACAAAATCGAGACACAAAAACTAGGAAACAATGAATGCACAGGACCCAGCAATCAATGGTATTAGACCCACAAAAACTTCAGATATTGTAATTATAAGACTCAAAATATAAAATAGGTACATTTCTTTATATGCAAGGAAACAACAGAGATGTTTGAAATTACAGTCGAGTTTTGGGTAATAACAGCATCCAAATTTGATGCCTTCGGAAACATTATTAAAAGACAAGAACCCTAGGGGCTGGCCCAGAGGTGTGGCAGTGAAGTTCGTGCACTCTGCCTTGGTGGCCCAGGTTCGAGGGTTCAGATCTCTGGCATGGACCTACATTGCTCATCAAGCCATGCTGTGGTGGCATCCCACATGCAAAAAAGAGGAAGATGGGCACAGATGTCAGCTCAGGGCCAGTCTTCCTCAGCGAAAAGAGGAGGACTGGCACCAGTTAGCTCAGGGCCAATCTTTGTCAAGCAAAAAAGATAAGAACTCTTAAAGGAAGGGAAGCCAGAGGAGAGGAGTAAACAATCTAATTCTACAAGTTGGAAAGAGGTGGCAGAGTAGTGGTTGACTTAGCAGACTGGAGAAAGCCAATTCCAAAGCCAGTAATGAGGAATCCAAGAACAAATCTAAGTAACATTAAAAATCTTCAAATTGCTCAGGAGTTAGTGGAACTGGAACTGGAGGTAAAGGGGGGTGTTTGGCTAGAATAAGAGGGAGTGGTTGAAAGTTAAGAAACTGGTGCCCTAGATCAGGAGTCAGCAAACTACGGGCCACACATTTTTTTGTAAATAAAGTTTTATTGGAACACAGCTATGCACATTCATTCACAGTCACGCATGGCTGCTTTGTGGACGGAAGGGCAGAGCTGAATAGTGGTGACAGACCTTTATGGCCCACAAGGTCTAAAACATTTACTACCTGGCCCTTCACAGAGAAGTTTGCTGACCCTTGCCCTAGATCTTCCCCCATTTCATGCTGTTGGGTAAACATTAGAGGCACTGAGGGACCATTTAAGGCTCTGTGAGAAAATTTTGTGTCTTGGTAATTTGTACTGTTTCATAAAACCCTTTGCCCTGGAGATTATCCCTCTCCTACCGTGGCAGGAAACCTGAGATTTATTCCCATTTTTCAGAGAAGAAAACTGAGGCTCAGGAAGTTTTTAAGTAACTTTCCTATAACCTTCCCCATACCTCTTAAGCATTAGAGCCAGAATTCAAATCAAGTTTGTCTACCTGACTGTTCTGCCCTTTTCATTATACAAAGCTGCTGGCTCCCTGAATCAATTAATCTTCATTTGTATCTAAATCCACCACAGTCATGGCCTTCTAATTAATCATACAATAAGAAGGTTAAGGAATTTTATTTGTACTTTTTGTATTTGTTTTAACAGGACTTCCCAAATTTCTCTTCATCCCCAGAGCACCCAGCACAGAGCCTCACACCGACAGGTGCTGCTCAGCAAAGACTCGCCGACTGCCGTGCAGGTGTGGCGAGGAGCTCCCGAGGGTGACTTACCTTCCTGGCTACAAACTGGATGGCATCATCCTCAAAGGCCCTTAAATGTTTGAGTCGAGACCCTAGGATCTGCTGCAGCTGGCTGTGAGTGTAGGGCTGGAAGGACATCCTGGTGAGGCCCTGGGAAGCCAAGGTGACAGAGGAACAAGTTCATGGACTGTCCACTCTGACAGTCCTGGTGGAAAGCCACCGCGAGTCCCCAGACCCAATTTCTAAGACCCATATAACAATTTACACATTTCACCCTAGGTAGTCGACTACCACTGCTTCCAGCTCCTTCTGTTACTGACAATGGTATCCTGCAGGGCAGCAGTTCTCAACTATTATTCATTCCGCTTAAAAGAACCTTTTATTCCACCAGAGTCATTAGAAGCAGACAGAAGCAGAGGAGCTCTAATTAGGGTGGCTGGGAGGATCTTCAGCTCTACGCCACGCACAGGCTCAGCTCCTCGCTTCACTCCTTGTTTATTTGTACTTGATGTTGTGCTTCCAGCTGAACCACAAGGTCCATGAGGGTAGAGACCACGTCTGCCTTGTTCACTGCGATACTCCATGCACATCACACTGCCTGGCAAGGGTAAGTACTTAAGTATTTTAAAAATAAATAAACCGCCAGGGCTCTGTGCAGTTTAAGAGCGCACAGGTAGCAGAACACCAAGAAGATATGTTTCCAGAAAATCACGCAATGGTGACAGTTAATTCCAACTTAGAAGTTATAAGAATTTCAGGGGCCGGCCCAGTGGCTCAGCAGTTAAGTGGGCACATTCTGCTTCGGCAGCCAGGGCTTTGCCGGTTCGGATGCCATGCTGTGGTAGGTGTCCCACATATAAAGTGGAGGAAGATGGGCATGGATGTTAGCTGATAGGCACGGATGTTAGCTGTGGGCCAGTCTTCCTCAGCAAAAAGAGGAGGATTGACAGCAGATGTTAGCTCAGGGCTAATCTTCCTCAAAAAAAAAAAATTTCAGAAATCATGTTTCTTACTTTCCCATTTATTTTAGTTTCCTATATATTCATTTTTGCAGAACTCCTTGGCCCAGCTTAAGAATTTGTAAGAACAGCTTGCAAACAGCCTGAGGACCTACCAGTCGGCTTGACACCCGGTTCATCATGATGCGTTCTGGCAGGTCCATAGTGTTGGCAATGGTTAGGACCACAAGCCGGGCCTCCTTGTGAGTGGGCCAGTCAAAGAGATTGTACATTACATCTTGTTTCTGAGTCCACAGAAGGTCGAGCTGCCAGGGAAATGGAGACAGATGCAGAGTCCACCACAGAGACCAAGCCAGGGCCGCAGAGTGAAGACCTGTTACTATTGCTTTAGCTGCATGCACGTCTCAGGTCTCACCACCAACGCAGCAAGGAAGTCAATGGACACAGGCATCTCTCCACCAGAGAACCGGCCCAGATGAATGAAGAAGGCAGCCAGGACTTCCCTCCTGCCCAGTATTTGCTCCCAGAATACTGCAGTCAAGACCTACCCATTTCCTCTTCAGTCCTCCCGGGGACACCTCCCTACCTCATCCACAAGCAGCACGGTGGTTTCCTGAGAGGACCCTTGGGTGCGGAATCGCTTTGCTAGCAGTTCTGCCGCATGGATAGCTGTTGCCTTTTGGCCTGTCAGCTTCTGCATTGGGAGGGAAAAAAGGTATGGTAACCTGTAAGGATTTTACTCCCCTGGGCTTAAAGTGAAACCTGCAAACAGAGGAAGCCACTTGGTGTGAAGACGTCAGTATCCTCTACCCTGCCTTCCACTCTAGTCTTCACCCTATCCCGCAAGGAGAGGAGAAGGCACCAAAAGAGAAGATAAAAAAAAGTCTGTGTCTGAAATGCAAATGAGCCACAGCCTAGCCCCAGAGACCCCTCCCAAACCATGGCTACATGACTCAATTTATAACCGGACACTACTCATTCCAAGATAACAGCTACCGACTGGAAGGGCAAGGTTCCTACTCTGGCTTCCCTCTAACCCTCTTTCCACAGCTTGCCACACTGCCTCCTGTGTGCGAATGGTTTTCACCATGTTGGTAAGTCCTGGCCTCCAAGAACGCATTTCCAGCTTCTAGACTTGAGGGTAGGAATTTTGCCTTCCTGGCCCTTGCTACCTCTGCACAAAGGGCAATGCCTGGCGTGTTGTAAACATGTAATATGCACAAAATTAAATAAACGTTTCCCTTTCACGTGCCACCAAGAAACTGTATTTTCCAAAAAGCCCAAACAGCTTTGCTTACCTGCAAGATTTGCACGTAAACTTGGTGGGGCTCTGTCAGCTTCATGCCATTGACCTCAATGTATTGAAAGGGAGGAACATCATTTGCTTGGGCGGCCTGCTGCAGGCCACGTATCACCTCATGCACAGTGGCAGTCTTTCCTGTCCCAGGGACCCCGGAGATGTACATGCACCTAGGCAAGAAGGGAAGACTTGTGGGCTAGGTCTGTGCCAGCTGCCTCACGCTATCACCAGGCAGGAGTGTGGGAATGTGTGCCGAAGGAAGGACTGGGACCCCTGCCATGTGAGGTGGGGGCAGTGAGGGCCACCCTGGAAGCTGGTTAGAGCAGGACCTGTTTACATAGAATCATGCATTCCACAAGCAATGCTATGTGCAAACTGCCCACCCAAAGAAGGCCAGTTTCATTTTCTCTGAACGACAGAATTTCTGTTCCCATAGAATTACTTTGAAAACAAAAGCTACTTCAGAAGCTTCAGGCTTCCAGAATGATTTTACCTGTCCTCCTGACACTGGAGACAGACCCCTTGGTTGAATTACAGCACCTGAGGCGGTGTACCAGCAGGGGCCTTCTGCCCTGACCAGGCTGCCTGCCTCAGCATGACTCACCCTCCAGTCTGGTCAAGGAGTTTGCTTTCGACAAAGTTGTAGATGTCTTGGAATTCCTGTTCCCGACAGGGGAGAGACTCAGGCACCGCAGAAACATGCAGCCTACAGTTGGTGGTAAATGAGGGAAAAGGAGGACTTTAGGAGCATTTCACCATCTACTCAGTAATAAATGGAAAAGACTTATCTATAGTTTCTATATGGAACCTCAAGCACAAAAGCAAGGCAATGCCTTCATTCTCAAATCTCTTCATTTGGCCGCATAATCCCTTTCTCTACCCAAATCACCCAACTCAGTAGTTCTAACCAAGGGCACATATCCCCTGGGGAGATGTCCCCAAATCTCATGGGTGGACCTCATCTCACAAGAGACTCTGACTCAGTTGTTCAGACAGGATCTAGGCTTTATGCATTTTGAAAGGTCCCCACGTAGTTCTAAAGGGTACCAGAACTGAGAAGTAGTGTCCTGATAATCACTTCCCATCCCTGAGACGATGGTGGCAGTAGTCTGGAAACTTACTCCTTCTAGAACCTGTCCACATAGCTCACCTAGACACTGCTTGAGAGGTTTCTTCTTTCTAAACGCACATGTTCATTTTACTCTCTACCTTTATTATGTACATGAATGACTGCAAGTTACTCCCATTTCATGTGAATGAAAGCAGAGGCCCCATTTCTGCCTGTCTGAAAGGGGCCCCAAGCAGCGTCACCTTAGCCGGGCCTCCTCCAGCATGCTGGCTGGCTCCTGGGCAGCCAGGTTTCGGCTGCGGATCCGTGGAGTGGCATGATGTGGTGTTCTAGGCTTGGGCTGTATTCAAAAAAGAGAACATATTTCAGAAGGAAAAAACAAAGCAAAACCCCATTCAGGACACATCAGCAAATCTGATTCATGATGTTCTGATAAAAAGAGGTGAGGAGGGGCCAGCCCGGTGGTGCAGCAGTTAAGTTCGCACGCTCTGCTTCTTGGCGGCCCGGGGTTCGCTGGTTCGGATCCCGGCTGCGGACATGGCACCGCTTGGCAAAAGCCATGCTGTGGTAGGCATCCCACATATAAAGTAGAAGAAGATGGGCATGGATGTTAGCTCAGGGCCGGTCTTCCTCAGCAAAAAGAGGAGGATTGGCAGTAGTTAGCTCAGGGCTAATCTTCCTCAAAAAAAGAGGTGGGGAATTCCTCTTAGTTCCTTCCTGTATAAAGTACCAAGATTCTCCCTTTCTCTCCTCACATCACACATACACTTTGTTCATAGTCCAAACAAGACTTCTTATTTCTAATTTATATATAGTATTAGGATTTTAAAATAATGTCAATCTGAGCAAAGAATGAATATAAGTATGGATTAACTATTATTTAAATATAAAATATTATCTTGAAAGAAAGACAAGAAATTATGTAATTCTAACTACTCTGCCCAAATCCAGGGTAGACTAGGAGGAATTAACTGGGTTTGATTCACAGGATCCTCCTCTAGATTTCTTTGAAAATACGGTCAAACTGTAGCTCAGAACTTCTGCAATCCACAATACAGTAGTCATGCACCACACAACGACATTTCAAGTCAAAGACGGACTGCACATACGATGGTGGTCCCATAAGATCAGCACCATATAGCCTCGCTGTGTAGTAGGCTGTACCATCCAGGTTTGTGTAAGTACACTCTATGATGTTCGCACAATGATGAAATTGATGCCAGCCCTGATATCAGTTCCCACACGTTAAACCCAGCATATGTGGAGTTAAAACCAAAGCACTCTTTCTCTGCTTTCTCCCTGGCTCTCTGGCTCCAGAATCCACTCTCCACCATGGAGACAGACACAGCCAAGGACAGCCACCTGGATTCCTTATCATCCCCTCCTCCTCCCTACAAGCCCTGTCCCAAGGCTGAACGCAGGCTGGTGGGAAAGCTCGACCAGCAAGACCACTGACTCCCTCCACCTCTCTACATGCAGCCACATTCCTCACAAACCTTTAAAACGCCTTGCCTTCCCTCTTTCTGGGAGACGAGATGAAATGAGATAAATTTGAGGGCTCATTCTCATCTGCTGGCTGATATCACCCAAAATAAAAACCCTTTCCTTGCCATAAGCCTGACGTTCCAGTTTTTATTTGGCCCCTCTTGTGTGGTCAGTAAAGAACCTATGTTTGTAGGCAGTAACAATCTGGCGAGCCAGCCAGGAGGCTCTTGCCCGTGGCTCCGTGGCCCCCAGGCTGACCGGGATTTCCTAGGAAGCAGTCTAGCAGCTGCCTAGGTGATTTGCCCTAGGGACTGTCCACAGTACTTTCTATCTGGCCTGGCACCGCTGACCCTGGGCACATTTCCCTACGGCAAGGAAACAAGTCCTAGATTTGTTTGTTTGTTTTTCCTTCCGGTGAGTCAACGGACTCGGAATCGATGGACTGTGAAATAGGATAAGTCACCTCAGGGACACTCGTGAATTTCCTTCCTCTCCTCTGGGGTCCCTTCCATTCTTGGAGGGGCCATCTGGGGTCCTTTCTGTTCATGGAGGGGTCATCTGGGTGGGCATTCCGAATGGGAACAGTTGTAGGGCTTTCTACCCTCAATCTGGGACTGTTTCACTGGCACCTGGCTTTTCTGTGTCTGGATCTGTGTATCTGTCTCTGTATATTGGCATGGTAAACATGCTTTCTGTCCCCAAGTACAGCCCACTGGAGCTGATTCCAAGTACATGGTCTAATTATAGTCATAAACCAAAATCTAAAAGGGATGATTTTCTTTTGTAACACTGCATGGCCACCATATTCTTTTAACTCCCGAGAGAAAATGGGCAAACAATGGATCCTTAAGTTGGAAAATTTTAGAGAGCTCTTGTCATAAACAGCTGTTTTATTGGTACCTATGAAAAGACCAAATTAAAAGGAAAATACAATGACTAGTCTTAAAAACTTAATCAAACTTGGGGTCCCAGCTTCTTCTTGTGGTTTTACAGATGCTCATGAAAACATTAAGTTAACAAAGAGAAATCAAAAAAGGAAGAGTCACAGGACTCATCCCCACAGGATGGAAATCTTTAACTAGTTATTAAAAAGGAAAATGGGATAACTAGAACAGACATAAATAAAGTTAAAACAAAGGTTTTATTAAAACAGTGCCTAAGGTTAGAGGGGCCTAAAGGAGCACCCCCCCCCCCCCGCAATGGTCCCCCAACGTTTAAGGACATCAGACAAACCTGTTCTATTCATGCCAGTTTGAAAAAATTTTAAAAGGTCAGAAAGCAGAAATCACAGTGAAAAACCTGACCAGCAATTGTTTATTACAACAGTTAGGCTGCTAAGGTTAGTAAAACTATAAAGATTAAAGTGTTTAAGCTAATATTACATGAAGAGGTTATGTCAACTTTGCCTGAATTTTTTTGGGGAATAAATGTTTATGTCTGGCTGAGAATGCTTTCCCTACATAATACTGTAGTACTGAAACTTGTTAATGGAATTCTATGTTATAATTAAAAGCATAAGAGTTGGTAAAATTAGGGGCCGGCTCCGTGGCCGAGTGGTTAAGTTTGCGTGTTCTGCTGCGGCAGCCCAGGGTTCGGATTCTGGGCGCGGACATGGCACTGCTTGTCAGGCCATGTTGAGGTGGCGTCTCACATCCCACAACTAGAAGGACGTGCACCTAAGATATACAACGGTGTACAGGGGGGGTTTGGGAAGATAAAAGCAGAAAAAAAAAAAAGATTGGCAACAGTTGTTAGCCCAGGTGCCAATCTTTAAAAAAAAAGAGTTGGTAAAATTAAGATATAGTTTTGTAAAATTGGTATATTTAAATGGGCTTTATGTAAAATAATTACATCTCTTTTGCCCCACTGTATTATAGATTATGTTGCGGGGATAAACATTATGTCTCACTGGGGAACGTTTCCCCTGCCTGATATTGTAAGATCATATAAATCTGCCCTTCAGGCAATGTTAATTAAACATGCTAAAGGAGATCTCACTTTAGAATGGCCAAAATGGGGCAATTTCAGTTTACCCAAACTGATGTATGCAATTGGAAAAAGCCTTACAACGGGAGGTTTGTTTTAATCTTTTGAGGCTTCTAAATCAAATCAGAAATACTTTACTGCCTCTTTAAGAAAAAATAATTGAGTAATTAAACATGCCAGCAGCCAAAGCCAAATCTGCTGCTTCTCTCTCTTCTCTTGCTGAGATTCGCCACTTCAACTCCCAAAAATTGCTGATCTAAAATTAAACAAGTGAAAATAAGTAAACTTTTGAGATAATTTGGAATTTTAATGGCCATTCTGGGGAACCTCTGTTTCAGATGAGTCCACCTTAAGGGTCACCCTTAAAAGAGAGGATTCAAAATCTCTCATAATTGAATCCAGTCTTTAATTAATATACAGTACCTTCTAAAAGACAAAGTTATTTAACATAATATAAAATAATCTTTGGTAAATAAAAGCCTGTTTAAGTTTGCTGGTTTGATTTAAAATAAGCATGTCCCCAGGCTTATCAGCACTGGCTATGATGCAGACATACAGCCTGGGTTTACCGGTCAAATGAGCTCACGTCATCTCTTACAAAATTCGTCAGCAAGAGGAATAACTCAGAATATTAGCTGGTTTTGTTTATTGTCTCATGAGGTTTTTATAGACGATCTAAATATAATTGTTGAGAACAGGTAAACTAAATAAATGTAAAAAGATAAGGTTTTGGAGAAACTTTTTAACAATAATTGTTTCATGGTCTGTGTACTTAAAAAACAGCTTCCAAAATCTTTTTGGAAAGAAACTCTATAGTTTTACTGAGTTAAGTTAAATGACATAAGCTGTTGAATATCTGGGTAATTCTTGGATAGGATGGAACACTGAAACATTATTGCTAAACCTGTCTAAGTTTATCTACCTTTGGCTTCTTATTAGAGAGAAACTAAAGTATTTGGATCTATTGATATACACACCTTGTGTTTCATTACTATAAAGTAACATGTTTCTAAAAATTATAAAAGGTATTTGTCAAGCCACAGAATGCTAATGTAAAGAAAAGTTTATAATTGCTTACTTGGATTTTACTTAGAAATTAAGGTTTCTTAGGGTTAAAGATTCTAATTAATATATGTAATTAAAGCTACTGAAAATTAAGAAGAAAATCTTTGTATTCAAGGAAAGTAAAATGTATGTTTTCAGTTAGAAGTTATAAAAAATAAAAGTATTTTTACTTGTTGGGCTAAAGAAAGATAAATTTGTCCTAAAGTACTAGAAGGGAAGAAAGGAAACCTGGCACAAATTCTAAATATAAAAAAGTAAGTTACAAAGCTTTATGAAAGTAAAACTCTGAGGAGTTTTATGCCTGGTCAAGTTGGCTAAGATTAAAGTAAATCCAATTAAGTAAATAAGTTTTAAATGTCAGAAGTAAACTGGTACAAAATTAAAACTTGGTCTTCTCTTTTTTTTTTTTTTTTTAATTTTTTTTTTTTTTTAAAGATTTTATTTTTTCCTTTTTCTCCCCAAAGCCCCCCAGTACATAGTTGCATATTCTTCGCTGTGGGTCCTTCTAGTTGTAGCATGTGGGACGCTGCCTCAGTGTGGTCTGATGAGCAGTGCCATGTCCGCGCCCAGGATTCGAACCAACGAAACACTGGGCCGCCTGCAGCGGAGCGCACAGACTTAACCACTCGGCCACGGGGCCAGCCCCTGGTCTTCTCTTTTTTAAAAAAACAACTTTCCTAAACTTTTAGTCTGTTCTTGGTAAAAAAAAAAAAAAAAAATTATACAAGGTTTTTTCTTTGAGTAGTCTACCAGAATAAGGATTATGTTTAATCAAAATAAATTTCCTATATGATGTACATCCAAAAGCTACAAAAAATAAATAAATAAAATTTCCTATATTGTTTTTATCAGGTCCTTAAACACAGACGCTAGCTTTTCTTACAACTATTTAATTCTCTAAAATTCTTTAGCTGTCATGGTGGTTAAAGGGATAATTAAACATTGCTTCATGGGGATCTATGATATTGTATGGATAAATGTTATTGATATAAATGTTTAAAAATTGTATACCATTACTAAAATTCTGATCTGTTCTGATTGTCAGCGACAATTCTGGTTATTATCTCAAGGTATTATATGTCACAAGAATGGTTAAGTCTTTGCTAATTGCCATTTTAAAATACTTTATTATTTACAGACAGTTGTTTTACTCTGATATCTTTGCAAATATGTTTCATCTTCAGAGAAATTCATGGAAAGGACTTTGGTGCTTACTCTAAAGTACAGGTTTCTGATAAACTTTCAGATCATAAAACTACACTGGGTAAGAAATTGCAGAACTCTAACAGAAAAACTGATGACGTCATAAAACCGCTGACAGAAGATTAAGATCAAGAACCAATTACATAGGAATGAATAAACTGATAGGGATGATTATAATTTTTATGGCTTTTTGCTTAAAATATTGCTGATTTCTTAATGTTTTATATTTTCTTTTGTCAGGTTTAAGGAAATCTTTTCCTCTTTTCTCTTATGCTAGGACTTATAACAATTTAATAAAATTATACATTTGTAAACAAAATTAAGACATTTATCTTTTTCTCCCTATCTGATCTCTCCAGAATTTAAAAATTCCTGATGAATAAGTATTCTTATTTTCATGGCTATATAGTTGTTTGCATAAGTTCAATAAGAATCCGTTCTTATAACAGGACACAACTGGAAACACTGCTTATAATACCAAGGCTTTGACTGGCATGTAATATTTGAAAAAAAAAATACAGCCTCAGATATGACCAGACAGCTTTTGAGGAACAAAGGTTGACTTTCTGGAATAGAGCCACTTGGAAATATTGGCCTGGTACCTTGATTATGGTTCCCAGTAACCGGGTATGGTTGAGTAAAGAATGTCACTCCCTCTGGCAGGTGCAAAGAACCCCAGGATATTTGGGGGATCTTGCAAAGAGAGGAATTCACCCAAATCTGTAGGTACTGTAGGCAAAATCTGATGACAAGTTCTTGGTCTGGCCTTCCTGGTCTTGAGAGGCCCTTAAAGTTCAATCTGATATTCCTTATAAAAGGAAAAGCAAAGCAGATTTAAAAGAGCCTACATGATCAGTTGCTATTCTTGCTGTACGTATGTAAATAATTGGGCCAAGTTTATTAAAACTAGACTTATTTTGTAAACCAGTGGGTCTTAAATTTGTCTAGCTTTGGTAAAAATGAGGGTGATTTTAGAGAGAAAAATTATGCTTCAGTAAAAACTATAATGCATATTTATAAATATTGGATTTTGGTTCTGTCAATTGTCTTTGAGGTTTTTGTTTTATATCTGTAAACTGAACTAGATCCTGAATTCTTCTAGTCTCCTTAAATATCTGAAATAACAAATCTCCAAACTAATGTTTTCCGTTTTTTCCATAATTTTCACTTGAAATCATTAAAAACTAAATCTGCCCTTTTTCCTGAAGCCTTACAAACTGCAGCTGGACAACTTGATATAAACTTAAGAGAGATTCATGTCTGCTGCTGTGTAAGCCACTCAAAATTGGTAACTGAGTACCTGATGACACCATCAGAGACAATTCAAACTGCAAAAGATGCTTTGACCCTGACTTCTAGGAATCTCGATTGGCTGTCCCCTGGGCTCAGAAACTGGTTCATAATTTGCTCCAACCATTAACATTGTCTTTTCTTTTTGTTTCTCTAGAAATGCTTCTTATTAACTACCTGGTTACTTACTTACGTGTACAGGCCCAACTTTGGGAGCCCACCTGCATCACTGCCTTATTAAAAGACTGGTTCAATGAGATGAAACAACCTATGCCCCAATTCAGGAGGAAGTAGCTAGATAGGTCATCACCCCAAATCCCTCAAGATTGAGAAATGAACATAAAAGAGGGGGGAATTGATGCCGGCCCTGATATCAGTTCCCCTAAATTAAACCCAGCATATGTGGGGTTAAAACCAAAGCACTCTTTCTCTGCTTACTCCCTGGCTCCAGAATCCACCATCTGCCATGGAGACAGACACAACCAAGGACAGCCACCTGGATTCTATATCATCTTCTCCTCCTCCATGTAAGCAGCCTCCCAAGGCCAAACGCAGGCTGGCGGGAAAGGTCTGACCAGCAAGACCACCACTCCCCCAACCTCTCCACAAGCAGCCACATTCCTCACAAACCTTTAAAACCCCTCACCTACCCTCTTTTGAGTAGATGAGATAAAACGAGATAAATTTGAGGGCTCACTCTTGTTTCCTGGCTGATATCACCCGAAATAAAAACCCTTTCCTTGCCATAAGCCTGGCATTCCAGGTTTTATCTGGCCCCTCTTGTGTGGCAGGTAAAGAACCTATGTTTGTAGGCAGTAACAAAATCACCTAAGAAGGCATTTCTCAGAATATAGCCCCTTCATCAAGCGACACATGACTATACTTGGAAAAACCTCAACAGATTTTCCCACACCAAAACCCAGGGTCACTCCTCAGCCTAGGCTAACAGCCCTATTCTCTTTTCCCTTGTTACTATCTCACTAGCGCAGGCCTGATACCCCATCTTCAAGGTGTTTCCACAAAGCACTCCCTTCTGTGGGGGCATTTCACCCACCCACCCTCCACTTCCAGCTGTAGAGTGGTAATCTTGCCACCTCTTCCTCAGACAGAAAGCACTCAGACCTGGTCTGCTTAGAGGTTTTACATCTATTAACTTTGGAGAAAACAGGAAAGGAAGAACAAAACCTTGCTGAGAAGGTATCAAAAAACTTGGTGGACTTTTGCTCTTTTTTATTATGCTAAAGAACCCCAACACCCTATATGTCTTCTTCTGGGTGGGACCCAGGAGATGTAATCAAACCAGAACACTGGTGAGCTATTTGTATAATAAGACACTCCAGGCATGACTGCCTCTATCCAAATGTAACCTATTGGATTTCCTTCCCTATGGGTCTTTTGTTGACTTCAACTCAAGCCCAATCACGTTTTTCTTGATATGGAAAAATGGAGATCAGCTTTAGATAAAGTCTCCTAATTAGGCATTTCCAAACTGTGTTCCAAAGAACAAGATGCTCCATGAAAAAGTTTCCTGGTCAAAGACTCATGCACTAATGTTCTCTTGGAAGGTCACAATAACAATAAATTAATGTCCTTGAGAAGCCATGTGATAATGAAACGAGTTTAACTTCGTTTAATCCAAACACTTCCCAAACACATCTGAACATGGAAAGACCCTCTTTTCTTAGAAGCTTTCAGCGTCCTGCTAAAATTCCGCAGGAGACAAGAGATGCCCATTTATCCCTTCCCTCTCACCATTACACAGTTCACTACCAATCTCTAGTGGTGCTCCCTGTCTCTCAGGTGTATCAAGTGGCACAACACCACCACCAACGTGGCTGGGGGCCCTGGACTCAGTACCCACCGAGCACTGATTATGCACACAGCACTCTGCTAGCTGTCGTGGGAAATGCACAGATGAGGAGTCAGTTCTTGTCCTTCCCTCAGGAGGCTCAGCTCTCGGCCATTTGGTCTGATATCTAAAAAAAATCTTAAGCCTCAAAAAAGACTGTCTACTGGATTCATTTCCAGTCCTACAGTTCACCTGGATCCTTTCCTCCATGAATATTCCAAGTGGAATAGATTTGAACATGATAGAGCTGTGCTCAGAATCCAGTTGTTACTAATAGTGTGACCTCAGCAATCACAATTTTAAAATTAAAATTATAAATTTTAATTAAGGGCCATCACAATTTTTAAAATAAGACACTAGGCCTAAAAGAAACTTACAGTTTTCTTTGGTGTCTTGGAGGGGGTCTGTAAGGACAGCTTTGTGGAAGAGCGGAGGTTCCTGGACGCACCACTGGGTGTCCTTGGAAGCGGTGACGTGGAATCTTCTTCCTCTTCACTGCTGGAGTCTGGAATCTCTGCTGCTGGCAGAAACTCTTCATCTTCTGAGTCACTTTCACTCTTACCTAAAAACCTGAATGGTGGATTAGACATACTGCAGAGTCTTTCCTGCGACCAAGCAACATAGGATGCGCCCACCTCCTTGGGCCCTTGTTACTGAGATGCTCTGCTAAGGGCTTCATTTATGTTATCTCATTAAACCCCTCAACAACTTTGTGACTTGTCTATTATTATTCCCATTTTACAGATGAGGAAACTGAGGCTTAGAAAGGTTAAGTAACCTTCCCAAGGTTACACAGATAGTAAATGACAAAGTTGAGGTTCAATTCCAAGTCTATCAGAATCAAAGTTCATGCTCTTAGGCACCCTACTAACATTCCTGCTGGCTGTGATGCTTATGGGAGCCACTAAGCCCAGGGCCTATTTCTCGCCCCTTTCAAACTACGACATTTATGTTAAAGTAACATAAATTACAGAATACTAGGTAAAAGGTGGAATTCAGTGGATGAGCAAATAATAGACAAGAAATTAAGAGGCTTTAAGAAATTGGATTATCGTTGGGGCTAGCCTGGTGGTGTAGTGGTTAGGTTTGCACACTCCACTTTGGCAACCTGAGGTTTGCAGGTTCAGATCCCAGGCATGGACCTACATGCCACTCATCAAACCATGGTGTGGCAGCATCGCACACACAAAAAAAATAGAGGAAGATTGGCACAGATGTTAGCTCAGCAACAATCTTCCTCAAGCAAAAAGATCAGCAACAGATGTTAGCTCAGGGCCAATCTTCCTCACCAAAAAAAAAGAGAGAGGGAGAAATTAGAGTATGGGTATCATAGACGGCAGTGATAAATGCTTTTGTGTCTGCTAACAAGCAGTCTTACCGAAGCTGCTGCTTAATCTGATTTAAAGTCAAGAGGGAACTCTTTCTGCTGGTATGATGGCGACTAGAGACAGCTTCATCCTGAGCTTCTGGTTCTTCAGCCTCCCTGCAAGATATCACAGAAAGGTTATAGGCAGCAGTCTGGGCACTAGCGACCAGCAGCAGGCACTAGAAGATAGTCAGGCGGCCTGACTGGCTCCTATTCCTCTCACAGCTACTTTGGAAGGAGCTAGTCACATTTTGCTAAAAAGGTGATCATTGAAGTTTGACTCAAACTCAGAAATCAAAGTTTGCCTAAAGCTTATAATTTAAATCAGTCTCACCACCTCCCCAACTAGAGACTAGAATATACTAATCCCAGGCAGAGTTTCTCGTCCTTTTCGGTTTCTGATCCATCTACGAATTTACTGCCCACCCAGGCTCAACGTTAGCAGAAATGCAGCTATATATTCAATACAAAGTATTTATCAAGCAAACCTATTATGGGCCAGGAGCTGGAGTTTCCAAACAGGAAACACTGAAATGTGTAATTTCTGGCTTAGCACCTTATTTGTGCAGTTCCTTATTGGCAAACATTACCTAGTGTCAAACTGCAAAGTTTGTTCTAAATGCATTATCTTCTTGTATATGTATATATCTGAAAATGGCTTCCACTTAAAAAAGAAAACAAAAGGGGCCAGCCCCATGGCCGAGTGGTTAAGTTCGCATGCTCCCTTTCGGCGGCCCAGGGTTTTGCTGGTTTGAATCCTGGTGGTGGACATGGCACTGTTCATCAAGCCATGCTGAGGCAGCGTCCCACATGCCACAACTAGAAGGAGCCACAACTAAAAATACACAACTGTGTACCAGGGGGCTTTGGGAGAAAAAGGAAAAATAAAATCTTAAAAAAAAAAAAAAAGAAAGAAAACAAAAAACTAAGAAACTGACTGTTAAAATGTGGCAAAGATCCACAGCAAGTAACGAAATCCAGGACTGTAGAACAATTCAGCCTTGGGAAACTATTTTCTGGAGCAGTGACCCCCAACGAACCACTGGGTATATCAGAACCATCCAGAGAGCATTTCAAAAATGCAGATTCCTAGGCCTGACACTGCGATTGAGTCACTACATCCAGAAGCATGTCAGAAATCTGTATTTTGGAAAAGCTCCCCAGTGGTTCTGCGACACAGATTCGTGACCCACTGCTCTAACTTTACCAACTGTGGCCCACACACTTCACATCACGTGGAGGATCTCAATCTGCTCTGCGGGGGGCAGGGTAATGTCCCCGGTCACCTCTTTCTGATGTTTTCTGGTATCAGAATCACAGAAGGCACCATGGAGGATCTCCGTCCCCCTCTGGTGGGGGTAAGTCTTCTTTCCTCACTAAGCACCGTGGTTTTCAAGGCTGGGACTCGGGGTCTCAGGGTCATATGACGTTCAGCTGAAACTTTCTTGTCATCTTTGGCACAAGAGCGTCGTTGAATCTCCCCAGTTTTCTCGGGGGCTTTCCGAGCTGGAGACGGGGTCTGAAGTCCATCAGGCTGAGACCTCTTAGAAGGTGAGGTGATTTCAGAGAGGGCCGCTTTCCGTTTAGTTCTTCTGGGAGAATCCGGCGAGGCCCATGAAGTCTGCCGGGAAATCCTGGTGTTAGGTGTCCTGGGGGAACCTAAGCCCAAGAGAAATCACCATAGACAATGTGTGAATTTTATAACTTGCACTACACACATCTCCCATCTCTTTATAAATAAATTCATTCACTGAAGTTATACAAAGACATGAGTTATCCACATTTTGAATTATTCCATGCTTTCTTTCCTCAGGCCAGGTAGCTCTTATTATTTTTAGTCTCTCTCCTAAATTCCATGGCTGATTTTCCTCATTAGAACCATAAGTGAACTGTTAGGTCAGCTCTTGTGGATAACTGTTCAGCAGTTAGACTTCCCTGAAGTAATCTACCAGAACAGTGGTTCTCAACCAGGGGTGATACTGCACACCCTCAGCCCCCATTCAATAGCATTTGAAAAAGTGTATACCAGTGGCTCTGCTGAGTAACACCAAGGCCTGGATTTTTCTCAACCCACATTATATCCACCAATGGAGAGAAGATGGATTGCTGGGGGCAGTCACCTGGGTGCTGTGAATACACAGAACCACGTCTGGATTTGCTCCTCTCTCGCCACGACCAAAGGCACCAAGAACCCCAGCCATTCATTCAGATATCAACTGAGCTGTTAAAATGGCAAGATATGCGCCACGTGCCAGGAGGAAACAAAAGCTGAACGAGACTCCATCCTGGTCCCCATACACGAGACATCTGGTCTAAAAGGGGACATGATACACGTGAACGCTTACAATATGAAGGAAAATAATTATCCCAAGGTATCTAAGTGCTTGTAACTATGGCTTCTGAGAAAGACCTTGAAAGAAAGGCAACGTTTCAACAGAGTTGAAAGGGGAAGGATGGGGATATTGAGGAAAATCAATGAGATGAATGTGAGCTAAGGAATGACGCAGGAAAGCACCGGGCACAGAGGAGTTCACTCTAGTCACAGTGCATGGCATGTGGGGAAGAGCTGCAGATAAGGCTAGAAGACCATCCACACCTGTGTGGTAAATATGAGGGCAACTCACGGCTAGATTAACATAAAATGCCCCAATGTCCTGCTCTCCCTCATAGCTCATAGTCCCATCTTTCTGTCAAAAACAATTCACCCAAAATATTTTCATTATATCCTCCCTCCTCTAATTATGTAACTATGTCAAGCCTAAATTTCTTACCCTAACTTTCAAGGTCCTGCAAAATCAACAGTCAAAAAATACTGCAATTGGGGCCAGCCCAGTGCTCTAGTGATTAAGCACACCCATTTCACTTCGGCAGCCCAGGGTTCAGTTTTGGATCCTGGGCACGGACCTAGCACTGCTTGTCAAGCCGTGCTCTGGTGGCATCCCATATAAAAAAAAGAGGAAGGTTGGCACAGAGGTTAGCTCAGCGACAATCTTCCTCAAGCCAAAAAGAGAAGATTGGCAACAGATATTAGCTCAGGGCCAACCCTCGTCACACACACACACAAAAATTGCAATTATTTCTAAATGGTAATATTACAAATTACTTCTTTAGTAATCTTTCTGCATTTCCCAAATGTCTTATATATCTGTATTCAGCTCCTAAATACACATTGTACTAAGGAGCCATCAAGAATACAAATAACTTACACCCAACGTACATGGCACATACACAAAAATTCAAAAGGACTAATGACATGGTGCCAGCCTGGTGGCACAGCGGTTAAGTTCGCATGTTCCGCTTCAGCAGCCTGGGGTTCACCGGATCCCAGGTGTGGACATGGCATCGCTTGGCAAGCCATGCTGTGGTAGGCATCCCACATAAAGAGTAGAGGAAGATGGGCACGGATATTAGCTCAGGGCCAGTCTTCCTCAGCAAAAAGAGGAGGATTGGCAGCAGATGTTAGCTCAGTGCTAATCTTCCTCAAAAAAAAAAGAAAAAGACTAATGACACATAACAGGATGAGGATGAGCTCTCAGAACAACCATGGAGTGGCTTTCAAATACATTATAAGTGAAAAAAGTAAGATGGAAAAGAACATACCCAGGATGCTACCCTACTGGGTAAGGAAGAATGGGAAATAAAGTAATATGCATGTTTGTGTATATATACCTGAGTGTGTGCACTTACATACATCTGCTGATCTTTGCAAAAAGAAAACACAGGAAAAGTAAACCAGAAACTAATAAAATTGATTATCTACCAAAGATGTGGTAGAAACAGGGTGCTAGGGTAAAGAAAGCATGGTGCCTCTCTGAGTACACTTGTTAAATAGTTTTGACTCTTTAACAATGTTAATGTTTCACATGTCTGAAAAATTAAATCAAAGATGGGAAAAGCCTTAAAATTAAACAGAAATAAAAGAACCTAACTGTATATCACCAATAATATAACCATCAGAAGAAAAAATTTAATCAAAGGAACTTTATTAGTAGAATATATTCTAAAGGCATAAAGATCTGCAAATAAATGTGGAACTTTACTGCTAAGTTCACTGCTAGTAGCAGTATTGGGAGAGCAATTGTGAAGCTATTTTTGTGCATCAGGATTGCTCGTGGGAACCAGGGTTCTTCTTCCTGGAGAAGGGAGATACAGTTATGGAAGATGGGAAGGAGGGGAGGAACCCTGAGGTATAGATTAGAAGAATCAGTATGAATTCAAGAGTTTAAAATACTATTTCCTAGCTCTTCCACTAGGGATCTAAAAGCAATGTCCCCTTAGTAGCAGAGCTCTTAAAGAAATAGCTGATTACAAGGCTCAGCATCACTAATCCTTAGGGAAACGCAACAATGACCTACCCTCTCACACTCATTAGGATGGCTACAATCCAAATCAGAAAATAACAATTGTTGGTGAGGATGTCGAGAAATCAGAACCCTTGTACACTGTTGGTGGGAACATAAAATGGTACAGCTGCTATGGAAAAGAGTATGGTGGTTCCTCAAAAAATTAAAAATGGAATTACTGAAGCCGGCCTGGTTGACATAGCAGTTAAGTTCACGCACTCTGCTTTGGCAGCCTGGGGTTCACAGGTTTGTATCCTGGGCGCAGACCTACACACCGCTCATCAAGCCATGCTGTGGTGGCATCCCACATACAAAATAGAGGAAGACTGGAACAGATGTTAGCAACAATCTTCCTCAAGCAACAGGAGGAAGATTGGCAACAGATGTTAGCTCAGGGCCAATCTTCCTCACACACACACACACAAAAGGAATCATCATACGATCCAACGATCTCACTTCTGGGTGTATACCCAAAATGAAAGCAGAGACTTGAGCAGATATCTGTACACCCATATTCCTAGCAGCATTAGTCATAATAGTCAAAAGGTGGAAGCAACCCAAGTGTCCATTCACAGATGAATGGATAAACAAAATGTGGTATATACATACAATGGACTATTATTCAGCCATAAAAAGAAAGAAAATTTTGACACATAATACACATGGATGAACCTTGAGGACATTATGCTAACTTAAATAAACTAGTCAGATAAGATAAACACTGTATGATTCCGCTTATATGCGGTACCTAGAGCAGTCAAATTCAAAGACAGAAAGTAGAATAGTGGTTGCAAGAGGATGGGGGAGGGGAGATTGGGGAGTTATTATTTAATGGTTGGAAAATGATGGTGATGGTTGTATGATAATGTGACTAAATTAATGCCACTAAATTGTACACTTAAAAATGATTAAAATGGTAAATTTTATGTTCTATATACCTCAACACTGTACATGAATGCATATCTCATAATATCCTATTCCTTTAGCCTTAGTGTTGCCCACCATGACCCATTCCACACTTACTGCTGAGCTCCAACCTCTTCCTCGCCCTGGGGGTGACAGGATGGGTAGGAGCTGGGCGAGATTTGGAGCTGGAGTGCCTCGATTCAACCCTTTTGACCGCACGCTCTGCTGTGGTGCAAGAAGGGCTTTCTATGTTCTTAGTCTTGGCTTCCACGGACTTCTGGCATCTAGGGCTGCCTTCTTGTAGCTTTTCCAATTGTGCAAATAGTTCTGGGGATAGTGGGCTGAACTTCTTCTCATTCCAAGATAGTTTCACAAAGAGCGTCTTCTCATTTTTCAGATCCGTAGGTATCACTTCATCTGGGGCTAAAGCTACTACCTGAATAATAGGAAGTATAGATGAATAGGAGGAAATGGAGACAAAAGAGTCAAAGAATGCTCCACGGGAGCCACAATTAAAAGCATTTACATCTGCATCCTTACCTGGAACGTCACTTTTCCAACTAAAGAGGCACAGACATATCTGGAAATACGTCATAGCATATTTCCAGACTCGTCCTCACTGGTATCCATACCCCACCTTGCTTTCTTTTCCAGGCCATTCTATCCACCCACGCCAAATTTCCCCACAGAAACTTCTCTAAGCATGCCCCCCTCCTCAGCAGTCTATAATGGCTCTCCACTATAGTAAAATCAGATTACTCGAACTGATTTTCAACGCCTTCTAAAATCTGGCCCCACTTTACCTCCCGAGTGCTCCATACTCTTCGAAACGACTTTCCATCACTAGTCGAGGTTGCTCGTCACAGTCCTGCTCGTTCCTACCACTGTGCTCCTACCTAAACACCCTCATCCGTCTCTGCCTATCCGAACCTACCCCTCTTCCTGCTTCAACTTCTACATCTGCCTTTCCCTCCTTCACTCATTTAACTCAGAGATAAATTACTTTGTGGTGTGTGTTATGCTGGGCCCACGGATTGGAGAAATCTGATGAGAGACCCAAGTCTCTCTGCACTGCCATTACGCCAGTCACCACGTGACCACACTTCACATCATGTCTAATCCCATTTTGGGGAGTCTGAAGTAGCTTGAGAAATAACTCATATCTTAGTCTCCAAACCAGTGTCTCAATTCATCCATAACTCATAGGAAACTGACTTATCATAAAATCCCATAACACAAATTTGCCGGTACCAACTCACACTCTTTCCACAAGCTGAAGTCCTCATTTAAGCAAGCCTATTCAGCCTCACGACGCTTTATGCCTGCCATAATCAGAGCTAAATATAATTTCCCACTGAGATACGTTTGCTAATTCCTGCTCATCCCTCAGGTCACAACCTGAATGTCACTTCCTTCAGGAGGCTCTTCACACATGGTAAGTGCTCTCAATAAATATTTGTTGAGGGGCCAGCCCGGTGGCACAGCAGTTAAGTGCGCACGTTCCGCTTCTCGGCGGACTGGGGTTTGCCGGTTTGGATCCTGGGTGTGGACATGGCACCGCTTGGCAAAGCCATGTTGTGGTAGGCATCCCACATAAAAATGGAGGAAGATGGGCATGGATGTTAGCTCAGGGCCAGTCTTCCTCAGCAAAAAGAGGAGGAGTGGCAGCAGTTAGCTCATGGCTAATCTTCCTCCAAAAAAAAAATTTGTTGAGATGAAATTGGCAAGCAGAGAAGATGACAAATGAAAAAATTCATTTCTGTGGGGTAAATTAGAGCCGGTAATATCTCTGAGGTCATACAGTTTAGGAGGCAGCCAGAAATAAGCTTCAAGATAGAACTGAGGATCACAGCATCACCTACCTGCACAGGGCCAATGATGGTTTCGGCATTAATGTTGCTGTCACAAGCAGGGTAATCATACCAGAATATCTCCTGGGCAGCAGGCTTCCGGCCCAGCAGATGCTGTTTACAGACAGGGACTTCACAGAATCGGATAAACCACTGTACTCGAGCACGCTTCCTGGAACGAGGCTCAGAACCTAGGAGGGATAGTGGAAAAGGGAAGGTTAAGAAAATTCGCGAACATTTTATTAAGCACTTCTGATGTGCTAGACACCGTGTTAAGCACTTGATAATACTTGGTTAACATATTATCTTTAATCCTCACAATAACCCCACAAGGTGGGTACTATGGCTATCTCCCTTTTACAGGTGAAGAAATCAAGTTATAGGGACCTTAAGTAATTTGTCAAAGGTCACAGGACGAACCAGCAATGATCTGACTCTACCCAGCACCCATGTTCTTTTCACTTTGCTCCACTTCCTAAAGGTGCTATCAGTCATCAAAGAAACTACAAAAAGCAGCTCTAAATTCTACAATTCTACAAAAGAGCAGCAATTCTAATCACAGGCACAGAACAAAACTTGCAAAACAGTGATTATAAAGAAGCCTTCAAACAGCAGCAAAACAAAAACCCCAGCCAGAATCAGCATCATGGGGTCGGCCCAGTGGCGTAGCAGTTATGTTCGCAGGCTCCACTTCAGTGGCCTGCAGTTCACAGGTTTGGATCCTGGGTGCAGACCAAGCCCCACTCATCAAGCCATGCTGTGGCGGCATCCCACATAAAATAGAGGAGGGCTGGCACAGATGTTAGCTCAGCAACAATCTTCCTCAAGCAAAAAGAGGAAGATAGGCAATGGATGTTAGCTCAGGGCCTATCTTCCTCACAAAAAAAAAAAAAAAAATCAAGCATCAGTGACTGAGATGACTTCTGGCAAATGTGTGCTTGCACTCTTTAGCTTTGTCATTATAATACCAGCATTAGCTCCAAGTGAAGGGACATACACTTAGTAGCGCCATCATCATCATCATCGCATCTCTCTTCATTAGCTCTCTTCAGAGAAAAACTGAAGCCACCCAGTAGAGCACTACACAAAGATTCTAAACTCTATACACAAAGGCCCCAAGTTTCTAAAACAAAAGCCCATAGTGCTGACGTGCTCCCCCTGGTGAATGTTGGTTTGATGAGGTTTTCCCCTACACCTGTCAAACAGCCTTCCTATCTTTGTAATGTAAAACATCGTTATCCACTTGCTCTATCAGTTCCTTCTTTTAGGCAGATAAACTGCCACATGACTAACTGCCACGTCATTCTGCTTCCAGCTCTTGGAAGAGACAGTTTTGCATTGTTTCAAAATGCTATCTTTCCCCTTAACCCTCCTTTTGGAGCTCTGCCCCATTCCCACCTTTCTGTACTCTTCCCTGCCTTGCAGAGGGTTAAAAGCTCAGAAAAATCAGTGAGGCTGTGAGTGTGGGCTTGCAAGCTCTGGTCAACACTGCCTTCCCTTTGCTCCTCCAGCCTCAGGGCCAGTAGTGGCTTTGCGCCTACTGAGCTCCGAGAAACACCACCTTTGTTGCTCCAGCCTTTTCAACACTTACACACAAGTCCCTCTGGGTAAAACACTAAAGTGTTTTTGCTTTCTTGACTGAACATCAACTGACACACCTTCCCAATCCAACTTACCTCCGCCCTCAGTAAGAAGCTGCATTTGCAAAATTCATTACTCATTTCCTCACATCAAAATTAAAAGACATGTCTCTATTAGAGTGCAGATCACCTATTTTTTTCTTCCCCCTTCTTCGCGGTTTCATCCTTTCTCTCCACTCCAAAAATCCTGCCTTGATGGTTATTCTTACCCACCCCTAAAAATAACAGAAAAGCTAAATTCTTGAGCCCCTCTATGCCATTTTTACCCAATACCGCTCTTGTGAGTAAAGTTATCTAGATGGAAGAGGGTACAGCAAGCACTTAAGTCACCCCACCTCAGAATCCAGGGTTCACACCCTATACGCTGCTATGAACAGAAGGATCAGCAACTGCCTCTCTTCCCCACCACCTAGCACCTCACAAGCATTCATGACAAGAAATGGTTCCCATTCCAGCCCCAAACTCACCATCTTCAAACAATTCAACCAATTTAGCAACATATGGATTTTCATCATCATTCCCTTCAACCAGCACGAACTGTCCAACGTGGATGTGAAGCTCAGTCGAGCAACCTTCTACCTTCACACTCATTTCTCTGGGAAGTAACAGAGAAAGGGGTTAGGAAATCACCTGGAGGGACCAAGCTCTATAAACACTCTGGGCGCGGAGGAAAGTACTCTCCAACTGGAAAATCCCCTAAATAGTTTCCATCTGCTGACCAATTCTACTGGGAAACCAGTTCACCCAGTTATATGCAAGAGTACATGAAATGGGTTGAATGAATTGTTTTAGCATGAGTGATTAATCCAGAGGCCTTAATATGAATCCTAACTTCTCTCAGTTACTGACAAAGAACAACACAGGCTTTCCCGAGGCATGAAAGCTGCTGGATAACAGTTTCAAATTGTTCAGAGGTCTCTAGGGCTGGGAAGGACATAAAAAGAACATGTAATCCTACCCTGTCACCATGCAGAACCACAAAGAACGCACCTCAAATAGATATGGCATTATCATACATAATAAATTTCAGTAACCTCAAATAACTTCTTCCTCTATCACTAACTGCTGTATTTACGCTATTGCTTTCTTATATCAAACAAAACCTCTCCTTACAATCAATTCCTATTCACTGTCCCTCAATCCTGAATCTGCAGTAACTAGAACAGGCTGGATACAAGTTATTAACAGTTTATCTCGGAGAAGCCACTTTTCTAGGACAACCAAAGGACCCCATCACGCACCTGTAGGTTTGGTGGTGTAGTTTTGGATCCAGCAACGGCCTGCCAACCCACGAATAAGTCTGTCTGCTCTTCATCCTTGTAGAGTAGTACGCCAGGGCTCCTGTGTGCAAAAGTCACTAATTCTGACTTAGGACAACATTCTGATGGATTCTAGGACACAGTCCCTGACTTCAATGAGTTCAGCCTTCTTTTCTGCCCCTGCTACACTCCCACACATTTTAAAGTTAGAAAACATTTTCTTGGAGGAAAATGTCAAGCTCTATGAAGATCAAACATAGGCAATTTAGTATTGTCTGTGTACTATGCCTTATCTTTTCCTATCCAGGTAAACAAGACGGTCAAAACATAAGAAAAGAAACTATAAATGTCAGAAGTACTTTAGAAGGACCTATCAGGCACAGGGCACAATGACAGGTATGAAACATCTAACAACCTGAAAGTAAAAGACACAGTGGCGATACAGCGGTTCATAACACTTAAAATCTAGATAGGGATAAATATTAATGCACTAAAGACAACTAATAGCGTGAAGAACCAAGAGAAAGAGCCAGAGAGACTACTGCAAGTTAGAGGACTGGTCTTGCGGCTGTTCGGGGGGAAGGGCTTCCTACAGGGGTTTCCTGAACTGAGTAGGGAATAATGAGCAGCTATTGATAAGATGAAATGAAATGAGTGATTCCAAGGGATGGAGGCAAAACACGCAAGAAGCATTTAGAGGAATAGCAATGGGTTTTATTAAGTGTATCATATCATTTTGCTTACATTAAACAAAAAAACCAGTGTCACTAATCTGTACTGCTCTGGCAGTGGGAAACGGTGTTTTTCTTTGAAGCTGACAGGTCCGAAATATAAGTATTGTGAACAGCTGAAAAGAAATGCTTGTATTAAAGCATATGGGAAAAAAAGATATTTTTACTGACAAAAACAGAAATGTGAATGAAAAATCCAAACACTTCTGACAATCCTGTTTATAATTTGGAAACTGCAATCAACTAGTCCTAACAATCTATTATCTTAGGTTTAAGTAATTAAGAAAATAAATCTTTCCTCTAAATTCAGTGCTCTTCTTATGGAGCTAAAATTTGACAAAATTGGGGTACAAATTTTTTTTAAAATCCAGTCTGACAGAATTACTCCAAATTACTGATAGAGGACCAATAATTTGTCTATGTTGAAGAGAACAGAATTAGAATAGCATATTAAAAACCTGATTAAACAAGCTGGTTTCCTAAAGTTCAGTGGCATTATGTCCTACATTCTACTTGGGGACATTTTGACCTATAAGACTTTCTGCTTTTAAAAAAGGTATTTTTTAGTATACTTTGTGGAAACTAATTAGCAGAAAGAAGAGAAGATATTAAGCCATGAGTAAATACACAGCTTACAAATGATGCCTGAATGACTGCTATTAAGAATATTAAGAGTAGAGGGGGCCGGCTCCGTGGCCGAGTGGTTAAGTTCACGCGCTCCGCTGCAGCGGCCCAGGGTTCGGATCCTGGGCGCCGACATGGCACCGCTCGTCAGGCCACGTTGAGGCGGCATCCCACATCCCACAACTAGAAGGACGTGCAACTAAGACATACAACTGTGTACAGAGGGGGTTGGGGGAGATAAAGCAGGAAAAAAAAAAAAGATTGGCAACAGTTGTTAGCTCACGTTCCAATCTTTGAAAAAACAAAAAAAAGGAAGATTGGCAACAGTTGTTAGCCCAGGTGCCAATCTTTAAAAAAAAAAAAGAATATTAAGAGTAGAATTCACAACATAGTACTATTAAAATCAATCTAAAATTAATTTGGATTTATAATATCTAATAATCTTTTGGTAAAAATTAGTGAAAGTTTTGCATCTCAATAAATTTTCAAAGAAATACATAACATTAACTTACCTTCAATATATGTGCCTTTTAATGGATGATGTAACACAGAACCGTCAGAAGCAAACTTGAACTTTTCACCTTTCTACAATGAAATCAGGCAAATTAGGCTACTGAGATACACACAAAAGATGCAAGTAAATTGCAATATTCACTAAGCTCTATCACTAAAAAAATTGGACTGAGAGTGCATTACAGCAAATTGGTATCTCCAGCAAACTTTCACACATGTATACCTAAGGCATCAAAACCCATGCTCTCGACTCTTTTAAATCCAGACCATGTTTTAGCTTACTAAAGCCAGCGTCCTCCTTCAAAAACCAAGCCCAGATAAAATCAAATGTCTCTTTTCCAGGAGATTACGAGCTGTGTTCAATGATACCAGTACACGCTTAGATGTGTGCAAGGGTGGGTGATGCACCCTAGGCCCAGGAGGCAGGGGTATTGGGAGGAAGGCCATCTGGGCCTGGACCGCATAACCTGCCTCGCCTCTCAGTCTATCACTCTGTTTCAGGCCTGCTTTTCCAAACCTCAAACAGACGGCGGTTGTTTGTGCCCTCAGACTTAGGCAGTTGCTGTCGTCTCTTCCTGCATATCTCTGCCAGGAGGGCTCGGGTCTCAGCTCCAGTGAAACTTCCTCAGAGAGGCCTTCACTGATACCCAATGGCAAGTTACCCCCTCTCTCCTTATACTGCCCCTCAGGGTCATGTTCCATTACACCACCCTATTATGAGAGCAATAACCATTATATTACTTTCTTATTTATTATGCTTCCCACATTAGAATATTAACTTCCAAAAGAGCAGGGATCTTGAGACCTTGTCTATCTTGTTCATCACTGCATCTCCAGGGCCTAGGTTAGAATTTGACACATAATAGGTAAATGAATGAATGAATAGGTTTTAAAAACATTAGGCCAATAACCAAGTGCGGTAAGGATGTAGCGCAGGCAGAATTCTCATACACTGCTGAAGGGCAAGTAAATTGGTAAAATTACTTCGGAAAATGGGCAGTATCTACTAAAACTGAATGTACACATATCCTATGACCTAGCAATTCCAACAGAACATAGCCTACAGAAAAACACACATATCATCAAAGGCATGAACCCGAATAATCACAGCAGCACTATGCAGCAATGAAACAAAACCAAGTACAACTACACACAACATGGGGAAAAAATCGCACAAAATAACAATGAGCTAAAGAAATCAGACACCAAAAGAACATATACTGTATTGATTCTATTTCTATAAAGTTTAAAACCAGGTAAAAGTAACCTATGGTGTTAGAAGTCAGAATAGAAGGTAACCAAGGTGACTGAAAGGGAGCATGGTGGGGAAGATGGGTGCTTCCGGGATGCTGGTCACTTGCTCTGGATGCTGGTTACATGGGTATGTTCTCTTTAAGAAAACTCATTGAGCTGTACATTTGTGATTTGTGCACTTTTCTTTGTGTATGTTATCTTTCAATAAAAAGTTCAAAAAATTAATCAGGAGTCCTTCTGAAGAGGCAGCATGAGGAAGTCATAGCAGATGTCAGGCCTCTTTGGACCGTTACCCCCCTTTCTTATCCTCGATCTACCACCAGCACAGAGAATCCCCAAGAAGGGTGACGAATCGGGTAGAAAGGCAGACCTGACCTGGCCTAGCTTCGGCTTCCAGGAGATACCCACTACAGGCTCTCAGTGCTGCAGATACCAGGAATCTGGATCATACACACCATCCAGTCCAGGGGCCACATCCAAGGAAAACAGATAAGGGAGTCCCAGTAAAAATAAGGATAGCAGATATTTATTGAGCCAATATGACACAAGCTGGAGCCAAAATCCTTGATATAGTTATCTCATTTAATCCTCACAATAATCCTAGAACAGCACTAACACACTAAGTGCATAGTAGGTGCTCAACAATAAATATTTGCCGAATGAAAGGTGGATGCTGTTACCACTTCAAAATGGTAGCTTGTCCCAGTGTTACACAGAATGGCACAGCCTGAATTCGAACCCTGAGCAGCCAGATTCCAATGGCTGTGCTTGTAACCACTTCACCTTACAGCACCTTGTGAGAAAGTGGATGTTAACAGATGCCCGAGAGAGCTTGCTTTTGGTGTGCTTATTCAATAACTCAGGGTTCCCAGTGACTGAGAGGTCAAATGGGCCTCAATTTCCTTACCCATAAAATGGGGATAATAATTAATCTTTCTTTTATTCAACCAATATTTATTGATCATCCATTGTGCTCCAGGCACTATTCTCGGATTACTAAGGATTAAGTGAGGAAATGCAAAATGGTAAATTCACTTCCCTACTCCCTTAATCCCTTGCATTTATTTGAAGGGATAGTGGTTTTATTTTTTTACGAATTTGGTGAATGTTATGAAACTCACATACAACATTTTTGCCTTCAATTTCAGGAGATTCTTCAACTTTCTAAAGTCCATATTGCCCTGTTACAGTTAAAAACTGTTGCAGAGGAACTCAGTAAAACCATGCTCTCACATCAGAACCCCCATTGGCATTCACAAGCACCCAATATGGCAGAGAAGAGGGTACCATTTTTACAGACAACTAAAATTACAGAAAACTGGCATATCTAATGATTGCAGTTTCACAGATAGTAGCTCAGGACAAGAATCTCGCATCTCCTGCCTTTAAATCCACGGCTTTTTCCAACCATCAAAACAGAAAGCCCTTCCATTCTAGGGTTAGACCAGAGGAGACAGAAGAGATGCCATTTGACTTCTATCCTAGAAAGGTGGATGAATGAGAGCCCAGCAGCAAAGAGCAGCTCATCTGGAAAAAGGAGCCCAGGCCGCATAGTTAGAAAAAGCGACCTCGACAAATCTCTCTCTGTGCGCACTTGCTACATCCGTAAAATGGGCTAATAACTTCTGCTGCTCCGGCTTCCCTGTAGTGCTTGCTACACTACGGCTCAAAGGAGCACAAGATGCAAATGCTTCACAGCTGCGTGCAGCCAGAAGAGATGGTTAAGCTCGTTACCGAGGGTCTCCGGGCGCCGAGAGCAGGAATGTTCACGCTTTTCTGCTTTTGGCTTCCGGCTTCCCCACTGCAAACTCACAGTCCCTGGCGGAGCGGGAAGCCTTTGAGAAATCGGGATGTGGAAAAGAGTAATGCTCCTAACGGGCTTAGAACAGTGTCTGGCATTTAACAGCCGCTTAGTAAATACCTGCTGATTGAATCCATGACGGAGTGAGTCTACAGAGAACAACCTCCTCCGTGCCCGCGCGCGGCTCAGGACCCCTCCAGCCCGCGGGGCGCCACACTCACCGGGCGCCGAGGCTTCCTGGAGCAGGCGCAGCCCTCCGCTCCCGCCGCCTCCGCTTCAGGAGCTCGTGGAGCTGCCGCAACTCTAACAGCCCCAGTCGGGCTCCTCTTGCAGCACCGTCCGCAAGCCGGCGGCGAAGCCAGCTCCCCGCTAGGACGGGAAAGGAGGTGGAGAAAAGAAAAGTTCGCGCCAAACGTCGTGGCCCCGCCCCCAGGCGGCCTCCACGGCCCGTCACCGCCCGCCCCGCCTCCCTGGGCGGGGACCTGTGACGCGCGTGCGCCGACGTGCGGCGGCCATCATTGATCCGCTCTCCGGCGCCGTTCGCGGAAGGAAGTGCATTACGCGGCAGCGTTTCCGATTTCAAGATGGTCGCCTGAGCTATTTAGTGAGACTTCCTGCGCCGTTCTCCGTCCCTCTCGGGTTTTCTTAAGCGGGATGTGACGCATTAAAGGGCCCGACGGAAATAGAGCTGAAGGCGTTCTAAAATGGCGAACCGGACGGTGAAGGATGCGCACAGCATCCACGGCACCAACCCTCAGTATCTGGTGGAGAAGATCATTCGGACGCGAATCTATGAGTCCAAGTACTGGAAAGAGGAGTGCTTTGGACTTACGGGTGAGCGGGAGCGCGCGACGCCCCCCGGCCGACTGGTGGCTCAGTTCGGCTGACGGCGCGGGTAGGACTGGGCCTTTGGGATTGAGACTGGAGGGGAATCCGTCAGTCATTCAGGAAAATCTGAGCGCCTACTATGTGCCTAGGCTTGTTTTGTTCTTTTGGGGTTACAGAGGAATCTGATAGGGCCTTATTCGGAAGGATGTCTCGGTCGGGTTGAGTCCATGTTTAATGATAACTTGCTGGGTTCCAGTGTTAAGTTCAGGGACCCTGAAGGTCTTAAAGGAACATCAACATGCCAGCAACCAAATTCCTGACCTTACTATCCCTAAATCTGGACCGTTTGCAGTATTTCCACGTCCGCGTCCTAATATAAATACCAGTTTTTCAAAAAAGTCTTCCAGCTAGTCTTTCTATCTTTGTTTGAATTCCGGCTCCTCTGTTTAGTAGCTCTGTTACCCCAGTGAACCATGGCTTCCTTTATCGTAAAACGAGTGTAATACCCACCTCAAAGGGTTGTTCTAAGGATTAAATACGATAATGTGTGAAAAGTGTTTGGTATAGTTAAAGATACATATTAATAAAAAGTACTCAGTAATCAGTGGTAGTGATGGTGCTAGTTGTTACCACTGTTAACTACTACTGTGCTGTTACTGCTGCTGCCACCACTGCTAGCTGTGTGTCCATGGACGAGTAGTATTGTTTCTCTGAGTCGCCATTAAATTTTGAAGTCATATAAGGTTTACTTTTGGCCCTTTTCCGATTCTATAGTTCTCTCCTTGGATGATCTCCTCCATACCATTGCATCCTATATGTAGATGCCTCCAAATTTGTCTCTCTGGCCCAGATCTCTCCCTGAGATCTGTCTCTAATTCCAAGAATGCCAACTCAGTGTGTCCAAACGTGAACTCGTGACCTCTTTTTTCCCCCGACTAGGTTACGTTCCTTTGTGTATTTTCATTGCATTCTGCCTCTCCTTAGTACTACTTCTCACACTTTCAATTATTTTTTGAATGTGTTCTAGCTTGCTAGACTGTGAACTCCTTAAGAGTAGTAATGATGTTCCTCTTCTTTATTCCTGTACCTGTATCTTTAGTACCTCAGCACCTAGCTATAAGTTGTTGACTGTAATGTTGAATGAATTAGTATAGAATTTATCCTAAAGGAACTTGAAGTCTGATTTATAAAACAGTTTTCCATTAATGGTAGCTAACATTTATTATTAGCTATATGACAGGTAGTATTGGCATTTATTTTTATTGTCTCATTTGATTCTCACTATAGCCCTTAAACTTTGTACCTTTATTGTTCAAATTTGAACTGACAGGCTCAAAGAGAGGTGAAATGACTTGCCCTAGTTCACACAGCTAGGGTTTGATTTTGACAAAAACGTTGGAAGGTTTTTATCCTCATTCTGTAGATGAGAAGAGGTTTGCTCAAGGTTGTGTTGCTATTGAAGGTTGTTTGTTGTTATTATCGTTTTGTTTCTTTTGACTCGTAATCTGGCAGTTTTTCCCCTACCATGATGATGACAAGTGGGGACTCTGAAGTTAGACTGCTTAGATTTAAATCCAGACCCTGCTACTCTCTGGCTGTGGACCTGGAGCAAGTCATGTAACCTTTCTTAGCCCTCATTTGCCTTAGATGAAAACAGGGCAGTGCTAGAATTTGCCTCATGGCTTATTGTGAAGATTAAATGAGAAAATATGAAATGCTTACCAGAGTACCTGGCATATAGTAGTTCTTAAGTGTATATTAGCTGCTATCATTATTCTTATTCTTATTACTATTACTATTAATACACACTTGTTCTCCATATTAGGAGATGATGATGTTGATGAGTATTCAGGAGCACCAGACTTTGAACTAACTTCTCTCCACTTCAGACTGGGAAAAGCTTAGCCCTAATATGTCTGAGATGCCACTCTGTTTTTGTTTTTGTTTTTTTAGCTGAACTTGTAGTCGATAAAGCCATGGAGTTAAGGTTTGTGGGTGGAGTCTATGGTGGCAACATAAAGCCAACTCCCTTTCTGTGTTTGACCTTGAAGATGCTTCAGATTCAACCCGAGAAGGATATCATTGTAGAGTTTATCAAAAATGAAGATTTCAAGTGAGTGAAATGTTGACTAGCTAATATCAAAGCTTCACTTTGGGTGGTCCAGAATTTGGCCTTGGTTAAGAGGAGTGAAAACAATCTATCTCATTTGCACAGAGAGTTCCACTCTAGGATCTTGCTCTTGAGTTTGTATTTTGTCTGTTTTGGTTGTATTGATCGTCTTTACTTTCTCAGTCCTGGTAACTTTTCCCCCAAAAAAGTATTTCACAAACTCACTGAACATTTTTTTTTTTTAAGATTGGCACCTGAGCTAACAACTGTTCCCAGTCTTCTTTTTTTTTTTCCTGCTTTTTCTCCCCAAATCTCCCCAGTACATAGTTGTGTATTTTAGTTGTGGGTCCTTCTGGTTGTGGCATGTGGGACGCCACCTCAGCATGGCCTGACGAGCGGTGCCATGTCTGCGCCCAGAATCCAAACCAGTGAGACCCTTGGCCACCGAAGCAAAGCATGTGAACTTAACCACTTGGCCACGGGCCGGCCCCTCACTGAACATATTTTAAGCAGAAGTGAGTGCCTAATATGTTGGGAGCACTGGGCACTCAAGGATGAAGAAAACAACAGAATGTGGTAGACTAGAGGGAAAACTTTGGTGTTAGATGTAGATTCATGTCCAGACCCTGTTACTTATTACTGTGACCTTGGAAAAGTTACTTAATTTCCTAAGCTTTACATTCTTTAGCTGTAAAATAGAGACTAATACCAATTCAGGATTGTCATGAGGGTTGAAAGAAGATAGTACAGGGTCTGGCTTGGTGGCGTAGTAGTTAAATTTGCACGCTCTGCTTTGGTGGCCTGGGGTTCACAGGTTCAGATCCCGGGCATGCACCTACACACCGCTCATCAAGCCATGCTCTGGCTGCATCCCACATAAATTAGAGGAAGATTGGCAACAGATGTTAGCTCAGGGCCAGTCTTCCTCACCAAAACAGAAGAAGATCGTACAGGGCCAGCCCCAGTTAAGTTTGGCACACTCCACTTTGGTGGCCCAGTACTTTGGTGGACTTGTATTACTTGTCTGTCAGTGGCCATGCTGTGGTGGCAGCTCACATACAAAAGAGGAAGATTGGCAGCAGGTGTTAGCTCAGGGCAAATCTTCCTCAGCAAAGAGAAGAGGAGATAGTAGGGTAAGTCTCACAACATAGAGGCTGTTGTATGGTAAATACCCCAAAAATGTCTGCTGCTCATATTATTTTACTATCCATTCTCAATGAGCAGACAAGTATAGGAGACAGACATAGCTTATTATGTGTCACCCTCTAGTCTGAAGGATTTACATATAATAATTTATTTAACCTTCACAACAACCCTGTAAAATTATTCTCAGTATACAGGGGAGGAAATTTAGGCACAGAGAGATTAAGTAATTTCCCCAAGGTTATACAGCTAGTAAGTGGCAAAGCTGGCTTCAGAATCTATTCTTCACTACTCTCTTCTGTTAGTCATAAAAGAAACTGTTGAGTTTCAAATGCCTAGTGGTTATCCAAGTGGAGATTTAAGTGGGTAGTTGGATATAGAAGAAAGGGAAAAGGAAGGAATCTTACAAAATATTAATGGCTAGAAATAGCTAACTTTTATTAGGCACTTCACTATGTGCTGTATGCTGCGCTTAGCACTTTACACACATTTCTTACTTAATACACCAAGCCAGCAGATTAGGTACTATTCTGTCCATTTTACAAGGATTGAGAAATCAAGTAACTTGCCCAGTGTTACAAAGTTAGTAAATAATGGAATCAGAATTTGAACCCAGATGACATTTATCCAGAACCAGCATTCCGCTATCTACCCACAATTTATATATTTACTTCTATGTGTATTAGTTTGTGTATGGTTAATAAATAGATGTTATACTTTCTGTTATTAAAATCAGTATCTCATTTGATTCTTACAATAATCCTGTGAGGTGAATAGGTTCTAACTTAGTTTTACAGATGATATAATAGACTCCGAAAGTTGAGCAACATGTCCCAAGTGGCCACCACCAGTAAGAGGTAGAATATGAACTTGCACCCAGGTCTCCACATTTTAGCTATCTTTCTCCTGCCCCATGCTGCCTCTAAAATTGCAGCTTCCTCATCTGCCAGAGAGAAGAAAGCACTTGTTTATTCACTACTGTCATGAGAAAAGCCAGTTGTAAAACTCAGGAACTTTTTAGAATGGCCTGTAGTTTCACTGTCATCTATCTGTCAGGTATGTCCGCATGTTGGGAGCACTTTACATGAGGCTGACAGGCACTGCAATTGATTGCTACAAGTACTTGGAGCCTCTGTACAACGACTATCGGAAAATCAAGAGCCAGAACCGAAATGGAGGTGAGTATGGTATCAAGTGACTGGACATTCATCCCTGAACCAGTTTTTATTTCACCAGTATCTGTGCCCTCATGTTGCCGCGTCTGTTTTGAGTGCTCCTCTTCATCTGTATTGTTACTGTCTTCATCCAGGCCCCTCCATCTCCTTCACAGGGAGTACTCCATCAGACTACTAGCTTCCTCTTGGCCTTATCCGGTCCCCCGTCTGCCTGCCTTTCCAACTACATCTTATGTGTATATATATATATATAGTTTTTTTCTCTCCAAAGCCCCAGTACATAGTTGTATATCCTAGTTGTAGGTCATTCTAGTTCTATGTGGGATGCTACCACAGCATGGCTTAATGAACAGTGCATAGGTCCGCACCCAGGATCCGAACCGGCAAACCCTGGACTGCCAAAGCAGAGTACGCAAATTTACCCACTAGGCCACCCGGCCAGCCCCAGCATCTTATATTATTCCCTGTTTTGTATCATTTGCTCCATCCCACAACATCTAGCTCCAGAATGACCTCCATAAAAGCCTTGCCCAGACCTCCTGCACAAAATTAGTTTTCCATATGTTACATCTTCACCATTCTTTCTAGTGGCCTCTCTTCTAGTACTGTACTTCACACTACAGTATATAGACTAAATGTATTTATACTTATGTAGGAATCCCACTGAAAAATAACAAGTATATCCAAAAGGGGCAGCTCCATACCTTTTACAGAGAGTTACTTTTTGTGGTAAAGTGGAATTTGGGGTAATGCCATCAAAACCTTTTCTCACTTAGTGTTGTAACAAAATATTAGTAACATTTGCCTTTCCTCTCTACATGTATCATTAAGCAGTAGAAAGTTAAGAATTTGCCATTATACTTTAAACTTTTATTAGCTTATTAATTCACTTATTGAATAAATACTTATTAAGTGCCAACGTCATCTTTGTATGTCATGGAAATAACTGTGCTCTGTAATGGGAGTAACATGGTGAACAAGATAGACATGGCCATGACCATCGTGGAATTACTGATTATGTTATGTTAGATAGGGTTTCTCTATTGACACTATGGCCCAGATAATTCGTTGCTGTGAGGAGCTGTCCTGTGCATTGTAGGACATTTAGCAGTATCCCTGGCCTCTCCTACTAGATGCCAGTTGTCAGGGGCAAAATCACTCCTGAACTAAGGTAATGTTTACTGTAGAAATTCTCAAAAGCTATTGCTCCCTTTACCATATAAGATACATGTTCTATATTCACAAACATAGTGGGTTTGCATACAAAATTGCACTTTAGTTATTTGATCTATCCAAGGACATCACCCCTGTACAATTCAGGACTATTTGTGCTTGCTTTTGGGTTTGTCTCTCCTGCTCATTGGGACAGCTTCATTCATCCCTTTATCCCCAACTCCTAGAAGAGGCCTGGCACATAGAGGACTTCAGTAAAGGCGAGGTGAACAGATGAAGATAGGTGCTGATGACAAGGCCATGAAGCGCTGTAGTCTGAGCCCAGGTTTGACGATAGTTCCTTCTGCATAATTGCCACACTACACTAGCTTTCCTGGTGAATGTGCAGGGCAAGGGAAGCTGCAGAGAATTCACACTTTCTATACCAAGTGCTCTTTTGGTTATTTTAAATATAGAATCTTAGACTTCTTTTACTTTTTGGCTATCTAAATTTATTCCCAAGTTGGTTGCGCTTCTGATTTTTCTTTCAGAGTTTGAGCTGATGCATGTCGACGAGTTTATTGATGAGCTGCTGCACAGTGAGAGGGTCTGCGACATCATTCTGCCCCGGCTACAGGTGAGCGGCAGAGGCCCCACGTCAGAGCCACCCTCCCCAACAGGCAAGCGGACAGACACACTTACACAACAAACCTCTGAAGCCCATGGACAGAGGCCTCACATCAGAGCCACCCTCCCCAACAGGCAAGCGGACAGACACACTTACACAACAAACCTCTGAAGCCCATGGACAGAGGCCTCACGTCAGAGCCACCCTCCCCAACAGGCAAGCGGACAGACACACTTACACAACAAACCTCTGAAGCCCATGGACAGAGGCCTCACGTCAGAGCCACCCTCCCCAACAGGCAAGCGGACAGACACACTTACACAACAAACCTCTGAAGCCCATGGACAGAGGCCTCACGTCAGAGCCACCCTCCCCAACAGGCAAGCGGACAGACACACTTACACAACAAACCTCTGAAGCCCATGGACAGAGGCCTCACATCAGAGCCACCCTCCCCAGCAGGCAAGCGGACAGACACACTTACACAACAAACCTCTGAAGCCCATGGACAGAGGCCTCACATCAGAGCCACCCTCCCCAACAGGCAAGCGGACAGACACACTTACACAACAAACCTCTGAAGCCCATGGACAGAGGCCTCACATCAGAGCCACCCTCCCCAACAGGCAAGCGGACAGACACACTTACACAACAAACCTCTGAAGCCCATGGACAGAGGCCTCACATCAGAGCCACCCTCCCCAGCAGGCAAGCGGACAGACACACTTACACAACAAACCTCTGAAGCCCATGGACAGAGGCCTCACATCAGAGCCACCCTCCCCAACAGGCAAGCGGACAGACACACTTACACAACAAACCTCTGAAGCCCATGGACAGAGGCCTCACATCAGAGCCACCCTCCCCAACAGGCAAGCGGACAGACACACTTACACAACAAACCTCTGAAGCCCATGGACAGAGGCCTCACATCAGAGCCACCCTCCCCAACAGGCAAGCGGACAGACACACTTACACAACAAACCTCTGAAGCCCATGGACAGAGGCCTCACATCAGAGCCACCCTCCCCAACAGGCAAGCGGACAGACACACTTACACAACAAACCTCTGAAGCCCATGGACAGAGGCCTCACATCAGAGCCACCCTCCCCAACAGGCAAGCGGACAGACACACTTACACAACAAACCTCTGAAGCCCATGGACAGAGGCCTCACATCAGAGCCACCCTCCCCCAACAGGCAAGCGGACAGACACACTTACACAACAAACCTCTGAAGCCCATGGATAGTCTTAATGTCTATGAAAGAGAGAGGGGCTGGGGAGAAAACAGATAAAGTATTTGAAGGGTAGGGCTTTAAAAGTGAATAATTAGCACAAGAAAACTTTCTTCTTTAAAATGTTATATCAAGGAAATTGTAGATAGAGTAGGTTTTTAAACTTTATGAGCAGCTTTTTTCAAATTGGTCTTCATATAAAAATCTAGGATATAAAACAGATAAAAAGAGGGTCAGGAGCAGGAGACTGATTTAAATATCACCTTTATCATCCCGCCTCCCTTTCCTAGTGATAAATGATTATCCATGAAGCACTTTTCAGGAATGTGTTTTACACAGTACAATTTTAAAACTACCGTGGCAAATACAAAGAGAAAACAGTTATAGTAGGTAGCCTAAACAGAACAGGAACAGTCTATAGTGGAGAGATGACTAAACAGGGAAGTAGGAGACCTTAGTTTCTTGGTTGTTATTACAGCTGACTAGCAGTGGGACCTGGTCTTATATTCCCATTTATAAAATGGGGAAATTAGACTACCTCAGTGGTCCTTAAGCTGCCCTGTGGGACTGTTTTAAGGCTACTGAGAAGAATAAGGAGACAACCCCATATATTCCAACCAGGGCAGCTCCTTTTTTCTCTAAGTTCTATATTGGGTTTGAGAATGAGATTTCATTTGAACAAAGGCTTTTTTTCTTTTAAATGGCTTTATTAAGGTATAATTGACATACAGTAAACTATGTATATTTAAAGTATTTGGTAAGTTTTGACATATGTATACACCTTTGAATCTATCATCACAATCAAAAATAGTGAACATAAGGGGCCAGCTCCATGGCTGAAGTGTTTAAGTTTGCGCACTCCACTTTGGCAGCCCTGGATTTTGCTGGTTTGGATCCTGGGTGCAGACCTAGCACCACTCATCAAGCCATGCTGAGGTGGCGTCCTACATAGCAGAGCCAGAAGGACCTACAACTAGAATATAAAACTATGTACTGGGGGGCTTTGGGGAGAAGAAGGAGGAAAAAAAAGAAGATTGGCAACAGATATTAGCTCAGGTACCAATCTTAAAAAAAAAAGTGAATATAACTCCTCACCCCAGGAAGTTTCCTCCTTTCCTTTTGTGTAATCCCTCCCTCCCACCTCTCTCCCTCACCCCTAAGGAACAGTGGATGTGCTATCTATCACAATAGATTAGTTTGCATTTTGGAATTAATACAGTACATGCTCTTTTTTGTCTGTCTTCACTCAGCATAATTATTTTGAAATTCATGCATGTTGTTACATGTATCAATAGTTTCATTTCATTGCTGAGTAATATTCCATTGTATGGATATACCACAACTTGTTTACCCATTTATGTGTTTATGCAGAATTGTGGGATACAAGGTCAGTCTACAAAAGTCAGTTGTATTTATATACTCTAGCAATGAACAAATGGAATTTGAAATTTTATTCAAAAGATACTGTTTACAACAGCATCAAAAATATAAATTAAGGATGATTTTGTCAAAAGATGTGCAAGACTCACACTTAAAATGACAAAACATTGCATTACTGAGAGAAATTAAAAAGACAACTAAATGGAAAGATATACCACATCCATAGTCTATCTCATACCAAGACTTAGAATTGTTGTCAATTCTCCCAACTTAAGCTAAGTTTCAATTCAGGTTCAACCAAAATCCCAGTAGACTTTGGTAGAACTTGACAGGGTGATTCTAAAATTTATGTGAAAGAGCAAAAGATCTAGCATATCCAAAACAACTTTGAAATAGAACAAAGTAGGAGAACAAACACTACCTGTTTCCAAGACTTGGCTCTAGTAACCAAGACAGTGTTGTATTGGCATAAAAGTAGACAAATGGATCAATGGAACAAAATAAAGGGACCAGAAGTAAATGTACATATATATGGTCACTTGGTTTTCTACAGAGATATCAGGGCATTACTAGTGAGAAATGATAATCTTTTTCACAAATAGTACTGGAACACTTGAATAGCCTTATGGAAACAAATGAATCTCCATCCTTAGCTCACATGATATATAAAAATTAACTTGAAGGGGATAATAGACTTAGTTATAAAAGCTAAGATTATAAAACTTCTAAAAGAAAACACAGGAGTAAATCTTAGTGACCTTGAGTTTGACAAAAATTTCTATATAGGACATAAAAAGCCTGAATTATTTAATAAAAATAAGCCTTTATAAAAAGAAACTTGCTTTTCAAAAGACACTTATTACAAAGTAAAAAGGCAAGCCATAGACTGGAAGACTATATATCCAACAAAAGTCTTGAATCTAGAATATATAAAAAACTCTTGAGCTTAATAACAAGACGACAACCCAATGGGAAAATGAACAAAAGAATTCTAACAGGCATTTTACCAGAGAAAATATACAGTTGATCAGTAGCACATAAAAAGATGCTCAATGCCATCAGTCGTCAGGGAAATGCAAATTAAAATCATAGTAATGTACACTCTATACCTATGAGAAGGTCTAAAATCAGGAAGACCGACCATCCCAAGTGTTGGCAAGGGTGCAGAAGAACTGCAAGTCTCCATACACCAATGGTAACGATATAAAATAGTACAAGTGCTTTGGAAAAATTTGGCAGTTTCTTAGAAAGTAACCATAAACCTGGCCATTCCACTCGTAGGTATTTACTTGAAAAATGAAAGTACAAAGACTTATGCACAAATAATCATAAAAGCTTTATTTGTAATGGCCAGAAATGACAAAAAAGTCCAGATGTTCATCAAGTGAATGGATAAGCAAATTGTGGTATGTTCATACAATGGTACTACTCAGCAGTAAAAATGAACTGTTGATACACAGCAGTATGGGTGCATCACAGAATAATTGTGGTGGGTAAAAAAAGACAAAAAACTATGTACTGTACAATTCCCTTCATATAAAATTTTAATAAATGAAAACTAGTGACAAAAAAATCATTGGTTGCCTGCGTGCAGAGGGAGGGAATGGGGAGGAGAGGGAAGGAGAGATGACAAAGGACCACAAGTGAACTTTCAGGCAGGGTGGATATATTCATTATCTAGATGTAATGGTTTTACAGTTGTATATAATACATGTCAACACTCATCAAATTGTATACTTTAAAAATGTATGGTTTATTATATGTCAACTCTACCTCAATGAGACTATAAAAAGTGTTGCAAAAATCACTGGGATAGATGTAGACTAAGGGCCTCTGGCTCTTAGTACTCTACTGTTCTCTGATTCTGTATGTCTATGTAAGAATTGGTGGGTCCCAGAGACAGTGATGTAGATGGGGGGTGGGAGCAGATTCTTACATGTTTTAACCACCACAGAAACCCCAACTGGGAGGATCCACTACTTCAGGTTTCCTTTGTGATGGTACTGCAGCTCAATAATTCTGAAGCAGTTTGCTGTATACCACCTGGTCTGAGGTGCTTGGTTCCTTGCTAGATATAAACCAAAAGGGATAATTTAAAGATCAAAGGTCACACAGTGTGTGATTTTTATATAATATATCCTGACTAGGAAAATCCATAGTGATAGAAAGCAGATTAGTGGTTAGTCCCTGAGGTGTAGAGAGGGAAAAATGAGGAGTGATTACTTAATAGGTATGGGGTGTTTTTCTGGTATGATGGAAAAGGTTTTAAACTAGTGAGATGTGGTTGTATAGCATTGCAAATACACTAAAGGCCACTGAATTGTACACTTTAAAATGGTTAATTGTTATGTGAATTTCACCTCGATAAAAAACAGCAGACGGATCTGAAAAACTTCAAAGTAGGGAATAGAATAGATTGCAGATATCTGGTAAATGGGTGAGATAAATTTGCTCAAGGCAGTAAACTAGCTGGTAATGAACTAGTAAACTACATGCAATGAACTAACTCTTCGTCCACAGTGACTCAATTACAGGAAATCCAATAAAATAAAAATCCTGAAAATGAGTGTGGTCTCTCTCTCCTGTTCTATATTAGCTACTGTAGACTGTAGTGAAGAGAATGAGATTTCAAGTCTGAAAACCTGCTTTCAGGGCCCATTTCTCACACTAACCCATTGTGGATTACATTAGCTATTATTATTATATTATCCTTAGCTGCTATTTTTAGAATACTGCAAGAAATGGCATACTTTGAAATGCAATGAGGTTTTCGCTAAGGGTTCCAAAGCCCAGTCACCTCTAAGCAAGCCTACTGATGTAAATGAGGTTGGTCTGCATGGAGTCTAGAAGGAAAGACCACAAAACAAGCCTCACTGAGGAGAGACAAATTGAAATCTGACTGACACATGTTATCGTTATGACCAACAGTGTGTTTTGGTGTGGCCTTCTATATGTCCTAGTTACCCTTAAGACAACATTTTGCTCTGATTCTTTTCTTATTAAACAACCCATGGTTATCAGTTTAGCTTCTGATGTGCCCTGACATTGACAAGGAGCTGCTCTGGAATGAATTCTAATTTCATCAAGCACAAATACTATGAATTAATTATTGACATTAGACACTTCCTATTCTAGTGCGCATTAGGGATTCTGGACTCCCTGTCTGATGCAGTCCTAGATCCCAAACTGTGGTGATCCTGTGGCTGGAGAGCCTTTTTCTGAGAAGCCCTTCTCTAAAGGATTGACTTCATTGAGTGGTAGCTTTGTCTCATTTCTCCCAGTGTTCATAGAATTTTGTTACAGAAGAGTGAGAGCTAAGTAGCGTACAAATGTTACTGTTTATTCTAGGGCTATCCAACATTGTGTCCTTGACACAAGAAGATGGTAAGGAGTCTTATGACCCAGCCAGTCCATTTGGCAGTTTTGAACTCACCTTTGCTTTTCACATGCTTAGTCACTTGATAAGCACTGCTAAGCCACATCTCAAAAGAAAATGGAACAAGGAGATGGATTGTTTGTTTATATCCTGTGCCTGATTTCAAAATGCATGACTCTAGACAGCTCCCTAAATCCTGGGTTTAGTAGAGAGTTGGTGCTACTCTGGAGCAGGACCCAAGGCACTCCTGGGGTAGACTGGTCTGAGCCTCTTCTGGCAGAAATACCAGCCAACACAGTCTCAGCTACATATTTATTGGCCCTTGTATATGACGCCTACATTTTTTTATTAAAGGCTACACCTATACTAGTTGATATTTCAGTGACCTTAGAGTATAAGATCACAGGGAACAGAGCCAGTAGAAAATGAAGATGTTCTCTTCAGCTTTGTATGTATCTGTTTACAAGGGAACTTTAAAGAGTACACAGATTCCAGTATGTTAAACGCCTCAGGAAAATCTTAAGGTGTCTAGGATGTCTTTGAAATGAAATTGCCTCAGCTGTTGCTCCACAGTTTTTCTGTCAATCCCAGAAGCCCAGTGTTGGGACTTCAGGACATAGAGGAGATAGCAAGGCTCCCTACCTCTCACTATGTTCTCTGTAGAAACGCTATGTGCTAGAGGAAGCTGAGCAGCTGGAGCCTCGAGTTAGCGCTCTAGAAGAGGACATGGATGACGTGGAGTCCAGTGAAGAGGAGGAAGAGGAGGATGAGAAGGTCAGGTACCTGGGAACTTAAAGGTTGGAGGGGGTCTAGTTATAGGGGTTGAGAATGGTCTTTTTTAATTTTCTTTAACCAAAAAATACAATATTTAGCGCGGCTGGCCCTGTGGCCAGTGGTTAAATTCAGTGCACTCAACTTTGGTGGTCCAGGTTCAGTTCCCAGACTCAGACCTACCACCACTTGTTTGCGGCCATGCTGTGGTGGCGACCCAGATACAACAGAGGAAGATTGGCACAGATGTTAGCTCAGGGTGAATCTTCCTCAGCAAAAACAAACAAAAAAACCCAGTATTTAGTCATTAAGAGTATGGGTTTTAGAGTTAAATAGACCTTGATTACTACCTCAGCTCTGCTATATACTAGTGGTATAATTTTGTGAAATTACATCATCTAAGTTTTCTCCTCTGTAAAGCAAGGATAATGATATCTTTCTCTTAGGACTGTTCTAAGTATTAAATGAGACGATATACATACATAAAGCCCTTAGCATACATTTGTTAAAGTAAATACTTGGGACAAAAATACTACAGTTCATAATTGAACCTATCTGACAAAGTAAGCCTAGTTTAAAAAAAAAAAAATGCCTACTGCATGGTCATGTTCTTTCACTATTAGTTATAATGCTGAAAAATTGAAAACAGCCAAGAGTTGGAGCAGTCAGGTAAACTCTTATATCACCTCAACAGACTAGTAGGCAGCCATTAAAACTGTTAAGAAAAGTAGCTGATCGTGTGGAAATGCTTAAGGTGAGTTAAAAAAGAAGGATCTAAAATATTTGTGATTAAAACAATAAGTAACTATGTATAGAAAAAGGTTGGGGGAAATACAAGAAATGCTGGCTTATGGATACTATGCAAATGGAAGTGTAGCTCTGAGTCAAGCAGACTCCCTCTAGGGGGTGTATAAAGAAGCACAGTCATTCATGAATTGAAAGCCGTGCAAGACTGAAGCACTCTAATGTGGTGAGTGAACCAAAAGTAGGCATTCTTTTTTTTAAATGGAAAATTTCAATCACATACCAAAGTGGAGAGAGTGTGCCTCCATTTACTCATCACCTAGCTTCAACAATGATCAGCTCATAGCCATTTTGTTTCCTCTACATCTCTACCCAGTTGCTCCCCACCAATTATCTGGAAGCAGATCATGGCCATCATATATTTCATCCATAATATTTCAGGAAAGATAAAGGCTCTGTTTTTAAATATAACCATGATACCATCATCACCTCCCCAAAAATAATTCCTTAATATCATCAAATATTCAGTGTTCACATTTCCTCAATTGTCCTATATTATTATTTCAAATTAGTATTCAAATAAGGTCCATAAACTCTAATTGGCTTTTTTGTCTCTTAAGTATCTGTAATCTGTCAGTTCCCTCCATCATTCTTTTTTCTCTATTTTTAAATATATCAGGTTATATTATTCTATACAGATTTTCACAATCTGTTTTTCTGATTGTGTCCCTGTGGTCTCTCTTAACATGTTCATTTGTCCCTTGTATTTCCTGTAAACTACTTCTTAGATCTCAAGGCTTAATTAGATTTGGGGTTTTTATCCCCTTTGGAGTGGAGCAACACTACTTCATAGGTAGTAGTGTGTACTTCCCCCCAGGATGAGCAAAGTCTGGCTCTCTTTTTGTAATATTAGGAGCCACTGATGATCTCTGTCTAGATCCATTAGAGGTTGTAAAATGGTGATATTCTAATTATTTCTTCATCATTTCTCACCTGTAACACTGCTAAAGAGAAATCTAAATCAATATTTAGTGTTTTATAGGTACAGTTTATATAGGAAAGGCAAGATATTTATTTCCATTTGTTATCAATTTTTAAAATATGAGTTGATTCCATAGATCTTCCCAAGTTGATGAATACTCTTTTGTCCTTGGTAACATTGTGAACTCATGGATTTAAGCATATTTGATGTGTTTCAAACCATTATTATCCTTGTTGATTCTCAGATTGTCCCATCTTTGGCCAATAGGGACCCCTCGACTTGAGTTGAAAGACTTTGTGATAACACTTATAGTAGTCTCAGCCTCCTTGCTTTCTGATAGGAGTTATATTCTAGTTATGTCTTGTTAGCTTCTGCCCCTGAAGAGCTCATTGCTGTGGCGTTTGGTGTTTCTAGGCCTTTACAGTTGGCAGAGCTAGGGGAAAATTTTCTGTAAGATTAAACTACTCTATGACTTTGTAGTTTAACCTTATCGATCTTACATCTGTATCTCTTTCACATTGGAAATCCAACTTCTTAAGGAGGTAGGCATATTTACTTGCTTGTCTCTCTCTCCTCTCTCAATCTCAGAATAATGGTACCAACACTAGAACAATAATGAGATTATTAGAAACAGTTTAATTCTTGGATAATTTTTTTCCATTCTTAGGGTTATCCCTCTATATATTCAAATTACTGTTTTTTAAATAAAGTCACTTGGAGGTGGAATTTGGGACAGGATGGGGAGACTGTAAGCAGTGTTCCTAGATGGCTCTCTGCAATATAGCCTGAGCTCATCAGTGACCCATCCATCTCATTTACAGTTGGAGAGAGTGCCATCACCTGATCATCGCCGGAGAAGCTACCGAGACTTGGACAAGCCCCGTCGCTCTCCCACATTACGCTACAGGAGGAGTAGGAGCCGGTCTCCCAGAAGGTCAGGCCTTGGCCTCTTCCAGAGACTTTAGCACTGTAACACAGAAGTCTGGACTTCAGGGAAGGAAAAATGCCAGCCTATGGAGAATGTTTGCTTGCCCAATCTATTAGTTGCTGCAAAACAACCACCCACAAAACCTCAGTAGCAGGCAACAACGTTTAGTTCACAAGTCTGTGGTTAGTGATTTAAGCTGGGGTAGGATAGGCAGTTTTTTTAATATAAGTTAGGTTCACTCACCTGTTTTACAGTCAGCTGTCTGTTGGCTAGTATAGGGTGGCCTTAGCTAGGATGACTGGAGCAACTCATCCCTTCTCTATGTGTCTCATTCTAGGCTAGGTTAGGCATGTTCTCATGGAAATGGCAGAATCCAAGAGCAAACAAGCCCAATGCAATTATTTCTCCAGTATCTGCTTGTATCACATCTGCAAATATCCCAATGGCCAAAGAAAGTCACATGGCCAATCCAACTTGGATTGGGAGGGTACTAAAAAGTTACATGATAAAGGACGTGGATAACAGAGATGGGTGAAGAATTGGGGTCGTTTTTGCAATCTGCAACATCTAGTGCACTTACTAAGGCTCTTCTCTCTTCTTTCCATATAGACGGAGTCGGTCTCCCAAGAGGAGGAGGTAAGCCTTCAGTGATTTGTGATAAAGGACAGGGATTTGAGGAGAGGGTTGCTGTTGTGAGTATACTGTCAGACAGATATGGGAGTCTGACCACTTATTTCCACAGCCCCTCCCCTCGCCGAGAAAGGCATCGGAGCAAGAGTCCAAGACGTCACCGCAGCAGGTCCCGAGATAGACGGCACAGATCTCGCTCCAAGTCCCCAGGTACAGTATTTGGGCCTTTTGCTATTGGTTGTCTTAAAAACATGTAATAGAAGCAATTAGCCTCCTGCAGTACGGGAGTGCCTGACTGTTTTATTGCCTAGAAAAAAAGGAAATGGACTTAAAATTTGAAAATTAGAGTTCACATCTTGACTCTCACAAGCTTTGCTGATAAGATGACGAGCTTCAGTTTTTTCATCTGAACTTACAGGAATAAGACGTAACAAAATACTGGTAAATTACCCAGTGTGATGTTTGTGAAATGAGCCATAAAGCCCTGGATGCATGTGAAGTTCTCCTCTCCTCAGCATGCACACCCACATCCACGCATCCACACCAGTTCAGAGAGGTGCTGTCACCAATGAGAGGTGTGCTTAGCATAGGCCAAAAAATTATTAAGCCAGTAGAAGGGACTGGGTGAAGTGAAAGTGACAGTGGAGGAGTAGGAGGGTAGAGTCTCACTCATCGAATTGTGCTTTTTCCACCAGGTCATCACCGTAGTCACAGACACAGGAGCCACTCAAAGTCTCCTGAAAGGTATGGATTGACCTCTATTTTGACTTAACAGTTTCACTCTTTATTCAGAAATTAAAGTCCCAATCACAATTAAATTGGACCTGAAATAGTCTTGTTTTGATACAAATATTTAGGAATTCTCCTTCATTACAGGACAAAATCGGCCTACTGCCCTGAGAATTATTAGAATTACTGATCCATTTTGTGTCGTTTTTCCTTGTAGGATTGCAGCTTTGGATAGTGGTAAGGGCATGAGCTTTGGTCTCAGGAGACCTGGGGTTGAGTCCCAACTTTTAATACTTAACAGTTGAATGACATTGGACAAGTCACTTTTGTTTGATAAGCTTTCATTAGAAACCTCTATATGCTATACACTGTCAGGTGCACTCTCCACCTCTCAGAGGTCATTTCCCCAATGGTAAATTTTGGATAGTAACGCCTGATTCAGAGTATTGCTCTGAAACATAAAAATACCAAGCACGTTTAATGAATATTGGGTATCATCTCCATCCACACTGGTGTCAGCATACCCCAGTCTTCCTCAAAAGTTCTGGCCCAGCTCCTTGAACAGCTGTTAAATTTAATGATTTGTATGTTTTGCCGTTTCAGATCTAAGAAAAGCCACAAGAAGAGCCGGAGAGGAAATGAGTAATGGACTCAGTTTGGTTTTAGTCCAAATGGCTTCCTGTGGATATGAAGGCCTCTGTCTACATGAAACGATTAAGATCTACTACCCAGGCAGCTATGAGAATATCTTAGTGTTTTTTTTTTTTTTTTACCAAGTTTCTCCATTTTTTTTAATGAAAGAGGTGCTGAGTTTTGTATCTCTTTTTGAATCATAATCCACATTTGAGAGAGAATGTTCCCCAAGGGCTGCTTTTGACCTCTTTGTACAACCCACCTTGACTGTACTCAAATTTATGAGGGTAGAAAGGATTTGAGGGGTGGAGGATGTGAATGACAAGGAGAGGATGTGGCCACCTGGTGACCCTTTTGTTATTAAAGTTGACACACCCATTTCCCATTCTTCTGTGATTTAGTTTTTGGTTTGCTCCGAGGTTGAAACTGTTCTGAGAACAGTTCTGCTGTTACATTCAGACATCAAATCAGTAAAACGTATTTGCTCCAGCAGCAGCAAGTGGTAATAAAGATGAAAACTGACTGCTTAGCAGCAGCTTTGTAAGAAAAGAAGACATTTAAATGTAAGGCTTCTTCTGGATCATTTAGTCCAGTTGCATTGAACAGTTCAACAAAAAAAACTTGGAATGCCTTTTACATGGCATTCTTATTTAGTATTGTTTCTTCTTCCCCACAAGCCTTAAATTACAGGTTAAGGTGCTCAGCCTTTATCCTACAGGCATTGACATTGTCCAAGTCGAGTCAGTAGTATTAGGGCAAAAAGACTGAAAAGGTTTGAAGGAGAGAAAAGTATCTATACCACTTAGAGTTTTGACCTGAATTACTGGACAGTAGTGCCATTCACAAAGCCAGAAAATACAGCAAGAAGAGAGGAGGTTTTAGAGGGGGGCAGGTATTAAAAGTTGTGGTGGTAATAAAAACGATGCATCAGTTTAACTTGAAGTTTAATTTGAGACAGCTATGGTATATCTAGATAAAGCCCAGACAGTTGGAAATAGGGACTGGAGTTGAGAATAATGATCTAGCCCTGAATTGATAATGATTAGGTAATCGCGGAAGATGTAGAATTAAATGAAGACTGCCCAAGGAGTGTGTGTGTGTACGTGTTTGTGTGTAGGAAAAGCCAACAAGAGAATCACAGGCAACACCAACACTAGGGAGAGGAAGAAGTGCAATCACTGACTGAAAACTGAAATGGACCATTCAGAAAGGTAGGAGCATTAGCAAAGAGTAAGTTAAAGCAGCCAAGGGGCCAAGGATGCAGAAGCAAAACAAGACTGAAAACTGTCCATGGGCGTTGATCAGCAAGAGGGTGATGGGATCTTTGCTAGATTTCCATCTACCTGTACTTACCTTTCCTCCTTTAAAAAGGGAAAAGAGATTGAATGACTTCCCACACCTCTGGTTCCAGCAAGAATTGGGAAGACCCAACTGCCTCACAGGATCCAGTTTCTTGGGAAGCCATATCTGGTCATAGGATAAACATCCTATTGCCTGCTATTAAACTCAAGGACTTCTGGAGCAATATTAAGGCATTCTGGGATCATATTTGAGATTTCATACTCTTCAGTGATTCCTCTCCTGATAATACTTGAGCTAATAAAAGTCCATAAGAGCTATTATGGGTTACCATACAACTATATATAGGAGTGCCTTTAAAAATTAAATATAAGCACCTCTATCTACATCTGTTAGAGAGTCCTAGCAGTTGTTTCTTTGCCACAGTGATGCAGGTGGAAAGAAATGTCTTCTGGCTAAGATGACCTATGGACCAACCTAGTCGTCAACCAATATATTGTTAAAATAAAATAAAATAGGGGCTGGCCCCATGGCCAAGTGGTTAGGTTCGTGCACTCTGCTTCAGTGGCCCAGGGGTTTTCCCAGTTTGGATCCTGGGCGTGGACCTAACACCACTCATGAAGCCATGCTGAGGTGGCCTCCCACATAGCACAACTCGAAGGACCTGCAACTAAGAATATACAACTATGTACTGGGGGGGGCGGGGGGGGGCTTTGAGAAGAAGAAGGAGGAAAAAATATATATATTGGCAACAGATGTTAGCTCAGGTGCCAATCTTAAAAAAGTTGTTTTAAAAATAGAATTTTTATTTTAAAAGTATATTTTTATTTTTAAAGTATACTTTAAAACACAAACTTAAAAACTGATGCAAAAACCCCCAACAATTTAAACAGAAATAAACCTCCCAAACTAGAAACTTAAAGCCTACTTATTTAGGCATATGGTGAAATCTGGACCAAATTGGGGCAGCACAGCCAACCTACAGTAGGAAGTATATTGTCCCCATTCTTTCATTAGTACAGAGATGATAGTGGGACATGTTGACCACCACTCTTGAGAGTGTTTTGATAAAGAATTGCAAAGGAGACAGAGCTTAAGGATGAACTTTGCTGAAGGGCCATTTCTGTCATCTATGTGCTAGCTTACTGTATTAGGCCTTGGAACTTTTGACTTTGGCCTATATTAAGAAACATTTTTACAGCTTACCTTTGTATACACAGTATATGTTCTGTACTGAAACAAATTTCAGGAAAAAATTCTTATTCCTTAGGCAAAATGCACCCTAATATTTCCTATATAGTTTTTTTTATTGCAGTAACATTGGATTATAACATTGTATAGCTTTCAGATGTACATTGTAGTATATTTCAAATTCTGTGTAGATTACATCATGTTCACCACAAAAAATAGTCCATCACCTCACATGTGAGCCTAATCACCCCTTTTGTCCTCCCCCCTTCCCCTATGGTAACCACCAATCCAATCTCCATTGCTATGTGAGTGTTTCTTGTTTTTATCTTTCTAAAAGCTCTTTTTCACTCCCCATCTCCCACATTTTGCTTTTGAAATCATATCCAATCTCTTGTTTTGTGTGTCTATTCATTACGCTCTTATCATTCAAATAGACAATTTTAGTACTTTTGTCTTTTAACCTTCATATTATCTTCACAGGTGGTTGATCTGCTACCTTTACCATATTTTTAGCTTTACCAGTGATTTGGTTTTTTTTATAATTTTTTATTCCTATTTGTGGTCATCACTTTCCCACTTAAATAAGTCCCTTCAGCATTTCTTGTAGACCTGGCTTCTTGGTGATAAACTCCTTTAATTTTTGCCTGTCTAGGAGGCCCTTTCTCTCTCCTTCCATTCTGAATGACAACCTTGATGGATAGAGTATTCTTGGCTGTAGGTTTTTTCCTTTTAGCACTTTAAATACGTCATGCCATTCTCTTCTCACCTGTAGGGTTTTGGCTGAGAAGTCCACTGATAGATAGCCTTATGGGCTTTGCTTTCTATGTGACTTGTTGCCTTTCTCTTGCTGCTTTTAGGATTCTCTCTTTAATTTTGGACATTTTAATTATAATGTGTCTTGGTGTGGGCCTCTTGCGGCTTCTCTTGTTTGGAGCTCTCTGTGCTTCTTGTACTTGGATGTCTATTTCCTTCCTTAGGTTAGGAAAATTTTCAGCCATTATTTCTTCAAATAAATTTTCTGCCCCTTTGTCTCTCTCTTCTCCTTCTGGGACACCTATAATATGAATGTTAGTGTGCTTGATATTGTCCCCGCATTCCCTTAGACTGTTCTTACTCTGTCTTTTTTCTTTTTTCTGTTCACCTTGGGTGATTTCCTCTAATCTTTTGTCTAGCTCAATGACCTGTTCTGTAGCCTCTATTCTGCTATTGAGTCCCTCTAGTGAATTTTTCATTTTCAGTATTGTATTCTTCATTTCTGATTGGTTCTTTTTTATATTTTCCAATTCTTTGTTGATGAGCTCACTGTGTTCATCCAGTCTCCTCCCAATATCTGTGAGCATCCTTACGAGTTTTTGTTTGAACTCTTTGTTGGGTAGGTTGCTTATTTCTCTTTCATTGAGTCCTTTTTCTGGGGTTTTGTCCTGTTCACTTTCTTAGAATGTATTCCCTTGTCTCCTCATTATGCCTCTTTCACTATGCTTATATCCATGTATTAGGTGAGTCAGCTATGTCTCCTGATCTTGGAGAAGTGGCCTTATTTAAGAGATACCTTTTGAGGCCCAGCAGTGTGCTTCCCTCTCATCACCAGTCCAAATGACCCAGGAGTGACGCCTTTGTGGGCTACTTGTGTCCTGCTATGGCAGGGTTGCTCCCACTGCAGGTACGCAGGGAGTCTAGTCTTTCATTCCCTGGCCAGCTGTTTGTAAATCTGGTTTTGGCGAGCCTCAGCACCGTTGGCTACAAGGTCTAACAACACACTCCTGTTGCAGTTTTCCTCTTAATTGGGTGCTGGTTGCTAGGCTCAGGGGTTTACAGTTGCGAGAGGCCTCATGCCTACAAGGTTGTTGTCAGTTCTCTTAGGAGGCAGCTGAGTGGGGCTGGCTCTAAGCATGGGAGCGCTCACTTGTTTCAGGTTTTAGAAGGTGGGGCTGATCCTTTTTATGGCTATTTGTGAAGCACAGGTCTTCTGCCACTGATAAGCCTCACCCCCAACACACACCATCAACACAGTCCTGGTCCATGCACACTTCCCAATCCCCTGGAGCATACCCTGACTCCCCACTGCAGAGGTCCCCACCTCTCCACCAATGCCCCACAAGTTCACCTGGTCCTCTGCTTCTCTTGAAGGTGGCTTTTTTTTTCTCTCCAGAAGGAATTTCTGCATCTTCTGCCTTAGGACTGTCCCTTGTTGTGAGGGTTCTTTTTATCCAGTTTTCAATTTTCTATCCAGGGTAGTTTTTCCAAAAATAGTTGTAACCTGGTTGTGTTCGTGGGAGGAGATGAGCTCAGAGTCTGCTTACGCCACCATCTTGAAGAGATCTCCCCTCTATGTAGTTTTTGATATTGGGTGCAAACCACTAAATTGATTTCACTTCTCACAATTTGGATTATACTGCCTTCAAAGCTTTGCGATAGGGCACAATGACCTCTTAAATACTAAGAAATGAAGGGAGATGTGTTCTCAGGGGCAAAAGAAATACACAATAGTTTTGGTGAGAGGCTTCCAACATAACCACCCAACTTAAAGCTCATTTCCCCTTGCCTCTTTCCGTTATTTTCAGTAGACTGACCTAACTTTAAGTATTAATCAGAAAAGAATGATCACAAATGCTGGCCACTCCCCTAAAAAAGGTTAAAGTAACAAGTTCTCAGACTCAAAAAAGACACAGCAGATAAAGTGATCTCTTAAAAAATGCAAGTATACCAGTTCAAAGAAGAGATTAAAAGATGGAAAATAAGTTTGGCAGAACTTAAATGAAGATTTGAAAAAACTGAAGAAATGAAAGCCTTATCAGAAAAAAAAATACGGGGCTGGCCCAGTGGTGCAGCGGTTAAGTGCGCACGTTCTGCTTCAGCAGCCCGGGCTTCACCAGTTCAAATCCTGGATGCGGACATGGCGCTGCTTGGCACACCATGCCATGGTAGGCGTCCCACATATAAAGTAGAACAAGATGGGCACAGATATTAGCTCAGGGCCAGTCTTCCTTAGCAAAAAGAGGAGGATTGGCAGCAGTTAGCTCAGGGCTAATCTTGCTCAAAAAAGAAAACAAAATATAAACTAAACAAAAGGCATAGAGAGAACAGGCTGGAAGAAATAAAAAACGGAAAATAATAAAAGCCACAGAGATAATAAAATATGTGAAAACAAAGCCCTGCATATGCATAATTGACATTCCTGATGAAGAGAATTGAGCAAATCACACTAAAAATTTCAAATAAAAATTTCCTGAAGTAATAAAAAGCAATCTCTCAAGAAATATCCTGATGAATTTAAGAAATAAAGAATTATATGGGCATCCAAGCAGAGAAATAAAGTCATGTATAGTGAGGGAAAAGATCAAGATGGTCTCAGATCTTAGAGCAAACTTTATAAGGCAGTGAAGCAAAAGGCTCCAAAGTCTGAAGAAAATAAAGTTGCCAGGAATTATATACTCAGCCAAAGTTGTCTTTAAAATATAAAGGGAGGGCCAGCTCTGGTGGCCTAGTGGTTAAGTTGGGGACCCTCCACTTCAGCAGGTTTGGTTCCTGGGGCATGGACCTACATCACTCGTCAGTAGCCATGCTGTGGCAGCAGCTCACATACAAAAAGAGGAAGATTGGCAACAGATGTTAGTTCATGGTGAATCTTCCTCAGCAAAAAATAAACAGAACAAACATTCTCAAATATGCAAGAGCTTAAAAGTATACAATCACTTGGGAAAAAACTGTCTCATAACAAAATTCATCTGACAAGAAATGAATCAAACTAAGGACTTAGAGAAAAGGAAGCAGTAAAAAGAGTGGTAGTAAACATTTTAGGAACTTTAAATAAAAATAATGGGAAATAATTATAGGATTAAAATTAAATATTTGAAAATTGTCTATATAGGAATAATACAACCAGGAAGTAGAGGAACTCTGAGGTGAGATGGTTTCATTTTTCATAAGAGGAGTCATATACTGTCTCTAATTAAAACATACATGAAAAAATGTCTTCATACATGCATAGACAAAAATGTCTTCAGCCTCTTCAATGTTTTCTCTAATTGTCCTCTATTTTAGGAGGAATCTTTTAGAACCAGATTCTCTTAAAGAAAAAAATGTTTAAGTTGAGCATTTCTTCACTTTCACATTATTTTCCTTCTGTTAAATCCAAATAAAATTATTCTGATATATTTACTAAATATAGCATATGAGCCTACTTTTGTAAAACCTTGTGTATTTAAGAGAAATGGTTGGAATGAATGAAGTTTACCAGCTACTAATAGTATTTGTTTCTGGTTGATGGACTTTTGAGTGATTTTTTTAAATACTTTATTCTTTTATTTAATGCTCCTTTTCTTTTTTAATAAACACAATTAAATTATCCTTTATAAGGAAAATTGAGTTGTTTTGGAGTTTAAACCTTTTTAATAAGCTTACCAGCACACTGTATATATTGTTTGTTGGGAGTGCAAATTGTTAACCACTTTTCTGGAGGGCTATTTCGCAGTACATAGCAGAAACCTTAGAATTTTTATCCTTTTTAAAAACCTAATAATCCCATTTATAGGAATTCACCATAATAGAATAATTAAATATACACAAATATAGCTTTACCCCATCTTCATTTTACATATATTTTTTATATATGAGAAAAACTGGAAACAACAAAAATGTCCATCTGTAGGGGACTGAACAAATAAATTATTTAGTACATCATTAATATTTGTATTTTTGAATAATCTTTAATGGCAAGGAAAAATATTAATTTCTCCATGTCATTAAACATTACACAAAACATTTCAAAACAATATGATCTTAATGTGTATGTTCTCTATGCTTAAGATTGATCATTTTTTTGCACTTTTCAATTGCTCTACAATGAATTTCAATTCATAATCAAAACCTTTTTAAGTTTACAACTTATTTGAAAAGTTTACAAACTTATAAAACTGAGCTACTACTGTATAATTACAAAGTAAGAGTAGTCTATTTTTCAACTTGGAGCACCAGCTATTGAACACTGGCAACTGCTGAAGGAGGGATACGTGAGATGCCGAAAATTACTACATATAACACTGCCATATAAGTAAAAGCTAGGTTACTGTGGTGTTTTGCTCCATAAATACCTTTGCCAGGTGATAAACTGCCTTTCCTTAGGAAGGAAGGCTGAGCTGGAGGCAGTCTCTTGTTGCAGATTTTCCTCTTTTTTTTTTTTTTTTTTAGGAAGACTGGCCCTGAGCTAACATCTCTGCCCCTCTTCCTCTATTTGATATGTGGGAAGCCTGCCATAGCATGGCTTGATAAGCAGTGCTAGGTCGCACCTGGGATCCAAACCGGCAAACCCCAGGCCACTGAAGCAGAGCACGCAAACTTAACCACTACACTACCAGGCCAGCCCCCAGATTTTCTTTTTAATGAAAATTTCAAATATATACAAAAGTGTAAGAGTAAAATGAACACCCTGTACCCCTCATCACCTGTTCTCCAAGATCTGAAAGGAGATGAAATACTTGAACACTAAATCTTGAATTCTCCAAGTCATATTTTAACACAAAAGCATATGTTAAGCCAGGTATCTTAACAAAACAAATGAGCTAACTCCACCACTTAGTAGGAATCTGAGGGATGCTGAAGCTTTAATATGAAAAACTAACAGCAAATACACCTGATTTTAACATTTAATAAATACCTTTTCAGGGCTGTAAACATGGCAGGAAAGCCCTCAATCTCCTGCAATAGATTTCAAGCATCTTCCATGTTGGAAAATACGGCAAAAGCCCAGGTAGTCTCCTATTTAAGTAATGCATATCTGAGGAAGCAGAACAAAGATAATACACTGTCCTTAAAATACACTTGTATTTACTTATTCTGAGTTCTAAGTAAATCTATAGCATCATTTAGCCTAAAACCTCTGGCAAATCTCTTTAATTGAGGAGTTTAGACAAAAATGACCTCAACAGAATGTACAGTACCAAAAGTGCTAAAAAATCTACCACCAACACAGCTTTGAATTCCAACTATAACTACCGACACAAGCGTTATTGGTAAACACCACCCTGGTAAGTGCTTTACAGGTAGTAAGTAGTACAGGACTCAGAATGGATGGCCTGGCACATACTAGTTCCTTAGTAAATAAGAATTATCTTCCCTCCACTCTGCCAGTATCCATGTTTAAAAACTCTCTTTCAAATGATCTGTTTCAATTCTATTTCCACATGTAAGTGTGCTGCCTTTGGAATTCATTTTATCGTTTTGCACCCCAGTTTTCTCAATGAGAAAACGGACATAGCATCTGCTTCTATCAACTTCATGTGAGTGTTGTGAAGAGCCAATAAAATAAAGGACATTACAAGATCCTTAGATCTCTAAAACTAAGTCTGTGATTTAGAATATTATATTCACTGAGAGTAAACCAAGTCTCTGAATTGTTACATTTTATTTCCATCATCTAAACAACCAGATGAATTAACCAAATTTGACTCTTATCAAAAAGATTTATTAACTTAAAATAGAATTACTTCAAATACAGACAAAAGCAACTTTCTGTTCAAGTTGAATATTTTCAATATACAAGAATGTAGAAGAAAAAATTCTGAATCTTCATGTTGTAGTCTTATTTTATTATTTTTTTTTTACCTTTTAAAAAGTTTTTGGCACTACAAGGTTCTGTAAAGAATAGAAGTGACAAATTTAAAACACATGAAAGTCTTTCCTAATTCTTAAGAACAATATATATAAAGTCTGAAGAAACCAAAGTATGAATACAGCTAATAGAAAATAAAGAATGTAATTTTTTAAATTCTCTCTTTATACAAGTCATCAAGATTAAACAAAACATAAAATTCCCTTAAAAATAGGGTAATAAAATAGATGAAATTTGTATCACTCAATTAGGTGATACTAGTAAAAACTATAGTTCATATTTATATACAAATAATACAGTCTTTAAAAACAGTCTTAGGATTTAAATAAGCTATCTAAACGTGTTAAAATTTTAAATCAGGACCTGATTTGTTTTGCTTTCCAATAAATGTCACTTTTTCTGCTGAATGTAACTGACATTGAGGTACGGATACCCTTGAGACAGGAGGATTGGCTGGGTGCTGTGCATCGGTAGACCAGCTGAAAGAAAATGGACTCGCATTACTCCGACACGTTTCCTCTTGGTGGGTGGGGACAACGCTCTCTACACCGACGGGTGGCACATCTGTCTGTTGGACACAACACAGACAGGAAACTGAAAGGCTTGTGCCTATTTACCTGATAACCCCTTAGAATTAACCTGTAGCTAGTTCTCTTTTTTTCTATTTATGTAGTAAAGAGGAGACCAAGCATATCAAAACATTTGGGGGGAGGGGAAGGGAAGGGAAAAGCGGGTAAAGAGAGGAGACAAATGAGAGATGTGGAGGGGAGGAATCAAGGGGAACAAACCCACCAGGGAGGAATCTCAGACTCTTCCCACCTAAAATGGCTTATATGAGCAATAACAACTACCATCAGCCCTAGTTCTTTGCTCACAAGAAGAAACCAGCCATAACCAGGTTCTGCCACTTTATAATACAGGGATGACCCAGAAGTGCATGGATAGTTTAGGAAAGCTTAAATGTATTAAGCCTGAGACTCATACATACCTCAGGCTTCCCCTTAAAATTATTTCATTTAGTCAACATTTCCTGAGTGCCTTTCTTTAATTTCTGGAACTCCTAGTTTAAGTATAACAACTCAGACTCCAGTTTTTTGAACCCCTAGGTTAACCAAGAACTGAAGGCCACACTCAGACATTCCCAATTAGAACTGAGATATCCTTGAGGCAAGTAAGCTAGATAAAATGCTGCAAGTTCCTTAGAATTCTCCTTAGTTCATTTCTTAGATATTCATTACTTAGATCAAAGCCATTATTGGTACATCAGCACCAACAGAATATAACGAATCCCTAATGTCACTCCAGTCTTAATTTTACTAAACGAATTTGACTATGTCACTACCTGACTCAAAAAGTTCTTTAGATCCCTACTGCTTACTAAACTGAGTATGGTGTCAGCCTACCTCCTCTAGTCTCATCACCTACACATCTTGCCCTAATTTACTTCCTCCTCTAGTCCTATTATTTTCTCTTTTCTTTTTCCCTCATTATGCCAAGCAAAACTCAGTGACTTTGCAAATATTCCCTTAGCTAAGAATACTCCTTCCCTCTAATCTCTAGAAAATCTCTGGGAAAAAAAATCTTGTATCTCTTTCAAGATCTATTTCAAATGTCAAAAGATTTGATCCCTGTTGTCCATATCCTGCTGTCTCTACTAGAGCAACATTAACTGACTCCTCTATGCTCCTATTTTTGTCTATTTTACATGCTTGGCTCTCCTAATAAAATATGCATTAAGTGTAGTGGTTTTATTTAACTCTTGCTTAATCAATAAGCACCTAGCATAGTTGACACTCTGCATGCTCTCTCAGTAAGTGTGTACTAAATGCACGAATTTTCAACCTCAGATCCTGGCCTTTACAAAAGTTCCTTGTCCCAGAACAAAACCCACCCAGCCTGTTAACAAATTTGTAAGCAATGGTACCTTGAGTATAGAAAGGTTTGTTGGGCTGAAATCTGGCATTTCCCTGATGCATGAAGTTTTGATGCAAACCATAAGGCCACGAAGCTGGGACAAGAGGGAAATGGGGACGTGGTGCATGTTCCCAAGGAATTGGAGGATTCAGTCCTGGAAAGCCTGGCTCTGCATTTCAACAAGAAAAGAAAAACATATTTTAAAACATCGGTTTGTTCATTCAAATATTCCTGCATTCCACAAAGATTTATTGAGTACCTCCCACTGGCCAAGAGCTATGTTACATCAGAGGATACCAAAATTTTTTATTTATTGATTTTTTTCTTAGGTTTTATTTTTCCTTTTTCTCCCACAGCCCCCCGGTACATCATTGTATGTTTTTAGTTGTGGGTCCTTCTAGTTGTGGCATGTGGGATGCCACCTCAGCATGGCTTGATGAGCGGAGCCATGTCCGCCCCCAGGATCTGAACCAGCGAAACCCCAGGCCGCCAAAGCACAGTGTGCAAACTCAACCACTCAGCCATGGCACTGGCCCCCACAAAAAAATTTTTTAAAGAATCAAACACTGTAACCGTGCTCAAATTATTTATAAAGAAGACATACACAATGATGTGGTGATTACTATAACAGATCAGTTGAAGGTGTTCTAAAGAGGATGCTCACCCAGTTGTTCAAGAATAGAAAAGGTTTTCCTAACATAATAGGGTAAGAGGGCATTTTAGACAGAAGGAATAGCATGTACAAAAGCCAGGGGGCAGGAAAGTACAGCAAATTTGGGAAGCTGCAAAACAACTGGCAATTAGAAACAAGAGTGAAGGGAGGAAGTGGTAAGAGAAAAGGCTGGACAGGTAGGTAGGATCTATATTTCAAAGAACCTTAGTGCATCATTAAGGAGCATACATTTTACCCTAAAGACAATGCCAACTATTCTAGAATCAATTATATCTTGGCGTAGAAGGAGATCTTATTAGAAGCTGAGGTATTGTGGTGTAATGGTTGAGAACTTTGGCTGTGGAGCAAAACAAGTCTAAGTTCAAATCCCAGTTCCAAAAATTACCAGGGTTCAATTATGAACCTCAGGTTGTTGTAAGGATTAAATTAGATAACAAAAATAAAACGGCTTGCAGGGGCTGGCCCCATGGCCGAGTGGTTAAGTTCACACGCTCTGCTTCGGTGGCCCAGGGTTTCGCCAGTTCAGATCCTGGACGCGGACTCGGCACCGCTCATCAGGCCATGCTGAGGCGGCATCCCACATAGCACAAACAGAGGCACTCACAACTATAATATACAACTATGTACTGGAGGGCTTTGAGGAGAAGAATGAAGAAAAAAAAGATTGGCAACAGATGCTAGCTCATGTGCCAATCTTTAAGGAATTAAAAAAAAAAAAGTGGCTTACAAGTTCTGGCAAATAAGTCTAAACTCAAAAAAAATGAGTCCTATTATTTCTATGCAAACCATCCCCACCAACCTACTTTCCTTTAAGATGTGCCTTTAAGTACATCTTTCAAAGTGCACTATCCCTTGAATCTTCTAGATCATTTTTGTTGTATTTTCTCATTCAGGGTCACAATGTGGCAGGAAATAATTTGAAAAACACTGCCCTTATTAACTAAATTTCCTAGCAGGAATTCAAATTAGGAGGTACAGGATAGGAAGGAGGAGGGAGCAAGAAAACTAAAATCCAAGGGGCTAGCCCAGTGGTGCAGGGGTTAAGTTCGCACATTTCGCTTCTCTGCGGCCCAGGCTTCGCCGGTTCGGAACCCGGGTGCAGACACAGCACCGCTTGGCAAGCCATGCTGTGGTAGGCGTCCCACATATAAAGTAGAGGAAGATGCGCACGGATGTTAGCTCAGGGCCAGTCTTCCTCAGCAAAAAGAGGAGGATTGGCAGCAGTTAGCTCAGGGCTAATCTTCCTCAAAAAAAAAAAAAAAAGAAAACTAAAATCCATACTAGCCGCATTCTTACAAGCTCAGTCTTCCAAGGAGTTAACCAGGAAAACAAAGCAGTTGGTTCACTGCAAGTTCATAAAGTCAAGTTACAACTAAGAGCTGAAGCTGCAGGGCTCACTGTTTACAAAAAGTAAACAAGACTAGGTATACATATTGAGGTCCTAACCAATTGAGAAATGATGTATTAACATAAAATGGTATTTTTTTAGAGTATATTCCAATCTCCCCTGGGCATTTTCCAAAACCAAATATTTTCATAATAGAAATAATATAACCTCATTGAAGATAATTTCAAAAACAGGAAAAAAAACTCATACAATCTCCTACGCTAATACAACTACTATTATTATTTTAATACATCCCAATCCAGTCCCTCCGTTTTTAACATAATAGTAACTTCAGCTGTAATATTAACTAAGACTTGTACACCCATCCAACGAATAATAAATATTTACTGAGCAATAGTTTATTACATAATAATAATGTATTATACAACTAACGTATCTACCATACATCAGGCACTATACTGGACACTAGGGAAACAATGACAGACAAGAAATAATTCATAGCCTCTAAAAGTTCAGTCTAATGGGTTATGCAGACAAGTAAACAGGAAATTTCAACACATTAAAACATGTTATGATATGGATATCAAGGAAACATGGAGGAACATCTAACACAATTGGAGGAATCAGCAAGAGTTAAAGGCTTCATGAAGAAAGTGATCTAATTTTAAAACGGAGGATGAGTGAGCCAAGTTTAAGAGCAAAGCAGAAGGAGGTGAGAGTGAGCAGGACAGGTAATGGAGAGGACATTCCAGGCAGAGGGAACAACTTAGGCAAGCAGTCAGGGGTATGGGGCAGTACGTTGTGTTTGTGGGATGCTACTTAGTATATCAAGGCTGAGACAGAGATCAACCAGAGGTGGGAGAGGGAGGACATAAACCTGGAAAAACTGAGCCAATATATCAAAGGTCAAGACACCAGCTCTATCTTCATGGTTATATAATTCAGTGACTATCATGGTGCATGGCATAGACATATACAATAAATATTTGTTGAAGGAGAGAAGCAGAGGCCACATTAGAATGGCCATGTACGCCATATATCCTTTGATCTTGGAAATCTAAATGAGTTACCACATTCTGGAATTTCTGCTCAGCAATATGCATTATCTGTATTTTTCCAAAAGAGGTCAGAAATACCTCCCCCATCATAGTGCTCTAAGGAATAGCATACTTCTGCTTAAAATAATCACTAAAATTCTTTTCAAAATTGATAAAGGGAAAGAATCAAACTTCCAGTCTACATTTCCTATACAAACTATATTTCAGGATAACCAAGTAGTTAATAAAGAAAAGTTCTTCTTTATAGAAGAATCACAAATAGTAAATAAAAAATCACCATTTTACAAACCCTAGTGAAATAATGGACATCAGCAATAATTATCAATGGCAGCTAAAACTATTACGTAAAAATTAATGAGGAACTTTATAATGGATAGAAAGGGTAGCATCATCTAACTCACTGATCAATCTTAAGTCATTAAAAGAGGAACAATCAGACAGTAAGTTCCCTCTGAAGCGAGAGAACAGGAAACATACAGGACCAACCAAGAAGTAAGATTCTTGCCAACAAGAAGAACCTGAATCTAATCTAGTCCCTGGACCTAACTACCAGTTTAGAGGAATTGCAGGGACAGAAGCATGTGTTAAACAATGCCACAAAGATATAATCAGCCAACACCAGAATCTTTCTTCAATAAGTAGATAATATCGGGGGAAAAAATAGTACAGGGGAACTACTACAAATTCAGAGATATAACAACCACATATAATATATGGGCTTTCTTTGAATCTTCATTCAAATAAATCAACACTAATTTTAGAGAAAAAGGAAAAAAAGAACAAGGACTGGGTATTAGATAATACTGGGTATCGTAACGGTAGTGTGATTTTTCTCAAGAGATACAAACCGAGTTTATAAACGGATCTGATCCAATGTCTGAGATTTGATTAAATACTCGAGTCAAATTTTTCTTCAAATGGGGTGAAGGGGTCAGATAAAAGAACAGCAAATACTGATAACTAACAGTTATCAAGATGCGCAATGGGGGGGTTCATTATACCTTACTCTCACCTTTTGTGTACATTTCAAAATTTCCATAACAGAGTTTTTAAAATAAAAATAATTATCACTAAAAAGCTGGATATAAAACTAAATTTATGGCACATGTCAACTATTTTTAAATATGCAAATATAAAAAAATGACTGGATGGTAATACACCAAAATACTACTTAGCAGTTATGTCTAGGAATTGAGAGTATGGATGATGTTCTTGTTCTTTTTCAAACGATATACAATGAAAATGTATTACTAAGATCTCAGAAAAAACTATTATTTCTTAATGTTACAAAGTACTACAAATATCTTTTTCTTTTTAAAGAACTGCTCCTTACTGGGAGATAGTAAGAGTCTAGCACAAAGAGGCACAGGTTTTGAAGAAGGAAATTAGTTTAAATCTTGGATCTACTATGATTAATTATGACAGCATGATAGTTAAATTACTTAACCCTTCAATTTCCTCAACTATAAAGTAAGTGCTAACAATGTCTACACTGAGCAGGATTGCAGTGAAAATTTAAATTAATAACAAAATAATAACTAACATATTTATATAACCTCATTTAATATTCACAACATCCCCATGAGTTAGATGCTATTAATACTCCTATTTTACAGATGAAACCAATGCACAAAGAGATTACGCAACTGCCCAATGCCACATTATAAATGACAGAGCCAGGTTTCAAATCCAGGCAGTCTGAATCCACAGACCATACCTTTGCTTTTATCTAATCCTATACTGCTCCTTCACAAATATTGCCTGCCATCCTTTTCCTCATATTTATTTCCCCAGGTTGAACCAATAATTCCAATCACCCATCCTTTCTACAGACAGATACAAAAGAAGAAAAGGAAATGTTACCCGAATTCCCCACTGTACCATTGTTCACCAGGGAATTTGGAGTCACAGTACGAGGCCAGTGTCCATCATGAGACGAGCTAGGGATCGCCACAGGTCTGGCAGCAGGTTGTGCAAAGATGATGCTGGGATCATTCAGACCAATATTGCTGGGGGCACTGCCTGGTGCAGAGTGGATCACTGGGCCATGGATAGGCCAGGATGGGGCAGGGATCTGGAGGGGATGCATTGGCAACAATCCCATATTGTGCATGGGAGAATACTGAGCTGGTGGAGACTGGGGAAAGTTATACATAGGCATCTGAACTTGATGGGGAGTCTGGGCTCCCTGCTGAGGGGGGCCAAGCTTAGGTTGGGATCCTGGCTGGGATGGAGGCTGGGTAATGGAAGCTGACTGAGAAGAGCTCTGTGGAAATGGCTGGGGCTGAGGAGAATAAGATGGTGAATCAGACTGCAGAGAAAAAAAAGATACATTTTAAAATTAGTTTACAAACACTTTAATTTTATAAAAGCAGAGATTATCAAAATGCAAAATTATGGAGTTATTCTATTACAACATTATAAACAGAACCCTGTGATGTGCATAATAACAAGTAATAATAGAACCTCATTTTACATAAAGGTAGAATTTTTCCCAAAGTTCTCAAACTCTCTCTCACATTGGTACTACCTCATAAGCCTTCCACTGTCTAAAGAAGAGAGAGCCTAGACATCATTCCCATTATGTAGAACCCACATCTCCAATTGTAACTAGAAACTTACATCCACACATCTCACAGTCACTTTCATTCAGTCCCTCAACAAGTATTTACTGAGAGTTAATTATATACTGAGCATTATTCTAGGTATTAAAAATACAATACTAACATATACACCCTCATAGAGCTTAAAGTTTATGGGGAAAAGGAGGAGAAGCAGATAAAGATTACATAAGCGATCACAATAAAGTACAATGATTACTATGATAAAGAATGTATAATGTACAGTGTACAGTCATGTACCACATAATGACACCTCAGTCAACAACGAACTACATATACAACAATGGTCCCATAAGATTAGTATTATATAGTCTAGGTGTGTAGTAGGCTATACCATCTAGGTTTGCATAAAGTACTGTAGGAGAGGAAACTTTCCTTTACCCTTCTAGGTTCTTCTAGCTGACCTAAGAATTAAATTGATATGAGACAGATTAACAGGAGAAAAACAAACAAAAGTTTGATAACACGTACACATGGGAGAAACCTAGGAAAACCAAATAACTCGCCAAAAATGGCCAAAGCCCTCACGTTAAATACCATCCTTAGCTAAACAAAAAAGATGCTGGGGGTAGGGAGAGTCAAGGACCTCAGAGGAAAGGCAGACAATTCACAGATTGGTGAAAAGGAGCAAACAAGTGGAAAACAAATGTTTGGCCACACAGAAACAGAAGATCACAGAGAGAGTCCAACAGACAGACTTTTCTCTTTTACTCCCTATCTACCACGTAGTTCATGTTATGCTAAGGTGATAGCTTGCTTCCTGAGACACATGTTTTTAATCTGAATTCTTTTAGGCAGTTAAGGGAAATGTAACAAGAAAAACTTTGAGTCTTTTTTTTCCTTAAAAATAATCAGCCTAGGGGCCGGCCCGGTGGCGCAGCGGTTAAGTTCGCACGTTCCGCTTCTCGGCGGCCCGGGGTTCGCTGGTTCGGATCCCGGGTGCGGACATGGCACTGCTTGGCAGCCATGCTGTGGTAGGCGTCCCACGTATAAACTAGAGGAAGATGGGCACGGATGTTAGCTCAGAGCCAGGCTTCCTTAGCAAAAAGAGGAGGACTGGCAGTAGTTAGCTGAGGGCTAATCTTCCTCCAAAACAAAAAAAAAAAAAACAAAAAAAAAACCAAACAAACAAAAAAAATAATCAGCCTAAAATAATCCTCATGTTAAAGAGATACACTTTGCGGTGGCAAATTTTGTTCCCCTTCAGGACACTCTGATGTTTGCACAATGATGAAATCACCTAAGAACACATTTCTCAGAAGCTATCTCCACTGTTAAGTACCGCATGACTGTATAATGATATGCCAGAGCAGGAATACCTGAACCCACTTTGGGAGAAGCAGGGAAGGTAAGACGAAAGAAAGTAGAAATCAAGGACAGATTCCCAGAAGAAGTGACTTTAAGCTGAGACTCAAGGGTAAACAGAGACCAGTCTGATAAAAGAGGCAAGGGATAAAGGGAAGGGAAGAGTGTTTTAAGGCAGAGGGAACAACATGATTGAATGTCCACAGACACAAAGACACATGGCTTTAAGTACAGATTTTCCTTGACTTACAATGGGGTTATGTCCCAATAAACCCATCATAAGTCAAAAATATCATTAAGTTGAAAATGCATTTAATACACCTAACCCACCAAACATCATAGCTTAGCCTAGCCTACCTTAAAAATGCTCGGACTTACATTAGTCTACAGTTGGGCAAAATCATCTAACACAAAGCCTATTTTAGAACAAAATGTTGAATATCTCATGTAATTGACTGAATACTGTACTGAAAGTGAAAAACAAAATGGTCATACAGGTACAAAACAGTTCTAACTGTATCAGTTGTTTACCCTCGTGATCACATGGCTGACTGGGAGCTGTGGCTCACTGCTGCTGCCCAGCATCACAAGAGGGTATTGTACGGCATATCACTAGCTTGGGAAAAGATCAAAATTCAAAATTCGAAAAACAGTTTCTACTGAATGTGTATCACTTTTACATCACTGTAAAATCAAAAAATTGTAAGTCAAACCATCATAAGTCAGGGACCGTCTGTAATTGGAATCTCAAAGAAGTTTAATATTAATGGAGTACAAGGGCAGGGGAATGGCAGATCTGAAGCTGAAAAACTAATTAGGGGTAAGACGATGAAGGGTCCTATAGGCTTGTAGTTTAGACTCCATCCTGAGGGCACTGGGAAACCACTGAAGGGTTTAAACAGGTCAGGAACATGATCAATCTGCATTTTAGAAAAATTATTCTGGCTTAATAGGAATGAAATAGAGAATATTAAAAAAAGAAAGAGAAAGATTGATTAAAAGGCTGCTATAACACAGTAGTCTGAGACGATGGTAGCTTAGGCTAGGGAAACATAAGAACAGAGGGAAGCAAGTGGCTGTGAGCTATTTTTTACAGGTAGAAACAAGACTTGGTGACTCGATGTGGGGGTTGAGGGAGAGGGAGTAGTCTGGAAACTAGATGGATAGTGAGATCATCCAATGGGATGGAGAACACAGGAAGAAGAGGCATGTTTAGGGAGTTGGAGAGAAATATAAGCTACATTCTGGACATGCTGAGGTTCAAGTGCTGTGTGAGACATCAGAATACCAATGTGCATTAGACAGAACCTTACTCAAATCTCAGGTGAGGGAAAAGTGAGTGCCAGAAGCAGAGGATGAAAGCTGGGGGCAGTATAAGAACGCGGTTAGAACATAAGTTTTGGAGACAGAGCCCAAGGGTTCAAGTACTGGTTCCAAGTGTCTGCTGACCTCAGGCAAGAAACTTAAACCTCAGTTAAGTAGAAAAATGTATACTTTATACTTATTTTTACTTTTATTTATAAAGTATAAATAATAACAGAATCTACCTCATAGGTTTTTGTGAAGAGTAACTACACAATACAAATGGAAAATACAAACACCAAATTCAGGATAGCAGCACATTTTAGTAGCAAGAAGGAATGGCAGGAAGGTTTAAGACAGGAACAGCATCCAAGAGGAATGTATAAGTGTTGTCAATTGTGGGTAATTTTTTAATAAATCAAAATAATAATATGTTAAGAACTGTTAAAACCTGGCAGTAGTATGCGGATGTTCATTATTTTCTATACTTTTTCAATATTTTAAAAATATTTTATAATAAGAAACAGGAAGAAAGAATGCACACATAGCACATAGCATTCAACAAATGTTAGCTAAGATTACTGTTGTTACATAACATTTATGAAAATGTCCAGGCCCAAAGTAGGTATACAAATGTTTGGGGTGGGGTTGGTGGGCTCCTAAATGTTTTTCTAAGACTTTCCCTACTACTGTTCTTCAAATGCTTGAAGAATTTTTTCGAAAACATAGATCACATCAGATATAGCATGTTTAATAGTTATAATAGCTTTGAAGCTACACAGACCTGGGTTTGAATCTTTTAATTTCTCTTACTCTCGGCTTCCCAATTTGTAAAGTTTGATCACACTAATACCTACCTCTTCACATGGCCAAAGGATTAAATTTGATAAGTGTGATGCACTGAAGCACAGTGTCAGGCTTAGAGTAAGCATTCAACTAATAATGAACTAATTAATTTAAGAAGTATAAGATGAGTACAGATTTAGAAAAAAAGTTAAGAGAAACTCAGAAAAATTAATATGAAACTTGTGAATCTGAATTCTAATTTGATACTCTGTCTTTTACAGGGTATATTTCACTATATATCAGCTATGAGAAGTTTCAAGGAAGTGAAATACCATGCACATAATTGCCTTAACAGTACCAAACCCAAAATACATTTGAATTTTTGTGTCTATTTTTATTAATGGTACTGATAAACTCCACAAGGCAAAGCCTAAAACCTCAAAGTCATTACCTTATTTCAATCCAAGCAACAACCTTATTAGGCAGTTATCTTATTTCACAAAAAGGATGGAGCCTCTCTGAAGTTAAGTGGCTTGCCCAGATCTACATTACTCCAAAAGTAATGCTCATTCTATCTTATGTGCCTAGCAATGGCACCTCTACAAAGCACTGTGTAATCCGGAAGATTGCATTTGCCAGTCTGAAAGATCAACCCTATCACCAACCAAAGATAGTGCTATCTTCCTGCCAAGATTAAACTATTTGCAGGCAGAGTACTTACACATTCTGAGGACTGTCTAGTCCTTACAGACTGATCACCCTGCTGCTGGGCTGAACCAGCCACCTGTTGGGCATTTACAAGGTTGCGGACCAGCTGGGCTGCTAAGAGAAGACATCAGAAAGAAAATCAACAGATAAAGAAAATAGCAGAGAAACAACAATCAATAAATTCCCTTCTTCTGTAAAAGAGTCTCAAATCTCTAAGATCTTATAAACTTGGACTTTTAACTTATGATTATAGTGAAGGACTCGTAACAACTAATTTTTTTTTAAAGCCATTTTTCAATCCTGAGGGTCATTAAAAAAATTACACTGGTCCTGGAAACAAGAACAAACGACATACTGCCTTTTTAAAGAGGAAAAGGTATTTATACAAAAAAATACCTTCTGCAAGAAGAATCTGAACAACTGGAAATCAACACTTCTAAAACGTATTTTTTTCTTTCAATAAACTCTCATGTGGATTTCTAATTCTTAAAATTCCTTATGAAACATAACAGGAAGAGATTTCCCTGTCATAACAGCAGTGAAAAGAGATAAAATTTCTCTTAGATATTCCCAGAAAAAAAAATCCTCTCATTAACTTTTGGGAGAAAAAAGTTAACTTCTATTAACTTTTGATATTGAGAGAAATAAAGAGTGTGACTCAGAGAGTTGCTTGAATACAACAGACTGCTAAGACCAAGTACTGTTCAAAGTAAAAGCTTGACTGTCTAAATTTTCTCTCTTTAAGAAATTATAAGGTCCAAGGGACCAGCTCGGTGGCACAGCAGTTAAGTTCGCACGTTCCGCTTTGGCGGCCCGGGGTTTGCTGGTTTGGATCCCGGGTACGGACATGGCACCACTTGGCAAGCCAGCTGTGGTAGGCATCCCACATATAAAGCAGAGGAAGATGGGCATGAATGTTAGCTCAGGGCCAGTTTTCCTCAGCAAAAAGAGGAGGATTGGCAGCGGACGTTAGCTCAGGGCTAATCTTCCTCAAAAAAAAAGAAAGAAAGAAAGGAATGATAAGGTCCAAAATCACACAGCTAGGTTTGGACAAGAAAGGAATCAGGGTCCTTAGAATGACAACAACATAAATGACTTTATTACTACCAGAAACTATTTTTGGCCTTTTCTATTTACCTGCCACACTGCTATTCCTCTGACGGGCCAGCTTGACTTCTGGGCATTCCCTTCGTACATGTCCCGCATCTCCACATATGAAACATCTGAGGTCTCTGGGGTCTCTAAAGTCGCGAGTGTCGTGGAGGTCTCGGGGGTCAAGAAGGTCTCGGGAGTCTTTCTCCTCTTCATTCCCCTCCTTCTCTTCTTCACTGTCTTTCTTCTTTAGTCTAAATAATAAACTGCTGATACCAATAATGTGGGGCTAGGGACTTGTAAACTGAGTGAGCCACAGAACAAACTAAACTATACAAAAGTCTCACAGTAAAGGGACTAACATGCCCATTGTTTCATGCATCTTTTAGAAGGCAAAGGAACTCACATTTATAGCACACCTACACATATGGCAGAAACTGGGTATTTCAGTAGTTTTATAATACAATATTAAATTTAAAAAAATTTTTAAAGTCAATTTTAACCTTGTAACAATCCTTAGAGGTTGGTATTTATTATCTCTGTTTTACAGAGGAAGAAACTGAGGCTTAGAGAGCATAAGTGTCTTGCCTAAATTTTACAGTCAGTAAATAGCAGTGACAGAAACTACGAGTTTGTTCTGTCTAAAAACTTCTAAGCTCTTTATATTAGGCAAGACTTGACAAAAGAAGGGATTTTTTTCTGGCCTGTTAAACATAGTATATAGAATAGAGGAGAACACATGTCATAGATATATTTTCAGAGGTTATATAGGATGTATATTTCTCAAAGAATATATCATGTAAGTATACCTCACAGCACATACCTCAAAGATTCAGTTAATCATATTTTAATTATTTGTTTGCATGACTGTGAGGTCCTCAGCAAGAACCCCACGTCTTGGTCATTTTTTTCCCCTGGCTCCTAGCACAGTTCCCAGCACACAGTAGATGTCAATAAATGCTTCTTCAATTAAAAAAAAAAAACCTGAGTGAACTAATGAGTAAATGAACAAATGAACACTATGAGACACGACTATACCACAAAGATATCTCTATTACAAAATTCCACACAAATATACATTTACCTAAGTTCCAATTTAAAGTTCTGAACTTTCTCACTAAAACATATGTGAACATAATTATAGCTACAATTAGCCTGACATTTATTTTCCCTGTAATGTTGATATATAATCATTTGCCAACCTTCTCCTCTTAGGGCAGTCTTTCATGTAGTGGCCTATTTTTCCACACACACGGCAACATCGATCATTGGGAGCCAGTTCTCCATCTGTTAGTACTCTGGAATCGAAGAAGTACTCCTGGGGAGAAAATAAAACTTTACTATAAAAAATCACTATAAACTTCTGAATCCAAATAAAAAGGGGACCAAAATGCAACAGTGATTTTGAAAAAAAAAGGAAATAAACATCAACAAATATTTCACTACAACTAAAACCATGATATGAAAATAAGATTCAGAATTATCATCAATATCACAGTTGCTAACAGTACTAACCACTTTACATCCATGTTATTTTCTCATTCATTTATAGCATCTTTGCATAATACCTCAATAAAACAGATACTATTTCATCCTCATTTTATAGATAAGAAAACTGAGGCTTAGAGAGTTCAAGTTGTTTGCCCATAATAAAAAAGCTGGTAAACAGCAGATAAAGGATTTAAAGCTAAGTCTGTCTGACTACAAAGCTCATGCCTTCTGCTAAGCCAGTCTACTTCTGGAAAGGAATTATTCTCTTTACATAAGAGCTCTATGTAAATTAAGCAATCTTCTGGTTTATATAAGATTATATTCACATACAACATTTCAAGAGCATATAATATTTATTATATAAAGTAGGGTATACTTAAAGAAAAGGTAGGGAACCAATAAGAAGCAAATCATTTTCCCAAGTCTTAGAAGAACCAAACTCATTTTTGCTTTCTCCTAGCACCTTGTTTATCTTTCTAAGCTTTAATTCAGGTTTGCACTATCCAAAGACGAGTTTCATCTCGAGAAGCAAGAGAACATGTCCATTTAGCACTCTTCAAACCTATATAAAGTCAGGGATAAAAGTATAAGACATACTCACTAGGATGGCTACAATTATAAAAACAAAATGACGACAGAGAAGAACAAGCATTAGTGAGGATGTGGAAAAACTGGAACCCACAAAAATACTGCCGGTGGGAACATATAATGGCACAGCTGCTTTAGAAAACAGTTTGGCAGCTCCTCAGAAAGTTAAACACAAATTCATCAAAATGACCCAGCAATTCCACTGTTAGGTATATACCCAAAAGAAAGGAAAAGATACATCCATACAAAAATTTGTACATAAATATTCATAGCAGCATTACTTGTAATAGCCAAAAAGTAGAAACAAACCAAATGTCCAACAACTGATGAATGGATAAATACAATTTATCCATACAATGGAATACTGTTCACCCATAAAAAGGAATGAAGTACTGATATATGCCACAACAAGAACAAACCCTGAAAACATTACATTAAATGAAAGAAGACAGTCACAAAGAGGCTATATATTCTATGATTCCATTTATATAAAATGTCTACCATAGAAAAATCTACAGAGACAAGAAGTAGATTAGTGGTTGGGAGTGGGAGAGAAAAGGAATGGGAATTGACTGCTAATGGGGATGGAGGGGTTTCCTTAAGAGAGGATGAAATGTTCTAGAATTAGATTTTGGCAACTGCTGCACAATTCTGCAAAGGTACTGAAAACCACTGAATTGCTCACTTTATGTTGGTGAACTGTAAAGTATGTGAATCGTATCTAAATAAAGCTGTTTTTTAAAAAAGGATAAGAGAGAGAATTCTTCACTTACTATTAATGAAACCAATGTAACTAATTAAAATTTTCATCATCATATTTTCTGCTAGGACAAAATGAAGATCTTTCTCAATTCACCCAGTTACTTAAGGCAGAAACCCAGAATCATCCCAAACTTGTTCTCCTTCACCCATCACCTCTAATTAATCACCAAGAATGTATCCATTCTATTCCTGAGTATCTCTTTAATACACTTTTCTCCAACCCACCATCCCAGTTAAGCTGGCCTAGACTTGGGGTCAGCAAACTTTTTCTGTAAAGAGCCAGATAGTAAATATTTTAGGTACTGTGGCAAAATTGAAGGTATTATGTAGGTACTTATATAACAGGAAAGCAAGCAAATTTCCACAGAATTTTTATTGAAGAATTTAAAAATATACTACTAATGATAAATGAGTATAATTTTTTTGTAATATAAGTTTACTAAGTAGAAGAAATGAACTCTTTCTGGGGAAAACAAGTCGCTTAATTGGGGTTCAAAGTTAGCATTCCCTATCATTAAAATTGATGGCAATGTTCATCTGTTAATGCTAAACTGCAATTACATTTTATGTATTTCATCTCTGAAAAGGCTTTTTCACAGATGAAGAGGTTGAAGCTTCAAGGTAAAGGGAATAACAAACAGATCTAGAGTGCATATGGAAGGACTAGGTTGATAAAGAAGACAGATCTTCAAATGCAGGTAGACTAGTAGATCTGGTAGTAGAAAGTTGAAGGAATACTAATCTGATACCATTTTTGTCTCAGAGAGAAAATATCTAAGAGTAAGAAGGGGAGAGGTGAAAGGTAGGATAAAAAGCAATGGGTATTAAATTTTGAGTAAAATAAATAAAATATGAAATAGTTCTTACTGAATGGGAAATATAGGTAACTAAAGAAATGTACTAAGAACATCAGATAGCAATGAAAGTCCAGTTGAGGATGATGAACAATTAATTTATAGTTGTACTATATAAATAAAACTGCCTAGCTTGGGGGGCTGGCCCCGTGGCCGAGTGGTTAAGTTCGCGCGCTCCGCTGCAGGCGGCCCAGTGTTTCGTTAGTTCGAATCCTGGGCGCGGACATGGCACTGCTCGTCAGACCACGCTGAGGCAGCGTCCCACATGCCACAACTAGAAGAACCCACAACGAAGAATACACAACTATGTACCGGGGGGCTTTGGGGAGAAAAATGAAAAAATAAAATCTTTAAAAAAAAAAAAAAAAAAAAACTGCCTAGCTTGATGACTTTTTTCCACTAGTGTTCTGCTACCCAAACATAGATAGATGGTGGATAGGTGAATTCATGTAAGGTTGAACACACAAGAGTACAAAAGAAGGACAGTGGTGCAAATGAATGTAAAGCATATGCCAGAGAGTAGACCAGGGAAGCTAAGTTAAATGGGGAGAAAAATGAAGACAGAAGATAGCTGATAGATTTGGAGAATATGGGTCGATATATCAGAGAACTTAATGATGTAGAAGTATAGGAGAGGGGGGAATATTTGAGTGAGGAACAAAGGTGAAAAAATAAAACATACATTTGGCTTCATTTCCATTAGAGTCTAAGGGAAAGAAACACATCTATTTTGTATGTTGTTATAATCCCAGTACAGGCATATCTCATTATATTGTGCTTCAGAGATACTACATTTTTCACAAATTGAACGTTTGTGGCAACTCTGTGTCAAGCAAGTCTATCGAAGGCATTTTTCCAACAGCATTTGCCCGCTTCATGTCTCTATGTCACATTTTGGCAATTGGTGCAATATTTCAAACCATTTCATTATTATTATACTTGTGATGATGATCTGTGATCAGTGACCTTTAATGTTACTATGTTAATTGTTTTGGGGCGCCATGAACCACTCCCATATAAGAATGAGCTTAATCGACAAATGTGTGTGTTCTAACTACTCCAATGACTGGCTATTCCACCATCTCCCTCCCTCTTCTCAAGCCTTCCTATTCCCTGAGACACAACAATGTTAAAATTAGGCCAATTAATAAACCTACAAGGGCCTCTAAGTGTTCAAGTGAAGAAAGAGTCACACATCTCTCACTGTAAATCAAAAGCTAGAAATGATTAAGCTAAGTGAGGAAGGCAGGCCAAAAGCCAAGACAGGCTGAAGCTAGGCTTCTTGCACCAGTTAGCCAAATTATCATGCAAAGGAAAAGTTCTTGAAGGAAATTAAAAGTGCCACACCAGTGAACATGAATGATGAGAAAGTGAAACAGCCTTATTGCTGATATGGAGAAAGTTGCAGTGATCTGGATAGAAGATCAAACAAGTCACAACATTCCCTTAAGCTAAAGCCTAATCCAGAGAAAGGCCCTAAGTCTCTTCAATTCTAGGAAGGCTGAGAGAGGCGAGGAAGCTGCAGGAGAAAAGTTAGAAGCCAGCAAAGGTTAGATCATGAAGTCTAAGGAAAGCAGTTGTGTCTATAACATAAAAGTGCAGGTGAAGCAGCAAGTGCTGATGTAGAAGCTGCAGCATGTCATCCAGGAGATCTAGCTAAGGTAATTAATGAAGGTGGCTACACTAAACAACAATTTTCAATGTAGCCAGAACAGCCATATGTTGGAAGATGCCATCTAGGACTTTTGTACCTAGAGAGGAGAAGTCATTCCCTGGTTTCAAAGCTTCAAAGGAGAGGCTGACTCTCTTGTTAAGAGCCAATGCAGCTGGTGACTGTAAGGTGAAGCCAATGGTCATTTATCATTCCAAAAAATCCTATAGGCCCTTAAGAATGTCACTAAATTGGGGCCAGCCTAGTGGCGGAGTGGTTAAGTTCGTGTGTTCTACTTCAGTGGCCCAGGGTTTGCAGGTTCGGATCCTGGGCACAGACCCAGCACTGCTCGTCAAGCCACACCGTGGCACCACCCTACATAAAATAGAGGAGGTTTGGCACAGATCTTAGCTCGGCAACAATCTTCCTCAAGCAAAAAGAGGAAGATTGGCAACAAATGCTAGCTCAGGGCCAGTCTTCGTCACACATACAAAAAAAGAATGATGTTAACCCTACTCTGCCTGTGCTCTATGAATGGAACAACAAAACCTGGACATATCTGTTTATAACATGGTTTACTGAATATTTTAAGCCCACACTTGAGAACTACTGCTCAGAAAAAAGGATTCATTTCAAATTATTGCTGCTCATTAACAATGTACCTGGTCACCCAAGAGCTCTGATGGAGACGCTTTCATGTCTGCTAACACAACATCCGTTCTGCAACCCACAGATTAAGGAGTAATTCTGACTTTCAAGTCTAATTATTTAAGAAATACACTTCGTGGGGCCGGCCCCATGGCCGAGTGGTTAAGTTCGCGCGCTCCACTGCAGGGGGCCCAGTGTTTCGTCGGTTCGAATCCTGGGCATGGACATGGCACCACTCATCAAGCCACGCTGAGTCAGTGTCCCACATGCCACAACTAGAAGGACCCACAACTAAGAATATACAGCTCTGCACCGTGGGGCTTTAGGGAGAAAAAGGAAAAAAATAAAATCTTTAAAAAAAAAAAAAGAAATACATTTCATAAGGCTATAAATAGCTGTCACAGATAGTGATTCCTCTGATGATGTGGGCAAAACTGAAAACCTTTTGGTAAGGATTCACTATTCTAGATACCATTAAGAACATGGCATGATTCATGGGAAAAGGACAAAAATATCAGCATTAACAGGAGTTTGGAAGAAGTTGATTCCAACCCTCATGGATGACTTTGAGGGGTTCAAGGCTTCAGTGGAAGAAGCAACTGCAAATGTGGTGGAAATAGCAAGAGAACTAGAATTGGAAGTGGACCCTGCCGATGTGACTGAATTGCAGCAATCTCACGATAAAACTGTAATGGATGAGGAGTTGCTTCTTATGGATGAGCAAAGTGGCTTTGAGATAGAATCTACTCCTGGTGAAGATGCGGTGAAGACTGTTGAAATGACAACAAAGGATTTAGAATATTACATGAACTTAGTTGATAAAAGGAGCAGCAGGGTTTGAGAAGACTGACTCTGAATCTGAAAGAAGTTCTACTGTGGGTAAAATGTTATCAAACAGCATCGCATGCCATAGAGAAATCGTTTGTGAAAGGAAGAGTCAATAGATGCGGCAGACTTCACTGCTGTCTTATTTCAAGAAATTGCCGCAGCCGTCCTGCCTTCAGCAAACCCTGATCAGTCAGCAGCCATCAACATGGAGGCAAGACTCCACTGAAGGCTAGATGATGGTTAGCACATTTTAGCAATAAAGCATTTTTTAATTAAGGTATCTGCATTGTTTCTTTAGACATATTCTATTGTAAACTTAGTAGACTACAGTACAGTATAAATATAACTTTTACATGCCCTGGGAAATGAAAGAATTCATGTGACTCGCTTTATTGCAATATTTGCTTTATTGCAGTTGTCTGGAACTGAACCTGCAATATCTCTGAGGTATGCCCGTACACAGCAGAGAAATACGTGCAAAGTAGGAATTCAATAAATATGTATTGAAAGAATAATCTTTACTGTGGAAAGTATAAGCATGAAAGACTATTTAACAAGGATATTTTCTACAATATCAGGTGTAACACCGATGTAATGAAAACAATCTAAATGTCCATATAAGGAGAATAGTTAAACTGGTATAAGCAAGCTACAGAAAACTGTTTATTGGTCTTTTATAACAGAATAAAGTGGATCAAAAAATGGTTAGCCGACTCATAGGCCCCAAACTAATGTTTGGCTCTTATACCAAATGATATTCAAGATCAAGGACTTTGATATCCTATCAGGACTACTTATACTGAGTTATTAAGAATTACTAAAATTTTGTATTCATAAACTAAAATTGGGGGCCAGCCCCATGGCTGAGTGGTTAAGTTCAGGCACTCCACTTCGGCACCCCAGAGTATCACCAGTTCGGATCCTGGGAGCAGACATGGCACCACTCTTCAGGCCATGCTGAGGTGGTGTCCCACATAGCACAATGAGAGGTACTCACAATTAGAATATACAACTATGTACTGGGGGGCTTTGGGGGGAAGAAAAAAGAAAAAAAAGATTGGCAACAGATGTTAGCTCAGGTGCCAATCTTAAAAACCAAACTAAAATTGCACATTTCCAATTTATTAATACTCTAGTATTCTACTAAAAAGCCTGACTGCATGAAACTGCTAGATTCATACTGAACATGTGCACGTATACACATTAATAGTTGGAATTCCCACAATTTCAGGTAGAATGCTTTATCAGTGAATCATCACATTTGTTTTGATCTGACTATGCTTCTCTCTTTTTTTTTTTAAGATGGGCACGGATGTTAGCTCAGGGCCAGCCTTCCTCAGCAAAGAGAGGAGGATTGGCAGTAGATGTTAGCTCAGGGCTAATCTTCCTCAAAAAAATTAACTAATTTAGAAAAAAGTTAATACGTTAGTAAAATTATTGTTGGATTTTCCTTTTGTTCGTTATTTTCTTCTTACACAACTTTTCTGTTGTTTCAAATTTTACTGTTGTTTTATTTGTCTCCATTATAATTATTATCATCCCTCTAAGAGGCCAGGACAATCAAAAATATCTGAGAACCAGTACTCCAAGGGAAAAAAGCTCTAAATTTCTCTCGGCTTTTTTTATGCCACACCCCAAAGAACGAGTGCTACAACTGGACTGAACAAGATCAAGGATATTCATTATGCAATAGCAGAAAGATGGTTTCTCTCTTGAGATTTCCTCTCTTGGAAGTTTCTTTCTTAGTTAAACTGAGACCTCCTCCCATTAGATAACAAGCAAAAGCCAGAGTGAGACCAAGAGTAATGGGGGACACTATGCCACCTAGTTCAAGCAAAAGAAAGGCTCTCAGTTTCATGACAGCTAATTCAGCTTGCTAGGGCTACACCAAAATTAGAGCAGAGCCTCAGCAAACAATAAAGTATTTCTTCGGTATTGTCCTCTCTGTTTATATTTTCATCAAGAATTCCAGAGATGAAAGAGGGTCAGTGGGTAGAACTCAATTTCAAAATTTAAGGATTCTGAGTCTTGGCTATCCACCCTCATTGATTCAACAAATGCATATTTGGTACATCCTATGTGCCAGACACTACGATAGGCACTAGAGATACAACGATGCACCTTATGGACATGGACTCTATCCTCATGGAGCTACAGTCTAATGGGGGAGCTATAATTTAAAGAGAGAAACAAAATTTAGCAAATGGATATCTCATAATGAAGTATAATAAGTGTAATAAGAAAAAATACAGGGAGCTATAACCATCTCTTTCCCTGTTCCTAACACCAACTTGAAAATAGAATTAGGCTTCTTGTACTGTAAAAAAGAAAGTTTTCTAAGAAAAGATTCAGAATTCAAATTACATAAACTTACAGCTTCTCTGCCAATGAGTGGATAAAAGGGGGTACCAAAAAGTTTCCTTCCGTTGATAAATGCCTTCATGATGAAATTGGTCACTATGGAAGAAAGAAGAAAACAATTAAGATGCAGATCTTAACATGTAAGACCTTTAAAAGCAGATTTCTATATTTAAAACTTACTTTTTCTAGAAACTCCAGCACCAAGGTTATGATTCAAGTCAAAAGGGTCTAGAAAAGAAACATTTTATTTTTTAATTAAGAATTATGTTTATTGTAACATAAAATACACTTAACAAGAGTCTAATACTACGTAATTGAGAGTAAGTCAGCAAATTATTCTTTTAAAATTATAGATTAAAGAATGGAAACTAACAAAAATCAAGAGGAATAATCTTCCAAATTCTAACATGTTTCAATTTTCCCCTCAATGTCCTTGGCCAAACGAAATTCTGGCTTTTTGTTTTGTTTTGTTCCTGAATTACTATCAGCTAAATGATTACCTTCAATAGCAATGCATTTGGATGTCCACTGCTTCTCAAAAGTTGTCAACAGCTTTTTCTGCCGAATGCTAATTACATATTCCTTGAAATCAAACTCTTCAGTATAGAAGCGAAGCAGTCCCAACCAAAGCTCTCCTAAGGTTTCTGTATTCTTTCCAAGTGAAGGTAAACGTTTTTTCTACAAATGAGAAAAAAAGAGAGAGAGAGATGTCTATACCCATCCAAAACATGAACCCCAAATACAAGAAAAATTAAATTACGCAAATTCTAACATGTATCAGTGAGCATTCTATAACATAAAGACTATGAAAAAGTTACCAGTTCTTCTGTTTTATCAAAGAAAAAAGCATTCCATCCATCAACCATTCTCTGTGGAATCTGTTTTCCATCAAAGATCTGCATAAAAAATTAATTTTATTATTAGATTTCAGGTCATCCACTCCTTTTAAGTCTCATATCATTTTAGAATTTACCTATAAAAGACATACTAAAATACTTCTTCCAAAAGGAACACGTTAGGATGATATAATGTGATACCAAGTTATGAATGAATAAAATGTATCTGAAAGATCAAAGCTGGGAAAGGATTACTTTAAGAGCATCAGATTCTCCAAATGACACATTTGATGTTATCTGATGTTACCTATTTGGCCTATCAAAAGACATTCAGCCCGAGATTAATGAAGTAAAACTAAAAAAAAAAAAACCCTAGCATTTTCATCAAAAGATCACAGATGTAGAGATTATTACATAATAGATAATACCTATTGATTGTGTACCCAAAAGAAATTAATGGAACTGTGTGTTTAGGAGAAGAACTCCAGTACCTTTAATCAGTTATCTGCATCATCTGAGGCTGAAAAGCCCTGGGACACTGATTTTTTTAAATAGAAAACTAGGTAGCTTTCTCTAACATCTTGATAAAGATTGTTAAAATCTTCATTATTAGTTATGAATAACAATTCACCGTCCTAAGGAAGGAGCGGGGGAGAGAATAATGCTACTTTACCAGAAGAAAAGTATCCCATAAGATGACTCTATAGGCACAACTCACCTCTACAAGCAATTTTGAGACTTATTTTCTATAGAAGTTTTAAGAAAGATGCTTTGCAACAGGTTTAGAGTCAGCAGACCTCATTTCTAGTCTTAGTCCTGCCGAGTAGCAATTCTGGACAAGAAAATTATCCTCCTATATCCTCAGTTTTCCCAACAAAAATGAGAGATTAGATTAGGTCAGTTGTTTTAAAATTTTATTTTTATTTTAAGCTATAGAACCCTTTCCTAAAATAGAACCTTTCTTGAAGCTCAATATGTAAAACTGATAAAAGCAGAGACACTCTGATAAAAGGTTGAGTAGAGAAAAAATATCGTCTTTTCCTTAACCCACTCCTCACGGATACAGTAATGAGCTTCTAGAGCTTACCAGAAAATACTTTAAAACCACTAGATAAGGTGGTCCCCAGCTCCTCTTCCACTTTAGATGGGACAGTGATTTACAAAACTAACTATACGTCTGACCCCTCTAATTTCACTCTCAGGTTTAAGTTCCTTGCGGGTAACGACTATAACTTATCTCTGGAGCCAAAATTCTCTACATCAAAGCCTGCCATATAGAGAAAACATAATATGTGTTTGTTGAATGAATATATTTACTCTGTAAGCGTGTTTACATAAAGATCAAGTTTCTAGGAACTTAAGCTAATAAGTTGTTTTTTATATTTACATATAACTTAAACAAATACCGTTACCAAAAATCATCTAGCAAAAGTACCAACATTTCATAAAACAAAAAAGGGAGAGCCTGACAATTATAGGTATTAATATCTAAAACAAAAGACATGGGATCTTGCCCTCAAAAAAGAAATAAAGGTTTTAAAGAAGCCAAAGTATAACATTTACCCTCATAGATTAGGATGTTATTATTAGTATTACATGGAAATAATACAAACTTCCTCTTTAGATCTTGATTCTTTTTAAAAGAATTCTTACTCATGAGTAACAACCATGATCTGAACCCAACTATGTTGGCTGATAACACAGTAAAGTGGACCTGTGGGCCTTAAAGGGTGTCTAATCACTGCTTTGTCGGTTTTTATGAACTCTCATGTTTCACGGTGCCTAACTTTCCACTCTGTTTCAGCCCTTAGAAGGACTAATGCTATCCCTCTCTCTTTACACACACACACGCATATTCTTTCTGTTTTTCTCTTCTCTCTTCTCTTTCTCTCAACACCAATCATTCTCCACTCAAGCACGCAGTCTTCCCTCTAAAATCTCACCAAACAAGTCAATCACATTTGTACAAGGAGTGACCAGGTACATTCCCATATTTACTTTCTTACTTTATTGTAATATTCTAATGTCTAATGCTATATTTAAATTGCAATTTGTTAGTTATGGTAAGATACACATAACATAAGATTTACCATTTTAATTATTCCTAAGTGAACACTTCCGTGGCATTAAGTACATTCACACTACTGTGCTAGCATCACCACTATCCATCCACAGAATTCTTTTCATCTTGCAAAAATGAAACTCTGAACCTATTAAACAATAATTCCCCATTTCCTCTCTCCCCCCAGCCCCTGGCAACCCCATTCTACTTTCTGTCTCTGAATTTGACTACCCTAGGTATCTCATATAAGTGGAATCAAACAGTATTTATCCTTTTATGACAGGTTTATTTCACTCAGCATAACGTCCTCAAGGTTGATCCATTCAATTGCAATTTTTAAGCTGATATCAGCTAAAGACATAAAAGCTCACAATACCAAGTGTGAATAACATCCCTTAATCTTCCTTTAGTATTAATTTTTATGTGAAAGTTTACTTTTACTTATGATGATCTGCTGCAACACAGCAAAATCATTCTGCTCAGGAAAACTCCTTTTGACCTAAAGAACTTTCACTGTTGAACAGGAAAAACATTCTTAGCAGAGCCTTATTTATTACCCACTTAAAGTCTAGATGCAATTACAAATGGAGTCAAAGATCATCAGCTTCATTAAACATATCCTTACCCTTAAAAGTTGATCGATGCCAATGACCAATACATAAATGGTGCCAGAGCAATGGAAAATGGGGTCCCATATGACAAGCAAAAAACGCCAGAAGCAAAAATCCACACATCATCAGTTCATATGTATCACAAAGCCCCCCACAATCAGAGCTCATTATGATGGAAAACATTCCATGGACTGTCTCTCATTTCATCAATCACTGTCTGTTAAGCAGATAATGGGAGAGTTCTTGAAGTTGGCTATGGCAATCCTACCTACATTTTTCCAATAATAATAATGCTGCTAATGATAACAACAATAAAAATAACAATAAAAGCAACCATCATTTATGAATACCTCTTTAGCACCTACGATATTCAAAGGCATTCAATGTCTCTGTTCCTTATTCAACAATGAACTACTACTACTATTATTACAGTTTTACTGAGGATGAATCTCAGACTAGTGGAAGTCAGGCAGCTTGCTGAAGGCCACAATGACAGAATTAGTATTCAGACTACTTATCTCTGGCTCCAAAATCATGCCCTGCTCTTTCCATTACATCATGCTGCCTCAATGGCTCCTCATCCATGGGTAATATAATGAGAACACGAACCACCAGGAAAACAAAATTTGTACTGCATTTTGGTTAATCATGGTAACTATTTTGGTTAAGCATAGTATTCTGTCAAAGTGGCAAATGGCTGCTATGATATTACTGGGGTAACTATGCATAAGATCCCCAAATTCAAAGCCTAACAACAATTAGACTAATACAGAGAATGATCTTGGCCTTGGCAGGCCTAATTAATTCATGCTAAATTTTAACTATCCTACAGTAAACAACATTATTAAAAAACACATCACTCAACATAGATTCAGCAACTCAAAATTTTCTGTTAGGAAAGAATATTTAAAATTTTATTTCTCTTTCGCTGTTTGTTTAAAAGAGGGAAGGAAATACTGCTAAAACCACATGGAATTCATTAGAACTTTTTAACACTTACTAAGGCCATATGACACCCACCACATGGCTTGCTATTTTGTGATTTTCTTCTTTGTCATGACTATCAAAGTTTATGCGAAATCAGAATGTGTAATTTTCCAAACAATTCTGATGCTTCTCTCCTATCTCAAAATAACCACCTTTCTAAGAAATGATAACTGGATCCTCCCTAATGCTTGCAAATTCACATTGTGCCAGGAATGAGGAGGAACAGATGGATGATTAAGAACTCCTTCGTACTTATTTCAGACAGTATAAATTGGCCACAAAACGAGACCCTATGAGTCACCAAATCTGAGTGAATATGAGTATAATCTGTTTCATTTGATGTACATTCTCATGCTTAACTACCATGACCTCACAGAGATGAGGAAGAATTTCCTTGGGTTTTCTCTCAACCAAATTCACAAAGTTAACTGAAATACACACAGAAATAAATCAAACTTCATTGCCAGGCAAGAGGAGGGAGAATACACTGAAGAGAAGAAACTTACGTATTTGCATCTGAGAAACTATACGAGCTCGTGGATGGCTACAAGAATTTCATAATCATCTGCAGCATTCTAAGACTATATAAAAATGTTGCAAAAGATACTCAATAGTTCTGTCAGTTAATATTCTTTTGGTAGTCTATATTCTCCCATAACAGACTTTTCAAAAAGCTTCAGTTTGATTATACCATTAATGGAAGAATAAAACTTAGGATGTCCATGATGGAAAATCCTTCACGATCTCATGAACTGAGCAAGATCTACTGTGTTTAGATCGATTGCCACAAGAGACTCCTAAACAGTTGTCTTAAACACTTACCTCTTGTAGAACTGGGATAACTGGTGGTTTTCGCTGCTGCAGAAAGTACAGCACCATAAGGATATAAGCATATGAAGACAAACTTCCCCTGGAAGCATCTCCAATGTCACATCGCTAAACAAACATAGTATCATGATTAAAAATAAAACTTCAGAATCTTATCCACACAGAAGTATTGACTACTTTGGGACATCATTTTTTTAACTCATCAAAGCAGCAAATATCCGAAAGTTCAATAACAAACTGTCATAGAGGTTGTGGGTAAACAGGCATTCATACATTACAGATGAGAGTACAAATGAGCATAAACTCTATGAGGAATAATTTGGCAATGTCAAAATAACAAAATCACATTTCCTTTTAACCTACTAATTCTATTCTAAGAATTTATCTTGCACATCTGCCAAAAAATATGTGAAATGACTAAATAAAAAGGGTTTTCATTGTAGCACTGTTTTAATAGCAAAAAATCAGAATCACTTAAGTCTCATCAGTAAAGAACAGGTTTAAAAAACTGACGACTATCCACACAATGGAACAGTATGTAGCCATTAAAAACAATCTTTTCAGTGTATTTATATCTGTAATAAAAAGGAGGTAGGAAATTTATGTATTTGCTTATACTAGTATAGTATCTATCTGGAAGGATACAGAGGAACTTTTTTTTTTTTAAAGATTTTCTTTTTTTCCTTTTTCTCCCCAAAGCCCCCCAGTACATAGTTGTGTATTCTTCGTTGTGGGTCCTTCTAGTTGTGGCATGTGGGATGCTGCCTCAGCGTGGCTTGATGAGCAGCGCCACGTCCGCGCCTAGGATTTGAACCAATGAAACACTGGGCCGCCTGCAGCGAAGCCCGCGAACTTAACCACTCGGCCACGGGGCCAGCCCCAAGGATACAGAGGAACTTAACACTGGTTGCTTCTAGCAAGAGGCACTGGTTGGCGAGGAGATAGGTAAGAAGGGGAGATTTTTCACCATAAACCCCTTTTGAATTCTGAATCACATGAATATGCTGGCTATTCCAAAAAAGTTTTTTAATTAAAAAAAGAATCCTCAGAGGCTTCCCTTAAGTAAGGCTTTAGCTAATACTATATCAAGGGAGAGGAATGATTTCTCTGACATGACCACTTGGTTTCATAACCAAAACTACATGGGAGTATAGAACCATCATGTTGGAGTTATTTTGTGAGGTGAATCTAGAAAACTAGCTGTATCGAATATGATTTGGAGTATGTGGTTGGATACTTTTCTTTTCTAAGATGGACTCTGTCTACTGTCTACAAAGACATGTATAGGAATATCTAAACAAATATGACTCTCTGTTGGAAGAATGGGCTTTAATAAATGAAAATGTGACCAAGTCACTCCCCTACTAAAACCCTTCCACCAACACAAAATTAAATATTCACTGAGAAGCTACCGTAAAGCAGGCACTACACCAAACTAGGGATAGAGAGGTCTCCACCTCAAGAGAAACAGAATTCAGTATTATAAGTGTTACAACAGGAGAAACATAAGGTTTTATTGGTATTGTTTTGTTTCCTTGGCCAGAAAAATTTACCACTAAATCCAAATACCAGATTTCCTAACTCAGAGATTCTTAACTAGGATAGTATGCCAACACGCCTGAGGTTGCAAATCACTACCGCATTCAGAAATTCTACTACTGAGAAATTTACTAGTGTGTTGCATATGGGAACAAAGCACAAACAGGAAAAAACTTAGACTCATCCTACTCTAATAGGTATAAATTTAAGCCATTTAACATTGAGTGTTTCTTTTTAAAAGTTCAGGTAAATAAAACTGAAAAAATATTTTTAACAAGTCTGACATCACTATGTTTCACTTTAACTATCAAGAGTATTAGAACAAAGTAGATAATTAACTTTTTCATAAATACCTTAGCAAACACTTTCATAGTATATCCCAAATACTGCACTCTAGGATCAATAGCTGCATAAGTAGCTAGCATTCTTGTGTTATGTTGAGCCTGAAAAATAATTACATATTTGAAAACATTTCAAATTTATTAAAATCAAATTTACAAATCAGATAAAAAAATATAATACACTCAAAATGAATATATATATATAAAACTTAAAATACCTGTAAATGAGTCAAACAAAAACTAATCTTCAATCTGAAGGAAATATCAAGATGATTGATAAAATATTTTTTCCTTATACAGCTCACATTTAAAGTTTCAAACATAAAGATATAGTCAATGATCTGTGAACTTTTAAAATGACAGGTAAACATACCTGGGTCTATACAGAAAGAGAAACTTACCAATGTATTATATAAACTGATATCGCCTTCTAAACCACTCCGTCTGTGTTCAAATTTTACTATAGGCACTTTGGCAGTAGTTATAGGCAAAATATTTCTTAAACCTGATTTAAAAAAAATCACTAGATTAAATAATTTTCATGAAGCTAAAAAATATTTTGTTGTTTTAAAGCTGAATTTAAAATTCATACCTGGATGTCTCTTAAGAATTTTCGCCAAACTTTCAATTATTTCCTTACAATTTAATTTCTAAAAAACAAAAGAAATAAATAATAAATTAAAGTGTGTCTGACCCAATTTGGTCTTGTGTAAATTCTACTTTAATCTAGGCATTTAATACTAGCATTTAAACTCTCCAACCATAAGCTCTATACAACCTTGCTGCTCAAAGTATGTGGTCCATAGACCTGCAGTATCAGCATCCTCTGGAAACTTGATAGAAATGAAGAATCTCAGGCCCCACCCCAGTCTACTGAATCTGCATTTTAACAAGATACCCAGGTAATTCACATTCATATTAAAGTTTGAGAAGCGCAAAGACAGGAGGAATAATGTTTTCAAATACATGAATAAACAACCAGAGATGGTTTTGGTGAAGCCAAAACAGTATAGTGATTAAGAACATAAGGCTCTGAATTTACACAATCCTGGATTAAAATCTTGAACTAAGTATTGACTAGCTGTGTGACATTGACCAGATTCTTAACCCCTTTGAGCCTAATACCACTATTCTATAAAATCAAGATAACTATAAACTCTTGCCCTATAGAGTAGTTGGAATGATTACATGAGACATGTATGTAAAACATTCAACAGCAGGCTTGGCACAAAATAAGGACTTTAAGTCTGTGAGCTATTTATTATTATGTTGATGAGGAAAAGAAAAATAATCCTATCATTACCAGCACCTACTTCTTCAAAGAAATTCTTACCTCTGTAAATTTAAACGTGTTGTTTTTTTAAAAACTAGAGACAGGAGAGTTAATATGGTAACAACCACCATGATACAAGGAATAGGAAAGATAATGGTATTATAAATTAATTGGATTAAACTGAAGGGTATATACATCAATCCCCACACTTACTACTAAAATCACTTTTGCATGTCCCCAACATGCTCTTTTTAGCTATAGATTTCAAGGGAATCTCTAGTTACTACTTAACACATAATAAAAGATGTTATTTTTCTCTTTATTATGCAAGGATACAATTTATGCTAAATTATAAGTTTCAATTATGGTTCACCTGGAAGAAAATTATTTTTTTTCACTGTTTCAACTTTCCAACGTGAATGGCACAGATAATATACAAACTCTTAGAGATTACAGGTCTGATTACTGAATTTTACACAGAGGATATCTAAAACCCTAACCTTCTCCCTGGGTAAAAATTATTTCCTATTCCCTCAATTCTTGCTCTTCAAAATGGAGAGGGGTAGTCTCTTTCTAAGTAGATGGCACTAAGAAGAAGTTAGTTAAGGAGATCTAAAATATCTACAAATTTTAAGTTTCTTTATAGAACAAGAAGATGTAAATTAACATTACAAGAAATTTCTTGGGGCCAGAAATAAGGATCTACCAGGCATCACTGCCATCTTCACTACGGTCCCAACAATTTAAAAACCACCTTTCTGGAAAAAGTATTTCAAAAACACATAGGTACACTATCCTACTGAATTCTTTTATAATACAACACAGGCTATACTGACACCACTACAGATGCCAGAAGCTTGGCCTCACCCCAATCTTGCAAGCAGTCCCTGATTTTAAAACCTGTAGCTCTGCTGGTAAAAGACTGAGCAACTACAGGGATTCTCTCCTTTTCTAGTTGCTGCTAGGAAGGTCTGGGACACTTCTTCCCTGTTCAGTCATTTTCTTTACTGGAACTTGGGCAATCTCGTTCCCACTGCTGGGGCCTGGTACACAAAGAAGGAGAGCATAAGCACCCACTCTCACTGCTGAGACTGCTCTGGGGGAAGGTCCGCTCCTGGCATCTCACGGTGGAACTCAAAAAGCCTTCAATTTCAGAAAGTAGTGGTTAGGTCCTACAGTACTATTAGTACTATATTTCAGCTACATTATGGGTTAAATAAATTACAGAAAAGCAGTGAGATACAACGGAAAGAGCATAAACTCTGGAGTCAGACAGACCTGGGTACGAATCCCGGCTCCAACATTTACTAGCTGTGTGAACTTGGGCAAGTCAGTTTATCTCTCAAAGCCTCAGTTTCCTCATCTGTAAAATGGGGGAAATTATCTACCTCAAAGGTGGTTGTAAGAGTGAAATGAGATAATGTATGTAAAAGTGTATACTGGGGACTCAATAAATGTTAGTTCCCCTCCCCACCCCAAGTGAGTTTCTAACAGCTATCCTAGAAGACATCATTTATAATATTAATTCTACAGAAATATAATGTGTTCTGAGTGGCCAAAAATTACAATTAATTTAAAGAACACAATCCATTTATAAATTAGATGTTCATCTTTATTTCCTATCTTTAGTGATACAAAGACATCATCTAATGGAAGAGAGATGAAAAGACCCAGCAAGTGAGACCAATGTTCATTACTGAACTGAAGCGCCAGCTTCTCATTGGTTCTAATAAAAAAAATTCCACTCTATGGTATATTAACTTTTTCCAAAAATTCATTACAAAGCATTTGTAACTCTCAGTGACATGGTTTTTGCACTATACAATTACTGAAACTGTAAATTTACTTACTTAAATATTCAAATGTCTTCTAAAATGGTAATGCTAATATTTTCACATTTCAAATACTCCTATTGCTAATATATTTATATAAAGAACAACATACATTATCACTATTACATACAAAATTAAAAATAGATTCATTATTGGAAGAAAACAAACTTCCATATCCCTTTCCAAACACTAACTCTTACCTCTGCATTTTCATGGCCTTCCAGGGTCATACAAATATCCAGATCACTATCACGAAATCCAAATCCATTCTTAGAAGAACCAAATAAGCACAATCTTGCCTTTTCTAAGCAAAGGAAAACACAATTCAGAAGTTTTATAATTAGCAGGAAAGAGGAGTCTTCTATTACCTACTAATGGCCTAATACAACATAATCTTGTCCACTTCTATGGATTAAGTTACCTACCATTGGTAGATATACTGAGAAATTTCAAAACACTCATCTAAAGCCAAGATCTTTCGCACAAGTTCCCACATCCATGTATTTAACTGCTTTTTCCATTTTTCCACCGACATCATAAATTCAACAAGTTAAAACTAAACTATCGGGGGCCAGCTCTGTGGCCGAGTCGTTAAATTTGTGTGCTCCACTTCGGCAGCCCAGGGTTTCGCCAGTTTGAATCCTGGGCATGGACATGGCACTGCTCATCAGGCCACGCTGAGGCAGCATCCCACATGCCACAACTAGAGGGACTCACAATTAAAAATACATAACTATGTACCGAGGGTGCTTTGGGGAGAAAAAGGAAAAATAAAATCTTTCAAAAAAAAAAAAAACCTAAACTATCAACTTCACCTCAAACCTACTATTATTCCTGTAATCCCTATTCTCAGCAAATAGTATTATCTACTCACTTGCACAAGTCAGAAATACAGACATGGTTCCTAAGACTTCTCCCTCAACTTCCACCTCCCAACAATCACCAAGTTAACTATCTCATAAATTCATGTATTTTTACTCATTCTCAACATCACTACCAATAGTTAAGATCAGGGGCCAGCCCCGTGGCTGAGTGGTTAAGTTCATGCGTTCTGCTTCCGCAGCCCAGGATTTCACTAGTTCAGATCCTGGGCACAGACATGGCACCGCTCATCAGGCCATGGTGAGGTGGCGTCCCACATGCCACAACTAGAAGGACCCACAACTAAAATATACAACTAGGGGGGATTTGGGGAGAAAAAAGCTGGAAAAAAGATTGGCAACAGTTGTTAGCTCAGGTGGCAATCTTTTTAAAAAAAAAGTCAAGATCAATATTTAGAGATTTACCTCTTAAAAAGAAACTAGTTTTTTCAGGGCACAATTCAAGTAGTTATTACCGTAGTACACAGAATTAATTCTCCTCCAAAAGTGAGTGATTAATCCATTTGATATAAATTATAATAGAGTTATCCCTTCATAGTTAACATCATTTAATAACAGGTGCCACTTCAAATAAGCCATAAGGTGGCTTAAAAGGATTGGACTTTCCTTCCTATTAATTCTTGTAGGCTACACATTTAGATGATAAATTCTATATTTTCAAAACTTAATCCTCCAATTCAGTTCTGATGCCCTACTTGAAATTCAATGACAACTGAGAGACATAAAAGAAGCTGTGTTCATCAGCAATTAAAAATGTGCATAAGTTTAATATAACAGGGACTTAGATTTGGTCAATACTTTATACACTAGCAAATATAATAAAAATGGAATCTTACAGCACATAACAGATCTTTTAAAAGTACAAATTCATTCTGATTATAAAACAACACTTTACACTTTTATAAAATATTTGGCCGCAGAATTCTTGATTCTTCACCCCCATACCCAAAACTCACTCCTGCTAAGTTGAAACTATCCTTGACTCCTTTCTTTTCTCACATCTAACATGTAATGCATCAGCACATCCTATTGGCTCTACATTCAAAACATATTCTAAACCTGACCACTTTTCATTTACTCTATCAAATCACTATTATATCTCACCTAAACTTATGCAACAGGCTCCTAAATATTCTGCTTGTTTCTATTCTTACGGCTCTATACTCTTGTTCTCTCATGTCACTTCAGCATTAAAACCCTCCAGAAGCTTCTCATCAGTCACTCAAAATTCAAAATCCTTCTACCAATCCTAATGATCCAATCTCTACCTTTCTGACCTCATCTTTCTGTTACAATCTACCTCACACACTCCACCCCAGCCACAATGACTTCCCGGCTGGCCTTCAACTATGTCAAACATAATCCAGTCTGGGGGTATTTGTACTTGCTCCTCTTTCTCTCTAGAACGTTCTCTACATGGATATTCAAATAACTTGCTCCTTCATATTATTCATGGCTCTGCTCAAACATCACATTATCAGAGAGAACTTATCATAACACTCCATCACCATCCTTTTAACTCCAACACTTTAATAGCATTTATTACTTCCTGATACTACATTATATACTTATTTGTTAGTTGACTATCTGTCTCCCCTTCTTAATATAAGCTTTATGAGAGCAGGTTTCACCTCTTTTATTAGCACTGTATCCTCAGCACCCACAATAGTACCTAACACTAACAGTCAATAAATACTTTTCAAATATAAGAATGAAACAGACCAGGTGACTATAATAACAAAAGCAATCAATTTTTAACATATGACATACCATCATATTCTTTTTGAATAAACTTTTCCAAGCCAATTAAAATTTGCTCCCTGTTGTGTTGTTCAGAGAAAGGTGGTGATAACTCATCTAAGTTAAAAAAAGAGAAAGGAAAAAGAAAAGTAAGGAAAATGGAATCTGAAAATGTCTTCAATTTTTTACCCTAAAAACTTTACTTAAAATTTCTTCATTATTTGTTGACTTCTCTAACTTTAAAATCATAAACGTTACTGGGGGAAGAAGGGTCAGAGGGACAGCAGAAAAATAACTTTTATAGACTTAAGTACATTTCACATGATCATTTTGCCTATGAAACATCTATAAAATATATTTACTTCTGCAAATTACTTAACAGTTTTCTTCAGACATTCCAACCTCTCCCATAAACATGCTTGTTTTTCCCTCCTTTTAAGAGTATACTCATACTGTTATGCTAGGCACATGACTCATTCAAATCTAACAGCTCCCTCAAATGCCTGGTCAAGATTCATATCTTCCCTATAAGCTGCTTTGCCCAACCACAGTGCCTTCAATGATCTCTCCTTAACTCCTTATTTCTCCAAACTGCTTGCCAGTTTAGCTTACACTGTCTTTTTATTTTTCTAGTTATTTCATTTATATTCATATTATTTTTCCAAATAAGGCCATAATTCCTTAAGAACAGTCTTTTATTTTATTTTTCTCTATCTCCTCCTCTAGATTCATCCCCAAGAGTTGATACAGTAAAGGGAACAAAGTAGTAACTTACTGTAATGAATTAAAATAATATTCAGCTTTTGAAAAACAAATGTTGCATCAGTGGTTGCAAGCTGAACAGCTGAAATACAAGTGGCTTTTTTTTTTAGAGTGGTAAAACTATCCTGTATGATATTCTAATGGTAATACATGACACAATGCACTTATGAAAACCCACAGAACTTCGCAGCACAAAGACTGAACTTTACAGTATGCAAATTTTAAAAAATCATCTGGGAGGTCGGGGAATCTCAGGATGGAATGTAGGCTGTAACATAAGAATCTAACTGTAATATAAATATGTAAGACAACTTCACTCAAGGGAGTAGGAAAAAATGTGCTAACCTAAATAACTGTGAAAAGGAGTGAAATCTGTAAGACTAAGGACAAAAGGAACTGCACATAAACATTGTACTCTAATTGATAAAGTTGTTTCCCATAGGGGGTATAAGATAATAACAGTTTTTAGAATGCTATACATGTGTACTTAAGTGGAACAATTCAATAAATGACTGGCAGATGGTAGATGCCAGGTTTCTCATTGTTGGAGGGGGAAATTTACAGATAAGCAGGGATAAGAGGCTAGAATGAGCCATGTGATAATGTATTAGAATTGGAGATATCAGGATGAAGTCATATTTAGCTTAATATAGAGAGGATGGTCACATATAGAAATATTTATAGATATGTACATATACATGGGTTAGTATACACATATAAAATTTCTTGCTCAAACAGGGCCTAGAAGCAACAAAAGTCAGTAATAAGAAGCACCCTAGCATCCAGATCTTGGTTTCTAACACTGTTCTCTAATAAAAGGAACCAGGGCTCTTTGGAGAAATGTCTAATTCTAGGACTGGGAGAGAAATACACATGATGAGACGGGAGCATCTTGTAGTGCCAGAAAGTAAGGAAGTGCCAAAAAACAAACAAAAAAACGTACACACACAATGATACCAGTATATCAAAGGGACACAAGAACCAACTACCTGTTACATCATCAGAAATCTTCTCTTACCTGGGAAACAGCAAGTGCTGAGTGAGAGTTTAACCCATGTACATCATAAATGTTTGTTGAATAAAGGTATGTAAGGTTTTCCCCAAAATACCTTTACAGCCCTATCCTTCTCTGTTGCCTTTGTTATACTCTACCAAATCTAAGGTAAATATCCTCCCAAACTAATTGTACACTCTATGCTTTTCTGCGTAATCTCCTATATCTGAAAATGCAGTTCAAAGTCCATCTCAAATACCACATCATTAATTCCAATTCCTCTGATTCACCCCAGTTAAAATTAACTGTGTTTGTACTGCATTTTGTTTACGACTGCTATAGCATGTCACGTATTCTGCTTCCAATTTTGGCAATTTTCATACATGTTTTATACATCCACCTAGAGCAGCGCTATGCAAGAGCACTGCAAGGATAGAAATGTTCTCTGTCTAGCTGCCCAATGCAGCAGCCCCAAGCCACAGGTAGTGACACAGTACTTGAAACGTGGACAGTATAACTGAGGAACTTAGTGTTTACTTTTATTTAATTTTAGTTAATTTTAATTTAAATAGCCACATGTGGCTAGTGGCTACGATATCAGAGAGCACAAATCCAGAATCTAAGCTCCTTAAAAGCAACACATATGACCTCTGTATTCCCCTTGGCATTTACCACAGTGCCCTGCACATAGTAGACATTAAGTAAATATCTGTGGTTGGGTCTCTAGACTATTCAAAAACCTCTACAAAAACAAAATGTAAGCAAACTGTTTTTAAATAAGAAAATAAATATTCGAAATCTAAGAAGTAATCTAGTCTCAACAGTTCCAGTAAGAAAGACTTACCAAAACATCTTTTACATACTAAATCAAGTATTTCCCGAAATCGGTTTGTCATTGGTGGTAGAGGTTTTAGATCAATTTTCCTGAAATCCTCTGGGCAATCATTTTTTGAATGGCCATCCTTTTTGCAGATGCTGCATACTATCGTTGGCGGCTACACAAAGGTAGAAAAACAATCTAATAAACTATTGAGGGACTTCATCATCACTTAGAAAATAGGTCCAAAAAGAATCTTTTATGTAACACAGTTCTGATAAACTGTGCTTTCAGAAGGTTTAAAAAAAAAAAAAAAAAGGAAGAAAATGTTAATGAAAAGCTAAGTTAAGTGTAAAAGACATATTTTGAGCTAACCTACTTTCTTCCCCACTAAAATATTGTCAATGATTAGATTTACCTGAAGATGTAAAATACAAGAAATCCCAGGAGATCCAAAATGTATGGGTTAATTCAAACAGTTTGATCAACTCCCAAAACAAAATACATGCATTACATATTAATCTACTAAGATCTTTAACAAAGTAGATTATAAAGAAATTTCAAGTGGCACTTTTCATTTCACTCCAAATGTTGACTATCTTCCAAATCAGTCACGGAACCCTTGCTTGGCTAGTTGGTTCAATTTATTACATTAGCATAGTACTCAAGAAACCAAACTGCAGGGCTGAACTCTTAAAAAATAAATTAGCTTCATACAAGGAACATCTCCTATGCAATAACCACAAACTTAACTTCAGACCCTATACCAACTTTTAAATGTATTCCAGTAGACTACTACTACAAGGCTAAAACAGTAAAAACTTACCCCAATTAGTTGGAAAAAACACATATGGTTGAGGAAGAGCACTACTCTTATTTTTATTGTAATATGCTACATCCTAGAGTTAGCTTCTTCGTCCAGGGTTAGCCTAGAAATTTACCTAGCCATGAACTCTGATGCAAATTATAAACAGAAGAGACCTGTTTGTGGGAACACTGTGCTGTGGGCTAATTAACATTACCATAGGAATTTCTATCAGCTTTTCAAAGCTTTTAAAAAAAAAAAAAGGCATATTTATCAGGCCAACTCTAGAAATTTATTACAGATTACTAAAATAATTAAAATTGGAGTAAGAATTACCCTAAGGAAATCAAAAGTATGAAGTATAAGAAATGTAAACTGCAGTTATATAATTGAGGCTTTTCTAAAAATCTGCCATTATTTCATCCCTTCAATAGTCCATATGCCCTAAGTACTGCAACCTGAACAAAATGCCAACAGATGTATCCTTACAAAGAATGAAGAAATACAGCTTAGTAATTAGGTTAAAAATTTTAAAGCTTGTCAATAAATAATTATTGATAAAACAATAAAACTGGATGACTTTCTAAGTTTTTTAAAAAATATTCTACTTGGTTTACAAATGACCTATATAATCATTTTTTCATCCTGGATGCTAATACTTCCCTTATGTACACCGCACTTGAAGCAATGTGACTCAGCTAAAACATTCCTTTATTAGCAAAGTAGTAATTGCTTATTTTCTGTTCATTGGGGTATTTTATTTTCTATAATTTATCAAGTTAAAGTTCAGAGTAGCCCACTTTAAAAGTAGAAAAATTAAGACTCCTATAACTTATAAGGGACATGCCAGAAACCAAAGAGAAGCTCAGTGGCAGAGACAGAATCTGGATTCTTCATTTTTTTGGTTTCTGATCTTAATTTTCACTCAACTATCTCTATTAAGTTTATACTTTTCATCACTTTCCCCTCCCCTCCCACCAAAAAAAACTTTAAAATAGAATACTATTATAGAGTTTACAAACCCTGTATTCTCCTCTGTGGAAGAAAAAATAATCATATGCATAAAAAATAAGCAAAATTTAAAATACATGCTGCTTTGCCAAACTGCTTTTCATAAAATATCTGATGAATCCTTCCACATATGAGACAGTAAAGCAAATCTACTAGTAACACAGTGATGAAACCTTTGGAGTTTTACATACATTCTTTAAAGGCAACTATAGGCAAAAATGCAAAAAGTGAAATACATACACCAAAATATCACTCGAAAACAATAGTCTACCATCATAGAATCTATTTTTACACATCTGAATCTAAAAACTATAAATACAGAATTATACAACTGCCACAAAATCTTACCAATTGTTTACAAAACTGTATCCTACCTTGCCAGAGGTTAAAATAAACTTATCAAATACATAATGTAATTCCTGGGTGGGGTGGTTACCATCGTCATTAAGGTCAGAAGCATCTTCTGTAGGTTTGCAGTTGCAAGAGGTAGCAGATATGTCGGTGCTCACAATCTGATGTGAACTCTCTGTTTCTAAATTTGACCTGCAGTCTGTACCAGCAGATTTATCTGGGTCAGGGGATTTATAATCATTGCAATTACACTGGCTGAACTCCTTTTTTAAACATGTTTCTGAAGACGATAAATCATCTCGTTTCTTAATTGATTTTGGCTCTAATTCACTGCCTTCACTGGTAGAAAGAGATGAAGATTCCTGTCCATGTTCAGCTAAATCTAGTTCGTTTACCGACAAACTGACATCTTCAGTAATACATCTCTGTGATGTACATTCTGTTTCATCATATTTATCAGGTGGATCTCTTTCTGCATTTATTTTTTCTGTGCTTTCCCCAAGCAGAATGCAACAATTGGATGCCATATTGTCAGACTTCACTGGTTTCTTATTGCTTATTTTCCCCTTCTCTTTTTTCACGGAATCCACTGTAGATTTATTTCCACCCTTCCTCTGAGGACAGGCAAAATACCGGTAAGCTGCCCTGAATCTCTCCACAACATATTCATAAACAAGCTGGCTGTTTAAGCTCCGTGCAACATTCCTCTTGACTGAAAATGGATCTAGTAAAAAAGAAAATGGTCAGTAGCTAATCGTCTACTAACAAACTATATTTCCAAGCTTATAAAAATAGATCTTAACCGCTAGATTGTCAGCAGAGTACATTTTCCCAAAGTTCTTCTAACCTAAGGTACTAATGAGAGTTCCTGCAAACTGAATAGGGGAAATACAACAGCAACATCTTTTCCTTTGTTTCTCACATAAAATAAAAAGCTAAAAGGAAAAGAGAGAAAATAATAATAAGGTAATTAATGAGAAGATGGCTAAGGAGACCAACTCAGTAATTACAAAGTTTCAATGATGAAATTGCTAGAAAAAGCTATGCCAATATGCCTCTCTATATACTGTTATTGAATGAAATTTTTCAATCTCCAGGACTTGTCAATAATTTTCATCTCTCATCATAGTATTCTTTAGTTACATACTCCTTAAAATTTAAACAAATAAAATAGAACCTAAGACTCTCAAAGTATCAAGTTAAAAAAATACTGATTTTAAGTTTTAACTTTAGTGAGACCAGAAAATTAAAGAAAGGAGGAGGAGAAATAGAAATCTAAGAAAGTGAAAATTAAACCAAAATCTAAATTTTGATCCAGTCTAAAATAGCTATGCTGAAAAGGCTTGCATCAACAGCATCCTCATTAAGAACATATTACAAACTTCTAAAAGTCTTTATGGGTTTTTGAATTTTATAAGCTTTAAATACAACTATGTCCCAGGAAAAAAGAACGGTGCTACCCAAAAGACAACACACATTTTCTCCACTAAAGAAGATCACTAAGTAAAAAATTTAACAGGCCAGCTTTCAGATTGTTAAGGTTGGGGCATCTGTTACTTCTTGCTGTTAGCTAAATCCATATGCTTTAAAAAGCTTTTCCTAGCCTCTTTCCCCTTTCTAGAGGAAAAAGAAAAAGAAACAAAAGAAGAAAAATTATGATGGCTGCAGGCTTCAGAGCTCATTTATTTACTATAAGTAAGAGAGTACAAGATGTGAGTACATGTTTGAGAGTGTGAGAATATCTGGGGGTCCAAATCACAGTAGAGAAGCCCAGCAGAGGACTAAGAGAACAGAAGAATGTGTAATCTAAACAGACTAAAATGATGGACAGAAATTCAATTTCCTAACTATAAACAGTGAGTGGAGGGGCCAACTCAGTAGCATAGTGATTAGATTCACACACTCTGCTTTGGAGGCCTGGGGTTCATGGGTTCAGATCTGGGCCTGGACCCACACACACTGCTCATCAAGTCATGTTGTGGCAGTGTCGCAGATATAAAATAGAGGAAGACAGGCATAGACGTTAGCTCTGCAACAATCTTCCTCAAGCAAAAAGAGAAAGATTGGCAACAGCTGTTAGTGCAGGGCCAACCTTCCTTGCCAAAAAAAAAAGTGGAATGCTGTGAAATTTAAATGTTTGATTAACAATTTAGAAACCATTCTATTAATTTCTTTATCTCTCAAGATCTTAATGTTCTTGGGATTTGGTGTGAAATCTTGTTTGTCAACATCAATTTTTTTTTTAGCTTAGCTACATTTAACAGATGAGGTACTTTAGAAGATAATGAAAAATGATTTTAAAATTATACTTTAAGATAATTTTACGATATGTTTATTAAAAATAATCCTATAGTATGCGTATAACTTCTATTTTTTTATTTTTGAAATTTTTCATAATTTAAAACTAAAGATGTAAATAAGCTAATAACCCTAACCAATTTAATATTTACATACTGGGAACCTTTAAATAAGAATTAAACCTATAAAACTATAATGGACTTGAAGAATTTATCTAACATATATATATAATGACAACCTGGTGGCATATATAGCACTACAAAGCCAAGCAATAAAATCTATAACACTGTATTAGAAAACAGATGATGACTGACATACAAAAAAATATTCTCCAAATGAAATATAACATATCATCTCACCTTCAATGGCTATTCGCCTTTTAGGCCAGTTTTTATTTTCTCTTGTTAAAATATCTTGTATCCGTACACATATAACATATTCCTCCAAAGCAAAATCCAGTGTGTAAAATTTTAGCAGCTCTAACCATAACTGTCCCAAGGACACCTGATTTGTTGCTTCCAATGTTAAAGGAGACTGTAAAAGAAAAAGTACTTTTCATTTAAGCTTCACAGAACTATAGAACCATTTAATTTTCAATTTAAAAAGACCTTAGAGATCACCTTTTCAAAAACTGAGGCATAAAGGAGTAATTTGCCAAAAAGCAGTTTGTGGCACAGCTGGGAACAGAGTCTCAGTTTACTGACTCCTAGAATTTTGTGTTCTTTCCACTAAACAACCTTAGCTGCAAATTAGAATCACATTAGAAACATTAAAATACACAAATATCTGAATTCCACATCACTCCCAATTCCCATACTCCTCCTAACATTCTGACTGAATTGACCCAGGCTACGGACCAGGCACTGGGATTTTTAAAACTCCCTAAATGATTCTCATGTGCAGCCAAGGTTGCAAACCACTGCATAAGAACCACTACAGCTCCTCATTGCAGTAATTACTTTTAAAATCTAAGTAAATGCCCTGGGCTTTCAAAAGCTAATTCCTTCATTCAGCAAACATTTATTTAGAATCTGTTATGCCACTGGCAATGTGCTAGGGATACAAAAAAATGACAGCAGATACTCAGACATAAGGCTCACCATGCATCGTTCACTCTTCTAAGTGCTGCACATATAACAACTATTAATTCTAAAAACTCTATGAAGTAGATAATGTAGGACAAGGACCACCTGCCTACTGAGTTCATGTTGCTAATCACTATACCATACTCTGCCACTCAAATAAAGTGAAGTCCTACTTCACAGACTATCAGGAGACAAAGAAACAATTTAACAATTACAGTAAAGGCTACATACTAAAATGGGCCTCTAAATCAGGGAGGTCTTAACAGAAGAGGTAATACCTGAATTTTAAAGGAATTAACTAAGTGAAGACTGGCTAACAGTGACCAATAAGGAGCACAGAGGTATGAAACAGTCATTCACTCATTCAATTGTACAACTATTCACTGGTGCCTTCTATGTGCTATGAGGGATATATCTGTGGGAAAAAAACAAAGATCTTTGCCTTAGTGGAGCATACCACCTAGTAGAAGAAGACAATCAACAACAAACTTAATAAGTAAATTACATAGTAAGTTAGAAGAAAAGTGCTGTGGAAATAAGAAAAATTTCAGTAAGTTTAGTAAATGGGATGAGAATATGGGAGGAGAAGGTTTCACGTTAAACAGAGTGGTCAGGACAGCACTTACTGAGAAGGTATGATTCGAAGAGTTCTAGGGATAAAGAACAGAATAGAGCAAACACACAAAAGTAGGAATGAGCCTAACTTTAAAAAGGAAACTAAGAAAGCAGGTATGGTAGAGAGAAGAGAAGAGGAAAACAAAGAGCTAGCCAGTAAGAATTCCTTGGTTTCTATTCTAAATTAAATGAGGAGGAACTGAAGCATTTTGAGTGTGGGGAGGGGGAACAGCACGATCTGACTTAAGTTTTGGAGAAAGGAAAGTCTCTTCAATAAACGGTGCTGGGAAAACTGGACAGCACAAGCAAAAGAATGAAAGTAGACCATTATCTTACACCATACACAAAAAGTAACTCAAAATGGATTACACTTGAATGTAAGACCTGAAACCATAAAACTCCTAGAAGAAAATATAGGCAGTACATTCTTTGACATCGGTCTTAGAAGTGTCTTTTCAAATACAATGTCTACTTAAACAAGGGAAACAAAAGAAAAAATAAACAAATGGGACCTCATCAGACTAAAGAGCTTCTGCAAGGCAAAAGAAACCATGAACAAAAAGGGAAGACAACCGACCAACTAAGGAGAAAATATTTGCAAATCATATATCAGACCAGGGGTTAATCTCCAGCATATATAAAGAACTCATATAACTCCACAACAAAAAAAAAAACCAACCCAATCAAAACATGGGCAGAGGATATGAACAGATATTTTTCCAAAGAAGATATACAGATGGCCAAAAGGCACATGAAAAGATGCTCAACATCACTAATTACTATGGAAATGCAAATCGAAACTATAATGAGAAATCACCTTATACCTGTCAGAACAGCTATAATTACCAAGACAGAAAATAACAAATGTTGGAAAGGACATGGAGAAAAGGGCATACACTGCTGGTGGGAATGCAAACTGGTGCAGCCACTGTGGAAAACAGTATGGAGATTTCTCAAAAAATTAAAAATGGAAATACCATTATGATCTAGCTGTCTCACTATGGGGTATTTATCCAAAGAACTTGAAATCAACAATTCAAAGAGACTTATGCAGGAGTGACGTCAGCATCATGACAGAGTGAGCTCTCCCAGTGATCTCCCCTCTCCACAACACAACAAAAAATACATTCACATTCCAACAGAGAACATCCATGCAACACAAAAAATGTCTGAGAGACTCACGCAACCATAGGTCAGAAGGTGGAAGTGCTGGAGTCCCCCTCAGAGGAGGTGGAATGGGGTAAGAGAAAGCATTGCTCCCCCACCAAAGACTGCCACCAGAGGACTGCCTGCAGCCTCTGAGAGGGAAGAAAGGAGTGGAGGGGGCACCCATTTGCGGGAACATCAAAGATCCCCAAGGTCCCTCACAGCCTAAGGGAAAGCCCCTTACCAGGGTCAAAGCTATGGCGAGGGGTCACTTCATCAAGCCAACACCCCAGGAGAGCAGATTAGGAGGGCAGAGTGAGAAGACCCAGAGAGAACACAGAAGAAAGCGCCCCTCCCTCCACCTGCCCAGCGCCAGCTCCAGTGCTTGGGATCCTGGCAGAACGCACAAGGCTCAGAATACGCAGTTCTTGAACCCCACCCAGTGGCAATAGGTGGTTACTACGACCAAATAACACCACAATGCACAAAAACAGAGCCAGGCCATCTAGCAGTATCAAAAATTATATTAAATCTCCAGACCAGAAGGAAAATGACAAGTACTCAGAAATCAATCCTGAAAACACAGAAATATGTAATCTAAATGACAGATAATTCAAAACAGCTATCAAAAAACTCAACGAGCTAAAAGAGAATGTAAAGAAACAATTCAACAAGTACAGGAGCTACTTCACAAAAGAGACTGAAACTATAAAGAAGAACCAATCAGAAATATTGGAGATGAAAAACATAATGGATGAGTTAAAACAAAATATGGATTCCCTGAACGCTTAAGCAGACATCATCAAGGAGCGAACCAGCATAATTGAAGACAGACATGTTGAAATGCTCCAAATAGAGAAGGAGAGAGAACTAAGACTTGCTTTGAGAGCAAGTAGCAAGGCAGAGTACGTGAGTGCAGATAGTGGTAGACGGTGGTAGGAGTGTACAGAAGTTCTCTTTTAATTGTTTCAGTTTTCTCAGTGAAGTAACAAGCAAGATCATTAGCTGAGAGAATTGGTGGGTTGAGGCGAGGGTAGAAGGTAGTCTAGGAAAGTGGGCCAGCTGAATGGACTAGGAATGTACGTTCAGGGAACTACACATAATTCAGTGTAGCTAGGGCAATGATTTCAGTAATTTTCACCTTTCTGTAATCTTCAGAAGACTATATGCTTCTGGAAGACACAATTGATGGATATTCATCTTTGGTTCTCTAGCACTCAAGACAACGCCTAGCATACAGCAGATCCTTAATAAATGAATGTTGAATAATTAAATAAGCAAGTCATCTCCTAAAGGAGCACCAATCTGGCAACATAATTCCCCATATGCTAAAGGTTTGGTCACAGCCCAACTCCTGAAGGAAATTTTCCTTGTCTAAATGAAAAAGATACAAAGAATTACCTTGACATGATTCAAACAACACAAGTCTTCCAAAATGAGGTATAAATTCATTAAGGAGTCTCAGTACTGAAAAACTAAACCAGATCAACCCCTCACTTTACAGATGAGGAAAATGAGGCCAAGAGGCTTACTCAAGGTCAGTCAATCTATTATTAAAATAGCTTCAATAGAAGGCATCACAAATTCTACAGATAGAAAAGCCAAAAATGAAACAAAAAAAGCTTACTTTGCCATGTTTTTCCTTCATGGCATTACTTTGGTTGTCTCTTTCTGTCTTCTTGGTATCATCTTTTGGTTGGTCTGCCTTAGCTTTGTTTTCCTCAGCAATTGAGGTTTTCTCAGTTGCACTACTTGAATTATATTCCCACTTCACAAACTTCTCTTCTACTATGCCCTTCAGCTGAAAGTCATCCATCCTTTTTGGGTCAAAGCCTTCAATCTATATAAAAAGGCATTCCAAATTGGTAGTGGAAAAATTATTAAAAGAAAAAAAAAAGATGGACAAACACACAAACCAGAATTCCAGCTTAAAATGTTTGAACAGAGCACTTTACAAGAGCAAATTACGTATATACATGCAAATATATGTCACAAACTTATGCTTACCCAATCTCCAAGTAAGGAAGGAAGAAGAGGGGGTTTTCTTTGTTGTAGAAAAAACATCACCATTAAAGCAAAACAGTAAGAAGGGATTCCACCATCAGTTTGGGAATCAATATAGCACAACTGCAAAATGAAGAGAAAGAAAAGTACCACCATTTAGCTTTCTTTAATTTTCTTTGTTCTCCTCACAACAAAAGTAGCTTGTTTTTTCCTACTATAATCATTGGGGAAGGTTCAAACAATGAAAAATATAAGGAATGATCTGAAATCTTACCACGCTGAAACAATTATTAACATATTGGTGACCATCTTTACATTCATTTCTTTATTACATATAAAGACACATATATATATCTTAGTTAAATGGAATCATACCAAATATACTGCTTTTACTGTGGACACCTTTCTAAAATATCATTTTCTTATCTTGCTTTTACTTCTGCCTAAATGTTAACAATCTTCTATGTACCATGTCTTTTTCTATACTCAAATAACCGTATACAAGTATATATACATTTCTATTTTCTATGCAAATACAGGAAGAATTTTATGTTTTTATCACCGTTTTACCAAAATTGTATATTCTAGACATCTCTCATACATTACTCTTTTCCTTTAACAATGCATCAAGAAAGTCCCTCTAAGTCAATTAGTACAGATCTAACACATTCTTTTAAATAGTTAAATATAGTCTATGATCTGGATGGTTACTCAATAATTCCACCACCCAAGGCCATTCACACTTTGTTCCCAGTTTTTGCCACTTTAAACAATGCTACAATATTTATCTTTATACATATTTCCTAAGGATATGCTCATTTCCATGAGCTATATTCCTAGGAATGTGTTTGCTGGATTAAAAAATACGTGATATATTTGAATTTTAATAAATATTATACAATTGTTTTCCAAAATCACTATAAAAATTCTCTTTTCACCAGTAACATGTTAATGTACACACACGCTTTCCAACACTAGACATTATCACTTCTGAAAACTCGTCAATGGAATGGGTGAGATGTAACATCTAATAGTTACTTCAATTTGCACTCACCTGATGCTAAGAGACTATGCAATTTTTCATGTGTTTACTAACCATTTGGATTTGCGCTTTTCTGAATTGCCTATTAAATATTTTGCCAGTTTTTCTAATTTCATAAATTACATATGAATTTGTATGAGTTCTTTCTACATTACAGACAGTAACTCTTCATATGTGATATATGCATTTGAAAAATATTATTTTTCCCAACCTGTTTTACTTTTGACATTATTTATGGTACCTTTTATCACACAAAATGTATTAACATTTATATAGTTAAATATGTTTATCTTATATAGCTTCTAGATTTCCCATCATGGTAAAAAGGTTACATATACACACTCATATTTTCTTATAAATTTTTTATTTTAAGTCGAGTTTATTTTTGCATTTAGTGTGGTAAGAGTCCAATATTATTTTCTTCAAGAAACATACAGCTGTGACAGCACCATTTATAAAATAAACCATCATTTTTTTCTCACATAATTTGCCATCTTTATTCCTTAATGTTTTGAAAAATCTCCACAATATTATTTATTCTTTTGATACTTCTTTGGTCTTGATGGCTTCCATCCTGGAGCCCCTATTTTCTTCATCCAATTTGACTGCCCTACAGACCCAACCCACAGCTGTATTCCTGGGACTTTTCTTTGCCATTTTCCTGGATGGGATTGCTTACTGCCTGGATCCCAGTTTTATGTCCTTGATTTGTTGGAACATAGCCTCCTGCAACTGCTTAGGAAAAGCTGTGTGGGCATTTCTGAGTCCTTGATATCTTCAAATATGTGTTTTTAACCCTCACATAATGTTAATTGTAAAACCATCATTTTATCACTGAAATGAAATCTTGTTTTTCATACATTAAAATCTCATTAGTGGCCAGCCCTGTGGCCTAGTGGTTAAATTCAGCATGCTCCCCTTCAGCAGCCCAGGCTCAGTTTCTTGGCATGGACCTACACCACTTGTTGATGGCCATGCTGTGGTGGTGACCCACATACAAAACGGAAGAAGACTGACACAGATGTTAGCCTAGGGCAAATTCTCAAGTAAAAAAAAAAAAAAAATCCCATTTACACTGAGATCTACTTCTGGGCTTTCTATCCTGTTCCACAGATCTATTTGTCTATTCCTATGCCAATGGTATACACTTGACTAATGAAGTTTTATAGTGGTAAAGTAGGTCTCCCTACACTAGTCTTCTCTTTCTGATTTCTTTAGGCTATTCTCAAACATTTATTCTTCTATAACTTTAAGACCATTTTATCAAAATTTTTAAAATTTAGTAATTCTAACTCAAATTACTGTACATATAAAAATTAATTCATGTGATTTTACATTTTAGGGATAACAAATCTTTCCAAAGCATAAATCATATCAAGTCACAGATTGCTTTTAAAACTTTTCCTGTGCTTCCTCACTGCAATTAAAATCCAAACTCCTTACCACAGGAATTGTCTGTCTAATCTTATTTCCTACCACTTTCACAGTCACTCACTTCATTCCAGTCATTCTTATCTTCCTTTCTGGTCCTCATGAGCTCACTCCCACCTGAGAGGCTTTGAAGTAGCTATCCCTTGGATGCTATTCCCTCAGACTTTCAGGTGACTGGTTACTGCTGGTCTGAGTTTAAATATCACTTCTTCAAAGAGCCTTTCCTGCCCATCCAGGGTAATGTCATTCTCTTAACACATCATCTCATTTTCATAGCACTAAACTCTACCAGATATGTTATTTATTTATTTGTTTACTGTCTGATTCTTCCAAAAGTATGTAAGCTTCATGTCAACAGGACTCTGTATGTTCTGTTATATTTTTCTAGCACCAATAGCAGTGTCTGGCACATAGGAAGCATTTAACAAATATTTGCTGGAGCTGGCCTGGTGGCACAGCAGTTAAGTTCACATGTTCTGCTTCAGCAGCCCGGGGTTTGCCGGTTTGGATCCCAGGTGCAGACAGGGCAATGCTTGGCAAGTCATGCTGTAGCAGGCGTCCTACATATAAAGTAGAGGAAGATAGGCATGAATGTTAGCTCAAGGCCAGTCTTCCTCAGCAGAAAGAGGAGGATTGGCAGCAGATGTTAGCTCATGGCTAATCTTCCTCAAAAAAAAAAAAAAAATTGCTGCATGAATGAATTTGTTCAGATTTCATTTTACCTTTCAATAATAGAATTTTCTTCCTGTACTTTTCTTATTAAATTTATTCCTTAGTATTTTATAATTTGTGTCACTATCATGACGGTAATACTGTCCCTGTTTCTATTCTACCAGGTTATTTTTATGACAGAGAAAAGCTACTAGTTTTTGTAGGTTTATACTGTATTTAGTCATCTTACAAATTCTTTTATTAATCCTAGTGGTTTTTTACTAAAATTTTCTAGGTATTGAATCATATCATTAGCAAAGAGAAATTTTCACTGTTTTTCCAATATTTATATTCATTATTTCATTTCATTTTCTTATTGCATTTTTTAAATCTCCAAAACAACATACAACATCATTGGTGAACATCTCTGTTATATGCCTAAATATACGGCTTGAGCAATTTACTGTTTAGAATGATGTTTGTTATTGTTACATTTTGGGTTTTTTGTATATAATCTTTATCATTAACTTCCATTTCTAGTTTACTTAAGAGCTTTTTTTAGGAAGAATATGTCTTTTTGGCATCTATAATGTTTCTTCTGTTTTAGTCAATGTACTAAATTATGTTAATAGATTTCCTGATATTAAACCATTTTTATATTCCTGAAATAAATCCTCCATGGTCATGCCATATTACCTTTTGATACACTGATATATATTGCACTTGCTTATATTTTATTTAGATTTTTGCATCTACATAAGACTGGTCTATAATTGGCTTGGTTTTCTTATTTTCCTTTTTAGATAATAAAGACTTAGCATAATCACTAAAGCTTTAAGGGCTTAATAAACTTAAGAATACAATTAAAAATAAGAGAAGATAAAAAACTTTTTAAAAAAGAGCTTCAAATATTCCACTAGAATAAATTCTCATTTATCCAGACTATTAGGACAAAGAGCTATACTGAAGAAGTCAAGTTAACCAGAAACTTCTTAGCAACTATAAAGAACTGCTCATGTATGCTGTTAACACTATCAGATATTTCACAGAAGAATAACATTAAGGCAGTTTAAAAGAAAGCTCTTATGGGGCCGGCCTGGTGGCGCAGTGGTTAAGTGCACACGTTCCGCTTCTCAGCGGCCCGAGGTTCGCCGGTTCAGATCCCAGGGGTGCACATGGCACCGCTTGGCATGCCATGCTGTGGTAGGCGTCCCACATATAAAGTAGAGGAAGACAGGCACGGATGTTAGCTCAGGGCCAGGCTTCCTCAGCAAAAAGAGGAGGACTGGCAGTAGTTAGCTCAGGGCTAATCTTCCTCAAAAAAAAAAAGAAAGCTCTCAAAACACGGATCTCATAGCTAAGATATGGAAACAATCTAAATGTCCATGACAGATAAATGAACAAAGACAATGTGGTATACACATACAACAGAATGTTAGTGAGTCTTAAAAAAGAAGGAAATTCTGCCATTTACAACATAAATGGACCCAGAGGACATTATGCCATGTGAAATAAGCCAGACACAGAAAGACAAATACTGTATGATCTCACTTATACGTGGAATCTAAATTAGTCAAACTCATAGAAGCAGAAAGTAGAATGGTGGTTACCAGAGGCTAAGAGAAAGGGAAATGGGGAGATGTTGGTCAAGGGGTACAAAATCTCAGTTACACAAGAGGAATAAGTTCTGGAGATCTAATATACAGCATGGTGACTATAGGTAACAATACTGTACCGTATACTTGAAATTTGCTAAGAGGGAACTTCATAGTTATCACATAAAAGGTAACTATGTATGGTAATAGATGTTAATTAGCTTGACTGGTGATTATTTTACAGTGTATACATATATGAAATCATCAAGTCGAATACTTTGAATATATACAAAAAAATAAAAATAGAAAACCAAGGGATTTCTTTTAAATGTCAAACACTGCTAAAATTAATTCCTATGTTAACCAAAAAGAGTTGCTCTGAGCCAGAAAACTTGACTACAATACACTGATAAGGCTAAAGAGTTTTGCCATCCAGAGTTAAGAGGCTTTACAAGAAAACTATTTCCTATTACTGGAATGCTAACAATATAGCAAATTAAGAGAGGAGATAGCCAAAGAACAGTCAACAGCAATCCCATGATATCAGTTACAAGAATGACTTACATTCATATACTAGAATTTTTCTGAACTCTCAAATCATGGAAAATCTGTGCTTTACTAGATAATGTGCAATATGGCTTAAAACTTCAAGATAAATAAAAGCTGTTTAAAAAAAATCTTTGAGAGGAAACATAAAACAGGAATTATTTCTAGGTTTCTTACAATAAACTCAGAAAATGAAAACATGAAAAAAGCTCTTTGCAACTAACACAGCTGCCAAAAATGAGACACATTGTTCTGTTGGAAATAAAAAGGAACCACTCTGCAATCAGCTTTGTAATATATGTTTTTTAGTGTCCTTCATTGACCAGTATGTTTAGAATCAATACAAGTTTGATCAATCTTTATGTCTAAGAGGCACTCTAGGAAACAAAGTTTATAGGACATATTTCTTTTTCCAAATGAAAAAATTTGAGTATCATTTATATTCCTCTAACATAGTCTACTTACCTAAAAGAATAAAAGAATGTCTATGAGAAAACTGACACTACTTTACGACCACTAAAAAACTAGGGCATAATTAAGAAGTACTCTCCCAGAGAAAGCTCTTTATTCCTTCCATCCCTTATGAAGACACAAACCTTCCAGGGTTTGATACACTGGATTTCCTGAGTGATGGGTAGGTCTCGTCTACCAGTCTCATCCCACACTCTGAGAAACTTTGGTCACTAGGGTTGTCACACCAGTTTCTGTTCCTGTTGACTTATCATTATTTAAATAACCTCAGTTGCCAATTGAAAATAACAATTTGTGCAGCATTTTAGAGTTCAAAGTATACTCTCATGCATTAGCTAATTTTTGAAATAATCTCTCCAGATGGAAAAACTGAGCCTCAGATTTTCCTGAAATGCCTTGCTCAAAATCACATAAATACTTAGCGTAAAAATTACAGTTGGGGGTCGGCCTGGTGGTGTAGTTGTTAAGTTCATGTGCTCCACTCCGGTGGCCTGGGGTTTGCAGGTTCAGATTCCAGGCACGGACCTAGCACTGCTCATCAAGCCACACTGTGGGGGCATCCCATATAAAATAGATTAAGACTAGCACAGATGTTAGCTTAGCGACAATCTTCCTCAAGCAAAAAGAGGAAGACTGACAACAGATGTTAACTCAAGGCCAATCTTCCTTTCAAAAAAAAAACAAAAAATGACAGTTAGAATTGGTTTATACCATTTCATAGCATTAAATTTCTATATTATGCCAGGCATTGTGCTAAGCACAGAGTATAATGAGATAAATAAAAGGAGGTATTCACCCTCCCTCAGCCTAGTTCACTGCTCCCAGTCACTTCCAAGGATTAAAAGTCTCATTTCTGAAGAAACTGGGCCATGTATTCAACAAATATTTATTAAATGCTTACTATGTGCTGGCACAGTAAAAGCAGCAGCACTGGAAACGAGTAGTGAATAAATAAAACAGATGAAAATCCCTGTCCACACAGAGTTTACAATTTCATTCATACAAATGAATATATGAATGGCAGGGGGTAGTAAGTGCAATGAAAAAAACAAAGCAGGGTAAAGGCAGAATGATGGAGGCAATGCTATTTTCCAGATCCAGAAAACTCTGGTAAAGTGAAATTTGAGCAGAAACTTGAAAAAAGTAAAAGAGTGAACCATTCTGGATATGTGGGGTAAGAACATTCTAGATGAAGGGAACAGCAAATACAAAGAGGCCTTGGCTATGAAGAAGCCCCAACCTTAGGCTTTCTGACTGTTCCTTACTTTCCCAGCTGTTCCTTAGCCAGCTGGTTCTGCCACACCCATGGGGACAATCCTCTAATCAGAGTCCAGACAAAAAATTCCAAAAAGAACTCTCTGGCTGTTTTTGCTCTCAGGTTATCACTCCACCACCTACCCCCTGAATCAACCTTCCTTGTATAAGATTGAGAATTTTCTCATCTCTAGTCTAACAAGTATTGAATAGTATACTGACAGGATAAGAACACAAAAAATAAAATTAAAATCTCTCTTTCTCTCCATTTTCACTGATACTGGTAATTACTTTACCACTCCTCCCTATCTCCATACCAAAGAAATGAGTACAGAGGACTCACAGCCTTTAATAATACACATTAATTCTAACATAGGAAACTTAGATAACCAATCCTCAGCAGTTGCCCAAGCAGAAACTGCTACACGTTATCAATAATTTAGAAGAAAGAGAATAATGTTCTAAGACAGAGATTGATAAAAACATGCTAACAAAAGCAGCTTAACTTGCATAATCATATCTTACAACTGTAACTTGAAATAAGATTGAAAACTTGAGCCTCATATATTAAGATGTGAAAGAGAATGTTTCTATACTACATAAAAGGAAAATAAAGTGTGATAACTAAAAATTCCAAAATATATCACTAACTTTATGTCTATGAAATTTTATTTTAATGTCCATAATCGGAACCTGACACATCACTTTCTGTCTAGCACAGATAACTTTGTCCCCATATATTATGATTTATATTACATGTTAATACAGGAAAAAGCCTGAGTTATCTTAAAGATTAGGTACTTTTTTCTTGTTCCACTTACCTTAGCCCAATAGCGAAAGGCTAACACCAAGGGAGTAAAGACAGGTTCCATTTTGCCAAGAGCAGCAAGTAAATCAGTAGTGAGGCATGCCATATCATTTCCTGCACTCACTCTACACAGTAAACCACTGTGAAAGAGAAAGAAACAAATTTCACTGTATTCATACCTTAAAAACCAGAATACTTCAAATCCTGTGGCTATCCTTTCCAGTCACCATATTTTAATACCTAAGGCGTCATAATAAAAACAAATGTTTTAATAAACTTAGAGCTAACTGAAAACTACATATCATTTCCACCACATAAAGATGTTTTAGGGGCTGGCCTCATGGCCTAGTGGTTAAGTTCGGCATGCTCCACTTCAGTGGCCCAGGTTCAGAACCCAGGCGTGGACCTACAGCAACTGTCAGCTGTGCTGGGGCAGCAACCCACATATAAAGTAGAGGAAGACTGGCACAATTATTATTTCAGGGCTAATTTTCCTCAGGGAAAAATAAAAAGATGTTTCAAATGTTTGTATTTCAGAAATAAATTTCATTCTCACTTAGTATTTAAGTTCATGAGAAATTAATTTCAAAAGCAGCATGAGTCATCAAAATTTGATTTATATGAGAGAAAAGACATTGATCTCGTCAATGTCAAATAGTGCGATGTACCTTCCTAGTTCATTCTTTTTGTTTTGCATGTGATAAAAACAAAAAATGAGATACTGAACTGACTAGCTGTACTTCTTGACTCTAATTTTTCCTGCCCAAGCTTTCATATTTTATTGATATGCTATTTTCAGATTAGAAATTAGAAGAGATTTGCATATTAACCCACAAATAAGCTTACAAGTGGAAACACGAGCTACCCTAAACTGGGTGACAGAACCGTCGTACAGATATTTTGGTGGCAGGGAATGTGGGTGGTGCACAGAGGTAATTTGACACAATGGGGTGGGGAAAAAACACTAGAAATCAGAATACCTCTATTCCAATTCTGATTTTCCCCTAAATGATGTGAATTAGGACAAACCGCTTAATCCCTCCAGGTCTCAACTTTTTAATTTAGAAAATAAGGGAGTTAAACTAGATCTCCTTCTAGTGCTTTGAATAAGAAAATACAGTAATCTTAAAATATAGGAAACACAGGTTAATAATCAATAAAAGAACACTTTATTATTTCTGTATTGTTTCCCTGTCTCCCACACTGATCTCAAAAAGGTTCATTTTAGTTTCCTTTTTCAAAGGCACTTTGCTCTCTTAGTCCTCTAGACATCTGAGTAGAAAGGCAAGATTAGTCTTCAATGATTCATCCAATTTCAGTGGACTGAAAACCAGATGCTAACAGACTGTGAGCTCCTTGAGAAGAGAGGCTATTTCTTATTTATGTTTGTACCCCTAATAAGGCAGTATCTAACATAGAGTAAATGCTCAATACTGTTAGGTGAATGAACATGAGAAAAAAATGCAAAGTTCTGCCTTATAGTGTTTTATTTTTAACTGTCTGGTAATTCTATTTCTTGTTCACAGGCTTTTAGTAAGCTTGCTATTTTTAATAGAAACCAGCTTAGTCATATTAATCCAAGGAGAAATCTAAAACAAAAATTTTCTCTTTTGTTGATGTTCAGTGCATATTTGGTGATGGTTGCTATTTTTAAAAAGACTTTATTTTCTCTTCATTGTTACCAACCTTTTCCGATCTCTGCACACCACAACAGGAACTTTAGCGTGAAAATCAGATTCCACATCTACATATAATACTAATAAGGGAAAAAAAATAAAACAAGTAAGCTAATGTCAACATCTCTCAAATGTTTACCCTATGGTAAACATTAAGTAATAGTTTCCTTCTAAAAATCACTCTCATTGCTTCTGTGGGATAATCCACTCTCCTCTTTATGAGCATCAACCCAACAGAATCTCTTACCTCTCTTGGTGTCATTTGCTGTATATCACAAACCACAGGTACAGTCCCAAATACTGTCCGAAAATCATAATCACCTTAAGAAGAAAGGTTTTAACATCCCTAAAAGTTTGAATATTTTCAAGTAAGTATATAATCTAGTCAAAGTGTCAAACCTTCATAGATATAGCAAACAGAGGACGTCACTTACTTCTGAGGCTATTTCCACAGGAGTCATGAAATAAGAATCTACAATGTTTTCACAATTCAGTTATTTTAAATTATCCATGCAAGTAAAAGGCTAACTCTGCTGGCCCCATTTCCTGTTAGTATATCAAGAGTCCACCCAATCAAAGCATCTACGAAAGGACTAACAGGGTAAAGCATACTTCCATGCTGAAGTCTTTCTCTACATCTCCAAGGTAGGCCCCATGCCATAAATGTCTAATCTAAATAAAAATAGATGGATTAATAGGATTCCATTTGAAGGTTAAGAAAATATCTAAGTAGTTCTTACTGGAATTACTAATTTATTTAAAAAACACGTGCTGAAGACCTATATATCAGGAATTCCATTATGCATGGTGGATATGACAATGAGTAAGACACAAAGAGCTCAATTAGGGGTATGGAAAACAAATATATACACAAGTCCTGTACATGACAGGCTAGAGGTCTGTAAAGAGTACAATGAGGGCATAAAAGAGGGTATAATCAATTTTACAAATCAGATTGAATTTCATAAACCTATAAGACTTAAGATGATCTATTCATGCATTTTAGGGAAAAAGACATATTTAAACTATTTTTGCTAGGTTGATACTGTCTAGTGAGTCTGAAGAGGTAAAAGCTCTATATCTACCTCTTATTTGTAATATGCTTTAGAGTTTTTGTGCAATTAGAGATAAGTATTTTTTAAGAAAGAAAATGATACCAAAATCTCTTTACAGAATAAACTGGACCAAATTAATCTCTTAGAAACTAATTTCCCAGGAAAATGGTCAACAAGAAGCTGATAAATAATGGAAAGTTGATGGGGCAGATGGGAAGAAAAAGCAAACTTAAAACTGACAGTAGAACTAAAGAGAGGGACAGGCTAAGGTCACTGAGCGATCTCTTCTAAGCCAAACAGCAAATATTTTTGCCAGGTACTTTTGAGTCATAAAATTTAAGATGACAACAGTAATAATAATAACAATCTCAGCAGCAGAAATTTAATGAGAACTTAGTATATACCAGAAACTTGTCTAAGATCTGGCTTGACTCACTTCATCCTCACAACAACCTTCTCATCAAAAAGATACTATATTATTGTCATTTCACAGATGAGAAAACTGAACCATTAACATTAAATACTTTGTCAAAGGACGCACAACCAATAAGTGGCAGAACTAAAATTTGAGACTAGAAAGTCTGGCTTAAGATACTGAGCTCTTAAGCATTTACTTTATAACAAGAAAAGCAGTAAATAAAAACCAAGAAAATAACATTCCAGATTGTACTATATGACCTGGGACCCAGTTTGAGACACTTCTATTTTTTTAACTTTCATTTTAAAAGTATTTTTATCTAGATGAATGTCCTTTTTACATCAAAAGCAATCCAGACAGGTGAGGCACACATGAAAAACTTATTAGGTATGATTTGGTTGATGTAATATAAATGGCTAAATTAGGTTAAAGTGGGGAAAAAAATATTTACTCAGTGCATGCACACATCTTCTTCCCAAATCTCTCCCTAAGTCTTCCTTCATCAATGACCTCCTAATGATGATAGGTTTTTCTGTCTTTTACACAAGAAATGTCAATATTCAAAGCTAACATTTTTTAATTATCCACAAGGCAATCTTTTTTTATATATGGATTTTAAATGATACTTTTGATCTAACCAATATGTGCACTTTCTGGTACACTATTGAACAAATACATACATATATATATATGTATATATATGTATATATACATATGCAATACAATGACTCAAATACGCTAGAAGTTTTTGTTTAACTTGGTTAGCCATAAACAATACAATGCATGTGCCTTTGAAGAATTTTCTTTAGAAAGACAAATTAAAAAAGAAACTCACCACTTTTCTTTAAAATCCCAAGCACTTGTATCAGAAGATCTGGATGATTCATCTAAAAGAGTTTCAAATTAAATCAATATACTAATTTCATAGTTCAACTTGAAGAACTTTTAGAGAGAATTCAATTCATTAAACATTTAAATAAAATCATGCTCGGTATGTTAAAATAATGAAAACAGAATAGTGTTTTACTTTCATGTTAAACAAATCTGGTTCATGGAAGTACAATCTAATAAATCAGGTACTGCTGTTATTCCAGCAACCCTCCTAGAATTACGAGTTCTTAGAGTGAGAAAAGATTGTGAAATTTCATAGCAAAACTGAAAAGAAATTAGTTTACCAAATGATTGTTAAACAGAAGTTGCTGAGCTAAGAAATTTAAGGGATACTGACAACTGGAATCATGGTCAAAGGCTTAGATTAAAATACTACTTTAGGGGCCAGCCCAGGGGCAAAGCGGTTAAGTTCGTACATTCCACTTTGGCGGCCCGGGGTTTGCCAGTTCGGATCCCAATGCGGACAAGGCACCTCTTGGCAAGCCATTCTGTGGTAGGCATCCCACATATAAAGTGGAGGAAGATGGGCATGGATGTTAGCTCAGGGCCAGTCTTCCTCAGCAAAAAGAGGAAGACTGGCAGCAGATGTTAGCTCAGGACTAATCTTCCTCAGAAAAAGAAAAAGAAAAAAAATACTACTTTAAATAATAAGCTTGTCAAATGTGTAGTTTAATGTGTACTCTGCTGTTATTTAAAAGTATTTAATAATCATAGGTTAACTGTAAGTAAATGTATTAGACTTTCACTCAAAAATAACCTCAAGCATAAACTAAAATTAAAAACACACAAAATGTCAAATGATTATTTTAAATGTTTGATATGTCAATATATAAGCAATGTTAGCAGTGCTAAACAATATCAGTACTTTTACTAATTGTACTAGCTATTATTTATTAAAAGTACCCATAATGTACCAGGCACTATACAAAAATACCTGGTATATATCATATTTAAAATAACCTTATTTAATATAAAAGTTATTACCCCTGTTTCAGAAATTAGGAAACTGAGGCTCAGAAAGTTCGAGTAATCAGCCAAGATTTGAACACAGACGTACTACTTCAAAGTTCTTTCCACTTCCAATAATGCTTACCATAAGCGATAACTGTTCAACACACTCAAACATAAGCAATATTCCTTTTGTTCTTGACTGCCTTACTGTGTTTCCTTTTTTTCCTGTCTCATTTCTTTTATTTTACCTATGGCGACACCTAATAGTGTTTGCAAAAGCACTGTTTAATCATGACGGTAACATTCTACAAGCCAAAGTTTTATAGGGCCCTATATCTTCTCTAAGAAGATAATCGATAAAAAACACCAAGTACTAGTGAAAAACCACAAAAGAAAGGTTCTTTTCTAATTACTTACCTTGGGAGGAAATTTTATATCTATATTAACGTCACTACTTTTCAGAGCAAACTTAGTTAGAGACGTGCCATATAACCTAAGTGAACACTCTGGAAATAAAGGAAAAATATCAAAGCATGAAATAGTGTGCAAATATGGGAACTTTAAAAAACTAGTAGGAAAACTATATATATTTCAATTATATGTCTTCCAATTCCAGTACAACAATTATAGAAGAATGACATCCTTCCTAGCTGGTCTACAAAATAATAAAAATGTTTCTCAGTTACGAGGTTCAGGAACAGAGAAGGAAGAGAGAAATTACTCATAAAAGTTCAGTGTTTAAACAAAATTCTAGTAATACTTCATTTAGGAATGACTAGAAGTATGGTTAGCATTTAATATGCAACAGTAAAAAAACGTACTAACCTAGCTATAGCTACCGTCACAAACTACATTTATTTTTAGATACTTATATTTATGTAAGAGATAGCACTTTAAATGGGGAAGGGATCACAGACATTCAATGCTAATGCTCTTTAAAAATACAAAGTCAAGGGGCCAGCCCAGTGGTGTAGTGGTTAAGTTTGTACACTCCGCTTCAGCGGCCCTGAGTTCACAGGTTCAGGTCCCAGGTGCAGACTAGCACTGCCTGTCAAGCCACACTGTGGAGGCATCCCACATAAAACAGAGGAAGATTGGTACAGATGTTAGCTCAGTGACAATCTTTCTCAAGCAAAAAGAGGAGGACTGGCAACAGACGCTAGCTCAGGACCAATCTTCCTCACAAAAAAAAATAAGATAAAATAAAGTCAAGTCAATTCAATTCATACTGCAAACCTAAAACCGAAGAAACTCTGGCTTTCAAGAGTTCATAGAACAAAATAAATAGGAACAAGTAACATAATACCTACATCTTTCTCAGATTATCAAATATGCTTTATCAAAAATCATAATAAGGCCAATTTTAAAAGGATCTCACCAGAGAGCAAGCTAAAAAATAACATGAGGAGGGGGCTGGCACCGTGGCCGAGTGATTAAAGTTCCACGCACTCTGCTTCAGTGGCCCAGGTTTATGGGCCTGGATCCTGGGCACAGACCTGCTCCACTCATCAGTCATACTGTGGAGGCATCCCACATACAAAGCAGAGGAAGACTGTCACAGATGTTAGCTCAGAGTTAATCTTTCTCAAGCAAAAAAAAAAAAAAAAAAAAAAAAGGAAGTGTGGCAATGGACGTTAGCTCAGGGCAAACCTTCCTCACAAAAAAAAATAATAATAATGATTGGGACTGATCAGGCAGGTTTAATTTCTTACAAAGTGTAAGCTCATACTCAGTTGTATACGTAAAAGTCTACTTTTCCAGTTCACAGAATGTCAAAGTCATCCAAATCATTAAAATCATAAAAATTTCATTTCTATTCGTAGAAAATTTTTATAATGGTGAATTATTTCCATATATAATTTAAATCAGTATTCAATGTATTTTAGATAGAAAACCACATTATTACAGAAATAATAAAGAGAAATGAAAATGTTTTCCATTTTTAAATTTCAATTTTATATTCTTTCTTAGAAATCTCACAATGGCTCTATGTGAAACTATAATTTATCAACTGTCCAAAACCCCTTAGGTGGTAAGAAATAAGTCTTATTTAATATACATTTACTTAAATTCTCTACTCATGCAAAAAAATTATGAAGGCTAAGCAAATAAGCTATACATAAATGTCTCCAATAAATCTGGCCCAACTCCCCTTTGCACCAAAAACATAAGCTTTCTGTAAAGAAAGACCAGAGTCAAAAAGAAAAGTGCAGATTTTACCTCCAATATCCCTACTTAAAGTAAATTAATTTTTCCCCACCATCAGGCAATAGGAATTTTATTCAGTGACTGGTTGAAATGTATGTACTGAAACAGTATAACTAAAATGCCCATTCAGAAGTCAACAATATTAAAAAATTAATTATAAAATTAATGTAAAATATAATATTCGACCACTAAGAAATTACCCTGTATTTCTTTTTTATTACAAACATTATACTGTGCCATAATTCTCCATTTCCTTCTCTGAAATATTTCCCAAAAAAGTCATTTATAAAACAATTAAATTCACCTACTTTTAAGATGGAGGAAAAAAGAGAACGGAAAACATTAAGAAATTTACCCTAAGTTCAATAGGAGCAAGGAGAAGAATTGTGTAATTTAAAAAATAAATATAAAATGTATTTGTACCTGGTAAACATGTTGTTACAACCTTTGACATTTCCTCCACAATTTCCTGGCGGATTCTGAGGTCATCATCTGTTATTCCTTGTTCTTTTACTAATTCAATAACTGCCACACTTAAAGCAGCCAAGTGGGCAGGGGAAGGAGGTGGCAGAGAACGAAGTTCACTTTCTTCCTGTTTTTCCTATTAGTGTAATGTTTAACAACAACAACATAAAAAAAAATTTCTATTTTAATGTCCTTTTAGGCAAGAGGGAAGGACAGAAACGTATTAACTCAACAAATATTCGCTTTCTATGTGCCAGATTCAAGACATCTAGAATATAGAGATGAACAAGAGAGAGAGATCTCTGCCTTTGTGAAACTGGACTGGAAGAAGGAGAGGCGCTGTGGGGAACGTTGCTATTAAACATTAAAAAAATAAAACTTGTTCTACTTTACTATCTGCATAAATTCTGAAATCCTACATCAAAGCCAAGATACCATAGGTACAACTCTCAGGTGATAATTTTGTTGCAACAAACAGATGTTGTCTCAGATGTAGCAGAAGGTCTTGAATCTCTCTGACCTGCATACAGAGTATGAGATTAAATGGTCACAGGAAAACATCCTAGACACTATCATCACATGTGAAATACTGCCTACCACTTACAATTGATTTCTGTTATTTTATCTAACTCAAGCAAAATGTTCAAAAAAACCTCTATTTTGCTAAAAGTCTGAAAGCCAATTTACACCAAGAAGCTAAAGAGGGACTATTATAGATGCACAGTGACTTTTTAAAATTAATTTATTATTCTGATTAAAAAAATACATGCTAATTGCAAAAGCTACACAAAATACAGGAAAATGCAAAGAAGAAAATCACATACAATCTTACGTGGTAATTTCTTTTATTTAATTTATTTTATTTAATAATATTACAAAGGCATTTTCTATTACGACATTTCAGTCAAGAAACAATCTCCTATTTTTTGAGACATGGAGCTCCTAACACATATAATAATTAAAAGTAGTTTGTTCTCCCCATCCCCTCCAATATAGTTAAACAAAGACTTTGATCGATTCCTAATTTTTATTCATGTTACCATATTCAGTCTTAACATAAGTAAAGTTTACCTAAGGTATAGAATGATCAAACACAGGAGCTAAAACAACCCCATTTTGATAAGTTTCTGTGACCATTTCTGCAATCTTAATTATAATCTAAGTCTTGGATGAGTGTCTAAATGAGTGTTTATTTTTTTTAACATTCATCCAAGGTATTAACAGCAACATACTTAATGAAAAAATGATACAAGATTAACATTCAACAAAATTATCTTTAAATACATAGAAGTACCACAAAATACTTTAAATTATATTGCTTTATTGTCACAGAAATAAGAAGATCAAAGACAATAAATGAACACACACCTCTATTTATGCTATTAATAAGCCTATCCTACTTCCTTTAGGATCCTGTTTCATGAAACATTCTCATTGATATCCTCATATCACTGATCATCCTCATATCCTCCTGATACCCTCATATATTCTCTATCATACATATAATCAATGAAGCCCCTGCCCTTATGTAACTTACATTCTAGTTAGAGGAAATAGACAACAGAAAAATAAATAAATATATACTAACATGTCAGGTAGTGCTATGAAGAAAAATAAAACAGGGTAAGAGGCTACAGACTGATGGGAAGTTGTTATTTTAGAATAGAGTAGACAAAGGCGGCCACTCTAAACAGGTAATATTTAAGCAAATACCTGACAGAAGTGAAGGAAAGAGACATTTAAATTTCTGGGGGAACAGCATTCTAGAAACAGAGAACAGTAAATACAAAGACTCAGAAGCAAGAAATTATCTAATGTTATTTGAAAAGATTAATGTGGCTGGAGCTGAGTAACAAAGGAGTGACTGGGGAAGATGATGAGGTTGAAAAGCTAACTACAAGCCAAATATTGTACTGACCTTACGAAACTTGATACGAGCTTAGAATTTTATTCTAAGTTAGGAAGTCACTGAAGGGCTATGAGCAGGAAGTAACATGATATGACATATTTTAAAAGAATAATCTTGGCACCTAAATGAAGAACAGACTGCGGGGGGGGGGGGTGTTGTGGAGGGGCACAAAGAGGGGTAAGTTGGAAATAGTTCAGGTGAGATGGTGGTAGCTTAGACCAAAGCAGAAAGAGTACAGGTGTGTTACAAATGGCTAAATTTGGAATATATAATATCTTGAAGGTAAATTCTACAAAATTTACTAATGATCTGAATGTGGGGTGTTAAAGAAAGAGATGAATCAAAGATGACTCAAAGGTCCTTGTCTTAAGCACTGGGTAAATGGTGGCACCTTCTACTGAGATGAGGTAAATCCTGGAAAGAATTAGTTTAGACTGGGAAAACTTGCATAAGAGACAAGAGCCTCCTAATTAGTCTCTCATTTCGAGTCTGGCCCTTCATCCCATTCCCCATATTTCCACCAGTTATTCTCCTACTTAAAAACCTTTAATAAATCCTCAACAAAATACTAGCAAATCGAATTCAGCAGAATACTAAAGGGATTATACACCACAACCAACTGCAATTTACTCCTAGAATGCAAAAATGGTTCAACATACAATAACCTATCAATATAATACACCACCTTAACAGAATGAAAGGAAAAATAACACGAGCATCTCAATTGATGCACAAAAAGCATTTGACAAAATTTAACACCTTTTGTGGTTAAAAAAAAAGAAAACACTCAACAAACTAGGAATAAAAGGAAACTACCTCAACACAATAAAGACTGCATATGAGAAACCCACAGCTAACATCATTCTCAATGGTGAAAGACTGAAAGCTTTTCCTCTAAGATCAGGAACAAGTCAAGAATGTCCATTTTCACCACCTACTCAACATATTATTGGAAGAGGAATTACGCAAGAAATAAAAGGCATCTAAACTGGAGAGGAAGAAGTAAAACTACCTCTGGTCATAGATAACATAATCTAATATGTAGAAAACCCTAAAGATTCCACGAAAAAACTGTTATAACTAACATACAAATTTAGCAAAGTAGGATACAAATCAATACACAAAAATCAGTTGCATTTCTATACACTAACAATGAACAATCTGAAAAGGAAATTAAGAAAACAACTGCGTTTAAAATAGCAACAAAGAAAATAAAATGCTTAGGAATTAACTTAACCAAGGAGATAAAAGACTTGTACACTGACAACAACAAAATATTACTTAAAGAAATTAAAGAAGACATGAATAAAGAGAAAAACATACATGTTCATGGGTTGGCAGACTCAATATCGTTAAGATGTCAATACTACCCAAAATGATCTACAGATTCAATGCAATCTCCATCAAAATCCCAATGACATTTTTTGCAGAAAGAAAAATTGATCCTAAAATTCACATGGAATCTCAACGGACCCAGAATAGCCAAAACGATCTTGAAAAAGAAGAACAAAGTTAAAGAACTTAGATTTTCTGATTTCAAAACTTACTACAAAGCCAGAGTAAACAAAACAGCATGGTACTGGCATAAAGACACACATATAGGCCAAGAGAATAAAACAGAGAGCCCAGAAATAGAAGCTAACATACATGGTTGAATGATTTTTAATAAGGGTGTCAAGACCATTCAATGGAGAAAGGACTGTCTCTTCAACAAATGGTGATAGGGAAAGTGGATATCCACTTACAACCTTTACCTTATACCATATACAAAAATTAACTCAAAATGGATCAAAGACCTAATGTAAAAGCAAAATTATAGAACTCTTAAAAGAAAAACAGAAGAGAAAAGCTTCATGACATTGGATTTGGCAATGATTTCTTGGATATGAAATAAAACACAGGCAACAAAAGAAAACAGACAAACTGGACTTCATGAAAATTAAAAACTTTTGTGTAACAAACAACACTATTAACAATAAAAAGGCTTCCCATAGAATGGGAGAAAATACTTGCAAATCACATATACGATAAGGGATTCATATTCAGAAAATAGAAAGAACTCCTAAAACTCAACAAGAAAACAACCTAACTCAAAGGACCTGAATAGACATTTCTCCAAAGAAAACATACAGATGGACAAGAAGCACATGAAAAGGTGCTCAACATCACTAATCACCAGGGAAATGCAGATCAAAATCACAATGAGATACCACTTTACATTCATTAGGATGGCTATTATCAAAACAACAACTACAAAAAGAGTTTTATGAATGTGGAGAAACTAAACTGTTGTGCATTGGTGGTGGGAATGTAAAACAGTGCAGCTGCTATGGAAAACAGGGTGGCAGTTCCTCAAAAAATTAAACATAGATTTACCATTTGATCCAGAAATTCCCTCTCTGGGTATATATACAAAAGAAATGAAAGCACGGATTCAAACAAGTATTTCTACATCAATGTTCATATCAACATTGTTCATAATAGGCAAATGTAGAAACAACCCAAATATCCATCTATAGATGAATAGATACACAAAATATGGTATATACATAGAATGGAATATTATTCAACATTAAAAAGGAAATTCTGATACACACTACAACCTGGTTGAAACTTGAAGACATTATGCTAAGCGAAATAAGCAAAAAAGGAGAAATATTACATGATTCCACTTACCTGAGGTACCTACAATAGTCAAATACATAGAGACAGAAAGTAGAATGGTGATTACCAGGGGCAAGGGGGAGAGGGGAATGAGGTGCTATTGTTTAATGAGTACAGAGTTTCAATACGGGGTGATGAAAAAGTTCTGGAAATGGATAGCGCAGATGCTTGTACAATGTGACCACACTTAATGTCATTGAACTGTACACTTAAAAATGGTTAAAATGGTAAATTTTAAGTTATATATTTTACCACAATAAGAAAATTGTTAAACCTTCAATGGCACCAATAAGATAATGCATCATCTTCTTAACATAGAACGTACAGCAATTTAGTTTCAGCCTGCCTTTTTAGATCCTCCTGCAACCATTCCCTCTACTACCTTCAACATTTCTGGCAGATATCCACAGTTAAACAGTCACCAGCCTCCAAATACCATATATGCTATTGGACCTCCACGCCTTTACTCATTTTGTTCTCTATGCCTAATAGGCCCTTACACTCTTCCTTGTAGCTTGAATGTCAAATATTCAGTGAAGCCTTCTTAATGTCTTTCCTTTCCAATAAAATGAAATGCTCTAATTCATGATTAATAACATGCTCTAAATTCTATTCACTCTTTATCTCCTCAAGTAATCAACTCATTCTCCTCATTTTAAACATTGCCCCATCTACCAGTTTGTATCTTCATCAAGTAAGCACTCTCTACCTCTACAATACCAGCAACAACCACCACCATTAAGTACCTACTATAGGCCTGGCATTGTGTCATGGGCTTTACAGATGTTATGTTACTTAAACTCTTGTAATACACCTCCCCAGGTAGATACTATCAAAATCATGTTATTGATAGGAAAACTAAGGCTTAGAGATGTTAAATATCCGAGGAAGTGAGAATTAAATCTCGGTCTAAGTCCAAAGCTTCTTGCTCTTTCCACTTCCATTTAAACAATTACCCAACAAATATTATGGAGCAACTATGTGCCAGGCACTGTTCTAGACAATGGAGTTACAATGGGAAAAAAGAATGCATATAATCCCTGCCTTCATGGAGCTTACAGTCAAGAGAGAGATAAAGATTAATCAAATGATTATTGGAATTAAAAACATTAAAACTGTAAACTGTGATGAGAGCTCCACTATGCCATATTAAAAAAAAAGATCTTGTGTGCCACTCAAGCTACGACCAATCTTCCCTTCTTTCACAACGAAGTTTCCTGCAAGTAGAATATATACACCTTTTCTTGAACCTGCTCACTCAAAACTGTGATTAGCTCTAAAACAGAAACTGCTCTTACCAGGATTATCAAAACCTCCTTAGTTGCCAAGTCAGAGATTTTTACGTTCTTAGATTATTTTTTATCCATTATCAAACACTTTGGACTACCCTCCTGAAACTCTCCTTTCTTTGAGTTTCTATGATACCTTTCTCTCTATTTTTCCTATTTTTCTTATCATTCTCCAATCTATTTGCTGCTCTTCATCTACCAGACCCTTAAACGTTTGTGTTTTTTGATCTTCTCTCCTTCTCAGTCCCTTGGGTGATCTTACCCACACCTATGACTTCAATATGCTGAAGATTACCAAAGCTGAATCACCAGTTCCTAAAATAAATTCCAGACCCTTACATTCAACTGATCAGTAAACATCTCTACTTGAAATGTCCTGCAAGTGTTTCAAACTCAGTATGTTCTAAAACATTTTTCTTTTTGTATTTCCTCTAAGCAAACAGCATCAGAATCTATAATAATATCACAAATCAGATACCTTAAAATCATTCTCAACACCCCAGGCCTCCGTCTCCACAATTCTACATCCTAAATTCTCTTAAAGCTCTAACCTCAACTCCAATCTTACTATTACTTAATATCAAATGCTCACCACTGCCTGACTAGATTATCATAAATGACTAACTGGTCTCCCCAACCTAGATCCTTCAAAGGCTTCTTTTGCACTGATGCCAGGGTGAGTGATCTTGAAAAAACACATGTCACTAAGCTCCATAAACCTCAAAATAAAAACCAAACACTCTAACATAGTATACATATTCATTCACGATCAGGTCTTTGCCCAACTATCCAACATCACGTAGTCTAAAATATACCCTTTAGAATTTCCTTTACTGAGGGTCTTTTGGAGGTTAACTCTCTCATTTCATTTGTCTATCATTATATTCTGTGCTCACCATTGTTAGATCATTTCATTGGGTATAGAAATATAGGTTGATAGGTCTCCCCAACCCTGAACTCCAAAGATACTATTCAACTGTCTCCTGGCTTCTATTGCTGCTATTCATAAGTCAGCCACATTCCCAACTAGTGCACCTTTATGGGTGACCTGACCTTTTCTTTTTGGCTGTTTTGTTTAAAAACAACTTTACTGAGATATCGTTGACATACAATAAACTGCACCTACTTAAAGTTTACAATTTGGTTAACTTTGGACACACATATACAGTTATATGTTACTTAACAACCAGGCTATTTCTCAGAAATGCATCATTAGGCAATTTCATCACTGTACAAACATCACAGAGTGTACTAACACAAACAGAGATGGTATAGCCTACTATACACCTAGGCTATATGGCATTAATCTCATGGGACCACCAGCATACATGCTGTCATTGATCAAAATGTTGTTCTGCAGTGCATGACTGTACAACCATAAAACATCAACACAGTTAAGATAATGAACATATCAATCACAAACAAAAATGCCCTCATATCCCCTTGTAATCATCCTTCCTCCCTGCACACCCATACTCAGGCAACCAGTGACTCACTTTCCACGACTATAGGTTTAGTTGGCATTTTCTTGAGTTTTATATAAATGGGAGTCACACAGTATAGACTCATTTCTGTCTGGCTTCTTTCACTCAGGATAATTATTTTAAGACTCATCTGTGTTACTTTATGTATCAACAGTTCATTCCTTTTTATGCTAAACAGTACAACATGGTATGGGTATATCACATTTTGTACATCCATTCATCTACTGATGTACATTTGGCTTATTTGCATTTTTTGGCTAATTATTTAAAGCTGCTATGAACATTCATACACAAGTATTTGTACAGACATATGCTTTTGCTTCTCTTGGGTAAATATATAGGAATGGAATGGCTGAACTGCATATTAGGTACATATTTATCTTTTTTAAAAAGCTGCCAAAATGTTTTCAAAAGTGGATGTACTACCATATGATCCAGCAATTCCACTTCTGAGTATTTATCTGAAGGGAAAAGAAACACTAACTTGAAAAGATATGTACATCCCCATGTTCAGTGGAGCATTATTTACAATAGCCACGTCAAGGAAACAACCTAAGTGTCCATGAATGGATGAACGAATAAAGAAAATGTGGCATACGAATACACACACACACATATACACGCAATGGAATATTATTCAGTCATAAAAAAGAAGGAAATCCTGCCATTTTGCAACAACATGGATGGACTCTGAGGGCACTACACTTAAGTGAATTAAGTCAGACAGAGAAAGACAAATACCATGTAATTTCACCTTTATGTGGAATCTACAAAAGAAAAAACCCAAACTCACAGATACAGAGAACAGATTGGTAGTTATGAGAGGCAGCAGGTGAGGAGTGGGCGAAATGGGTGAAAGTGGTCAAAAGATACAAACTTGCAGTTATAAATCAATTAAGTCCTGGGGATGTAATGTGGTGACTACAGTTAATAATACTGTATTATATATTTGAAAGTTGCTAAGAGGAAATCTTAAAAGTTCTCAAGAGAAAAATTTGTAATTATGTGTGGTGGTGGATATTAACTAGACTTATTGTGGTGATCATTTCACAAAATACACATATATTGAATCATTATGTTGTATACCTGAAACTAATATTATATGTCAATTATATCTCAATTTAAAAAATAATTTAAAAATACAGGCATATCTCGAAGATACTGCGGGTTCAGTTCCAGACCACCGCAATAAAGAGAATGTCGCAATAAAGGGAGTCACGTGAATTTTTTGGTTTCCGAGTACATGTAAAAGTTATGTTTACACTATACTGTAGTCTAGTAAGTGTGCAATAGCACTATGTCTAAAAAACAGTGTACATACCTTAATTTAAAAACACTTTATTGCTCAAAAATGCTAACTATCATCTGAGCCTTCAGCAAGCTGTAATCTTTTTGCTGGTGGAGAGTCTCATAAAAAACAATATCTGCAAAGTGCAATAAAGCAAAGCACAATAAAACGAGGTATGCCAATAAATAACCCTTTTAAAAAAGTGGATGTACTATTTTACATTTCCAGCAGAACTGCCTGCAACTTGCAGCTCCTCCACACCCTTGGCAATGCTTGGTACAGCCTTTTGACTTTAGGTGTTCTAATTAGCGATTTCTCTAATGACAAATAACACTGAGCATCTTTTCACGTGCTTGACATCTACATGTCTTCTTTAATGAAGTCAGTTCAAATCTTTTGCCCATTATTTTTATCAGGTTGTTTACTTATTACTGAGTTTTGAAAGCTGTTTATACCTTCTAGATATATATCATTTACCAGATACACGATTTGCAGATATTTTCTCATGGTCTGTGGCTAACACCGTCATCCTTTAAACAGTATCTTTCAAAGAGCAGAAGTTTATAGTTTGGAGGAAGTTCCATTAATCATTTTTTTTCTTTGGTGTCATATTTAAGAAATTTTGCTTAATCCAAGGTCATAAAGATTTTCACTGATCTTTTCTTCTGGAAATTTTACACTTTTAGGTTTTACATTTAGGTCTGTCATTCATCTTGAGCTATTTTTTTAATACAGTACAAGCTATGGATTGAAGTTTTTTCTTTGCATGTGGATATCTAATTATTCTAGAACCATGTTTAACCGCAGTGAACTGTCTTTGAATCTTTTCAAAAATCGGTTGCTCAGACATATGTGAGCCTATTTTTAGACTCACTATTCTGCTCCACCGACCTATGTGTCTACTTGATGCCAATACCACAGTCTTGATGATTGTTGTTTTATAAGTCTGGAAATCAGGTGGTGTTAGTCCTGCAAGTTTGTTCTTTTTCAAAGTTGTTTTGGATCTTCTAGGGCCTTTGCATTTTCATATGAATTTTAGAATCAGTTTTCACTTCAGGATTTTGGTTGAGATCGTGTTGAATCTATAGTTCAGTACAGAAAGAACTGACATTTAACAATATCAATTTTTCCAACGGATAAACAGGGTTTATTTCTCCATTTATTTAGCTCTTCTTTAATTTCTCTCAGGAATTTTTTGTACACAGTTTTGCATATTTTTAATGCTATCATAAAGTTTTTCTTAACTTCAATTTTGTACTGTTTGTTAGTATATAAAAATACAATTGATTTTCGCATATTGATCTTGTATTCTGAACCTTACTAAACTCATTCATTAATTCTAATAACTCTTCTACATTTCACCAAATGCTCTACATAAACAATCAAATCTCTACAAACGTAGTTTTACTTTTTCCTTTCCAATGTGGATGGCTTTTCTTTCTTTTTCTTGCCTGACTGCACTGGCTAGAACCTCTAATACAATGTCGAATAGAAGTGGTAAGAGTGGACATTTTTTTTCCAATTTTTTTAATTGCTATTAAATATACATAACATAAAATTTACTATTTTAACCATTTTTAAGCGTACAATTAAGTGGCACTGAGTACATTCATATTGTTGTACAATCATCAATATCATTCACAGAATTTTTTCATCTTGCAAAATTGAAACTCTATACCCATTAATAATAACTCCCTATTCCCCCAACACTGCAGGCCCTGGCAACAACCATTCTATTTTCTCTCTTTCTGATTTTGACTACTCGAAGTACCTCACTTAAGTGGAATCATACAGTATTTGTCTTTTTGTGCTTGGCTTATTTCATTTAGTATAATGTCCTAACAGTTCATCTATGTTATAGCATATCAGAATTTCCTTCCTTTTTAAGGCTGAGTATTCTATTCTACATATATATGACACTTTGCTTATCCATTCATCTGTTGATGGACACTTGGGTTGCTTCTATGTTTTAGTTATTGTGAATAATGCTACTATAAGCATGGGTGTACAAATACCTCTTCAAGACCCTGCTTTCAATTCTTTTGAGTATATACACAGAAGTGTAATTGCTGGATCATATGGTAATTCCTCTTTCAATTTTTTGAGGAATCGCAACACTGCTTCCCATAGAAGCTATACCATTTTCACACCTGTCTTTTTTCCTAATCTTAGGGAGATAGCAGTCTTTCATCATCAAATATAATGTTAGCTGTAAGTTTCTCAGAGATGTTCTTTGTCATAGTGAGGAAGTTCCCATCTATTCCTAGTTTGCCGAGACTCTTTATCAGGATTGTTTTTAATGCTATTCAGCATCTACTGAGATGATCATACAGTTTTCTTTTTTGTTCGTTAACATGATGAATTACATTGATTGGTTTTCTAATCATAAACCAACATTGCACTTCGGAATAAAGGTCCACTTGGTCATGATATATTTCTTCCTTAAATATACTGTTGGATTCAATTTGCTAAAATAACGTCTAGAATTTTTGCATTTATTTTCATGAAGGATATTGGTCTGAAGTTTTCTTTCACTAATGTCTTTTTCTGGTTTTGTTATCAGAGAAATGTGGGCCTCAAGATTGAGCTGGGCAACATTCTTCCTCTGCAATGTTCTGGAAGTGTGTGTAGAACAAATACACATATATCAATTATCTATTTAAAAAAGCTCAATGACACTCTTTTCTTTCTTTTTTTCAAGTTCTTTTCTGTTTCATTTTGGATAGTTTCCATAGCTTTATGTTCAAGTTCACTAACATTTTCTTCTGCAATGTCTGATCTGCCACTAGTCATAGTCATTGTATTTTTCATCTTAGACACTGTACTTTTCATTTCTGTAAGTTTGATTTCAATCTTTTTTATATCTTCCATGTCTCTCTTTAATTTTTAGAACATCAAGAATATAGTTAACTGTTTTAATGTCCCTCTCTGCTAATTCTACTATATCAGTTCAAGGTCAGTTTTGATTGGCTGATTTTTCTCCTCATCACGTTTTGTATTTTCCTGTTTCCCTGTATACCAGTTAATCTTTGATTAAATGCTAGACAATGCGAACTTTTTGGGGGTGATGAATATTTTGTATTTCTGTAAATATTTTAAAGCTTTGTTCTGTAATGACATTAAATACTTGGAAACAGTTATCCTTTTGGGTCCTGTCTTTAAAATGTGTTAGGACCAGACCACACATAGTTCACAGCTAAATATTCCCCACTACTGAAACAAGATCATTCTGAATACTCTACCCAATGCCCCATGAAGTACGAGGTTTTCCAGTCTAGATAGTGGAAAGGTACTATTCCCAGATGTGTGTGAGCTCCACGCACTGTTCTCTCTAATTCCCTCAGGTGGTTCTTTCTCTGGCTTCAGGCAGCTTTCCCACATGCATGAACCAACCAGTATTGTGCTGAATACTCAGAGGAGACTGCCCATGGATCTCTGGATTTCTCTCTGAATAGCTTTCTCCTTTTTGTTATTCTGTCCTGCAAACTCTAGCCACCTTGGACTCCCTGGATTCAAGACCATCTCAACTCTGGGAGTCCAGTGGGTTCCCCTCCCTACAACGCAATCTGCAAACTCTCTCAAACTGAAGTAATCATTGGGCTCATCTCATTTGCTTTCCATTCACTTCCTGTCCTTCATAGCCTAAAAACCACTGTTAGCTATTTTTGTCTTTTTTTTTTTTTTTTTTTTTTTGGTTATTTCAAGGAGAAAGTAAATCCAGTCGGTTATTCCAACCAAAAGCAGAAGTCCAGTATGGCTGCTTTTAAGGTTTTCTTGTTTGTTTGTTTTTAACATTCTAGAATTTGTATATAACATATATATATTATATACATACATAAAGTTCATTGGCTTCCTTTTTAAGTTTCTTGTTTGGAATTCCCTAAGCTTCCTAGAACTAATGATAGCATCTTCCAACATTTCCTGAAATTTCTCAGCTATTATCTCCTAAACTACCACTTTGCCTCCGTTCTATTAAGTCTTCTGGAGCTCTAATTAAATCAAAATAATAGGCTGGCAAAATTTGAATGATTTCTTTTCCGAGTTCCTGATTTTTTTAATGCATTCTTTTTTCAAGAAAAACATACTGAGCACCTACTGTGTGTCAGATACTGTCCTAAGCAATGCAGAAACAAAAACAAGAAACTAAATCTGTCACCTAAAATATTAGATACTGAGGTCTAGAAGAAGGGAGAAAGCAAACATTTATAAGATACTATATTAGGTTTTCAGATCAAGTTGCTATAGGAGCACAGAGAAGGAGTACCTAACCCAGACTGTTGAGAAGGTCAGGTAAGAGTATTTCTCAGAGAAGACATAAGTGCAGAGACTTAGAGATAAGAGGTTATATAGTATTAATATTATAACTATGAAAAAATTAAATCGCTAATATACTAGTAAATTTTAAAAAGAAAAATACTCATATCCATGTCTATTAAATGTTCTAATAAAAATAACTGAAAAATTATGAATTCCCAAAGTTTTACACTTATAATGTCCTGGTTTGGATTTCTCCAGCTTCATCTCACATCATTTTCCTCCTAGCTCTTTTTGTTCCAATCATACTAGACTCTTTCAGTTCCTCATATGATATGTCCTTTCCTGTCTTACAGACCTTCATTCATGCTGTTTTTGTGTGTGTGTAAAATGCTCTTAGCTTACCCCCTATGCCACTCATACTTTTGCCTTTTAAACTACTACTTTAAGGTTCAACTCAAATGTCACTTCCTCAAAGAAACCATTCCTGTTCTACACTAAGTAAAATATCCTTGTACACTACCTTAGCACCACATTTACTTCTTTAATAAAACCTATCATACTTATATCCTTATTCAGTGTATGCCTTCACCAATACTTTAGAAACTGTGGGCCGGTACCACAACTATCTTATTCACCACTGCCTAGACCTAGCACATAAGAACTCAATAATTATCAGTTCAACTAACTGTACCTGATGGTTTTAAACCTAGGAATTAACACACTTTAGGATAAGCAAACTAGTCTCTGAGAAGGTTACCCTTCTAACAACTTAATATAAGGAGAGCAATCACAGCTTTCAATGCTATCGCTTTAGTTACTAATACAAGACTGGACAAAAACCTCATTTTTAGTTACATAAATAAAAAATATTTGATATAGTCTTACCACTTGAAAAATAAATATTTTGTAAAAAGAACTTACCAAAATATTTTTCTTATGTCGTTTCTCCTTTATATGTTTATGAGCTCCCTGAATGTTTTCAATGTGAATTAAGCAAAGTTTGCATAGATAGCGGCAATTGGTATATTCTGGTGAGCGCTGAAAAGAAAAGTTTAAAAGTGCATTTTTTCAGAAACAAGAGAAGTAAATTTTTTACTATATATGTGAATGATACAATTATGTAAATATAGGACAAAAATAAGTACTGAAAGAATAAGTTTTTAAAACCAATCAGTACCTACATACCCAAGAGATAGTTGTTCTTTTCAAACAGTCATCATAGGAGATCATATACCAATTTTAAACAATATCATGATAATGCCAAACACGTTCAATACTTCTTATATAGTCTTTAGAATCCAGGTAAGATAAGAAAGGCAGCCTCACTACTTAGTCTTATTCTAACGCTATCCCAAAAGTTGGTTTCAAATTTTCAGTCTTTTTCATTACTAAAAAAAATAAAATCTACCCTCAAATAGGGGATTTCAAAAGAATGAAGTGCAAATATGGAAGACAATTTCAAAAGCTGAGTTCCAAAAAATTTCAATTAATCACAACCTCATGGGAATAAATGGATACCTTTTGAGTTAACTACTCTGAAGGGAACAATTTTGACACATGAAAAGTATCAGTCACAGTACTTTAGTCATACTATACATAAGTTTTCTCGAAATAATAAAACAACTTAGTAATTCCATAGTCCCTGTTATGTGCCAGGCATTACGCTAGGTGCGTCACATACAATTTGGCATTTTAATTCCCTAATAAGCCAAATAGATTGGTATTATCTTCCTTTTATAGACGTGAAAATAAAAGCTCATAGAAGGCCAGCCCCAGTGGCCTTGTGGTTAAGTTCGCCAAGTTCCACTTCAGCAGCCCAGGTTCAGTTCCTGAGTGCAGACCTACACCACTCTGTTAGCAGCCATGTTGTGCTGGCAGCCTACATACTGAAAAATAGACAAAGACTGGCATGGATGTTAGCTCAGAGCAAATCCTCCTCAGCAAAAAAAATTATAAAAAAGGGGCTGGTCCAGTAGCACAGTGGTTAAGTTCACACACACTACTTTGGCAGCACAGGGTTTGCAGGTGCGGATCCCAGGTGCAGACCTAAGCACTGCTCATCAAGCCATGCTGTGGCAGTGTGCCACATACAAAATAGAAGACTGGCACAGATCTTAACTCAGGGACAATCTTCCTCAAGCCAAAAGAGGAAGATTAGCAACAGATGTTAGCTCAGGGCCAATCTTCCTCAAGCCAAAAAAGGAAGATGGGCAAGAAATGTTAGCTCAGGGCCAATCTTCCTCACAGAAAAAAAAAAAAAAAAAGCTCATAGAGTTGGCAACTTTCACAAGAATACAACAATATTAAGCAGAAGACACTGAATTTAAATTTATGTATATCTGAATCCAATGCCAACACTCTACCCATAAGATTACACAATAAAAAATTACAAAAACGATACATATTGTATTTTAAAGCATTGTTTCTAGTGCCTTACACTGTATCTCAGATTGATCTTCAATAGGCTGCAACTCCTGACAAAAAGATTCTCTCACTGGAGAATATTACATGATTTCTTTAAACGGGAAACCTGCCCCAAATTTAGCAATGGCCCTGCCACAGGCCAAATTAAATATGCCCATCATTTACAGTGTATTAACTTTATAACAACCCTACGAGGATTCCCCATTTTACTAGCAAAGCAACCAAATCTCAAGGATTAAATAATGAGCCCAAAGCAACATGCAAATAGGAAAATTCAGCTCAATCTAGACATTGCAAGTCTTGAGTATAAAAATTCTTTCAAAGGGCCAGCCCAGCAGCACAGCAGTTAAGTTCACACGTTCTGCTTCAGTAGCCAACGGTTCACCAGTTCAGATCCCGGGTGGGGACCTACACACCGCTTATCACGCCATGCTGTGGCAGGCATCCCACATTTAAAGTAGAGGAAGATGGGCACGATGTTAGCTCAGCACCAATCTTCCTCAGCAAAAAGAGCAATGGTGGCAGATGTTAACTCAGGGCTAATCTTCCAAAAAAAAAAAAAATTCTTTCAAATCTGTCCTTATTGTGGTATAAATTAAGCCCTCAAAGAGACTTCTATCTCTTAGTTTTCAATCTCAACAACTTCTTAATTCACCAAATATCTTCTGAGCTCATACTGTATGTCAAACATTTTTCTAGGAGCTAGGGATAATAGTGTAAACAAAACAAATGAAAATTCCTCTCTTCACGAAATTACATTCTAGTGTAGTGAGACAGCTAATAAACAAACAAATGCACAAACAAATACATAAATAGGAATATGGGGCGAGGGGATTAACTGCTTTTAAAAATGAGGTCATCACTTAAGACCTTATTTATAAAGTGACTTAAAGAAAGTGAAGGATTGAGTCATGTGGATACTTGGGAAGAGATATTCCAAGCAGAGCGAAATATGAACGCTAAGGCCCTGAGGCAGGAATGTGCCTACCATATTTGAGAAACTGGGAAAAGAATAGTATAACTGCAACAGAGAGGTAATGGGGGCCAGGCCACAAGGCCCCTTGTAAAGACTCTGGCTTTTATTCTAAGTGTGAGGGGAAGGCCTTGAAGGTTTTGAGCAGAGAATTACAAGACCTAATCTGTATTTTAAAGGGATCATTTGCCTTCTATAGTAAGAATAGAAACGGAAAGAATTTATTGCCATTATGAGCATACTGCAATCATCCAGAAGAGAGATGATGTTGGCTTGGTTCAAGTGGTGAAACTGGCAAGAAGGGGTGGATTCACGAGTTGAAAGTATAAATACAGAACACCTAAATCTATGAATATTAATGAGGTCACTAAGGGAGTCACGAGATCACTCATCATATGAATTCTTCAACTGTAAAATGTTAGTAGACAAGGACAGGTCTGGATTCTTTTACTAAGAAAAGCTTGGTATAACACTGAATGGGAAGTCAGAAGGCCTGGGCTGACATCTCATTGACTTTGGATAAATCTCTAACACTGGAGCCTATTTCTATATCCTTACAATGAAATTTAAAAATTTCCCTACCTGGTAAAATAAGTCAATTCTACAAGCAGCTAATCTTTATTTAGGGCTTACTATATGCCAGGCACTGTGCCAAGCACTTTATTTGGATTATCTTTAATCCTCCTAACAACTCAATCAGCTAGGTGTCGTTATTTTTATTAACTCCTTTTTAATGATGAAGAAACTGAGGTTTAAGGAGGTTAAATAACTTACCTAATATTATCCAACCACTAAGTGGCAGAGCTACATCCAGTGAGTCCAAAACCACACCCTTAACCACTAAGCAAACTACATCTAATTACTGACCAACCACTAAGTGCAAGGCATTATATTAGGCACACGGCAAATGAGACAAAAATGTTCTCACCACCATGAGCTTCTAGTTTCACTGAAGAGACATATGAAAAATGTTTAAAAATTCCTTTATTATAGTTATATTTTATTTTACTTTTATTATTTTATTTATAAAAATATTTTATTTATTTTATTGAACAAATACACTAATAAACATTCTTTAAAGTTTCTACGGACCAGCTAGAATAAACATTTCTGGCCATGGACATTCTAGGTATTTCCTAGGCAATATTTAACACTTGCCATAGGTAAATTTACCCTCCTGATCTAATAGTTTGGATTTCTTCCTTCTTTGGTACTGGTTAAAAGTCTTCATCTCTACACTGTGAACCAAAGGACCTGATGAAATCAAAAGCAAGTTGGTAAGAATATTCTCAATGAGCGTCTAAAGCTGGTAAAGAAAAATGTTAATTAAGAGTATACTGGATTGAGTATAAGAGGTTTTGGAGTGCCTGAGAAACAAAGACATATCATAAAGAAAGAGGATTATAGACATCTATGCTGGGTATTTGCACACTGATTTTACACCACTGCTGTCTAAATTCAACAACAAATAAAATGTCTTCCATGCTTCCAAGCTTTTCTTTCACCCCAAACTGTTCTTTCCTACTATCATCATATCATATATTCATTCCACCCCAACTTCTTCCTTCTCCCAAGAATTGACCTTTCTGCCTTCATATCCTACATATGTTCCTATCCAGTCCTCTGCTTATTCTTCTTGAAAACACATTTTTCACAATTCCTTTATACATGCCATGTAATTTACCCATACCATCCTTCCCCAATCCACCTAGTCAACTCTAGCCACTCTGCAGACTCAGTTCCAATGTCCCTTCCTTATAAAGTGTTCCCCAAACTGAGTTTCCCAAGTTCTATACTCCAACTCAAGTTGGTCACTCCTTTGTCTAAGATCCCATTTTCAAACAATATTGTTATTATTACTATTATTATTTGCTTACGTTTTTCTCTAATTAGTAAATTCCTGGAAAAGTGGTATTATGTTCTTAAAAATGTCAGGCATGCCCCAATTCAACTTTTTATCACTAGATCACAGCACATGAAAGGCACTCAATATTTATCTTGACAATGCACAGATCCACAATAGCTACTAATTCCAGGCTTAGGAAAGAGAAAATGAAAGGAAAGATAGAACTAAGTAAAATAGCAAATTGCAAAAAAGATTTCCTTCTAACCAGGATCTTGTGAGACTAGCTATTTAACCCAAACCCTTTCCTACATATAGGCCTCTACTCCTTGATACGTCTTTCTATTTTCATAGGGTTACTACGATGTCATAAATTCTATTAATACCCAGGACTGCCTTTTTCAATTTAGAAATGATCTCATTTTTCTAAACTATACAAAATCATACCATATTTTTCTTATTTGTCAAGAATGATAACCTACTTCCTTGTATGCATACTCACAAATATTCCAAGTATCTAATAGTGAACAGGCTGATTTACAGTTTTTTCCCTCAATACCTAAGTCTTTTCAATGTTAAGGGTAGGAATGCGTATTTCTAAGTTAAGAAGTTAATTAGGGGCCTGACCAGTGGCACAGCAGTTAAGTTCACACATTTCACTTCAGTGGCCCAGGGTTCGCCGGTTCAGATCCCAGGTGCGGGCACGGAACCTCTTGGCACGCCATGCTGTGGTAGGCATCCCACACAAAAACTTGAGGAAGATGGGCATGGATGTTAGCTCAGGGCCAGTCTTCCTTAGCAAAAAGAGGAGGACTGGCGGCAGATATTAGCTCAGGACTAACTTCCTCAAAAAATAAAAATAAATAAATAAATACGAAGTTAATTAGTACTCAGGAACAACATACCAATGACTAGAACAGTTCTTAATACATAGTAGATATTTAGTAAGTATGGGAGAAAAAAGAGGAAAGGGAAAAAGAAAAGGAGGAAGTCTAGTACATCGTGTAGTATTTGCTAACTTATTTCTGTCACTCTGAATGGACTGTTAACTTCTAACGGGCAGAAATTGCACATTTTCACCAATATATTCCCAGTGCCTGGCACAGTACCCAGAAACATAACAAGTGCTCAGTACCTATTTTATGAGTAAAGAAATCAAGGCTCAGCAAACTTTTTCTGTAAAGGGACAAGGTAATATTTTGGTAAATATTTTATGCTCTGGTAAATAGTGGTATTTTATGCTTTGAGGCCCAAGGGCCAGATACTCTCTGTAGCAACTACTCAACTCTGTCATGATAGTACAAAAGCAGCCATAGACAATATGTAAACCAATGGGCATGGTTGTGTTCCAATGAAGTTTTGTTTATAAAAATAAGGGGCTAGATGTATTTTACCACAATTTAAAAAAATGAAACACGGAAAAACAAAAACGAAGGGCTAGCCATAGTTTGTAGACGCTTGCGGTGAATGAATGAAGTCAGATTCACAGATATAGGGATTTACTAAACAAGGGAAGGAAGGAAGAAAAGAGAGGAGAAGAGAAGAAGAAAGGAAAGAGGGAACTAAGGAAAGATGAATGCTATCTCTGCCTTAGGAATAGAAGAAGAAAAATAAAAAGAGCTGTGCTTGGGAAAGAACAGTTATGAAACACGCATTTTCCTCCAAATAACTAGAACAACATAGTATACTTTTTCAAGTCGAAAGATGTGATCTCTTTCTAAGCGTTCTTCTGCTTGTTTCAAGCCTAGCCTCTGCTCAGGTGTCAATGTAGATTCATCTATCACAGTGGCATTTTCTAAGTAATCCATCTCTGAAGAATTTTCTTTATTAGATTCATCATTCTTCATTTTACCTAGAAAAGGAAGCAATCACTTAGTTATCATCTGCAGAACTGGTAAATTAAAAAGAAATTTAATGGAAAACAGATATTTAATTCATACACATACAGAAAAAATATTCTTTCCTTGATTGCACAAGTTAGTATACCTGTGTAACACGTAAGTAAGAGATACATATGGTCAAAATTCACAAAGAAAAGTCTACTTCATAGGTCAAATGCCTACCCTATTCTTCTAACTTATCAAAAGAGACAAATACGACTGAGATTCACTACAGAAGGCAAACATAACTCTGAAGTAAATATGATAAAAAAGTTATTTTAAGTCCCAAAGATTAGTCACTAAAGTCACTTTAGTGACTTTATCACTATACACTAGCAACTAAAAGAATATATATACTCCAGACCACAGACCCACACCAGGCTCCTCCTTCTTTGCTGTCATTAAACTCATGGATCCCTCCACCACAGCAGTAGTTTTTTCTTTGCTTCTCTGCCTCCTAACTAGACTGTAATCTCTTGAAGACACAGACTATGTGCTTTCATTTTTGCATTTCCAGCACCTAGCAATATGTACCTGGTATACAGTAGGTTCCACCACCAGTGTGATTTTTAATTTTTTTTTAATTTATTTATTTGGTGAGGAAGATTGGCCCTGACCTAACATCTGTTGCCAATCTTCTTTTTGCTTGAGGAAGACTGGCCCTGAGCTAACATCTGTGCCAATCTTCCTCTATTTTGTACGTGGGATGCTACCACAGCATGGCTTGACAAGCGGTGTGTAGGTCAGCACCCAGGATCTGAACCCATGAACCCCGGGCTGCCAAAGCAGAGCATGAAAACTTAACCACTATACCACCGGGCCAGCCCACCAGTGTGACTTTTAAATACCAACTGAATCATGTTATTCCCTTGCTTAAAATACTTAAAAGGCTTTCAAAGAGTTCAGAATAAAGCTTAAACTCTCTAGCACATTACACGCAGTCCTTGCCCTCATGAAGGCAGTAAGCAGAATAAATACAATAATTCCAAGTTGTAGAAGGTGCTATAAAGGAAAAAAGCAAGTAACTGAGAGAGAAACTAACTTTAGATATGGGAATCAGGGAAGGCTCCTCTGAGATTTTAAGCCAAGATCTCAAGAAAGAGCCAAGTTGTCTATATTTCTAACCTTATATTCTACCCTAACACTTTTCTCTTTACTCATACCAAATGTGCTAGAATGGATCACTGCTATTTCAAGTCTCAACGCCCTTATATATGCTGCTCCCCCCACCATCAAGCCCCTCCCTACTTCAACTAGTACTGTTTACCTGTCCTGCAAAATTCAGCTTAAGCATTACCTGTTTCAGAAGACAATCTGATACTCTTTATATTCTCATAGCACTCTCTATTATCTCATATTTGCATAGCAATGTAATTTGTATTCATTTATCTATTTCCTATGTTAGATGATGGACTCCTTGAAGTTAATGACCAGGTCTTATGTAACTTTGTACTTTCAGATTTTAAGACAATGACTAGATCAGAGATGACACTTAATAAAAGTGTGTTGAATAAATACATTTGGATGTATGTAAAAGCACTTCTAAAAATAAATGTTTTATTAATTTATTTATTAATTTATTAGACATTTATTAATAATGTATTAATAAATGTCTCTCCACTCTGCCCTCAAAAGCCAATATATGCCATCTATAAGAACCCTGACAGTCAAATTCTACCTTTTGATAGTATTAATTTTCTGAACAAAGAAGAAATGGCGTGCCTCTGGAGGTGATGTGTCTCCTACCACAAGAGCACAGAAATTTCTAGAATAGGAAGGCAAACTCTTAGATAAAGATATTATAAAAAGGATTTAAACATGAGAAGTGTGGCTAGGGTAGCTAAATATTTCTTAAATTATCGTAAGGGTAACGCTGAAGAACCATGAGCAATGTGCGGTTGTATCCTAATATTTTGAAAAATAATTTAGTTTTTTAGTAACCATTTTATGATGGAAATGCTAAAGAAAAGGTGAAATCCTAGTTTTATTTCTATTTCATGAAAAAGGATAGGAGCAAGACAACTAATATTCTAACCTTCTTCTCTTTTCTATATGTGCAACTTGCCCTGCATGACAAGGTAATTAACATCAGCAAATCCTGTAAAATTATCATTTCTGCAAATATAAAGAATTAGAGAAAGTAACGAACCTTTCTTTAAAAATCAGAAATAAATGAAATTATTTACTTTCCTGAAATCAACATCAAAATAAAATATCAGGCAGAATTTCCCAAATTTTGTTCCACAAAACACTAGTTCCATGAGATGTTAATACTCTCACAAAACAACAAGAGTTGAAAACAGGTATTCAAACAAAAATCTGTACATGAATGTTCATAGCACCACTCACTATTCACAATAGTCAAAGGTGGAAACGACTCAAATGTCCATCACTGACAGATGGATAAACAAAATGTGGCATATCCATACAATGGTATATTATTCAGTTGTCTTAGTCAGCTTAGGCTACCATAACAAAGTACCACAGACTGGTAGCTTAAACAACAGAAATTTATTTTCTCACAGTTCTGGAAGCAGGAAAGTCCAAGATCAAGGTGCCAGCAGGGCCAGTGTCTGACGAGAGCTCTCTCCTTGGATTGCAGACAGCCACCTTCTCGCTGTGTCCTTACGTGGCCTTTCCTCAGTGCATGCAGAGAGAAATATCTCTCTCTTCTTCTTCTTATAAGGCCTCTAATCCTACCAGATTAGGACCCCATCCTTATGACCTCATTTAATCTTAATTACCTCCTAAAAGCTCTTATCTCCAAATACAATCACACTGGGAGCTAGGGCTTCAACACACGAAATTTGAAAGGAGACAATTCAGTCTATAGCATCAGTCTTAAAAAGGAAAGCAGTACTGATACATACTATAACACCAACGAACCCTGAAAGCATGGTAGTTAATGAAAGAAGCCAGACACATATTATATGATTCCATTTCAATGAAATATCCAGAATAGGCACATACATAGAAACAGAAGGCATATTAGTGGTTGTTAAAGGCTTAGGGAAGGGGGGATAATGGGGAGTAACTCTTAATGGATACAGGGCTTCCTTTTGCGGTGATGAAAAAGTTCTGCAATTGTGATGATGGTTGTACAACACTGTAAATGTACTTAACGTCACTATCTTGCACACTTAAAAATGATTAAGATGGTAAATCTTATATATATTTTATCATGAAAAAGAAGTTAAACTTGGAGTTACTATGTGACTCGGCAATTCCACTCCAATATACACATCATGGAGAAATGGAAACATACATCTACACAAAAACTTTTAAACAAATGTTCACAGCAGCATTATTCATAATAGCCAAAAGATGGAAACAATTCAAATATCAACTGATGAAAGGATAAACAAAATGGATATATCCATACAATGGAATATTATTCAGCAATAAAAAGGACTGATGTACTGATACATGTTCCAACATGGATGAATCTTGAAAACATTATGTTAAGTGAAAAAAGCCAGACACAAAAGGCCAGGTGTTGTATGATCCCATTTACATAAAACAGGCAAATCTATAAAGAGAGAAAGATTAGTGGTTGGCAGTAGCTAGGAGGAGGGGGTAATGAGTAGTGACTGATAATAGGTGTGGAATTTCTTTTGAGGGTGATAAAAATGTTTAGCAATTAGATAGTGGTGATGTCCACATGACTTTGTGAACAGTCTAAAAGCCACTAAACTATATATTTTAAAACAGCAAACTTTATGGCATGTGAATTACATCTCAATAAAATTATTATATAAAAAGGTAAATAAGAAAAATTAAAAATATGACAGATGGTGATAGAGAAAAAGTTACTATGGAAAAAAGTAAACAGGTAAAAGGAATAAGGAGTGTCAGAGATGGAGGAGGGGGTGGTAAATTTTAGATAAGTGATACAGCAAATATCTCACTGAGAAAGTGAAGAAGGTAAGAGAGTTGGCCACATGGACATCTGGGGGAAGAGTCTCCCAAGCAGAGAAAGAAGCAAATGTAAAGGCCATCAGGTGGACATTTGCCTTCACATTTGAGGAACGGCAAGGAAACTAGGCAATTTGAGCAGAGAAAAATAAAAGGTGATAAGGAGACGAATGAGCGCAGAGAAGTGGGAGAGTGCCACAGATCACATAGGGCCCTACAAGTCACTGCAAAGACACTAGCTTTTATTCTGAGGTATGGGAAACCATTGAAACATTCTAGACAGTACTAACATGATCTGAACAATTTTAACAGGATCATTCTGGCTGCAATGTTGAAAACACAATGAAGAGTGGTGTAAGTAAAAGTACGGAGATGAGCAGGTTATACTGCTCAAAAGCATGATCCTGACCAGCAACATCAATCTCATTCCAGAGCCTGTTAGAAATATAGTATCTCAGGCCCCACTCTAGACTTTCTAAACCAAAAATCTCTGGGAATGGAGTCCAAGAATCTGCATTTAATATGATTCCCAGGTGACTCATATGCAAATTAAAGTGTGAGAAGCCCAGATTTAGACTACTGTCCCCTCAAATAATCACCAGGCTCACTCTCTTACCTCTTTCCTTCAAGTATTTGCTCTAATGCCACATTCTTAGTGACAATTTAAATTTAAAACACTGCCACAGAATCAGAAGCATTATTCCCCATGACCTCTCCTGTTTTATTTTTCTCATAAAATTTACCACCACTTAACTTATTAAATACTTTTGTTATTTACCAAGTTTATTATCTGTCTCCTCTAATTTGAATAACAACTCCATAAGAGTAATGTTGTCTGTTTTGTTCATTGCTATATCCTGGTGACTAAATCAGTACCTGGCACATAGGAGACACCCAAAAAAATATTTAGTGAATGGGGCCGGCCTGGTGGCACAGCGGTTAAGTGTGCATGTTCCACTTCAGCGGCCCAGGGTTCGCCAGTTTGGATACCGGGTGTGGTCATGGCACCACTTGGCAAGTCATGCTGTGGTAGGCATCCCGCATATAAAGTAGAGGAAGATGGGCACGGATGTTAGCTCCGGGCCAGTCTTCCTCAGCAAAAAGAGGATTGGCAGCTGTTAGCTCAGGGCTAATCCTCCTCAAAAAAAAAAAAAAATTTAGTGAATGAATGAATGGCAAAAGGAAATATGGGAGAAGCGCTAAATGGGAGCCAAAGTTGGGCCTAATGAAGATTAGTCCACTAATCTCAAGTGGGCCTGAGATCAAATTTCTATAAAGCCTATTAAATCCAAATAGACAATGATCTAGATATAAAGGTTTTATTCTATTTAATTTACAAAGGGGCAATCTAATGAAAAATCATTAATTCAAATATTAACTTGGATTTTTTCATATGAGAAAAAAGTGTTAAACAATTACGTAAGAACATACTTCAAGGAAGATACTATACATATAAACATGAGAAGCACTTATTTATAAAAAATTTTTGCTATATTGTAAATCATTCTTACTAATTTGTTAAACCAAGCCTCCCAAAAGGAACTCTACTTAATCTACTAGCTTCCTTAAGCTATAGTTCAACTTGTTCTCCACGTTAACAAATCACAAAACTGCATTTAATTGCAGAACTAATAATAATAAAGAATACTCATTGCCATTGCATGCCTATGTGTCAGGTACAACATGAAACACTCTACTGGATTATTTCACTTAACCTTTATAACATAGGCAGCAGCATGTCCACTTTTTAAAAAACAAGGAAACTGAGACATGTTTTAAAGGATAAGAAGCTTATCCAAAATTCAAAGTTATTAAGTGGGGAAGATGCGATTCAAAACCTATGTGGTTTTACTCGAGCGCACACTCAATTATCTCACTGTCATCTCATTTATTTTGTTGCCTTTTAAAAAAATAATCTTTAAATCAGATTTTTCACTAACTCTAGTGATCACATCCTTGCAAGTGATTCATGCACAGTATTTCCCAACTTCAACCATCCCATACTATCACGTTTAGATTCCCCATATCTAAACACCAGTAGTACTATTAATTTTATAGTGTCTTTAAATTGACTTACTTTTTTTGGCTTTGTCTTAAGCCATATCTATAAAATAATGAAGTTCATATTTTTTCTTACACACATAAAGATACCTCTATATGCCATCGTCTGTGTACCACCAGAAATAAAAAAAGCTATTTCTGAACTCTTTACCGGTTTCTCAAACTATGATAAATAATGATTTAGAAATAGCTATTTTTCTGTTTAAACATCAGGGAAAGGCTTTATTCTCCTAGCCACAGAAACATCAGGAAAAAAGACTGCCAGGGAAAATTCATTAATTTAAACAAAGTCAGGATTAAAGTACTCAAAAGACATGGACAATATTTATAAACAATTAGTTAAAGCTAAGATCAAGGTCCCAAAAGAAAATGAATTTTACACTGATAGTTCTTAAGTACATACATTACAGCAGTGTCCTAACTAATCTGTTTCCACCCTTGTTCCTGTCAAAAGAATTTGTTGTACTATAGGCAAAAAGATAAAAAAATATATACTATCACTTGCTCTCTCACTCTCTGATCATAGCACTACCCTGCTTAAAACTCTTTAATGGCTTCTTGAAATACTCATAATAAAGTCCAAACTGTCTATCATGTCCTAAAAAGGTCCTTTATTCTCCAGCTCCTGTGTGCCTTTTCAGCTGCATCTTTTGCCACTTTCCTCCCCAATTCCCTGTTCCAGTCACACCGAATCTCAGTCATACTAGCAGTCTCATATTTATATCACGGATTTTCTCAAACCAAAGTCTAAATCACTCAATTAAATCATGTAGTTTCTCAACACTAAATTTTTGGCACTGAACTAAATCACCACTTTGCTTCTCCATATCACCCCCACCTAACTAGAAGCTTCCTTGAGGTTGTGTTTGTTTGGTTTTCCACTGTAAACACGTGCTTGGCATGTAATAGGAACTCAATACATACATGTTTGGTGAATGGATGAGCAATATATTACCAGGACCATTTAAAAACAGAGAGAGGGAGCGAGAGAGAATATGTGTGTGAGTCTATGTGTGTACATACCAACTACAGGAGCCATTAAGTTTATATTTGCACAGGGTTTTTAGCTACCATAATAAATAAAAGTTTCTTTTTCAGCTTAGAAGTTGTATTATTAATGTCCTTTTTGTAATTAAAGCAATTAAACTCAAACTAGGGATAACCTAAAGAATATCAGTACAGGAAAATTCCTCCAAAAATGTGACTCGGATAATCTAATTTGTACTTACTCAAATCATCCGATATGTCTTCAATTCCTGAAGCACTATCATCAGAATCAACAGTATTATCTGTACGTGTTTGCTGCTTCTGAGATCGTGGCGAGTTTTCCAGAGCAGATTTTTTTCCCTCTACAACATCACTATTCACTTTGTCCAAAGAAGTAAAGGAGCTTGGAATTTTTTTCCCAATCTGCTGTAATTCTGTCTGTCTCATGTTTTCTTTCAAAAGTAAACTGGGCACTTTCTCTGCTTCTGCTGGTGAACTGGGCGCCTTTTCTGATTTCATCTGAGAAATGGGTCCTTTTTCTGCTTTCCTCTGTGAACTAAGCGCCTTTTCTGCTGCTGTTGCCTGTGAGCTGGGTGCCTTTTCTGTTTTCACTGGTGAATTAGGTGACTTTGGTGATTTTTCTGCTTTTGCCTGTAAACTGGGTGCCTTTTCTACTTTTGCCTGTGAAACAGGTAACTTTTCTGCTTTAACCGGTGAATTAGGTGATTTTTTTGCTTTGCAATGACTTTGATCTCGAAGGACTAATCCCAAATCTTTAGGGCCCGGAACGTTGGCAGCATTTACTTTACATGATTTAACTTCTGTTTTTTCTATACAAATATCATTTTGCTTATTTTTTTTACTATTATTCCTATTTGGAGAGCTGGTCCCAATTTCTTTTATGGATTTATCATTTCTAACTTTCAAAGTTTGATTAGTTATAACCTTAACTGCTTTGTTTTCTTCAGAAAGAGCCCAAGCATTCTTCTTTGGTTCATGATTTTCATTTTTAGAGGTCTTAGACTCTTCCATTATTTGAAAACCTGCTTCTTTCCAATTGTGATACTGTAAAATGGCAGATTTCCAGTAGTCTGAATTGCTTCAAATCCAGTTTAGGCAAGCAAACTATTGGGTTAAAAAAAAAGAAAAACGTAAGATCTGTTATTTAAAATGCTATTTTTTAAAAATTGGTGAAACATAAGAAAAATTCTAAAATTTGTTCTCAAAACTGAAGAAATAGTAAAAACTAAAAATACTCGGAAAAGTACATGAGGAGTTAAAGCCTACTTAGTAAATTACAGCCAAATGCCCATAAAGGAGGTTCTAATGTAATTATGGCAATATGACATCAAAACAAGAGAATTTTACAAGTAGAACATTGTTTTACATTACGAAGAATTTCATCTGAAAGGAAAATAAAACCTGCAATTGATGCACCAGAATTAACATAAAAGGAAATGGAACAAAGAAAACACAAGAATTCCAAACTATATACAACATATGGAATCAGTTTATGGAAGTCTAAGTGGTGTGATCTTGCCCACATGACTTTCCTACTAAACACCACCTATTTATACCACTTACCTACTTCAAATTTGACTCTCTAAACATGGAGAAACAATGTCAATGGACTTTCTCTACCTCAAGTATAAAGGAGTTTAAACTCTTCTGAGGTAAGAAAAATTTAAAAAGCAATAGAAACCCAGAGTTAAAAAGTGATAGTAATATTTTATATGGTATTATAATGGTGATACATGTCATTATACACTTCTCAAAACCCACAGAACATGTACCACTAAGAGTAAACCCTAATGTAAACTATGGAATTTGTGTGATAATTACATGTCAATATAGGTTCAGTGATTGTAACAAATGTACCACTCTGGTGTAGGAATGGTGATAGTGGGGGAGGCTATTCCTGTGTTGGAGAAGGGAGTATATGGCCACTCTGTACTTTCTGCTGAATTTTGCTGTGAAATTAAAACTGCTCTAAAAAAAGAATGTTTTTTTAAAAAGATGATAGTAAGAACACTAAAATCAGTCAGAACCCTTTTTGTTCTAAAATATAATACGGACAATTATGCATTTTCCACAGAGCACACACTATAAAAAATGAAAATACTGAATTTTGTTAAATTATTTCTGTATTAGAAATACCTTACATACCAGATTTTACGGAAATCAGGATGTTTTTACTGGTCACTTTGCCCTGTATGCCTTAAATTCAGACCTATGTCTCTAAAGAAAGATTAATAATATGAATAAAAATTAGAGTCAGCAAAAGCAAACTGCATGTAGAACCTTTGATTTCACTTGGTTAATTTACTAAATTACAAATTTGGGCAGTTGACACCTCTAATCATATAACTATATATTGCATAAACACAGAAACATTACATAAAATAAAAACCTCAGAACACAAGTCATTTACACCCATCTATCTGTGTTTATGCCAAAGCTTATTTCCAAAAAAGGGAAGAAAAAAATAAATAAACTTACCTGGTTATGTCTCCACTGAAACATCTTACTCAACTTAGACCTAGCGTTTATAATTCCTGTTTATGGGACAATTCTCTGCCTTAATCTCTGTCCAGGTTAACATTGTCTTTTATTAAAAAAAACTTACGAGGTGCTTCTTTCTAAATTATTTCACAAAGTAATAATTTAAGAAATTATAATAATTAAAATTTAGGCCAAAACCATACTAGATTTCCATCATTAATTTCTTTTTTGACTAACATTATTTTCCAGTAAAAAGCTATAGCACTTTTATCTATAAAAGAATGCTTCTGCTCCCCGTTTTTGGATATTTGAATTTATTTAATTAATGCATTTTGCTTTCATTATTCTTGATAAGGTGTTTTATAAAACTGTCAAAACAGATGTCAAATATATGACTGCACCTAAATTCTTGTAGAAACTGCCACATGCTCCTAATTTTAAAAATAAAAATGGGTTCTATTTCTAAAAGATCAGTTTTACCTTATCCAGTATAACTGGATATAATTCAATATATTAATATATAAAAATACAATTCAAAATATTTTAAATTTTATAATGCTATTCTATGATAACGACTCTAGTAATTTTGTAGATGTCATCTTACTGACAAAGAAAGACTTGATAAACAATAAAGACTTGATATAACAACGCTGATCCACAATTCTGTTTATAAAACTGTTTTGATGCACTGTTCCTCCACTCAAAAAGAAAAAACTATAAATCAAGTTTGTATAAATAAATTAAAACTACAAAGATTTTTAAAAATTAAGGTACTTAATATAGTTAAACGCTAGTGAGGAGTTCAAGAATCAGAAAATTGCCAGGTTTCACTTTAAGTGAGTAATCTGTTTCATATGACTAAAAGTACCTTTAAATTTTTAACAGGAACGATGTGTTATGAAAAAATAGACTATACTTATTTTCTAATCTTCCCCATCTTTTAAGAGTAGCAAATGTCCTATTGTTTCAAAACAAAAAAGTGTGGTAATTTTATAGCAAAATTGCTATTTTTAACTTTTTCTTTTAAGCCATCAACAGAACAAAATTTTCCCAAAAAACTCATAATTCCTAGAAATGACATTCTCTCTGAAGAGAGAGGGTTTTGAAAATAAGGTGCATTGCTTCCCAGTGCACACTCATAGCAAAATTGGCTGAACCAAATTAAAAGATGTCAGACTCACTTTTTAGTTCCTGGTTACATTTTTAGAATGTGGTAAATGAGTAGTAAATGAGATTCTAATCTTACATAACCAATTATTATCAAGAAATTACAAACAATGTTTAATAAATTTCTTTTTAAAAAGTATTTGAATATAGAAAACGGTTGGTATTTAGAATGTATTTCATTTCATTTTTAAATAAATCATTGAGACATTAGTCTATTTCCTACTTCTAGTTCTAATCATCTCTCTCTCTTCCTTGAATCCTTACAAATGCCTACCACAATGCTGCCTACTTAGGAGACATTCAAAATCACTAGCAATTAAAAGAATATCTACTCCAATCTCATGTTTTCACATTCCTCTTTTCCTGCTGCAAACTTGAAGTCTTCGGCAAAAACTGGAAGTGTTCCGTGAGAAGTTTGTCTTTTTTTTTTTTAAAGATTGGCACCTGAGCTAACAACTGTTGCCAATCTTTTTTTTTTCCTTTCTGCTTTTTCTCCCCAAATCCCCCCAGAACATAGTTGTGTATTTCAGTTGTGGGTCCTTCTAGTTGTGGCACATGGGATGCCACCTCAGCATGGCCTGATGAGTGGTGCCATGCCCGTGCCCAGGATCCAAACCAGTGAAACCCTGGGCCGCTGCAGCAGTGCATGCGAACTTAACCACTCGGCCACAGGGCCAGCCACAATGAGAAGTTTTTGATGTCTTTCTATAATTTCCATCATTCAACTGGCAGACTGGCCTACAAGTTCTGGGGCCTTGAGACTCAAGACTTGTTTAGGTGCACTAACTAAGAAAGTTTACCTGCAATAACTTTTGCATAACTAACAGAGAACCTAATCACAGCAATAACTATACTCCTCAAGTAATCCTTCCATGGGAGAGACAAGGAAACTACTGTAAGGCATAATCATAAAAAGTTATCAGAAGCTGCTATTGCTTTACCAAAAAAAATTACAAAATGAACCAATTTCAGCTAAGGCCTCCAACCACTGAGGCCTACCAGCTACTGAATGACCCTGTACAAGAAGACATTGACCCTCTCTGAGTCACAGATTTCTATACTATATAATGAGTGGGTGAACCAGGCTATCTTTAGAGTCTACCCCAACTAAAATGTTATGATTCTATGTAAATCCTGAAATACAGTGATGCTAATGTTATACTGGTTCTGATAATTTTACAAGTTATAGAAAATTTCCAGGAATCCCTCAGGCTCCATAAAGAAACATAGAATTTGTATAGATGTTAACTAGACTTACTGTGGTGATCATTTTGCAATACATACAGATATCAAATCATTATGCTGTACACCCGAAACTAACATAATATTCTATATGAACAATACCTCAATCAAATAAAAAAAAGAAAAAAAAAAGACAGCGGGGCCAGCCCTGTGGCCGAGTGGTTAAGTCCGTGCCCCACGCTTCAGCCGCCCAGGGTTCGGATCCTGGGCACAGACATGGCACCGCTCATTAGGCCATGTTGAGGCAGTGTCCCACATGCCAAAACTAGAAGAACCCACAACTAAAGTATACAACTATGTACTGCGGGGATTTGGAGAGAAAAAAGCAGGGGGGAAGAAAAAAGATGATGACTGGCAACAGTTGTTAGCTCACGTGCCAATCTTTAAAAAAAAAAAAAAGACAGCATTTGTAGACAATGTTCTCTATGGAAAAAAGCTTGCTAAGCAAAAGGAGTACACATAAACTAAGACTCTAGAGACGGAATTACTATACAAGATACGTGCTTAATAAATTCTAAATGAATATATTACTAAACTTTTTTTTTTTTTAAGGAACATTAGCCCTGAGCTAACTGCCACCAATCCTCCTCTTTTTGCTGAGGAAGGCTGGCCCTGAGCTAACGTCCATGCCCATCTTCCTCTAGTTTATACGTGGGACGCCTGCCACAGCATGGCTTGCTGAGCAGTGCCATGTCCACATCTAGGACCCAAACCAGCAAACCCTGGGCCGCTGAGAAGCAGAATGTGCACGCTTAACCACTGTGCCACCAGGCCGGCCCCTTATTAAACATTTTAAAAGTCACTCAATGCTTAATAACTATATAATCTGGCATATGCTGTTGGTTATTTTTAACACTGAAATATTAGCAATAATAAACCAAGCTTAAAATATTAATTACCTTTAAGGCAGTAGTTCTCAAATTTTAGCATTCATTACAAGCACCTGGAAGGTCTCATTCCCAGAGTTTCTGATTCAGTAGGTCTGGGATGGGAGCCTGAGAATTTGCATTTCTAACAAGTTCCCTGGTGATGCTCATGTGGCTAGATGGGGAGCACACTTGAAGAATCAGTGCTCTAAAGAGTGGCTCTGAAAGTAGAAGTGAAGGGAAACCACAATCCATACAATCTTACACACGATGAAGAATTTGATTCACATCAGTCACTCCACTAGAGTGTAATCTCCAAGAGGTAAGAAACCATTTCTGACTTTGCTTACCATTATATCTTCAGTGCCTGTCACAGTGCCCAGTACAAAATAGACACTCAATTTGTTAAATGGGTTAATGAAAAGTTAGCTTAAATTATTTTTAATTGTTCGCACTTTAAAAACAAAATATTATAAATCCAAAAGACGCTTAGTTGCATCATACCCTATATTGTCTACTGTAACTAGAAAATGTCTCCTTTCCAGAAAGCCTTCCCTAATCCATCCCCCACCCAGGGTGGGCTCAGATAAGTATGCCTCTTTCTATGAACTTTGCTCTTACCTTTCTCATAACCCTTAGCACTTAATACTTTTCACATGTTTACTTCCTATTTGGACTTTAGGGATTTGCTTTTCCAGTTTGCTTTTTATAAAACAAATACATTTACACAGTTCAAAAAGTCAACAGTACTACAAGGCAAAACAGTATTCTCCTACCAACTACCAATCTCTCTCCTCAGATGGAACTACTTTCAACTCTTTCAGCTGTTTCTTCTGAGATCTATCTCCATATTTCTGGATTACATGTTTAAGCTGCTATTTCTTATTTTGTTTTAGCTTTAGAAATTACCTACTTACTTCCCATTATGGAAAAGGATTTGGCTGTCTCAAACACTCCCCTAGGGACAGACAGAATTGCACAGACTCACGTTCTCATCCCACCCCCGTCCTCCCAGAATGATTTTAATACGGCATGCCAATATTATTCATGGCTGAGCCAGATTTTATGGATAGTTTTCAGGATGTCCATCAAAATTCATTTTCTCCTTTTTCCTGGGCACATGGCTAGACTACATTTCCCAACCTTCCCTGCACTTAGCTGTGTCCTTAAGATCAAGTTCTTAGCACCTCCATGTTTTCCCCTTCTTACTGGATAAAATTCTGAATCATCTATCTTCAATCATACAGCCAACAATTATGTTCCAGACCAGTGAGTCTCAAACTTTTGTGAATAGGAACCAACTAGTTCCTAAATGCAGATTTTGATTCAGTAGGTTTGGAGTGAGGACTGACATCCAACATTTCTAACATACCCAAAGTCCCGCACTTCTAGCTTTTGATCATACCTTTGGCTGGACAACACAATCAATGGAACTAGGGCTTCCAAATGACCACACAAAACTACTCATCTGGATCTGGTGACCACTTACCTAGCAACTATTACATGACAAAAATAAAACTCTTTTTTTAAGCCACTGTATTACCAGATCTCTTTGTCATAGAAGCCTAGCCTTCTGACTTAAGTAATATATATACACTATAATCATACTTCCCTTTTGGTATACTTTTCAGTTTTACCTGGAATTAATCATTGCCTCATTTTTCTTAAGTTCTTTTTATATACCTATCAACAATTCATTGACAAAACTGTAAATCTTCTCTCAGTATGTTCAAACACATCACGTAATCTATGTGTTTGTTTTTGTTGCTGTTGTTCTCTCTTCTTGGCCTGGTTTTCTCCTGACCTGGAGCTCTCTGGTGATTACCAGACTTTCACCACAGTTGTCACCGGAGACTTCCTTTCACTATCATCCTACCAATTGCCATCCACTCTCTCAGGCTGACTCTTTTGTTTTCCTCTTCCATGATTTACTCCCTCTTTATCGATGGAGCACATCTTCCAGTAGCTTTCCAAGAAAGGAAACATGAAAGACACTAAAGAAAATAATTATGTCCCCCTTCTCACATTTCATTCTGTGCACAGGAATATCCATTATCATAACATTCCTGACTTCTTTCCACTCCCCTCATTCATTCCTTTCCTAAGGAGTAGGGTAACTTATTTCATCAGTGAGTTTGGAAAAATGATCTGGGCAAAATTTAGCATCTTCCTCTCTCCTTCATCTTTGCATCCAGCTGTTCACAAAGAAATTTCTACTCTCTTATTCATACTCTAACACTTAACATGTACAAGCACCGCACAGGGCCTGTAAGTTGTTCAGATCTGCCTGTGCCTTAGTGGGTAAATCTAATTCTGGCACTGAGGATTAGCAAACCACTTGAAAATGTAAGTCCCATTCTCCAAAGTGACCCTTATCCATAATAAAAATAATATTCTGGTCTCCATATGCTTCCTTTGTCTCTCTTAATTTGTTCAGAATTCAAGAAGGAAAGAGATTGCTATTTATTGGACCTCCTTAAGCCCCAGTAGGAGGTAAATTTTATAAGACTTTCCATGTCTGAAATGTCTGTATTCTATCTTCATATTTTTAGTTAGGTTTAAAATTCTAGATTAGAAATCATTCAGGCAAAGTCTTACAGGTATTGTTTCAATGTTTTCTAGTTTCTAGGATTACATTGAGAAAATTACGCCATTCTTATTCTTCACTTTTTTTTATTGAACTGTTCTTTAATTTATGGAAACTTTTAGGATATTCTCTTTGCCTCAGTGTTCTGTAATTTCCAAGTGATATGCTCTGGTGCAGATATTTCCTCATTCATTTTGCTGGGCATTCAGTTGGCTCCTTTAATATCTAAATCAAGTCTTGCACTTTCAGAAACTGTTTCTGGCATTGTGTCTTCTATAATTTCCTCCCTTTCATCTACTCTGTTATCTTACTATAGCTCCTGTTAATTGGACTTTAGGCCTCCTACACTGATCCTCCAATTATCTTACCTTTTCTCTCCATTTTCCATCTCTTTGTTCTCCTTCCTGGGTGATTTTCTCAACTTTATCTTCCAACTCTTCAAAACTTGGTGAGGGGCAATCGGGGAAACCTATCATATTTTCATTTCTTTTCTTTTTTTTTTTTTTTTAAACAACAGACGTTTATCGCTCACAGTTCTAAAGGCTAGAAGTCCAAGATCATAGAGCTGGCATGGTTGAGTGAGGGCCCCCTTCCAAGTCACAGACTTCTCCCTGTATCCTCACATGGAGGAAGGGAACATTTCTAAGAACTCTCGGATTATTCCTTTTTACAGCACTCTGAACTTGCTCATGGTTACCATCTCATTTCTGAGGACACCAATAGTTTTTCTGAAACTTTTTTCTGCTTCCTGTATTGTTTCCTGAGTTCCTTATTTATTTGTTTTCTTCTCTATTAAGCAGACTAAATATGAATAGGAGTCTTAAAAGGAAGAAAGATACAGAAAAAAATGTGAAAAAATAATAGCCAAAAACTTCCCAAATCTGATAAGATACACAATTATACATATCCAAGAATTACAATGAACTCCAAGCAGAATAAACTCAAAGAAATTCATACCCCAAGATACATTACTGTTAGATTGTTGAAAACCAGAGACACAGAGAATTTTCAAAGCAGCAAGAGACAAGGAACTTCTTAGGCACAAAGGATCCACAATAACATTAACGGCTGAGCTCCCATCAGAAACCATGAAGGCCAGCAGTCAGTGGGATGAGATATTTAAAGTCCTGAATGAAAAAAACTTTCAACTAAGTATTTTCTAGCTTTGCAGCAAAACTATCCTTTATGAATAAAGGAGAAATCATGACATTTCCAGATAAACAAAAGCTAAGAAAGTTCATTACCAGTAGACTTGCCCTACAAGAAATGCTAAAGGGAGTTCTTAAGACTGAAATGAAAGGACACCAAACAGTAACTCAAAGCCACAAGAAGAAACAAAGGACCCTGGTAAAGGTAACTGCTTAGGTAAATATAAAAGCCAGTATCACTGTACTTTTGGTTTCTCTTTTTTTTCCTACATTATTTAAAAGGCAAATGCACAAAAAGACAATTATAAATCTATGTTAATAGGCATGCAATACATAAAGATGTAATCTGTGACAATAACTATAAATGAGAACGCACAGAGACGTATAGGAGCAGAGTGTTTGTATACTATTGAAACTAAGATGGTGTTTCTCAAACTAGGCTGTTATAAACTTAAGATACTAGTTACACTGTTATCTCCAACAACCACTCAGAAGCAAATCTTTCCTTATCAGTAATTACTTTAAATGTAAATAAATTAAACTCTCTAATTAGAAGCAGAGATTGGCAAACTGGATTACAAAATATGATTCATCTATCATCTATCTGTAAGAGATTAACTTTGCATACAAAGAAACATAGAGGTTGAAAGCAAAAAGATGGAAAAAGATATTCCACGCAATACAGGCACGCCTCATTTTATTGTGCTTTGCTTTATTGCGCTTTGCAGATATTGTGCTTTTTTTACAAATTGGAAGTTTTGTGGCAACTCTGCATCAAGCAAGTCTACTGGTGCCGTTTTTCCAACAGCTTTTGCCCGCTTCATGTCTCTGCGTCACATTTTGGTACTTCTTGCAATACTTCACACTTTTCTGTTATTATAATATTTGTTATGCTGATCTGTGATCAGTGATCTTCGACGTTACTATTATAATTGTTTTGGGACACCACAAACCGTGCCCATGTAAGATGGAAACCTAATCGATAAGTGTTGTATGTGTTCTGGCCATTCCCTTGTCTCTCTCTCACTCTCCTCGGGCCTCCCTATTCTCTGAGACACAACAATATTGAAATTAGGCCAATTAATAACCCTGCAGTGGCTTCTGAGTGTTCAAGTGAAAGAAAGAAGAGTCACGCATCTCTCATTGTAGATCAGAAGCTAGAAATGATTAAGCTTGGTGAGGAAGGCATGTCAGAAGCTAAGACAGGTCAAAAGCTAGGCCTCTTGTGCCACACAGTTTGCCAAGCTGTGAATGCAAAGGAGAAGTTCTTGAAGGAAATTAAAAGTGCTACTCCAGTGAACACGAATGATAATCAAAAACAAATCAAAAAGATTTGTTTTCATAGACATAATACTGCAGGTTGGGTTCAAGACCACTGCAATGAAATAAAGCAAATGTCACAAAAAAGTGAGTCACACAAATTTTTTGGTTTCCTAGTACATACAAAAGTTATGTTTACGCTATACTGTAGCCTATTAAGTGTGCAATAGCATTATGTCTAAGAAAACCATGTACACACCTTAACTAAAAAACACTTTATTGTTACAAAGTGCTAATCATCATCTGAGCCTTCAACAAGGTGAAATCTTTTTCCTGGTGGAGGGTCTTGCTTGATGTTGATGGCTGCTGACTGATCAGGGTGGTGGTTGCTGAAGGCAGGACGGCTGCGGCAATTTCTTAAAATAAGACAGCAGTGAAGTCTGCCGCATCTATTGACTCTTCCTTTCATGAACGATTTCTCTATAGCATACGATGCTGTTTGATAACATTTTACCCATAGTAGAAGGTCTTTCAATTCAGAGTCAGTCCTCTCAAACCCTGCTGCTCCTTTTATCAACTAAGTTCATGTAATATTCTAAATCCTTTGTTGTCATTTCAACAGTCTTCACCGCATCTTCACCAGGAGTAGATTCTATCTCAAAGCCACTTTGCTCATCCATAAGAAGCAACTCCTCATCCATCACAGTTTTATCGTGAGATTGCTGTAATTCAGTCACATCGGCAGGCTCCACTTCCAATTCTAGTTCTCTTGCTACTTACACCACATTTGCAGTTGCTTCCTCCACTGAAGCCTTGAACCCCTCAAAGTCATCCATGAGGGTTGGAATCAACTTCTTCCAAACTCCTGTTAATGCTGATATTTTTGTCCTTTTCCCATGAATCATGCCATGTTCTTAATGGTATCTGGAATAGTGAATCCTTACCAAAAGGTTTTCAGTTTTGCCCACATCATCAGAGGAATCACTATCTGTGACAGCTATTTACAGCCTTACAAAATGTATCTCTTAAAATAATAAGACTTGAAAGTCAGAATTACTCCTTGATCTGTGGGCTGCAGAATGGATGTTGTGTTAGCTGACATGAAAACAACACTCATCTCATTGTGCGTCTCCATCAGAGCTCTTGGGTGACCAGGTACATTGTCAATGAGCAGCAATAATTTGAAATGAATCTTTTTTTGTGAGCAGTAGGTCTCAACAGTGGGCTTAAAATATTCAGTAAACCATGGTGTAAACAGATATGTCCAGGTTTTGTTGTTCCACTTACACAGCATAGGCAGAATAGATTTAGCATCTTTCATAAGGGCCTATAGGATTTTTTGGAATGATAAATGAGCACTGGCTTCAACTTAAAGTCACCAGCTGCATTAGCCTCTAACAAGAGAGTCAGCCTCTCCTTTGAAGCTTTGAAGCCAGGTAATGCCTTCTCCTCTCTAGTTACGAAAGTCCTAGATGGCATCTTCTTCCAACATGAGGCTGTTCTGTCTACCCTGAAAACCTGTTGTTTAGTGTAGCCACCTTCATTAATTACCTTAGCTAGATCTCCTGGATGACATGCTGCAGCTTCTACATCAGCACTTGCTGCTTCACTTTGCCCTTTTATGTTTCGGAGACAGCTTCTTTCCTTAGACTTCATGAACCAACCTCTGCCAGCTTCAAACTTATCTTCTGTGGCCTCTCACCTCTCTGAGCCTTCCTAGAACTGAAGAGAGTTAGGGCCTTACTCTGGATTAGGCTTTGGCTTAAGGGAATGTTGTGGCGGTCTGATCTTCTATCCAGACCACTGCAGCTTTCTCCATATCAGCAATAAGGCTGTTTTGCTTTCTGAGTATCATTCATATTCACTGGAGTAGCACTTTTAATTTCCTTCAAGAACTTCTTTGCATTCACAGCTTGGCAAACTGTGTGGCACAAGAGGCCTAGCTTTTGGCTTGTCTTGGCTTCTGACATGCCTTCCTCACCAAGCTTAATCATTTCTAGCTTCTGATCTACAATGAGAGATGCGTGACTCTTCTTTCTTTCACTTGAACACTCAGAAGCCACTGCAGGGTTACTAATTGGCCTAATTTCAATATTGTTGTGTCTCAGAGAATAGGGAGGCCCGAGGAGAGTGAGAGAGAGACAAGGGAATGGCCAGAACACATACAACACTTATCGATTAGGTTTCCATCTTACATGGGCACGGTTTGTGGTGTCCCAAAACAATTATAATAGTAACGTCGAAGATCACTGATCACAGATCAGCATAACAAATATTATAATAACAGAAAAGTGTGAAGTATTGCAAGAAGTACCAAAATGTGACGCAGAGACATGAAGCGGGCAAAAGCTGTTGGAAAAACGGCACCAGTAGACTTGCTTGATGCAGAGTTGCCACAAAACTTCCAATTTGTAAAAAAAGCACAATATCTGCAAAGCGCAATAAAGCAAAGCACAATAAAATGAGGTATGCCTGTTTGTGGGTAAATACACTGACAGAATTTTTATGATCAAAGGCATACAGAACTGTGCCCCCTTCTCTCAAAGCCAGTTTTGGTATAAATGGGATTTCCAAACTAAATTATCTACTCACTCAAAGCCTGATTATGTAGGTTTCCTGGATTATTCAAGTCTTTTCCTTCTTTGTTCATCTGGTAAGCCTTTTGGCCATTTTATTACATATTAAAATTTTCACTGGCAATGGTCAAAAGAAGTTTAAGTTATGCTTCTTTTCACAAGCGATTTCTTGGTTAAAACAGTCTGCGACTGCCAATTGTTTTTTTGTGTTCTTTTCTAATAAGATACAGAGATTACCCAAACCACACTTTACTCTTTTTTCTTATAAACAAATAATTAAGAACTAGCTCCAAATGTGAAGAGTTCTGTGATGCAAGATACACCAGAGGGAACTTGATTCTTCCGTTATCAAGCAGCTCCTGCGTATTTATTCATAATAATATACCTAACTTTTTTTTACTTTCCACTATTAGCAAAACATGGGACGGAATAGTGCTGGTCATCTTTGTTTATATTTCATTTACCAAAACAAGTCACATGGCTGCACCTAACTTCAAGGCAATAAGGTACACAAATCTCAGAAGGCCTCAAAACAAGAAAGTAGTAACAATGCTTATGACATTAGTACAAGGTGAAATATGGCAGCCTGTTTGTGTCAATGAATGTTACTATTTCCCTCCAACGCTTTTGTTCAGGGCTGACTTTATGGACATGTAATCTGTGCAGTCACACAGGGTGCTCCATGGTTAGAGAGACCCTGTGCAAAGCTCTGCTGTCACCATCTTGAAATTCTTAATAATTTTGTCTGAATTTGTGTTTTGTAGTGAAGTCTGATGGGACAATGGAACATGCACATGAGCAGAGGTGATACATGCAAAATGCACATCTGCAATTCCTTTCCACCTCATTCTCATATAGCTTTGGTGATGCCCCCTGAGCACAGAATTCCAGTGGATCCACGATGTGTGGGAGTTCAGCAAGACTCAAAGTGAGTACAAGGTAAGCATACTGTCTACAACTAAGTAAGCAGGGGTGCTGACAGCCCAAGAAGCTGTATTTTCTGTTTGAACCATAACTTGCTTCAAACACAGAAGACAACAGTATTCTAAGAAACATGAATGACAAAAAAAACTATCATACCTTTTCTTACTCGTGTTACTTCCCTGTATTAACCAACCACTTATGCTAAAAGTGATGATACTGAAAGATAGGGAAAGATAGAGCAAGCCACGGTTCCTTTTCCTTTCAGTCTTGCCAAAGACAAAGGGAGAGAGCGCTAGTAGAATGTGCAAGTACAACACGTGAAATAAAAACAACAGAGTAAGTTTTGTGCAGTGTACCTCCTGTTCTGGTAAGAACGATATATATATATATATATATATATACAATTATGTAGAATTGCTTTGAAATACCAGCAATTCTACACAAGAGTAAAATGTTCTTGTATTTGCATTTAAAAATGGCATTATAGGGGCTGGTCCGGTGGCGCAGAGGTTAAGTGCACACGTTTGGCTTCGATGGCTCGGGGATGGCCGGTTCAGATCCAGGGTGCGGACATGGCACTGCTTGGCAAGCCATGCTGTGGCAGGCATCCCACATATAAACTTGAGGAAGATGGGCATGGATGTTATCTCAGGGCCAGTCTTCCTCAGCAAAAAGAGGAGGATTGGAGGCAGATGTTAGCTCAGGGCTAATCTTCCTCAAAAAAAAAAAAAAAAATGGCATTACACAATATAAAGATGAACAGTAAAATTTATGCCTAGTAATTTTAAATTTCAATTCTTTATTTAGAATATTAAAAAGTAAATAAAAAAGACCATGACAAGTTGAGAAAAAGGTCACAGAAGAAAGAGAAAAGCTTCATATTTTAGTAACTTTAATGGCTCTTTTCCCTGCTTTTTGAACAAGGGGCCCTGCATTTTCATTTTGCACTAGGCCTTGCAGATTATGTAGCTAAGCCTGCATTTGTTCAGGTAAACAAATATAAATCAGGAATTAATTTTAACAAAGATTATTTGTCAACATTCACATATAAGGCACTGGGTTAAAAGCTGGGAATACAAAGATAAATAATGGGCTCTTGTCTAAAAGAGGATATAGTCATATAAACAAATAATGACAATATTATGTGACACATGCTATGGAAACCCTGAGTAAAGAGACTAAGAAAAGCTTTCATCATGGAGATGATAGCTGCACTGAGAAAGAATTTCCTACTTGGGAGATGGAGTGAGAAGAAATAGCTCTACTAGATAAGACTTGTATGTACTAAACAAAATGTATTTATAAAATATCATAAAATAGCATGCATAATGATGAATACAGGAGATGAACTGGGAGTGTAAATTGGTGCACACATTTGCATACCAAGTCAAGTTTAGACTTCAGGAAAGAGAAGCTATAGATTTTTTTAACATAAGATTTTATATTTTATTTTTTTAAGATTGGCCCTCAGCTAACATCTGTTGCCAATCTTTTTTTTTTCTTCTTCTTCTTCTCCCCAAAGCCCCCCAGTACATAGGTGAATATTCTAGTTGTAGGTCCTTCTGGTTGTGCTATATGGGAGGCTGCCTCAGCATGGCTTGATGAGTGGTACTATGTCCGCACCCAGGATCCAAACTGGCAAAACCCCGGGCCACTGAGGCAGAGCACATGAACTTAACCACTAGGCCCTGGGGCAGCCCCAAGCCATAGGTTTGTAAGCAGAATAGTGGCACAATTCCTGTTTTAGGTTAACTTCTGCAGAACAGGAAGGCAGAGTTGAGAGGAAAAGGAGACAAGTCAGTAAATAACGGTAATTATCAGTAACAGTAAAAAGCATTAGGAGGTTATTTGGGGCCTTATCACAAGCAATTTTGGTGGGATTGGGGAGTGGGAGAGGCTGTGGTAGAGTTAAATGGGTTTCTTTCCAGAAGGACCTTTCAGACTCTTCAATATGCTAATAAGCACTGTAAATCTCTAAGAAAGAGAGATAATTTGCAACATTACCCAGATTTATTTGACTAAAGAAGCCTCTTTTGCCAGGACTACATATCAGTATCTCAAAGAACTGCAAGGAACTTAAGTTTTTTAGCACAGTTCTATAAAACAGAAAGCCAGCATTGAGTGAGAAAAGCAGAGGGCAGTAGAGGGCTTAAGACAGGTAAAACAATAGCAAATGTGAGGAACAGGAAAGAAAGCTGACTACAAGACTGCCAATCTGTGTTAAGGACCTAACTAAATATATAAAACACCAGTCTACTAGTTTATACAATTTGCCAATATTTAAATTCATACTGGGTAGGGGATTGACAGAATGAATACTTTGATAGGGTAAGGGAACACAACAGTAATGAAACCGGTGGTGGGAAAAGGATAAAACCAAAAAGAGGCTCCATACAGAGATTAGGGATAGATCAGAAAACTAAAGAAATGAGAAAGATGCAAATACAGATATTTAGGAGATTTTGGTCAGACGTAGAACCATTTTTGAACCATATGAGTAGGTGTGTCAAGGAAAGTAGAGTTGAATATCACTGGAATACAGAAATTAAGTAAAAATAAAGTGTTAGGTGACCTTCAATGTTATAATTCCAGTTGCCCAATATGACGTCAAGAATTACACCAAAGTATCAGTGAAAACAGGGGAGTGACCCAGAGGTTCCTAGATTGAAATGACAAAGTTGGATAAGAAACATAGCCAGCAAGGCACCAGTCATAAGAGAAAAGGAATTTTAGAGGAAGATAGAAGAATAAACTGACAATATGTAGAAAAATATGGGTTTGGTTTTCTGGTTTTGAGGAAATAAGTGTGAGGGAAATAAGCGCCATCCCTTAGAAGATTTAGAATAATGGTTCTCAATCTTTTTTCTGTTCCAATACATCTGAGAAATGGAACATACTCCCAACAGAAATAAGAGGAACACAAGAATCGGGGTAAGGGAGGATAACTGTGAGTGATTTAAATAAGGCTTTCCAAAGTGATTATGAAATACCTTCCTAAAGGAAGTGTAATTCTCATATAATGAAAATCACTGGTTTAAAACTGGTACTATCACAGAAAGCTTAAATAGAAGTTTCAAACACTAACAATTTTTAATCTATGTGACAGAATTCAAGACACTGTCCCATAATAATACCACAAGTTCCTACAAAAAGTCCCAGAGTTCTTATCAATTTTTCAGTTAGAAAAAAAAATTTTTTTTGAGGAAGATTAGCCCTGAGCTAACATCTGCTGCCAATCTTCCTCTTTTTTGCTGGGGAAGACTGGCCCTGAGCTAATATCCATGCCCATCTTCCTCTACTTTATACGTGGGATACCTGCCACAGCATGGCTTGACAAGTGGTGCATAGGTCTGCACCCAGGATCTGAACTGGAGAACCCTGGGCCGCCGAAGCGGAATGTGCGAACTTAACTGCTGCACCACCAGGCCAGCCCCCTCAAAAAAATTAAGATACAGCATCAGCTAATATATGTCTAGTATGCCCATTCATTTATCTTTACACATCTGTGAAGTTAATACAGTCTTGCAGTGTTTCCAGTTTATACATTAATGAGGCACCCTGAGTGACTTCCCTAAAGTGACACAAATGGGACTGGCTTATAACTACATGAAACAAGCGCCCCAATTTTTGGTCCAACACTTAGGTACTAGGGTATGTCTCTTAGCCTAAATCAGCAGTTCTCAAACTTTTGATCTCAGGATGCATTTACACTCTTAAAATTTACTGAAGAGCCAAAGAACTTTTGATTTTGTGGGTTACAGTTATTGATATTTATGTCATTAGATATTAAAACTGGGAAATTTTTCAAATACAAAAATAGTACACTATTAACTCATTCTATGAGGCCAGTATTGCCCTAACACCAAAACCACACAAAGACATCACAAGAAAACCACAGACCAATCTCTCTTATAAATACAGAAGCAAAAATCCTCAACACCACACTAGCAAACCAAATCCAGCAACAAAAGGATTATACACCAGGACCAAGTGGTCCCAGGAATGCAAGGTAGGTTCAATATATTAAAATCAATCAATGTAATACACCATATTAATAGAATAAAGAACAAAAACCACACAGTCATCCCAACAGACACAAAAAAGCATTTGATAAACTCTAGTACCCTTCTAAGATAAAAATATTCAACAAACAAAATAGAAAGGAACTTTCTCAACCTGATGAATGGCATCTAAGAAAAATCCACAGGTGACATCATATCAATGGTGAAAGACTAAGTTTTTTCCTCTAAGGGTAGAAACAAGACAAGGATGTCTGCTGTCTTCACTTCTATTCAACACTGTACCAGCCAGGGCAATTAGGCAAAAAATAAATAAAAGGCATCCAGATTGGAAAGGAAGGAGTAAAACTACCTTTATTTCCAGATGACATGATCTTATATACAGAAAGTCCTAAGGAATCCACAAAAAAACTATTAGTGCTAATAAACGAGTCCAGCAAGGTTGCTATTCAACATCAATATACCAAAATCAGTTGTATTTCTATACATTAGCAATGAGCAATCCAAAAATGAAATTAAGAAAACAATTCCATTTACAACAGCATCAAAAAGAATAAAATACTTAGGAATAAACTTAACAAAAGAAGTACAAAACTTGTACACTGAAAGGGCCAGTGTAGAGGTGTAGTGGTTAAGTTTGCGTGCTCCGCTTTGGTGGCCTGGGGATCACGGGTTCAGATCCCAGGAGCGGACCTAACACTTCTCATCAGGCCACACTGTGGTGCCATCCCACACAAAACAGAGGAAGACTGGCACAGATTTTAGCTCAGGGCCAATCTTCCTCAAAAAAAACAAACAAACTTGTACACTGAAAACTACAAAACATTGTTGAAATAAATAGGTGAAGACTTATTTAATGGACACGAAAGTAAATGGAAAAACATCTCATATTCATGGATTGGAAGACTCAAAATTAAGATGACAATACTCCCCAAATTGATCGTCAGACTCAACATAATTCCTTTCAAAATTCCAGATGTCTTTTTTTTTTTTTTGCAGAAACTGACAATATTGAATTTTAAGAACTCTGAATAGCCAAAACAATTTCAAAAAAGAACAAAGTTGGAATACTCAAACTTCCAGATTTCAAAACTTACTACAAAGTTACAGTAATCAAGACTGGATGGCAATGGCATAAGTACAGACATACAGATCAATAAAGAATCCAGAATCAATTGAGAATCCAGAAATAAACACAGACATTTATGGTCAACTGATTTTCAACAAGGATGCCAATAAGACCACTCAACAAGGGAAAAAGCAGTCTTGTCAATAAATGGTGCTGTGAAGCCACATGCAGAAGAATGAAGTTGGACTTCTACCTCACGTCGCATACAAAAATAGATCAAACACCTAAATGTAAAAGCTAAAACTATAAAACTGTCAGAAGAAAACACAGGTGTAAATCTTCGTAATCTTGGATCAGGCAATGATTTCTTAGGTATGACTCCCAAAGCCCAAGCAATCAAAGAAAAAACAGATAAACTGGACTTTATCAAAATTCAAAATGTATGTGCTTCAAAGACATACTCAAGAAAATGAAAAGAACAATATGACAGTTCCTCAAAAAATTAAACATAGATTTACCATATGATCCAGCAATTCCACTTTTGGGTATATACTCAAAGAACTGAAAGCAGGGACTTGAACAGATATTTGTACACCATGTCCACAGCAGCATTATTGACAACAGCCAAAAAGGTGGAAGCAACCCAAGTGTCTATCAGCAGATGAATGGATAAATAAAATGTGGTATACGCATACAATGGAATATTATTCAGCCTTAAAAAGAATGGAAATTCTGACACATATGCCACAACATGGGAGAAACCTGAAGACATTTTGCTAAGTGAAATAAGTCAATTATAAAAGAACAAATATTGTATAATGCTAATTATATATAATTAAATTCACCGAGTCAGAAAGTAGAATGGTGGTTGCTAGAGGTTGAGGGGAGGAGAGAATGGAGAGTTACTGCTTAATGGGTACAGAGTTTTAGTTTGGGAAAAATTTAAAAGTTCTGGAGATGGATGGTGGTGATGGTTACAAACAATGTGAATGTACCTTAATGGTACTGAATCTACACTTAAAATTGGTTAAAATGGTAAACTTTATATTAGGTATATTTTACCACAATTTTTAAAATACAAAAAAAGAAAATGAAAAGACAATTCACAAAAAGGGAGAACATTTTTGCAAATCATATATCTGACAAGGGTCTAGTATCCAGAATATATAAAGAACTCCTGCAACGCAACGATAAAAAGACAACCCAATTTTTTAAATGGGCAAAAGATCTGAATAGACATTTCTGCAGACAGGATATACAAATGGCCAACAGGTACATGAAGAGATGCTCAACATCATTAGTCATTAGGCAAATGCAAATCAAAACCACCATGAGATACCACTTCACCCACTTGGATGACTACAAATTAAAGAGATGGACATAACAAGTGCTGGAGAGGATATGGAGAAATTAGAACCCTCATACATTGCTAGTGGGAATATAAAATGGTACAGCCTCTTGGGAAAATAGTTTGGCAGGTTCTTATAAACATAAATGTATCAAAACACCCAGCAATTTCACTCCTGCGTATAAATCCAAGAAAAATGAAAACATACATCTACAGAAAAACTTTTACATGAATGTTCATAGCAACTTTAGTCATAATAGTCAAAAAGTGGAAGCAGCCCAAATGTCTATCAAATGATGAATGGATAAATAAAACATGGTATCTCCACAGAAAATAGTCCATAGAATGTAATCTTATTCAGCCATAAAAAAGAATGAAGTGCTAACACATGATACAACATGGAGGAACTTTGAAAACATTATGCTTAGTGAAAGAAGCCAGGCACAAAAAGCCACATGTTGCACGATTCCATTCATACGAAATGTCCAGAAAAAGGTAAATCCATAGACAGAAAGGAGCTTAGTGTATGTTGCCAAAGGCTTGGGGGAGAGGGGAATGGGAAGTGACTGCTAATGGGCACAGGGTTTCCTTTTGGGAAGGTGAAAATGTTCTAGAATTAGATAGTAGTGATGGTTACATAACCTTACAAATATACACTAAACTGTATACTTTAAAAGGGTGAGTTTTATGGTACTGTAAATTATATTGTAAAGAAAAAAAAGAATATAACACATTCCATTAGCCATCAAAGCAACGTTTTCACATATCGTGCAGACATCACTCCACATTTCAGATGGGAAAAGGAGAGGCAAAAAGACAGATATCATCTTAATATTACTATGAAAATAGTTGTGACTCAGAGACCCCCAAGAGGTCCCCAAACATAGGTTAAATTCCACTGGTCTGAACTAACACTCAGCACAAGACTGGAGCTTAAATACTTAATGACTGATCAATTTTAATAATTAAATTATTTAAACTACAGTGTATACAGCTGAGACTGACAAAATGCAATCAGATGTCATTATTAGGTATGCTTCATAGTGTATGTTCTTATGAAATATTTTTGACAACCTATGTGACTATACTGAATTTAACACTCTCTGCATACTAAATTTTGACAACATAAACCTGAGGTGCAAGATAGTATACTGGTTAAGAGCTCTGACTCTAGACTCAGACACCCCAAATTCAAATCCTGACTCTGCAGCAAAATAGCTGTGAGACCTTGTCCAAGGTACTTAACTACATCACCCGTAAATGAGGATAATATAAAAAGGGTTGTCATGAGGACTGAGTTAATACTTCCACGATCTTTAGAAAGAAGTACACAGTAACTATGCAGTTATCTGTTATCACTGTAAATCAAATACCCATTTAAAACTACCAGGCTACTGTGTGACTTACAAACATACCTATTTCTTTTTGAAAGTACACGCTGCTTTGCGTAAAGATTAGGACTTTGCTCATCTTTATTGATGAACACTGAGCTTGCACAAACGCTTCCACTTCTTTCCAGCCCACACTCTCCTGTGCCCTATCCTACTGCCTTACAGTGCTAAATGAGAACGTGGTCAACTAACCAAAGCCAAGGAGTGAAAAAACTTCCTGAGTCACCATAACTAGGTGATTTCTCCCAGAGGTATTTCTATCTGAAAAGTATCTTCTAGGAAATTAAACATTTTTAAACAATAAGATTTGGATCACAGGATCCTCAGAAAAACAGTCTGGAATACAGCAACTGGGGAGAGGAAAGGAGAGTGGCATGGAAAAGATGACTTGACTCTCCACTGAAACCGGGGGTAAAATCTGTTGGTAAAGGTGGTGAGAAAGAAATAGTTGGGGCTGGCACCACGGCCTAGTGGTTAAGATCAGCTCACTCCACTTCAGTGGCCCAGGTTCGGTCCCAGGCACAGACCTACACCACTCGTTGGTGGCCATGCAGTGGTGGCAACCCACATACAAAATAGAGGAAGATTGGCACAGATGTTAGCTCAGGACAAACCTTTCTCAGAAAAAAAAAAAAAAGAAAGAAACGAAACAGGGAGTTAGAAAACATATTTCTAATTACAGCTCAACCACTATCTCACTTGGTGATCTCATTTTATGAGATAAAAATCCAAACACCTTAATTTAACATACACAATAACCTTCACAATCCCACTGCTACTTCCAACCATTTCTTCTCTCACCACTCTATCCATAAATCCTCAGTTCCTGTCACGCTGAATTTCTCACTCTTCCCTACAAACCGATCTCCATAACAATTTATCATCTCTGCATATGTTATTCCTTAGCTCTGGAATGGCCTCCAGTCTATCCCCTTTTCCACCCAGAAAACTTCAAACTCATCCCTCAAGAGCCAGCTTCTTTCCCCTGAACTCCCAAAATCTAGTGTGTTATAATTTATCTGCATTAGATGTAGATTGAGTTCCCTGAGGGGAGAGATCATCTTTAATAATTCTGTATCTCTAAAACCTAGCAGTATCTAGCATAAAGTACAAATGCAAATGTTTATGAAATGAAAGATTAAATGATGAATGAATGAGCAACCTTAGGCAGTTTCTCCTATAAAATTAGGAGAATACTTGATACACCTGAGAAGCAACAAGGCCTCTATAATAGGGGAAGCACAAAGCTGCTTTGAATCTTTCTAATGCTACAACCTTCAGCAAATTACTTAACCTCTGAGTCAGAGATACTTCATCTATAAAACAGGTATCAAAGGGTTGTTACACTGAATGAGTGAAAAAATACATAAACATGTCTAGCACAATGCCTAGAACAAAACAGGTACTCAAATAAATGTTAGTTCCCATTTCTCCCCCTTAAACTCACAGGATAATTATGGACATCCAATGAGACAATCTGATATGAAAACAATTCGGAAACCATAACATCACACAAATTAAATCTCTTACTTAGAGGGAAAAAAATTTTAACTGTTCATCTTTGAATTTATATACCTTTTCTTCTTTCTGGATTTGTAAGAAACACTTGGGGACATTATGGTTTTTAAACATTTCCCCAAATTATGCAGTTATCTACGATTCTAGCATTAAAACTCAGTTTAGTGTAAACAATCCTACTTCCTCTAAGATTAAGAAGAAAAAAGTCTACATATTCTCCCTTAAACTACAGTGCCTTTTTCCCTTGCCTGTTTTAGGTCTTTCTAGAATTGTTCTTTTTTTGAACATATTTCTATCTGCAGTAATGAATTTAATTGTACTTTGTAACATTTTATGAATTCAAGCACTTGTAGTTTAGAAAGTAACACATCTCACTGAATTCTGTTAGATGAAAATGGTCTGATTTTTATTTTTGAGGATAAACAAAATTTACTGGCATCAACATTTACAGGTAACTCTTGTTTATTGGTTCTCTGAAATAAGAAACTTTCTGCAGAAAATAAATTCAAACACCTTTTTCTACCTCAGATCCTGATTTGACACTCTATAAAGAACAACATAACTAACGGTGCTCATTATGCATGTGAAGGTTAAGTACGAGGTCAAAAAAAGTTCTCTAATTACTTACTCTTACTAAAACGAATCTGCTCTGAGAACTGACAAAAATTCTCTGTAAACAGCTTTTTATTAATCAGAGATATTTATAATTACAATTATAAATTTTTATTTTCAAAGGTCTAAAATTATATTGCAGACACTACTGTTCTAGCTAAATTAAAAATAAACGTGATTTTAGGTGTGATTTAGGATTAACAAAACTGAACTAAACTTACGTGCATGATAACATCTTGTTAATTTATACATATCACTAACAACTTTACCTAATGTCCTTTTTATATTTAGATATTTGCTAGACTTAAAACATTAAATGTCAATAACTTTCACTTCCGCATCCATATTATTTCAAGGAAGCATTATTTTTTCATTTTCCACACTAGCCAAATGAAAAATTGCAAACATGAAAATTTGTTTTTTTAAAGCAACTTTCTTTTTGTTTAAATATCACATTTTTAAAGCACAAAATGACTTAAAATTCTTATCTTCCCCAAAGTATATGGTTCTTAAGAAGCACTCTTTAAAACTTGTTTATAAAAGCATCATAACACACTACACACTAGTGAATTCATTATCTTAAGCAGAGCTTTCTAAATGAATCAATACTTCATAATTTCGCAAGTTGTGACTAATCAGTACTAGGATGTAGTGTAGTCCAGCAATTTCTAAGGAGACTTACAAGGGTTCTGAGCCTAAAGAAAACTTCAGCACACAATTTACTCATACACAGAACATGCTGATTGATACTAACAAAAAAGTTAACTTTTTTTTTTAAACCACTCTATAACCCACCACCTTGGTATGTCATTCCCTCTAAATTATCATATCCAGTGGGATTATCCAATTTTATTAGCTAACAGTTTTCATTACATTAAAAACAGAAATAGGATATGTTCTGTTTCACCAAGTTATACATTTCGCTACTACAAGACTTGGGGGAGGCGGGGGGCGGGAATCTTTGGAAACAAAAGGTAATCCGATCCACTCCAGTTAATTACTAAATGCATGCCAACAATACACAATTCGAATTGCATTTCTGGACACTGAGAAGATCACAAAAGAGAGCAGAACGTCAAATGTGCAAGTAACTACTTTTGTATCAAAAAATACACCAAAATGTGGAAACACAGTATACACCGAAACTAAGATCTCGCGCAAGGTACAAAACTCATCTGACTAAAGATTTTATAATCTTCTGAAAAGAAAATTTTTAATCAACGTTGTTAAAATAACAGTAATTCATCCCATTCCGGTACGACTAGAAATCCCGATAACGTGCTTCTTTCAGAACTACCTATCTCATTTTTTTGTAATCCGGATACCCAAAGGACCTGAAACCTCTCGCAGAGGCGTGCAACACACTCGGTGAGTGCTGTCTGTTTACAAATACGAATCTCACAGTTTCCCACGTCAAAAGCTTTCATTACCACCATTCGACTGCGGGGCGGGGGAGAGAGAAGGCGGGCGAGCAAGAAACGAAATCCACACAGGCACCGCTGCCTGCTCTCCTTACCACAAGGGCGAGCCAGGAGGAAATATTTATTAAGTATTATATGCTTGTGTTTATATGTCATACATGCATGCCTACATCGAAGCAGGGGTGAAAGAAAAGACACACATGACAGGGAATCGTACAGGACCCACGAGAACGCTACGCCAATCCCGTTAACTCAAAACCCGCCTCCGGGACTACAGGTTTCGGCCCGAGGCCGGGAGCCCCCGCCACTCGGTGGAGTTCGGCCCCAAAGCGCCCCATTGCCCTCCTCAGGCCGCCCAGGCCGCCGCCCCGACCTCCCTCATCTCTGCCTCCCCCTGGGGCACCCAAGCCCAGTCAGGCAAAAAAAGAAGTGTCAGGCCCCAAGGGGGCGGCGGAGCCGCGCTCGGGCCGGGCCCCGACACCTGCGAGGCGCAGCACCTGAGGAGGGCGAAGCGGGGGCCGCCCGGCCTTCCCCGAGCACACCCCCTCGGCGCAGGGTGCCGCGCCGCGGCCGGAACCTCCGTACCTGTGAGGCCCGCGAGCTACAGGCGCGCGCGGCGCCTCCTCATCTCAGTGGCTCCCGCTCCTCCTCCGCCTCCCGCTGCCGCCGCCGCCGCCGTCACCGCCGCCGCCGCTGGAGGCCGGGACACGACGAGCTTAGGGCTCCACCGCCATGTCCGCCGCGCCGCGAACTGCATTGTGGGGGGGGAAGGGATGGGGAGGGGGAGGAGGAGGGAGACGGAGAGAAAGAGGAGGGCCGGCTGAGGGGAGGGGGCCGAGGGGGAGATGGAGCCGGGGGAGCCGGGAGAGGGAAAGAGGGACGAGCCCTGAATGGAGTCCTGCCCGCGGGAGGGGGGAGATGGGCGCGGAGAAGATCCCGGATAGGAGGCGCAGAGGCAAGGGAAGGGAAGCGCTCAGGGGCGCCTCCTCCCCTCGTTCTGGAGGCCCCTGGGCACCGGTTGAGCCTGGACAGGGGGGAGTAAACACCAGTGGGGGAGGGGCTTCGTTCGAAGGCTTGCGGTGGCGGCGAGAAACAATGGGGAGGAGGCCGCGGAGGGAGGGCAGCGCACTCACACTCACGCTGAGGGAAGGGGAGCGCGCGAGGACTCGTTAACCCGTGCGGAGGGGGCGGGGCCCTCCAGCGTTGGGGGAGGGTCGCCTCACCGCCGGCTCGCGCGGAGGGGCGGGGCCCCCGAGCGGGGGTCGCGACGTCCCCCTCCCAGCCAGGGCCCCGCTGGGGAGCGGCGCGGGGACGTCGGCGCGCCTGAGGAGGCCGGGGTCGTCGGCACGGCCGCGCCGCACAGCTCTGGCTCCTGTGCTGCGAGCCGCCCTCCTGAGGCCCCAAGCGGGAAGAAGGGCCCGACAGCTCCCTCCGCGCCTCGCTCGGCAAGCTGTCCCCCCTCCCCCGGGAAGGAAGCCTGGCCTTGGCCGTGCAGCCTCTGGCCTGGCACCCAGACCGGGCCCGGCCCGAGCCTCCGCGGACCCTCGGCGGCTTGCGAGAGCTTCTGAGCCCTGGCGGGGAGCTAGACAGGAAGCCTCCGGGGTCGCCCCCGCCTGTGCACCTTTGCCACCAAGCCCACCAAAGCTGGAGTCCTTTTCTTTTTAAAATGGAGCCAGTTCAAGAGTTAAGAAACTCAGCAAAGATATCTCAAGAGCATCCCCCTGGAAAAAGATTTTTGAAATCATATATTTGATTTCACGCGAGTTTGGAACCAATTACCATCCATGGGTCCCCACCCCTCCTTGCTTTTAATGTGTTAGATTCCTCCATGTAGTTATATAAAGTCACGATCCGAGACAGGACTTACGGTTTGTTTTTTTTTAAGACCTCAACCTTGGGGATAGTTCAGCCAACCTCTGACCTCAAAGCTGGACAAAACACGCAGCTATAATCCTTGCATTTGACAAATGCTAGGCAGGAAAAGGATTTGACAAGGGTGGACGTGGTGGTCAAGAGAAGATGCTGAATGTTCTGTACCAGATACTGCCTTATAAAATTTCTTATAATATGATTCAGAGGCTGGAACCGGTACGAGGTTACAGAGAAACATTCCTCTCTGTGTAGTCCATGTACTTGCCACTACACCCCAGAACTGGATATCTCTTCTTTATCTGCTTACGTCCATATGAATCTGAAGCTTGGTGTGAAGAAATCAAGCATTGCCCGCTAAATGCTAGGCGCTGAGCTAGGGACTTCACATATTTCACCCTTTAATCTTCGTAGCAATCCCATGAGGTCGGTACTATTGGTCTGATTTACAAATGAGAAAACTAGAGCTCTAAGTGCGTTTTACTCCTACCTGTCTGATGCCACAGGGCTCAGGTGTAGTGGATAGAGTACTAGCTTTCAAGTCAAAGGAGTCCTGTCTGGCTTCAGCACTTACCAGCTGGATGACTTTGGGCAAATGCACCCCCTTGAGTTTCCTCATCTGTAAATTTTTAAAGGCAAAAAAACTGCTTCCCAGGGATGATGTAAGGAAAACAGCAGGACACAAAAGTTAAAGCCTATAGAAACATTAAGATGATGCCACCATGCCCTTCAATTTAGTAAGAGATATCAGTGTCCTTGGAGCAAATTCAATTGAATAAAATTTCATGATTACTTAATAAGAGTAAAGCATCGAGTTAGGTGCCTAGGGATACAAAGACAAAACAGATTCCTGTCTCCAAAAAGTTCACCGCTGAGCAAGGAAGGTGGTTCTGTTGAACTACAATAAAAGCAATAGGTCATGTGAACAAAGGGCTGGGCAAATACAGAGGAGAGCATGATAAATTCCACTTGGGTGAGCCTTCAATGGAAGAGGTAGAAGCTGGACCTTGGAGGCTTGCCTGCTATGTGCCAGACACATGTCTGTGATTCAGAGAATAATTTAGTCTGTGGAATGTGCAGAAGATAATGAGTCTGGAAATGAAAGCTGAGGGCCCTACTGAGAATCCCAGTGCCTCTCTGCTCTTGTCCCTTCCAGATAACTTTCTTCTACCACCTTTCCTATCAATACCCACCTCAGCTCCTACCTCCTTTATTAAACCTTCCTGATCAACCCCTACTCCACTGAATGTGATCCCTCCGCTCTGAATCCCCGCATGTGACTTTTGTAAGTCAACCCTAATAGATTATAAACTTGAGCACAAATACTTCTATTTGTATTCCTTATAATGCCTACATGCTTGAGTTGAAAATTTTGGTAACTGTAATCTCGTTTATCACCACAACAAACTATGTATATTATTACTACATGAAGAATGAGGAAACTTAGGGCATAAGAAGCTAAATTAGTGGCCAGGGCATACAGTAAGTCACAGGCAGGACTAGCATACCAGTCCTGTGTTCTTTTCCTTAAATCACAGCTTACTGAGAAATAAAGTGGTAAATGTCTGACTTCTCTGTAAAAATACTCTGAGGACTTACATCTGACACTTGCAAGGAAAATCTCATGATTGTGTTTATCTCCAAAATTATCCTTCCAGTCTAGAAGTTCTGGGAACTCAATTTCATCCAAACTCAGGTGAAAATTACTTACAGCAAAATCTTATTTCATCATATATGATGAGAAATATAATTGCCCAGTGGATCAATATTCATATTCTATTCTCTTCCTAGGTGATAGGAAAACCTAGTCCAAAAATAATCATATTGAATGAAAAGATGATTTGGTGAATAAATTAAACCAGAAAAAGAAAGGTACTTCTCATATAAGTCTGCTTAAACCACGTAGATCTGCTGGTAGATCATAAAGGGACCAGATCATAAGGGACCATGTATGCCATTCCAAAAAAACAGGCTTTATCCTGTAGTTAATGGGGAGTCACTGTACATATATAAGCAAGGGAGAGAGATGATCAGATCTGCTAAAGTTTTTCTCTGAGCCCCCTTGTTTTTCCCTATACACCTGATTTCTTCAAGGGGAAAGACTTCAATGGTTGGTAACCTTTTATAGAACCTGGCTGATGATGAGCTCCAATTAAAAAGAGTGCATCACTCCCATGATGTGGTCCTACTGTCTTCTTCACCTTTGTATTCTCAGCATCCAGCACAATCCTTACACATTGAAAGTACCTAGAAATTGCTTGTTGACACTAAGTTGTCTATAAAGCAGAAGATATGTTCAAATTTTAAAATTTTGTGAGTCATGCAATACCAAAGCTCCTAAAGTATGAGCTCACCTAAAAGCTTTTGTAAAGGATCTATTTCTGTCTTTTTTATTCTTAAAATTAAAAGCTAAATTGTTAAAAGGCCTACTACGTAGTGAATGTTCAACAAAAATTAACTCTTCTCCTTTAAGTCAAGTATCTTCTCATCTGCCCTGGTTTGGATTTCATGCGCCCTTAGGTGTGTCACACTAGCACATGTGTGTACTTGCTACTCATTGATTCTATTGAATTTGCTTTGAGGATTCTATGTGTGAAATTTTAAACTACAGCCACACCCTTTAGCTTACTTCCTTAAAGCATTAGAAACAGTCTGTTTTCCTAAAATGGCTTTTTTTTTTTAATGTAAGATCTGAAGGTTAGACGGGACATTAAAGTTTATACAGTTGGACATATCAAGAACACAGATACATGGCAGGAGATGATACTATAAAGGTAGCCTAGGGGCCAGCCCCGTGGCCAAGCGGTTAAGTTCGTGGTTTCCCCGGTTCTGATCCTGGGCGTGGACATAGCACTGCTCGTCAAGCCATGCTGAGGCAGCATCCCACATGCCAGAATTAGAAGGACCCATGACTAAATAATATGCAACTATGTACCAGAGGGCTTTGGGGAGGAAAAGGAAAAATAAAATCTTTAAAAAAAAAAGGTAGCCTAGGACGACATTATAAGGGCCATATATGCCATTTTAAAAAGTGGGTCTTTATACTGAAGTTAATGGGCAGTCACAGAACATTTGCAAGCAAGGGAGAGGTGATCAGACCTTCCTTCTACAGCAGGACTTACTAAGTGGTCATCCAACTTCTGTGTGAACATTTGTAGTAAGAGCTCGTTCCTTTCCAAATCTATTTATTCTAGACATTTGAAGTTCTTCCTTCACTGAGCTGAAATCTTCCTTCTATAATGTCTATTTGTTGGTAATTCTGACCTCAAGAGTAACAACAGGCCTCTTTCTTCATGTATAAAAACAAGGATGTGATCTAGATGACCGAGGGCAGGAAAGGGGTCTAAAGGTCTGTTATTCTGACATGAACTCCTTTTTAGTCAACTATATCAACATCCTCTAAATTAAATCTTCTTTCCTTTTTTTCTGTAAAACAAAAATGAAATCCAACTCCATTCTAACAATCTCCCTATGACCAATTCTAGTGCGTTAGGACAATCTGTACTCTGATTCATCTTTTGTATCCTATAAAATGTCATGCACTCTGTTCAGAAATAAACCCTCACATATATGGTTAAATTATTTTCAACAAGGGTACTAAGACTATTCAATGAGGAAAAGACAGTCTTTTCAATAAATGGTGCTGGAAAAACTGGATAATGTAGGCAAAAGAATGAAGTTGCACCCTTACCTAGCATCATATACAAAATTAACTTAAAATGGATCCATGACCTAAGCATAAGACCTAAAACAATAAAACTCTTAGAAAACAACATAAGGCAAACCCCTCACAACATTGGATTTGGCAATGATTTCTTGGATATGACACCAAAGGCACTGGCAACAAAAGAAAATATAGAAAACCTGGACTTCATGAGATTTAAATTTTTGTGCATCAAAAGACAGTATCAACAGAGTAAAAAGGCAACCCACAAAATGGGAAAAAATATTTGCAAATCATATATCTGAAAAGGGGTTAATAACTAAAGCTCAACAACAAAAAAATAAACTACGATTCAAAAATGGGCAAAGGACATGAATACACATTTCTCCAAAAAAGATATACAAATGACCAATAAGCACATGAACAGATGCTCAAGATCACCGATCATTAGGGAAATGCAAATCAAAACTACAATGAGATACCGCCTCACACCCTTTAGGATGGCAACTATCAAAAAGAAAGCCTAGAGGATGGCCAGTGGCATAACAGTTAGGTTTGTATGCTCCACTTCAGAGGGCCGGAGTTTGTGGGTTCAGATCCCGGGCATGGACCTCCACACGGCTCATCAAGCCATGCTGAGGCAGCATCCTACATAGAAAAAATAGAGGAAGATTGGCAGGTTGGCACAGATGTTAGCTCGGGGACAATCTTCCCCAACAAAAAACAAACAAAAAACCTAGCAAATAACAAGTGTTGTTGAAGGATGTGGAGAAATTGGGAAACCTGTACACTGTTGCTGGGAATGTAGAATGATATAGCCGCTCTGGAAAACAGTGTAATAGTTGCCAAAAAAATTAAACATAGAATTACCGTATGATCCAGCAATTATACTTTCTGGGCATATACTCAAAGGGATCAAAAAAGATATTCTCAAAGAGGTATTTGTACACCCATATTCATAGCATTATTCACAATAGCTACAAAATGAAAGTAACCTAAGTGTCTGTTGACAGATGAATGGATAAGTAAAATGTGGTATATACATACAACAGACTATTATTCGGCCTGAAAAAGGAAGGAAATTCTGATATATGGTGTAACATGGATGAACCTTGAAGACATTGTGCTAAATGAAATAAGCCAGTCACAAATTGAAAAATATTGTATTATTCCGATTATATGAGGTACTTAAGAGTGGTTAAAATCATAGACAGAAACTACAGTGTGGTTGCCAGAGGCTGGGGGAGCGCGGAATGAGGAGCTGCTGTTTAATGGGTACTGAGTTTCAATTTTGCAAGAGGAAAAGAGTTCTGGAAATGAATGGTGGTGATGTTTGCACGACAATATGAACCTACTTAATACTACTGAACTGTTAAAAATGGTTAACATAGTCAATTTTATGTGTATTCTACCACAATTTTTTTAAATGGTAAAAAAGAAAATGTCATGCACTCTGATGAGTTCTAGAGCTGCAAAGCTCTCTTCCATCAAGGAGCTCTCAGAAATGTAAACACATAATAATACAACGTGATAATCCATAATCAGGATATGTATAAAGTATTATGAGGACACAAAAAAAGGATAATTAATTTTGCCTGGGAGAGAATAATAGTTTGTTAGGGAAAGAATGATCAACAAAAGTTTGGATAATAAATATCCTTGAAGGGTAAGTGAGACTTGGCCACCCAGAGGAGAGGAGGAGCATTCAAGATGTGGAGGAGAAAAAGAGCAGGACATGTTTCAGGAAACTGTAAGAAGCTGGCATATTGGAGGGCAGGGTATAGGAGATGATACTAGACAGATGGGCAGGGCCAGATCAAGAGGCCTGCAACACCATCCTAAGCACTTGGGCTTAACCTGGAAAGTAGTCCCTAAAGGGTTTTAACCAGGAGAATGATGTGGTCATATTTGGATATTAAAAAAGATTAATCAGCAATGTGTAGAAAAGAGTAGAGGAGCCAAAACTGAAGGCAGGGAAAACAGTACAGGACTGTTGTAGAAAATCAGGTGAGAGATTATGGCAGCTTGAAATAAGCAGAAGTAATAGGACTGGAGAAAAGGGACAGATTGGAGAGATGTTATAGTGATAGAATCAACAACAAGACTTAAATAGCTTATTAAATGTGTGGTACATGGGAGAGATGAAGGTTCTCATGTAAAAGAGGTCATTCTTGTCCAGGGAGATTTCACTAATGCCAACTCTGGACAACTAGCAGTGGCTGTTGATTTGCCTTTCAGAAAAAGAGCCTAAATCTAGGCACAATAAGAAAGAACGATGAATTAGTAATGTCTGCCATGGATGCAAAATGGGAGAGCACTAGCACATGCTAGATATTTAACATTCCTCTTCTCAGGCAGAGGAAACATAAAAATGTTTTGTGTGTTTTAAAGAATACATGTGGTGTGTTCACATTTTTTAGAATTCAGGAACAGGAAAAACTAATCTTTGGTGATGGAAGTCAGATGGTTACTGCTGGGTGGGAATGTAGATATGGACTGGCAAGGGGCACAGCAGAGCCTTCTAGAGTGCTAGAAATGTTCTAGATCTTAATCTGTGTGGTTGGCGCACAAGCATATATATGTGAATCACCATTCAGTTGTACACTTAAGTTCTGTGCTCCTCACTATATGAACGTTACATCAATAAAAAAGCGAAAAAATATGTGTTTAAGGAATGGCAAGTAGTCTGATGTAACATACGGTAAGGAAGAAGGAAAAAGGTTAGCAGATACTGGGAGATAAAATTGAAGAGGTAGAAGGGCAGTCGATTGTGAAGGGTCTTGGGAGCCAAATTAAAGAGCTTAGACTTGATCTTACAGGCATTGGGGAGCATTTAAAGTTTTGTAGTAGGAGAAATATATGCTCATATCTCTGTTTTGCCAGTGCAGAGTCTGTTTTGGAGAGAGAAAGATGGAGAACACTTTCTCTGATCCAGATGGGATCTCAGAACGGTATCTTCTTGACTAACGGGGTATCAACATCCATCTTTGGAAATCATGAAAGGGAGAAGAGTTCAATAGTTACCCATGAAAGCACTTGACTAGCGACTTTAATTCAAACTTTAAATATTTTTTGTTATAAATATAACGTACCCACGTTGCAAAATTTCAAGCCTAAAGAAAAGTGGCATAAATGACCAATAATCCCACCACAGTACTATTGGCATTTTGGTTTACTGGATTTCCTACAAGTCTCTTTTTTTTTTAAACAGTTAGCTCTTCAAGAAAAGGCAGCTGGCCTATGTTGATAGGAGAGTACCGGATCCTAGGTCAGATATGGAGAGGCATAATCAAAAGTAGTCTCTGAGCACATTTTGGCGAGACAGAATCTAAATGAAAACCAAGTCAGAAATACGTGTCTAATATGAGGAAGCAAAGGGCAGGAGTGCAAAGGCTGGAGAGGTTCGAGAGCTAGCCACTGCAGGAGAGCATATGTAGAAGGAAGTTCCTTTTTCTGGGTGCCTACTGTATATTGTGGGGCTGAGTGACATTGCTCAAAGTGCTGGACTGGATAGTTGTAACCTTATTTATCCTCTTTTCATTTAGCCTTTAATCATGAGGATTCCTCATGTTCTTATATAGTCTTGATAACCACTTGGTTTTTTTAGAGGTTAAGTTTTACTTTATTCCTCTTAACAATTTTGTTTTATTTCCTTTGGCATGTTTTTTTACTTCTAAATCTTTTGTAAAATTATTTTTTGCTAAATGACTTTTATGTTTGTAAACATTTAGGTCTCTGATTTTTTAAACTCTTAAAACTAAACTTTTATTTTTTCTGATTATAATAGTGTTACATACCCTTTGCAGAAAATCTGGGAAATATAGGAAAACATAAAGAAGAAAATAACAATAACCATAACCTCACTATCTTATGATCACCAATCTAAACAACTTTTTGGCATATTTCCTTCCAGTCTCTTTTAAAATGCAATTTAACATAGTTGAGTCATACATTGTGTATAACTTTTTACTTAATGTTTTATCATAAGTATTTCTCCACATTATTAAGAATTCTTTGTAAATATAGTCTTAGCAGCTGCAAAATATTAAATGAGAAGGTGCCAGAGTTTGCTTAACCAGTCCCTTAATGTTGAGCATTTGTTACTTCTAATTTTTTGCTATTATAAATAATGCTTTTTGCATAAATGTATAAAGCACTATAATGTTATTTCCTCAGAGAAAATTCTCAGATATGGGATTTCTGCATCAAGTAGTGTGAAAATTTTAAAGGTTCCAGATATGTACTGCCAAATAGATTTTTAAAAGGTTTGTCCTAAATTCCACCTCCACTATTATGTGGGAGAGAAAACCAACTAAACATTTTCAAGCTTTAAAAATGATAGGGTTCTCAGAATCCCTGAGCAAAGGCTATAGTATCTACAAAAGTATTTTCTTTTGAAAAATAAATACTGGCTGTATCATACAGGTCCCAGATTTGGGAAGAGGCGGGACTTGCCACATTTTACTTACTTTGATGTCCCCCAAGAACCTGAGAAACACTTTTTAAACAGCTAAGTAGGGGCCGGCCTGGTGGCACAGCGGTTAAGTGCACATGTTCTGCTTCAGTGGCCCGGGGTTCCCTGCCCAGATCCTGGGTGCGGACATGGCACCACTTGGCATGCCATGTTGTGGTAGGCGTCCCACATAGAAAGTAGAGGAAGATGGGCACAGATGTTAGCTCAGGGCCAGTCTTCCTCAGCAAAAAGAGGAGGATTGGCAGCAGTTAGCTCAGGGCTAATCTTCCTCAAAAAAAAAAAAATCTTGCTGGATCTCCAAAGTTCCCCAGAGAATATGACCCAAGAGCACTTACAATTTTGGAGGGGAGGTTGTCTAAGGGACCTCTGGAGGGATCACCAATTCTAGCAGATGGCACATACAGCTCTGAATTATTTTTGTTTGGAGAGCCCTTGGTCCAGTTCCCAAATCCTTTCCCAGCCTTAGATCTGTCCCAACACTCCTCCGGGGCCCTCCAGACTTTCACAACCTTGAGTGAAACTTCAAGCTTCCTCTTTGCTTCTCTGGCCCAGGCATGCTTGCTGACTCTAGCTCTCCCCACCCCATTCTCACTTTCTTTTCTGCTGTTGTTCTCCGTAGCCTTTTTTCTTTTCCTCCTCTCCCCACACTGTCTCTCTCACCCTCCTAAGTCTGTCTTTTAAGTTTCTCTCTAAGCTTCCCTTTTAACGCTGTTCTCTCTCTCTCTCCTCTGAGTCTTTGCATAACTTTTTTCACCTTCTCTCTCTCTGTGTCCTTCTGGTTCTCTCAAACTTTCAGCCCTTTCCTCCTCTTCAAAAGGGACAGAGCTGACCTTCTAGGAACAACCTCTCTCTATTTTCTAATCCCCAAACTTCTCTCCCCTGGACTTTTTTATTCTTTCCAAATGGCACACGCAACATCCTCAATTTTGCAGGGGTTTCTACCAGCCTCCTTCACAGGAAAGATAGCTTTTTTACACCCTGTTCCCAGGGAATCCTCTCAGTTGAGCACTGTTACCCTCCAAACCCAAGCACGACTTTCTGCTGGTATTTATCCTTACCATAAAGTCCAAGAAAGGATCACTTATATTACGCCCATATTTCCCTCCCTATCCAAGCTAGGATACATGAGAATGCAAGTTTATAAGCATACGTATAGTTACAACAAGATGGCATATTTAAAATCTGGGCTGTCCTCGAAAATCTGGGACATGATGTTGCTATAAATTCTACCCATCCAGAATCCAGCTCTCAAGCAGTTTCACAAGCAAGAACTCTGAACATCCGCAGAGTTGTCAGGAAGTTTATGTTCTATATATTACACTCAGACTGAAAAAGAGGTTTTCTCCTCTTTTGCCCACTCTGGGAATCAGGAACTGTACATCAGGTAGGGTCTGGCTATCCAGACTATCTATAGGTCATACACAGAGGAGTTCTTTAAATGGAAACTTTATGAAGGTCACAAAAGGATTCACTGAGAAAGACTGAACCCGTGCTCTGAAAGGGGAATAGACAGTTCACTACCCATTGACCTATACATAAATCTGTATAAAGGCTGCAAAAGTGGTTTAGTTGGTTCCGGTTTAACCCTCACTTCCTCCTCCCTAAAAAATTAGGGAAAGCTCTTAGCCAGTGTGAATTCCTCAGGTCCACCTTGCGCTTTCCTTTTCCACTGTCCAAGTTCTGCTGATTCTCTTCTGTCCGGGGCCCTTAATCTAAATCTCCATGATTGCATTTCTCAGGGTTCACTTTAAGTACAGTCTTAATCAATCATATTGCTTCCTCCAATAAGCATGCAACACTCTCCTTTCTTATTCCTTATTGTCCCCTGAAATATTTCTCTAGATAATCCTAACTCTTTCTGTTACATGTCTTGTTTTCCGCCCACTTTTGACCTCCCCTACTGTGAAGGAAGTGTTTTAAACTTTTTCTTTCCGGAGAGAGCAACTTGCTGGTTGGAGGATCCAAGTTTAAAATAGACCCCCAGAGAAACATGAGTGGCCTGAGACATCCTGTGTAATTCAATAAATATCCACCCCACCCCCACCCCCACCTTTGCTGGCTACAGCAACCGCCAGGGTCAGAGAGGGGCAGGACTTATTTTTAAGCATTTCAGGCTCAGTCTCGTGCAAACTGCACATGCTGTAGAGTTCATGCACTTTTCTCCCCAAAGTGATTTTCGACTCTTACTTCACATGCAGCCCCAACAAGTTTGATATCTAGTTCTGTGTCTATAGCAGATCAAAAACAACTAGTGGGTGGGAGTTGGTGGGGGCGCAGAATAAGATAGTGGTTAAGAGCATAGATTCTGGAGTCAAACTTCAGGTTTGAATTTTGGCACTGCCACTTCCTGGTGTATGACTTTGAATGAGGTACTGAACGTTTTGCCTCAATTTCCTCATCTGTAAAATGGGAATAATAATAGTACCTATATCACACAGTTGTCATAAGGATATCTGTTAATGTATAAAGTGCTTGCAACAGTAAGTACTTACGAGTATTAAGTGAAGTGGACACTGGTAACAGTTCTTATGAAGAGTGGAAGAAATAACTTAGAAAAAGTGCCTAACACAGACCCTAGAACATAATAGATGCTCAACTACCCCTTGCCATTTGCTAAACATGCCTTAAGCTTGCATCCTACTAAGCCTTTGCAACATGGTGCTTCCTTGGCCTCATAAACCTTATTGCCTTTCTTTGCCACCAAACTCTTCATTCTACATCATCCAGCCTAAATAAGCCTCTCTTGGCTTCTTGGGAGAGAAGGAGTCACTCCCTCTTTGATTTTGCAGCCCTTACTACTATCACCTCATTTGATCGTATTGTGTTGTAATTACTTATTTATGAATCTCTCACCAGATTTTATGGTCCTCCTCCATGGCTGGAGTCACATTTTATTTTCACAGCCTCTAGCACCGTACTTGGCCCTCGATAAATGTTTCGATGATTGGAGGAATAATAATAGCAAACATGCAATGCTTAGTTCTAGGCTCTGTTCCAATGCTTTACAAATATTAACTCGTTTAATCTTGGCAACAATCCTATGAAGTATTATTATCATCTCTAACTTACAGATAAGGTAAATGACACAAAAAAGGCTATGTAGGGGGCCCGCCTGGTGGCATAGCGCTTAAGTTCGCATGTTCCTCTTCGGCGGCCTGGGGTTCCCGCTTCGGTTCCGGGTGCGGACAGGCACTGCTTGGCATGCCATGCTGTGGTAGGCATCCCACATATAAAGTAGAGGAAGATGGGCATGGATGTTAGCTCAGGGCCAGGCTTCCTCAGCAAAAAGAAGAGGATTGGCAGCAGTTAGCTCCGGGCTAATCTTCCTCAAAAGAAAAAAAAAAAAAAGGGTGTGTAGGGGCCAGCCCGGTGGCACAGTGGTTAAGTGCGTACGTTCCACTCCAGCAGCCCGGGTTCGTCAGTTTGGATCCCAGGTGCGGACATGGCACCGCTTGGTACGCCATCCTGTGGTAGGCGTCCCACATAGAAAGTGGAGGAAGATGGGCACACATGTTAGTTCAGGGCCATTCTTCCTCAGCAAAAAGAGGAGGACTGGCAGCAGATGTTAGCTCAGAGCTACTCTTCCTCAAAAAAAAAAAAATGCTATGTAATTTCTCTAGGGTCACCTCAGCTAGTAATTGTCAAAGCCAGGATTTAAATCTAAGCAGTTGGTGTTAGAGACCAGGCTTTTAACCAACACACTGCAGTGCCTCCCAGAGAGCAAGGGAACAGACGATCACACGCAAACTTGGCTTTCCCAAAGGTCTCCCTTCCTCAGGTTTTGGAATGGCTCATTCTTTCGTCTAACAAATATTTACATAGTGCTTTCTATGTGCACACCATCATATTAAACACCTATCTCTGATTGCTCTCCCTTCCTCCTGTACTACCCAATCTCTGCTACCTGTCTCAAGACTCTACTGCTCTGTGAACCCCTTTCATTTTCTTAACTGTGTTGTGCTGTCTCTTAGCTCTGGACCTGTGACTGCCGCTGTGCCTGGCTAACTCATGCTTATCCTTCAGTTCTCAACTTAAATTACTTCTTTCTGAAAGCCTTCCATTAGCCCCTTAAAGTAAGTTAGGCGCCCCTGCTCCTGGGCTCCCCATGGCACTTGACGCTTTCTCTTTCATAGCATTTATCGTACTTACTGTTCTTGCCCATTTACTTATCTGCCTTCTGCACTAGACTGTAAGGTCTCTGACAGCGAAGACTGAGTCTTATCCAGGTTATCATCCAGTCTGCTGCACCTAGCCTGATGACCAGCACATAGTAGGTGCTTGCTAATATTTGTTGAATGACGTTTAAAAATGAGCAAAACAAAATCTCTATGCATAGAAAGTCTAGTGGGAAAAAAAAGCCTAAAATCTAATGGGAACATAGGAATATAAACACTCATAGTATACTGTGATAAATTCTATAATTGGTTGTTGTATGCCAGGGTCCTTCAGGGGCAGAGAGGGGAAGATTTCTAACTCCAGCTGGAGTAAAGTGGGAGAGGGAAAGTTCAGCAGAGTCTTAAAGGATGGAGGACGGTTTATGAAAAAGAGAGGAAGATGCAGTGTAGAGGTCATAAGCAAGAACTATTCTAGAAACTGCTTCGTTGCGTAAGTGGCTAAACCATTTTTCTGTGTCTAAAAATAACATTAATCTAAACTTAATCCTACAATTGACTGATCTAATAAGAATTTGGAAGCAATGGGAAATAAAAGGCGATATGATGAAATAATTTTATTCCTTAAGTACCTCTCCTGTGATTTCCCATAAAAATCTCTTCTTACCTCTGTCATCATATTTATCATTGCTGCACTGCCATTGTCAAAGTGTCTCTATCCCACCTGATGAGCTATTTAAGGGCTTGGATTAAAGTACATTAAAGTCTTATTCAACTCTATACATCCCTAGTACCCAGAACAAAGCCAGTCCCAGGGAGAAGATCTGTGAATACTCCAACATGACCATAAAGTCTTAAATGAGCTGATCTCTGGCAGTCTCTCAGCTTTGTCTCATGTCCCATACTCTTTGCCCCAACCAATATACACTTTTCAGTTCCCTGAACCAAATGTGGCTCCTTAAAGCCACTGGGTCTTCCCACATGCCAATGCAACTCCCATTGTCTCTTCCCACTCGTTTCCCCAGCTCTTCATCTAGCTAACTCCTACTTGTCCTTCATATTTCAGCTTACTTCTGAAGGAAGCCTTCCCCAAACTGAAGACAAGTTTATTTTCCTATTATATGGTCCCACAATAGTCTATATTTCTCATTTGTGTCATTTATCATACTTGTAAATACTTGATCATTGTCTCTCCAGTAGATTGTGTTTCATAATTCAGCACTTGAAACAGAATGAAAGATGCTCAATAAAAATTACTTTGAAAGGGTGCCAGCCCGGTGGCGCAGCGATTAAGTGCACACATTCTGCTTCAGTGGCCCAGGGTTCCCCAGTTCGGATCCCGGGTGCGGACATGGCGCCACTTGGTACAGCATGCTGTGATAGGCGTCCCATATATAAGGCAGAAGAAGATGAGCATGGTTGTTAGCTCAGGGCCAGTCTTCCTCAGCAAAAAGAGGAGGATTGGCAGACATTAGCTCAGGGCTAATCTTCCTCAAAAAAAAAAAATCACTTTGAAAGGGTGTTCAATAAAAATTACTTTGAATAAGTTACTGAATAAATGAATAAAGTGCTATTATTTGTTTCTAGTATGATTTGATGGCCCAGCTTTCAGGAGGCTGTATGGTGTTACAACAGATTGGAACTAATTAAATCAAACTAGCGAATCACTATTTAGTATTAGAAGCATTTCCCATGCACCATTAAGAATCAGAGTTTTTGCTCCGCAGAGCAAACAATTGATGAACAATGCCTTATCCAAGAAAACTACATGGGCCTCTGTACACACCGACTTCTTCCCTCTGCTCTTGAACCATTTCTGGTGATCCCCTCCTTGCTATCAAAACCTCCTTCTGAGCTTACTTGTCCTATACGAGCTTTCAAGTCATCTCTTGCTCCGTGTCTTCCTTACTAGTTCTTCAAAGGCTTACCCTATCCAGCCAGCCCATAATTCACCTTTCCTTGACAACCTTGCCCAGAGCATCAGAATATTAGTATACTGGCCGCAGGTCATCTTACTCAGCCCTCTCCAGCTCCTACCAACCTACCTTTCTAGTAAGCTCTGGCACAAGGCAAGGGGCTGGGTGGTATGGAGGAGCCAAAGAAAAGACAGTTCCTGCCCTCACCAGGCTCCCAGTCTATTGAGGAGACAAATAATAAACACTAAAAGCAAAATACTAACCATAGCATACTGTATACACTTAAAGGCCAAATAATTTAAATGTATAGAAAGCATTTGTGAGGAGGTTCAGAGGGGTCATCATCCCTGAGTCTTCTTCTTACTTACCACATACCCAATCACTCTCCAAGTCTTATTGCTTCTATTTCCTTCCTAACTTTTCTATCTTTCCCTTTCTCACCATCCCCACCACTGTCACCTTGGTTTAGACCTCGTATACTTTCCTCCGGACTATTGCAGCAGCCTCTCGGTTTATCTCTGCTTCTATCCTCAACCCCCATTCAGTTCATTCTCTATAGTAGCCAGAATCATATTCTTAAAACACAAATCTAACCACATCTCTCCCTGCTGAAAACTTTTTAACAGCTTCTCATTACTCTCAGGATAAAGTGCAAGCATTCAAGGTCCTTTACAATCTGCCCCCAACTCACTTTTCTGGCCTTAAGTCACAGTCAAGGGCAAGGGAAAAGGGCTCAAGCTTTGCCTATTGTTCAGTGGTAAATCTGTACCTGGGAACAGGGTAAGGCCTTATCACAAATGTTCATTTTGGCATTGAACTATATACAGATCTTCTTTGACTTAAAGTGGGATTACATCCTGATAAACCCATCATATGTTGAAAATATCCTAAGTCAAAAATGCATTTAATATACATGACTTTCTAACATCATAGCTTAGCCTAGCCTACCTTAAACATGCTCGGAACACTTACATTAGCCTACAGTTGGGCAAAATCATCTAAGACAAAGCCTATTTTATAATAAATATTGAATATCTCATGTAATTTATTGAATACTGTACTGAAAGTGAAAAACAGAATGGTCGTATGGGTACAGAATCGTTGGCAGTGTATCGGTTGTCCACCCTCGTGATAGCGTGACTCACTGGGAGCTGTGGCTGCCACTGCCCAGCATCTCGAGAGAGTATTTTACACCTATCACTGTCCTGGGAAAAGATCAAAATTCAAAGTGTGGTTTCTGCTGAATGCTATCACTTTCACACCATCATAAAGTTGAAAAATCATTAAGTCAAACCATTGTAAGTCAGGAACCGTCAGTATTCCATTTTTAATAAAGTATTTCAGATATACGAAAAATTATAGAAAACAATATAATGAATACCTCTATTCCCATGACCCACTTAAGAAATAAAACATTACCATTATAATTGAAGCCCCTATATACTCCTCCACAGTTACCTAATCCTCTCTCTTCCTCCCCCAGCATCCAGAGGGATCTACTATCATTCATTGGTGTTTTTCATTCCTATGTATATTTCTAAACTTCCAATGAATGTTTGTACCCCAGAACAATATATAGTATTATTTTTCATTTTTTAACTCTTTAATTTGAAATAATTTTAAATTTATAGAAGAGTCGCAAAAATATCACCAAGTTCCATATACACTTAATCCAACTTTCCTTAATGTTAACATACTGTACAATCAAGATTCAATCATCAAAATTAAGAAATCAGGGGCCAGCCCCATGGCAGAGTGGTTAAGTTCATGCACTCCTCTTTGGCAGCCCAGGGTTTCACTGGTTCAGATCCTGGGCGCGGACCTAGCACGGCTCATTAATCCATGCTGAGGCAGAGTCCCAAATAGCAGAAATAGAAGGACCTACAAGTAGAATATACAACTATGTACTGGGGGGCTTTGGGGAAAAAGAAAAAAAAGAAGAAGATTGGCAACAGATGTTAGCTCAGGTGCCAATCTTAAGAAAAAAAAATTAAGAAATCAAGGGCCAGCCCTGTGGCCAAGTGGTTAAATTCACACACTGCACTTTGGCAGCCTGGGATTTGTGGGTTCCGATCCTGGGTGTGGACCTACACACCACTCATCAGGCCATGCTGTGGCAGCATCCCACATGGAAGAGCTAGAATAACCTACAACCAGGATATACAACTACACACTGGGGATTTGGGGAGAAAAAAAAAAAAAGAGGAAGATTGGCAACAAATGTTAGTTCAGGGCCAATCTTTCTCACCAAAAATAAGAAAGAAAGAAATCAACATAAATGTAATGTTATTAATTAGATTAAAGTCTTTATCCAGATTTCATCAGTTTTTCCACTAATGTTCTTTTCCTATTACAGAAGCCAATCTAGGATGCTACATTGCATTCAGTTGTCATGTCTCCTTACTCTGCTCCAATCTGTGACAGTTCCTCAGTCTTTTCCTGTTCCATCATGACCTTCACACTTTTGAAGAGTATGGTCAGGTATTTGGTAGAATGTTCCTTGATTTGGGTTCGTCTGATGTTTTCTCATGTTTAGATTAAGGCTATGGATTTGGGGGAAGAATATCACAGAAGCCATGTGCCCTTTTCAGTGTATAATATCAGGGGCACACAATATTGATACATCTCATTACATAATATTAACCTTAATCACCTGGTTAAGGTGAGGCTGCCAGATTTCTCCAGTGCAAACTTATTTTTTCTTTTGTAAAAATAATATTTGGGGAGATATAATTTGAAGCTATGCAAATACCCTGTTTCATCTTAAACATTCACCTACTAATTATAGCATTCATTGGTGTATCTTGCCTGCTGCAATTAAAACTATGATGCTCTAATGGTGATTTTCTAATTCCCCAATTCCTTCTATTTTTATTAATTGAAATTCTTCTGTAAGGAAGACTTGTTCCTTCTCGCTCGTTTATTTATTCAGTCATTTATTTGTATCCGAAAGACAGTGCTATTTCTTTCATTCCTTGGATTATAATCTAATAGTATGATTGTTTATTTTGTTGCTCAGATTGTCCGAGTTTGGGCCATTGGGAACTCTTTTGGTCAGCTTCGGTGTCTTTTTGGCATGTCTCTATCCTGGCACCACAAGATGCTCCAGGCTCATCTTGTATTTTCCTTGCCCCAGCCCTGGAATCAGTCACTTCTCCAAGGAGCACTGATTCTTTTTATTGAAGACTGGTATTTAAAAACCAATATCTGGGCGCTAGGTGTGATCACTGTTACTGGGGTATACTGCTCCTAGGCCCTCTAGGCAAACAGAGCTAGGAAATATTTGTGTATACACTAACCCACGTATACATACACATCTGTATTTATTTATATAACTATTTGTATGTATATATATTTTTTTAATATTTGTTAATAACAAACCGTTTAATTTTCTTTTGTATTCATTTATTCATCCATCCATTCATTCATCAAATATTTACCAAATGCTTATAAGGGCTAATAATGTGCTATTTTCACAAGATACATAATGGTGAATAAGAGAGAATTTGCACATAAGGAATTTATTTGTATGTATATTTTTTAAAACAAGAGTTGATAGTGATAACTTGCTTGTTTTTTAGCTTTACATAAATGGTTTCATACTGTAAATATATTTCTGCAACTTGAGTTTTTTTGTTCAACATTTATTTTGGAGATTTAACCATGTTGATACATAGATTTCTGGCTTGTTCACTTTAATAATTGTCTTAATAGTAGCCTTTTGTATGATAAATCCTCTATATTTTTTCTAAGAGCCATAGAGCTGCTATCTGTAAAGATTACTGTTAGTCATTCTTGGTTATTTATGTGTGGTAGGCAGTTTCCTAAGGAAAAAGCAAAGTTGGCTGCCCAGCTCACACTTTAGGGACATTAAAGCTGTCACATTCATATGGTGACCCTTTTTTGAAGAACACGGTAGGAGAGTTTTATTGAACGGCCAACCACTCTATTCCTCCACTAACAGTTCTTTGTGAACAATACTTGCATATTGTGTCGCTGCCTCAGCATGGTAAGTTATCTTCTTTCAGTTTCTTCCTTTATTCCAATTTTTATTTCTTCATTTTTTTTCTTTTCCTTTTTTTTTTTTGAGGAAGATTAGCCCTGAGCTAACATCTGCTGCCAATCCTCCTCTTTGCTGAAGAAGACTGGCCCTGAGCTAACATCCGTGCCCATCTTCCTCTACTTTCTATGTGGGATGCCTACCACAACATGGCTTGCCAAGTGGTGCCATGTCCGCACCTGGGATCCAAAGCGGGGAACCCCGGGCCACCGAAGTGGAACATGTGAACTTAACTGCTGCACCACTGGGCTGGCCCCTATTTCTTCATTTCTAGTCTGCTTCATAATAATTGTCCTTTGTAGTTACTTACTTTTGAGATCATTTTGTAATCTCGTAATATCTGTAAAGTTTTATTTGTCATATGCTACTTTTCAAATTCACTCTGAATTTTCTAAATTTGGTCCTTATTCAGGAAATAATTTAGGTAAAACAGCAAGTCTAGTACACACTGTAGAAATTTAAGTGCTATAGTTTAATAATTTTTATATCAATAATATAACAGTTTTATAATTTGTCACTCTATTGTTTATCCAAAAATTTACCACCTGATTCTAACTAAAATCCATCACCATTAGGGTTGATGAGTGCAGCTGTGAGAAGCTTCCAAATGGAAAGCTGGCCAGGTTTTTTGAGGGTCTTGAGAGTTTATCTACCGCACGGTATCACGATTGCCTTTATTCCTGCCCTGGTAGCTCACGAAAGCGTCGGCATGACTGATTCATTGATGAGTCCCCGGCTAACAACCTGGCACAAAGCAGATGTTCCATGAGTAGTTGTTAAATAAATGGCTGACTGGTTGGATGGAGGGAGAAGAGGGAGAGATCTTCTCAAACTCTGGCATCAGAAGTCTTCACAGAGCACATGGAGACTGGGCTGTCATTTTAAGGGTGGGTAGGACTTGAAAGGAATTGATGAGGGAGGAGGGCATCTATCCACTTTCATTCTTTCTTCTCGTCCCCACTTGAAGTGTCCAGAGGCTCCCACCAGAAAGAGAGATGACTCATTTGCGTCAGTTGATAGTGGCAAGGTAGTGTCATGCTAATGGGTTCACCTTGGGTCTAGATCTGTTCCAAATCTCATTACCACACTGCACTGCAAATGGGAAGCATCAAGTGGGAATTAGAAAGTCTGAATCCCGGTGGCTGCTGTGCTGCTAACTCACTGTGTGACCTTGTACAAGTCACACCTCCTCTCAGAGCGGCTAGTTGCCAGTGTGTACAATGATAGCACTGGGTTAGAAGGGCTTAAAGATACACTCTTACTCGAAACTTCTATGAAACATCAGACTTCAGCCAACTAGGCCCCCAGTCACACAAGGCATCATTATCTTAGATCGACTTCTGGGATGGAAAAGGACTTTGAATGTGGTTGCTCCAATCTACCTTCCCTCAAGCACCTGAAGTTCTGCTAAAACCTCCGTAAGCAGTTCTTCAAACTAAGTCTTTATATGTCTTTTTGCTAACAGCCCACATAAAACGAAAACTACCTGCCTGCTCATTCATGAATCCGAGCAGGGGAGCACAGACTGAGCAAGCTTGGAAGGACTCATTATCTCCCTCATTGTACATTTGAGAAAAGTGAGGCCCGGAGATTGACCGGCCTTAACCCAAGGCCACTCAGCAAATTACAGGAAAATAATAAATTCTGCAGCAATACTATCAAAAGAGATATTAATCCTCATCAAATTATTGGATTTCAAAGAAGAAAGAATTCTTTTTTCAAACAGAAAAAGCATGTTATCTATAAGAAGGAATAAGACCAGACTCGCTTCAGACTTTTCCACAGCAAAAGTTTATGGCATTCTGAGGGAAAATGTGACCCATGGATATCCTACCCAGCTATATTGTCAGTTAAATTAAAAAAGCAACAGGCGGACATTATTAAAATTGAAAGAATTCAAGGAATCCAACATCCTCGAAAAACTTCTTGATGCTGAAATCCAGCTAATCAAGACATGAATGAAATAAAGAAAAGAAGCTATCCGAAAGCATTGGTGATGAAGATTGAATCTATTTAAATCTAGAACTAAGCCTAAACAACCAGAGGAATTGTAGTTGCAAAATAAAATGTAAACGTTATAAATATTGGCAAGGTAAAAATAATGACTAACAAAAATTAGGCGATAGGAGAGAGGAGGTGGGAGAAGCATAAGAGTAATAATCACTCACTATGATAGACAATAGTTAATATTGTCTAACATTAAAATGTATGGTTTAAAAAAACCATCAGGGGCTGGCCCAGTGGCATAGTGGTTAAGTTCCTCAATCCCCTTAGGTGGTGGGGGGGTTCACAGCCTGGATCCTGGGCGTGGACCTACACACTGCTCATCAAGCCGTGCTGAGGCAGCATCCCACATACAAAATAGAGGAAGATTGGCACAGATGTTAGCTCAGTGACAATCTTCCTCACCAAAAAAAAAAGAAAAGAAAAAAAACCCATGACAATTCCAATTATTTTCATAATCTTTTTATAACCATATCATTCATCAATCTCTTTAGTTACTTTTGATTTGTTAAATTAACTTCAATAGACTTTTTTATTAAGTAGTTTATTTGAAATATCTTGCTCAGCATGAGCCCTTTAAAATGATTTCTATGTGTTGATTATGCTGTATAAATACATATAGAGTTGTCCAGAATGATTTTCACCATATGTGAAAGATGCTATTTTGAGTATTTGAATTAAGGGTGATCTGTCACTTTCTTCCTTGTGTTTTTTCTGTATTACTTGAATTTCTTAATGAGGATATATCATTATTTTTAAAGCATGATAAAGTTACTGCTCTAAAAAACTAAAGAAAGAGGGAGTTTGGCTCTGAGGAAATATTCCCTAACTTTATTGAGACAGATTCTCTCAATAATACCAATATTAATAGTCATTTTCATTGCATGCCTACAGTATGCCAAGGATTTTGCATACAGTAGTTTTATTACTCATCACCACCCTAAAAGCTAGACATGATAATCTCCAGTTTACAGATGAATCTCAGAGTGATAAAGCCTTTTTCCCAAAGTCACATACCCCAAAAAGGTCAAAATCAAGATGTGTACTCAGACCTCTCTGATTCTGTCCATTGAACCACTGCTACATCCATATTGTCAGAGTTAACTTATTGCAATTAAACTTTCTCTTTGAATTTCCACAACCTTGGATTATTCTCTGAGGATAAATAGTGGGACAGCCTCAAAAAGCCTGGAAATATGGTTGTCCCTGAAATAAAATCCACTCTCCATAAATGAAATTGACCCTCTGCAGGAATCTAAGAGCCCATGTGTAAAACTGTGTCCAAGAAGTTTGGGAACACTCAAATTCCAATCAAGATGATCTGGAAGGAACCTCAAAGCTACAGACCTGGAACCTGTCTGCAATTTAATACGTGGAAACCACATCAGTCGTCATGTATCCTGTTTGGAGAGTATCTGTGTGAATAGAAAGGGAAGGATGATCAACCACGAAAACTTGAAAAGGCAAAGCCACAGAGGTGCCTCTCCAGGCACTCCCCTGGGGTGAGAAGTCTTAGCTAAGCAAAATAACGTCATGATTTCCTTGACAAGACCTAGAAAGCAGCTCTTTGCTGCATGTTAGACTTGCCTGCAGCTTTTAAAATAAGATTCCTATTTGGGATTTACCGCAGACCAGCTGAATCAGAATCTCAGTGAGTGGGTCCCAGGCATGAGCACTTTAAAAATCTCCCCAGGTGATGCTAATGTGAGGTTAGGGTTGAAAAACACAGCTGAAGTCTACGATCACTAACAACTGGCAGAAAGCTTTCTGTTGAGACTGACTCACACCCTTGCTCCGATTCCAGGCCTACCAGACTACGCTCTGATACTTGGCTTCCCGTGTGACATACTCAAGGAGAGAGAGACAATGAACTGATTTTCTGGTGTGTCTGTTCTGGTCTGCTTTGCAAATTAAATTTGCTTTTCAAATAATACTTTCTTTTTGCAAATTAATAAATGGACTTCTGGTTTATGCATCAGTCACAGTGAGCTTTGTTAATGTGAGTCTGAGGCTATGTCTCTAACCCGAGAGATGCATCCACTCTTTGTGTGCCACAAAATCAGGGTTCTGAGCCTGTCAGGATGCTGGACCATGGTAATGCCAGCCTGTGGGAATGGGTCTGAGTGGCCAGCTGAGTTTCCTCAGGAACACATCCTTGGCCCCACTGCAGGCCTTTTTTTCTCCACAGCCACATTTTAAGCTCTTTAAAAGCACAGATGGCTTCTCTTTTTTCATCTCCTACCTCTGCTTAGCACAGGGCTGGGCAGTTCTAGAAACTTCCAAAAGAGAGTAGAAATATTAATGAAGGAATGAATGTATTCAGTGCATATGGCTCTGTGTTGTGGAAACTTGTGTCCAGTCTCTGTCCTCATAACCAGAGGCTGGGGTACCTGGCCAATGGTGTCTGCAACTCTGGACTAGATGCCAGGTGCCAAGCAAAGTGCCTCATATCTGAGGCTTTGAAAACAGGTGCTGGGACATTAGGAGGGAGGGCATAATTCTTAGTTAGCTAACACTCCTGTGTCCTTCAGTTCTCAGATGTCATCTTTCCCAGAATATCTTCTCTGATTTCTCCTGACCCCCCTATGCTAGTCAGTTCCTCTTCTCTGCAATCCCACAGCCAGCTCTGCTTTCCTCTGTCATGGCCATTATCACAGTGCATTCAAATTGCCCGTTTACTCATCTGTCTCCCATACCAGACTTGGAACTCTTGAAGGCAGATGATGGTCATCTTTGTATTCCTAAGGCATGATATTAAAAGTTCAATAAATATTTCTTGTAGTGGACACATGTAATTCTGAATGCCCCACATCTAAACCTCCTCCTTACATTGGGAGACTCCTTGAGCCTTGGTGGAAGACAGAGCCTAATATAGAAGAGAAAATGCAAGATGTCTGTTTTTCCAGCCTCCCTTGCAGGTCAGCAAGGGCGCATGTCCTCCAATCAGATATACCCACCTCAAACTTTGAACCAGGAACTGATGACCCAGAGGAGCAGAAGCCATAGAAATTCATTCTAACAGCAGAGTGGGAGCAGCAGCAGGCACGCCAAGTTTCCAGGGGGCAGTGGCAGCATGCAGGATCCAGAGAGGGCAGTGTCACTGGTCATGGCACCAATGTCCTCACCAGACTGGTTTGGTGGTGTGATTTGAGTTGTGGGCTGGTTACTCACTGCTTCACCTCTCTCATTCCTGCCTGTTTTCCAAGGCTTCCCTGTGATTCTGTGAAATCCTCAGTGTCTTTTTTTTTTTTCAAAGCTTGGCACCTGAGCTAACATCTGTTGCATCTGTTGCCAATCTTTTATTTTTTTTTCTTATTCTTCTCCCCAAAGTCCCCCAGTACATAGTTGTATATTCTAGTTGTAGTTCCTTCTAGTTGTGGTATGTGGGATGCCACTTCAGCATGGCTTGATGACCAGTGCTAGGTCTATGCCCAGGATCCTAACTGGCAAAAACCTGGGCCTTCAAGGTGGAGTGTGCAAACTTAACCACTTGGCCATGGGGCCAGCCTCCCTCAGTGTATTCTTAATAAATTTTTTCTCTGCTGAGATCAGTAAGTCAGTTTCTGTTGCTTACTGCTTCAAACCCTGTTATGGGCTGAATTGTGCCCCACCCACAATCACCACCAAAATTCATATGTTGAAGCCATAACCCCCAGTACCTCAGAATGTGACTGTATTTGTAGACAGGGCCTTTACAGAGGTGATTAACTTAGAATAAGGCCATTAGGATGGGCCTAATCCAAGCTGACTGGTGTCCTTATAAGAAATTTGGACACACAGAGAGACACCAGGGGCGTACATGCACAGAGTAACGATCATGTGAGGACACAGCAAAGAAGGCGGCCACCTGTAAGCCAAGGAGAGAAGCCTCAGGAGAAGCCAAAGCTGCCGACACCTTGATCTTGGACTTCCAGCCTCCAGAACTGTGAGAAAATTAATTTCTGCTGTTTAAGCCCCCCAGTCTGTGGTATTTTGTTATGGTGGCCCAAGGTGACTAATACGAACTCTGACTGCATTTAGAGATTAATCAAATATTTCCTGCTCAGTCACAAAGCAGGCATTGGAACAAGATCATTATATGAAAACAGAGCAAGACGAGAGGGAGCAGTCAAGATGTGAAGCCAAGCAGGACCCTAGCAAAGAATGGACCAGGAGGTTCAAAGCAGCAGGGAGCAAGGGAAGCCTGGAGGAATCCCTGACTCCAGTGAAAGTGTTTCTATGGGCCCCAAGACTGAGGGTCTCAGGATGACCACCTAGGCTCTAATAGAGAGAACCTGGACTTCAGCGGCAAAGATCTGGGTTCAAAATCTCACCCCGTCACTTGCTTGATATGTGATTCTGGGCAAATTACTTAGCCTTTCTGAGCCTCACATTTCTCATTGGTAGAATGAAGGTGAAAAATAATACCCATCTCATGAAGCTGCTAGGATTAAATTAAGTAAACATGCATATATAGATCTGCCTACATCTAACAAACGTTAATCCCTTTCTTCTTTTTCTCTCGGGCTGGGGGAAGAGAGAAGAAGCAGATGCAGTGGGGAGAATGCTCCAGATCGTCTTGGGCCAGTACACAGCGTTCAGAGTGCAGTGAGCTCAGACGTGCTCTGGATCGGTGCTATGGATGGCAAGAAGATCTAATTTAGCAGGTGGACGTGGCAGCTAAGTTTAGGCAGCGAGTGCCACTGATAAGAGTCTGAGTGGAGGAACATTGTGCTTCTGGGTTATCACTCTGTTCAAGGCTAAGTCCAGCCAGTGGTTACCATAAGGAGCAGGATCCATTCCCACTCCAGACCCGGGTTAGCATTGATCAGATTTAAGCAGGCTGACAACCGTGGGACAGGCGTAGTAAGTGGGAGAACTGCCGCTGAAGACAGTTGTGCAAACTGAACCAGGGTTTGTATCTGATCTATCTAAAACCAGGTCTAATTCTTGCTCCCCCCTGCTCTAGAGATGAGGCAGCCTGCCTCTGCATTGCTCAGTGCTGACTCAGAAACTGGGCAGCACTGAGCCTTTCGTTCCAGGGTATAAGATTAACAATAGTTATACTTTATTAATGATTACTATGTGCCAGGATTTTCACATACTTTTTCTCTCTACCTCATAACAACCCTTGGAGGTGGGGACTGTTATTTCCCCAAAAAAATTTTTCACAAAAATTTCAGAGATGGTAGGCAACTTGTCTAAAACTATACAGTTAATAAATGGTAGGGCCAGGAATTTGACAAGTTTCAAAGTTTGCCTGCTGAAGAAAAGAAGAGGTTTTATTTTTTTATTTTTGGGGGGTTGGGGAGGAGATTGGCACTGAGCTAACCTCTGTTGCCGATCTTCCTCTTTTTGCTTGAGGAAGATTGTCCCTCAGCTAACATCTGTGCCAGTTGTCCTCTATTTTGTATGTGGGATGCTGCTACAGCATGGCTTGATGAGTGATGTGTAGGTCCATGCCTGGGATCTGAACCTGCAAACCCCGGGACACCGAAGTGGCGCATGCGAACTTAACCACTACACCACCGGGCCAGCCCCAAGAAGAGGTTTTAATTGTTGGCAATGCAAAGAAATTTCTAAGAAGGAATTTTCTAATATAACAACAAGTCTCTGACAAATACAATATACCTCCTAGTATCTCGACATGGGGCCCAGCTTCAAACCTTTGATACTTCTACCAGAAACCCATATAGCAGAGGGCAGCCCTGTGGAATATTTTCCACAGGAAACATCTGCCCAAATATTTCGAAGGCTGCAAAGTGTCCCAAGAGGGAGGGAGAAAAGCTGAGGCCAATCACAAGCTTGATAAGTCCAGGTACCAGGTGGACTGAAGCAGAGAGAAAACGCAGGCTTCCTGCTTTCCGCTCCCTCTGGAAGCAAGCTCTGGTAAAATAAACTCTTTCCAAGACTCAGGTTCCCAGGTTAGTGATCTGGTTTTCTTCTAATAGGAAGTGAGCTGTCTCTCAATCAGGGAGTGGGGGAGGGGGAAATTATTGCCAATTCCGCTAAATACGTAGGAGGGAATGTTCAGACATTTTGTCTTTACAATTAAGAGTCCTCCACTTTATTCTTAGAGTCAATCACAGCCCAGCCACGGAACAGACATTCTTTCCTTGAGTGTTTACCAGAGAATCAATTAAAAAAGATTTTTTAAGTCCTTTTTTGTTTAAAGAAACTGACATAATAGAAAGAAAGAAAGGATTGAGTCCCTGCCAAGAAAAGGCTTTCTGAACCTTCTTTGGCTCAGGTCGACAGTGCTTTAAGGTCTTTCAATAAACCAAGTGACTGGCCCCAAATAGAAAATTGCTACCAGGAAAGAAGAAATGTTTTTTAATGGACTATCTTTGAGTTAAATTAGAGTCTGTAATCACCCTGAATGTATTGTTCAGACTCATTGTTCTTTATGTTTCTACTTCACGTGTGATTAATGAGAACACTCCCATGTGCCAGGCATTATACTAGGCACTGAGGAGCCAAGGGTATTAATCCTTCCTGGTCCTTGCTCTCCAAGGACTACCAGTCTGGGGAGGAGAGAGACTGGTACTCATGGATGGTACAAGAGAGTGAACAAATGGAGACAGTGGGAAGGTCTAAGGCGGACTGAGCATACAACACCGAGTTAGCGGGTGCTAAATAGAAATTTAGAGTCCTCGAGTGGGAGGGAGGGCACTTCAGTCTTGAGGGAAGAAATCCTCTTTCATCTGGGACTAGAAGGAAATCATCTTTCCCCTGTTTTTCTTCTCCTATATCTTCTCTTCAGCCACTGCTATGGCCATCTACTTACCCATTCATTCAGCCAGCATGTACTATGTGCCAAGGACTGTGCCAGACATTTTATATACATTTTTTTCATTCAACCCTCACAGAAACCCTGTGAGGATGAAACTATTGTTCCACTTGGCCATTGGGAAACTGAAGGCAAGGAAAGTTAAGGTCACACAGCTAGTACATGGTTCAACTGACATTTGCTGTTCCTCTGTCTGTCTCTGAATGTCTGTGTACTCTCCACTATACTCAAAAGCCAAGAGAGTTCTTAGAGATGAATTAGACGGGATTCCTGCCCCAAGCAACTCGAAGTCCAGCGGAGAAGAAAGACATGTAAATACTTTGTTAATTCATTTAATCATTCAACAGCATTTATTAAGTGGTGCTATTTACTAGTTGCTGTCGCAAAGCAGAATCAGACATAGTTCCTTGAAGGCAAGGAGAACAGGAGAGGGACGTGGGTCTCCCTAGGATGATTGCAAACGGCTCCGCAAGGAGAGGGGAAATGTTCCACTGGAAACCTGAAGAATGTATAGGAATTTGCCATGAGAAGCTTCTTCCTGTTAAATGCACGATGCTGTCTTGCCTCTGAGCCTTTACACAGCGTTCCTCTGCCTACATCAGTTCCCTCTTCCCCCTTCCTGACCTGGCTAACACTACACATCTTTCTGCTCTCAGTTTAGGTGACACTTCCTCCTGGCAGCCTTCCTTCACGTACCCTTTCTCCATCCCACATCTAGACTAAGACTTCCTGCCACATTTCCCATAGAACTTGTACCTATGTAAAGGTTGGAGGGGGATAGAGCTTTTGTTTATCGTGTAAGGAGCAGTGAGAAGTTCGGTGTGGTTGAAGCATAGGGCACATGGCTCAACCAAGAAATATTTGTGAAATGAATGAGTGAATGAATGCTTGAAAGAGCTGTACTTTCATCTAGGAAAGTAGGCTTCAATCAGATTATTAAATCTCTCGCAAACACACATCCAGACATTTGAACTGTCTTCATCACATTCCCCTTGTCGATACCTGGTCTCCTACTCTTTGTTCGAAATGTCCGTTTGTCTTAAAATCCTTCCCTGAGAGCCCTCCTCTGTTCTTCCAGTCTGGGTCAAGTGTTTGCCGTTCTGTTGTGCCTTTCTGGGATCAGTGAGGGCAGTCAGAGAGGCTCTGGGGTCCTGATGTTGCTGCTCTCTGGATCAAAGTCCACCAATTGGAACCCCAGAGACCAGGTTAGAAGGAACCTTCAGGGTCATCCCTTCACCCACGAGGATCTGGTCTCCCAGCCTTCTGGTTCTTGTTTGTTGCTGAAGCACCGACTCCATGGAAGGCTGTTACAGGGCGGGCAGCAATGTGTCCCATGGACTCCTGGATCTCTTCACCTGATGACCCGTGGGCACCCCAAATTCAACTTGTCTGAAAGAAAATTACTGGAAAGGGCTTGGGTTGTGGAATCAGGCAAACCTGGGTTTAGCTCTGCACTTTACTTGTTATATGGACATTGGGCAAGTTACTTCAAATCTCTGAACCTTAGTTTCCTTAACTGAGAGACCAAAGGTTTTGGAACCGGGGAGTGCTGTGGTGGGATGCCTATTTTGGAAAGATCCCTTTTGCAGCTGTGTGGGGGATGGGCTGGAGGGGAGAAAACAGAGGCAGTTTAGAGGCTGCTGAATAGAAGTGTTTCCAATTACCTCAGCCTCGGCCTCCACAGCACACTCTTCACTGTGACCCCAGAGCCAACCTCATGCTGTTGCCTAGCAACTCACCTGCATCACCCAAGGATCTGAAGCTGGGGCCCCACGGAGGATGGGGAAATGACCATTTAGTTACAAAGTCTCAAGGGAATCATGCATCAGTTCATTCCTCAACTAATCACTGGGCTCCCACCAAGTGCCAGGCCCTGTGCTAGGTACTGGGGATTTAGAGATGAATAAAACCCTTTTTGTTTCCTCGAGGAACTCAGAGTGTAACAGAATGGACAGATTTCTTCAATTCATTCAAGAAATATTTACTGAGTGCTCATCAACGATAGAATGGATGAACAAGTTATAGCACATTCAGACAATTTAATAGTGTACATACAGCATGAGAATGAACAGTCGACAACTACACTTAAAAATACGGCATATTGTTGAGAAAAGCATATGATGAGCGAAAGAAGCCAGATACAAAAGAGTACCTTCTATATGATTCCATTTAGATAAAGTACAAAAACAGGCAAGAGTAATCTATGCTGTCAGAAGTCAGGACTGGGGGCTTGGGAGGTAGTGACGAGGAAGAGGGTATGAGGAGGGCCTCTGGAGTCCTGGAAATGTTCTGTTTTAGATTTGGATGCAGGTTACATGGTGTGTTCAGTTTGCAAAAATTTATCAACGCTGTATACTTATATATTAATTTTGCTATATGTATATTATTCATCAATAAAAAGTTTTTGAAAAGAAATACTTATTGCATACCTACCATACACCAGGCACTGTGTGTTAGATAAATAGACACTTGAAGAGAAATTTATAATACAGCAGGATAAATACACAGGGTCTGAGCACAGAGAAAGAACTCACCATCAACTGTGCCCCATGTGTGGCAAGGGGACTGAAGCATGGCTTCCTGGCAGAGGGGATTTCCAATCAGTAGGCGTCTACCAGGCCGGGGAGAGGAGGCAGGGCCATTCATGCATCAGAAACAAGAAGAAAGAGGCAGGAAATGAAGCTGAGGGGTTACATGAGACCCAAACTGTCAAGGGCCTGGGAATAACATAACAGCTAAATGTTTGTGCCAGGCATTGTTTTAAATACTTCACGTTTAAATTTATTTAACCACCAACCACACAATGAGTAGGTGGTGTTATTCCTGTTCTACAGATGAGGAAACAGAGGCACAGTGGCATTAATTAACTTGCTTAAAATCCCATAGAAAGTGGCTGAACTAGGCTACACACCCAGGCAGACAACTGCAGTGTGCTTGAGCGCTCTCCCATGCTGCCTAGGTCATTTGGTCACAGACTATGTCACTGAAGGGTATTTAAACAAGAGAGAACCATGATAAGATTTTTGTGTGACAAACATTATTCTGGTTGCTCTGCGGAAAGTTGCATTGGATTAGATGGGGCAAGGGTAGAGGCCAGGAGACCAAGAAAAAAGCTGCTCCAAGAGTCCAGGTGACAGAAGCTGAGGCCTAAATGAGGATAGAGGCCAAGTGAAGGGGGGGATCTTTAGGAACTAATGACAAAACCTATGTGCTTTGCATTTTACACATAGTGCTATGAGTAAAATCCACAAGAAAGCAGAGATGATAGTATTTTTCGACTTCAGGTGCAGAGAGTTGAGCTAAACATATTCCTCAGGTGTCTTCTTTGGCCTTAACGGCCTGTCTTTGTTTTATTTACATATTTATTCCCTGTTACCGCTTTCTTCTCCCCACCCCAACAGGCAACTCTTTAATGTGTTTATTGTGTAACTTTATGTTCTTGCAAAATGTGCATTTTCACATTGTGTGCACATATTTTACATTTATATAAATGGTGCTGGATTATGTATCTCATTCTGTGTCTTGCTTTTGCACCCCTCAACATATTTTCCAAGATCTCTCTCTGCTGCAATGCACATCTTCAGTTCGTTGTCTCCAGCTGCTCGCTGGGATCATGGAACTGGATTGACAATACAACGACGTGGAAAGCGTTCTACCATGGAGCGGGGGATTTCAGCTAGCACCTCTGCCTCTCGGCTAGGCTGTGGTATGGACTTGGGCAAGTCCCTTCCCCTGCTTGAATCTTAGCTTCCCGAACACTTGTAAACCCAGAGGCGCCTTCTACCTCTAACTTTCCATGAAATCTCGCTTTCTGACACACAGGAAACTCTGCTCCAGAGGGTGGGGGTGACTTGATCAAGGTCACACAACAGTTATCAATAGTTCCATTCAATTTAGCCCACACTTATTCAGTGCCAGGCATGGTTCTAAATGCTTTGGATACTTAAACAAGTAAGCCCTGCTGAGTCCTCCTCCCAGGGCCTCTAAACAGAGCTGTGTTCATTTTCCATGAGCAGGTGCTGAGATAGCCTGTGGGCACCGGTTAGATGCAGTAGAGATATTAATAGGACATAGCCTCAGACAGAATCTAAGGCAGCACCTCCTCCGCCCCAGTCAGGCCCCACAACATTCCTGACCTCAAGGAAAGGAAAGAGGTTGAGTATACAGCTTCTTATTTGTAAAGGTTATTTATTGCCATAGCACTTACCAGTTAAAGCTGATCTGATATAGTAAGACAAAAAAGCCCTTGTCTAGCTGTATGCCTAATGTTATATAGCAGTAATCTGAGGATAAAGAAAATTTTATATTCTGCTTTTTAAAAATGTTTTTGTTCTTGAACAATAAAACCACTGCTGTTGATTACTTATTCTGTGCTAGACACCAAGTACTTTACATGTGTTCTTTCATGTAATCTTCATTATTGTCCTATGAGGAGGGACTATTATGATCCTCATTTTAAAGGTAGCAAAACAGAAGCAGAGAGTTATGTTACTTGTCCTAGGTCAGTGGGTTTCAAGCATTTTGAATGCAACCCACAGTAGAAATACAGTTTATATTGCAATCTGGATCACACATACCTGTTCCACCGTAGTACACTAATCCTTACTATACAGAACCCACTCTGATGTTTTCTCTCCAACTCTTTTTTTTTTTTTCATGCTGATCTGAGCCACTAATTTGGGTCTATGACTTACTAATGAGTTGCAACTAGCAGTTTGAAAAACAAAGCCCTAGGTGACCTAGATACCACAATCCTAACAAAATTACACAAAATGTGAAGTCATCATATTCTTTAACATGAACTTTCATGTCCTGAGCACCTGCCCTGTATTGGGTCCCATGCTACATGTTAAAGACACTGGTTTGAATCAGACACAGACATGTGCTCAAAGCACTCACAGACTCCTCAAGGAAACACACAGGCAGGAAGCAGTGACAACACAGCAGTGGTTCGGAATCCTGGCTGCGCCTTAGAATCACGTGGAGGACTTTTAAAAGGCACCCTTGTTGAGGCCCTATTCCCAGACTTTCTGATTCACTTGGTCTGGGATGGGGCCTGGACATCAGTATTTTTTAAAAGCTCCCCAGGTGATTCGAAGCTGCAGCCAGGATTGAGGATCACTGCAGTACAGCACACTGGCTACATTAAAGAGAAGCATAGAATAGGGGCACTTGACTGCCTGAAGGTGTCGAGAGAAGCCTCAGAGAGAAGTTGTTTGAGTTGGGTTTGTGTGCTGTGTACCTTCTGTTTGGCCCTTTAGACCCACTGTCCACTCATTGTCTGCCCAGTACAATGAATCTGAACAGACTAAGTCAACGGGCTCCTTGCTCCCTGGCTTCCACTAGGTATGAGCCAACGTCCTTGCAGGAAATTGGCAGGAGGGAGGAGAAGGAGGGCTGGGTAATTAATTCCCTGCCTACTTCCCCAAGTTTGCCCCGGGCTGGCTAGGAAGAAGGTAACCGCCCCTTTCTAGATGGCTTGATGAACAGGACTCTGCAGTTTCCGTAACCTCTCCTCCCTCTCCCTGCCCATTCAGGTCAAAGCGGGTTACCAGCTCAAACAGGTTCCTGAACTAACCCTGGTCTTTCTTTACACCCCACCCACATGCTACAAATTAGTCCCTTTGTAAATAAACCTTTGTCTGATTATCCTAATCTGAGCGTGTCATCTGTTTCCTACTGAGACTGATAAAGCCTGGAAGCAGGATGGGAACTTGCTATAAGGATGAAGACGGAAAAAAAAAAATCAGGCAGAGGGAGCAGCATGAATAATGGCACAGAGGCATGAAAATGTATTTTTGTTTGTTTAATTCCTTTTATTGGTGAAGAACAAATTGCTAAATCCAGTGTTCAATTCTCAGCTCTTATCTTACTAGACTTTTCAGTAGCATCTGACCAGTTAATCGCTCTCTTCTTTTTTTTTTTAAAGATTGGCACCTGGGCTAACAACTGTTGCCAATCTTCCTTTTTTTTCTTAAGGATTGGCAACTGGGCTAACAACTGTTGCCAATCTTTTTTTTTTTTTTTTTTCTGCTTTATCGCCCCAAACCCGCCCTGTACACAGTTAGTATATCTTAGTTGCAGGTCCTTCTAGTTGTGGGATGTGGGACGCCGCCTCAACGTGGCCTGACGAGCGGTGCCATGTCCGTGCCCAGGATCCAAACCCTGGGCCGCCGCAGCGAAGCACGTGAACTTAACCACTCGGCCACGGAGCCGGCCCCGCTCTCTCTTCTTCTTAAGACAAATTTGTCACTTGGCCTCCATGACATTGCACTCTTGTGGTTCTTGTTCTTGCTCTGGCTACTCTTTTTCAGTCTCCTCTTCTGGTTCCCTCTCATTTCCCTGATGTCCTCATCTCCCTAATGCTGAATGTTGGAGTCCCAAGGGCTGTCCTTGGTTCTCCTGTCTATCTATACCAACTCCATCATTATTCAGTCTCACAGCTTTAAATACTCAGTATGCTCTCCATTCCCAAATTTATATCTCTGACCTAGATGTCTCCTCCAAGTCCAGACTCATATATCCAACCCAACTAGAGATAGGAGTGGTGTCAAGCCAGCACCTAGAGCCAATTGTTACATTTTCAGTAATTTTTCCAGCCTCTTGTTAAATACAGCCATTACTAACAATTAAATTATGAAAACTTAAAATTAAATACATTATATTTAAAGCAAAGGTAATATACAAAACTCATCACTTTCTAATTATTTTACTATATTTTATTATTTTCTATGCTGTTTGGATTATTTGCCTCTCCTCTATCTGTATTGTGGAAATACTATATAACGGTGTGCTACTCTTGCATGTCTTCCTAACTCCGTGTTCGGAGACATCATGTAGGTAGCTCAAAACCAACCGTGGGGGAGTGCTATACCACGGATATTGGCAAATTCTACTAACCAGAGTTTGATTTATTGTTTTGCTGATTGTCCAGATTAAGAAAGTAATGCAAAAAATATTAATAATGCAGATTAAATTTAGAGGGTATGGTTTCTATAGCTATTACATTGTGAGTAACATAAATGACTTGAGGAAATATTCTTCCAGTATTGGAAAACTACTATCCAATTCAGCAAAGAAGCAACTTTGTGTCATTGACTAGTGAAGTTCTGACATATGTCTTTATTGTTTCACTTTCATCTTACTGTTGATGTAAATGAATATATCAACCAACACTTATCTTGGAACTCTGCTTGTTCAGCAATTGCAACCATTAGTTTGCTACAGATACAAATTTGGCAAAAATCAACGAAAGCATTCTGTGAGAATAAATTGGCCATGAAGAATTTACAACAAAAAGTACTGTATATTTTATTATTTGTGAATTGTGTGCTATGCATCATTGATATCGGTAAACTTTATAATGAACTTATATATATGGGTACACACACACACATACAACTTTCTTCCCTGAGAATCAGTTGTTAAACATTTACCAGCATACCACTGCTAATAGGCGACTAAACTTAACATATCCAAAACTTGACCTCTGGATTTCCTATTCCAAACCAGATGCCCCTTCAGGCATCTTCATCTTAATTACAGTCATGTGCCGCATAATAACGGTTCAGACAAGGGCCACACATACAACAGTGGTCCCATAATATAAGTACATATAGCCTATGTGTGTAGTAGGTAATACCATCTAGGTTTGTGTAAGTACACTCTATGATGTTCGCACAACGACGAAATCACCTAATGACACATTTCTCAGAACATATCCCAATGCATGACTGTAACGGCCACTTCATTTTTCCAGTTGCTCTGGGCAAAAACCTTAAAGTCATCTGTGACTCTTCTCTTTCTCTTATACCCTATATCCAACCTATCAGGAATTCTTTTGCCTCTACTCTCAAAATATATTCAGAATCTGACTACTTCTCACTACCTCCACTGCTACTGCTTTGGTCTAAGCCTACACGTTCCCTCACGTGGATTACTACAATAGCTTCCTCAATGGTCTCCTTATTTCAACACTGCAGTCAGAGTGATTCTGTTAAAATATAAATTAGAAATGTCATTCCCCTGCTTAAAACCCTTCAGTGGCTTCCCATCTCACTGAGAGTCCAAGCAAATGTCTCTACAAAGGCTCCTAAGACCCTACAGTATCTACCTCTCCATCCCACTCCCTCTCTGATGTCATCCCTTGCTTCTCTTCCCATCGCTCACTCCACTCCATCTACACTGGCCTCTTTGCTGTTCTCCAAACACATCATACACACGCTTGTCTCAGGGCCTTTGCTATTTCCTGGAACGTTTCTCTTCTCCCAGTTTTCCCCATAGTTTGTGCTCTTTCTTCTGGTCTTTGCCGGAATGCCACTTTCCCAGTGAGGCTTCCTGATCATTCAAATTAAAGTTGCAACCCCTCCCCACGCCAACACCACATTCTCTATCCCTCTCCCCTGCTTATCACCATCTAATGTACCATATGTTTTATATTTTAAATATTAGTTATTATCCTCCCGTCCCCAGAATGTAAGTTCAAGAATTTTTTGTCTGTCTTATTAACTACTATATTCCTAGCCCTTAAAATAGTGTCTCGTATATAGTAGGTGCTCAACAATTTGTTGAATAAACAAAGCATTAATGAGTATTCTAAACACCCAGAAAAAGCTTCTTTGAGTTTATTCTGGGAAGGGGGAGTACAGGGGATGCAGGAATGAGTCCTCTACCCTTCCAGATGCTCAGCTGAAAACTGTGTGCGTTTGTCTGTGCCTGTGGGTCTCCCATTTGTGTAGACGGACCACCTGGAAATAGCTGTGCTCTTTCAGAAACACCAAAAATTCATAGTGGACTGAAAATAAAATATAGCGGGCTGAAAAAATATATACTGTTGGCTAAAATCAACAGTGCCTCACATGAGAATCCAGCATAGACAAGTAATAAAATCACTAGAAGATTTAAGAAAAATGATTATTTACTGAGTGGCCAGTGTGTCCCAGAGGACGCAAAGATGATCAGACACAGGTTTGCCTGCCCTTAAGGAGCTCCAGTCTGCTGGGGGAAGATGGCCACGCAAACAATGTTATCATCTGCCCACTACAGGAAAATGTACTGGGGACAAAGGCAATAGAGAGCGGGGAGTGATCAAGTGTAGCAGCAGAGGGGGAATGATATCTGAGTGATTCCTTCCTTCCCGAAGGAAGAAAGGACACCGAAGAAGTGGGGTGCACATAGTGGATATATACCCCCAAACAGGGTGTTTCGCATGTGATTGAAATGTCCCTTTTACAATAGTCACGAGGTTGCTCTGTCAGCACAGCTCTTGATGGAAATGGCAGATAGGTCTGCTGTCTCAGTGAGTGCCGAGGGTGGCAGGTGTGTTACCTCGGGCTGGGGGGTCACAGATGAGCGCCGCAATCAGTTCCCAGCCTAAAGAAAGATGCTTAATCTTTAAGGAGATGCCAGCGTTGGGAGGGGGAGGGAAGTCAGTTACAGGAGGTTACCAGACTAGCACAATAAAATGCAGATTTAAGTCCTTGCCTTTGGTATTGATTACGAGTTTTTAGAGAGAAGGTCATCTCCTTTCTTCTTCCTGGTACAGAGAGGGAGGCACCTTTTACAGATAGAGATTTACCTTACAAATGTAAACGTGTCCTAACAAAGGGCAAGTTCCACTCCTCAGAGCCTCCTTCCCTGTCCCAGTTTATCAAAAGCAATCAGCCTCAAATAATCCTGATGCCAAAGAGACATATCTTGGGGTCGCCAATTCCAGGTCCCCACAGCTTGGCATCCAAGACTGTTCTCCATCTGGCCCCTGATGATCCCTCCAGCCTCATCTACCTCATACCGCTTCTCACTCCAGACAGCCGATCTCTTCTCTCCAGCTCTGTGCCTTCACAGACATCTTCAGTCTGACATCTTTACCTTCCGCCTTCCCCAACTAGAGAATTCCCATTTCTCTTTTAAGACATGACTCTGGTGTTACCACTTTCAGGAGGCTTTTCATGACTGCTAGGTTAGCAACTGCCTCTGGGCCTCAAAACCCTGGAGCTTCGTCTACCCCAGCATCTGGAGCACATCTGCTCTTGCCTCTTCCTGTCCACTCTTTACAGAACAGCCAGAGGGATCTTTCAGAGGACTCACTGACACTTCTCTGCTTTAAAAAACAGAACCTTCATTTCTTGGCTTAAAGACCATAATCTTTATTGTGGCCTACCAGGTTCTGTGTGCCACCCCACCCCTGACACCCGCCTGCCTCTCCACCTTCTCTCGCGCTTTGCTCTCTCTGCTCCAGCCAAACTGGCCTTCTTTGTTTCTCAATGCACCATGTTTCTCTCTCCATCCGGACATTTGCACTTGCTTCCTCACTTCAACTTGGCTACTTTCTACTCATTCTTCAGAGCTGAGCTCAAACCTTCCATCCTCTGGGAAGCCCTCCTTCCACCCCACCCCTCACCCCAGGCTAGTTTAGGTGGTACTCACCACAATAGTAATTTTAGAGCTGATTATGAACTATTTAATACCTGTCTCCCCCTGGGTAGGGACCACACTGTCTTGTTCATCACTGCATAAGAGGCACCTAGAGCAGAACTTAGCAGAGAACAGGTGCTCAAGAAGCGTTTGTTGAATGACTGTAGGAATGTTTAGCCCTTCCAGCATTACATGAAACCCCCAGTTTACTTGGCTTCTCTCACCCCAGCCTGTGAGCTCCTAGAGAAGTAGTACGGCATCAGCACCCAGCACCATGCTTGGCACTTGGCGGGACTCAGGAGGAGTTTTCGGAGTGTGGGAGACACTGTGATGTGCTGTCCAGAACCCCCAGCAGTGGACTTGGGACACTGCTGCTGGGTGTGCTGTCCATGGAAAGCTTTTAACTGTCAGCCCCTCCAGGGACAGAGCCACCTTGGCTCCTGTCCTGCCTCTTCCCAGAAGGCCCCACATCCGATGGCTGATGAAGGCAGGGATATAAAGGCTGGCCTGGCCATTTTAGCTCATCGGGGACAACTCTGATGGGTCTTTCCCGCTCCAGGGTCCCTGTGGGGTCAGCCAAGACTGTCCCTCCGCCTGCATGGAGCTCTGGACTCCTGCCCGCTCCTGCCCCCTCGTCTCCCTTCCACAGGTCTTGATCCCAAGAGTGCTGCCTCATAAACATCCTGTGCTGCAATCTCCATCTCGGAATCTGCTTCCCAGGAACCCAACCTGCAACAGGCCCTCCGTCCTCTCTTCGCCTTCTCCGTGCCACCCCTTTGAGGGAACGTTCACTCATTCGTCTAAAGTTTGCAGGCACCATTCAGCCGACAAAGTTTCGCATCTATTTTTCGATTACTCCCACTCTATACTGTCTAGGTGCGTCAGGAAGGGAGGCTGACGCACTGAACAGATGGAGAAACTAAAGTCCAGAGAGGTGGAGTGACCAGCCCAAGGCCACTGAGCTAATTAGAAGCTCAACTCTCAGATCCATATTTTCACCTCCCTTTCGCTACTAAGTCGCCGCATCCTGGAACAAGAGGGAGCCTCACTGGCGCGAATTCTGGTCTCAGTGGTCAGAATCCTGGAACCATGGCTCTCGCGTCCCGGAAGGGGCGCGGAGGCCCACGTTCCCGCAGTAAAGATGGGGAAACTGAGGTCCCGAGCCTGGCGCTCCACCGCCCGCGGAGAAAGGGAAGGGGGCGCGTCCTGCCTCGCGGGCCGCCTGGCGCCGGGGCCGCCCCCTCCCGCCCCCCGCGCCGGGTCCCCCCGCCCCGTCTTTGCCCTCGCGACGCCGCCACCCCGGGAGCGAGTCATGGTGGCTGCACTGGTGGCGGCGTGGCTGCTCCTGGCGGTCGCGGCCGGCGCGCAGCGGGAGCAGGACTTCTACGATTTCAAGGCGGTCAACATCCGGGGCAAGCTGGTGTCGCTGGAGAAGTACCGCGGGTCGGTGAGTGTCCGCCCGCGCGGCCTCGGCGCCGCCCTGGCCGGGCCTGATGGGGGCGCCCCGCGGCCCGGGACCCTGCCGGGTATGGCTCCGAGGGGGCTCGGGCCGCCCGGCAACCCTGCACTGGCGCCCCCCTCCTCCGTCCCCAGCATCCCCCCGCGGCGCGGCGCCCCCAGGTCTTGCGCCGGTCTGGCCCGCGACTACGTGGCACAGCCCCCGCGCTCAGTGAAACCCGAAACTCTCGCAGCCGGCGCCGATTTCCCTCCCAGCGACTTTGGGCTGCGGGGTCGGACCTCTCCCAGGGGCTGGATGCCCCGGCCCAGCCTTTGTCATGCATGGGTGGGAATAGGAACTCTTGCATCCTGCGGCCTTTGTCTCTCCTGTCCCTAGTTTCCGCGTCTGGGAGTTGCTGATAGAGTTCAGTGAGGACAATGAATGTGCAGTGCAGAGGGAGTTCTCGTTTAAGATGCACGGGGACCTTACACAGATCATCCTTTAGAGATGACACTAAAGCTCAAAGAGGGAAGGCATTTGCGCGGGGTCACACCGCGCTAGACAGCACAGAGCCTGGGGGAGAACCGCCCGTCTGTCCGTGGTCTGCTCGGGGCAAACTCCTAAGATGGCTGCTCAGGCTGAGATAGAAGAGTCATCCAGGCTAATTGCTCCCTCCTTACCAAGAAGGAATCTCAGCTCGGACAGGACTTCAGAGAGGAAGTGTGCTTGGGTGAGTCTTTGAAACAAGAGTGAGTTTTAGCAAGGCCAAGAAGAACATTCCGGACAAAGAGAACTGTCCATGCCAAGGCTCAGAAGCGAACAGCAAGGAGGGTGGTGGAGGGGTGGGGGACTTCAAGCAGTCATTCCTGGAGTATAAAGCATGAGGCCAAGTGGTGGAAGGATGAAGCTGAAGAGGAGAGGGAGGGACCAAGAGGAGCCTTGAACACTACGTCCAGAGGCCCAGATGTTGCACTGTGTGTAATGAGGAGCCCTCCAAGCCCACTTCTCAGGATGGACCTGGGGCCACAGTGTGGGACCAGTGGGGAGCCGGTCTCTAATGGACAGGTGGGCCCAGCGTCCAGATTTGGATGGACCAGGCACAAATGGCTGTCAGCATTCTTCTCCCTGGAGCAAGGCCATCTTTAGTGAAGAACGTACTCTTCTAAGCCTTGAAATTCTCAATTATGCTGGGAGTCCTGGGGGCAGTAATCCTTGTCCTGATTGTCCCCCAAGGTATTGTGAGTTTCAAATGAGATGACAGTGTGGAAGCACTTGGTAGAGTGCTCTGCCCCTGTGTTTGGTGGGCCCCCCTGGAACCTTATCCAGGACTCAGGACAGAGAGCTGATAAGAGCAGGGCCTACTCCTACTCAGGCCTCCTCTTCCCTCCAAAACAGCTGGTCAGAGAGCCCCAGGTTTAGCGCTTGATCAACTCTGATACTCATTAATTCATTATTTATTATTGAGCACCTACTGTGTACTAAGTACTAGGCCGGGCCTGAGGATACAGTGATGACCAAAACAGACGAGTTTCCACTTTAATAGGGCTTATATGAGGTGGAGAAGAGACAATAAACAAGAAACAGAAAAATGAACAGGGTAATTCCTGTAGCAATAAGTGCTAAGACAAAAATAGAACAAGGTCTATTTGTTTTTAGAAGTAGTAAGGCATCCAGAATGTGAGGAACAGAAATCCTGGAGAAAAATGACCTAGAAAAGTGATGCCAGAATTCTGAGTGTTTTAATACTCGAGGTCATTGGTAAATCCTAAAAAGCGTGGGGGCGAGAGGCCAAGAAATCAGTCAGAAAGAAATTGAAAAAAAAAAGGGAACAAAGTCACACAGCTACTGAGTGGTAGAGTTAGAATTCAAACCCAGGCAGTCCGGAGGCTCTCGATGCTCTGAGTTTGTCCCACCTAGGTCTGCCACTTGGTCATTCATTCACCATTCAAATAGTTACTGGCTCATTATGTGTATTTTACCACAATTTTTTTAAAAATTGAGAAAAAATTACTCACTCCCACTACATGCCTGGCACTAGGTCCAGCCCTGGAGACATAGCCATGAGCAAGGCTGTATGATTTGTGCCCTCAGGCTAACTGGGAAGACAGTCGTGTAGATCAGTGTTGAGGATGGATGAATGGTGACCACTTGGGAATGTCCTTGGCTATGTGTGGGTTATGTACACGTAGGCCTGAGTCTAGGGGGTGTATGTATGATTTGTTTGATTCCTTCTCTGTGCACACCCGAGTCTGTATCTGTGCTTGTATATGTACATAGGTAAATTAACTGTGTGTATTTGGGTGTGTCTGTCTGTGTTTTGGTCACTTTAAGGATAAGCTTTTTGGTTTCAGGCATAGACCTAGAAGCAGGATTTCTCTCCTTCCAGAAGAGTGGGCGGACACACAAGATGTAGGTTAAAAATAAGCAACCTTTAATAGTCTCATTGCCTAGGGATCCAGCAGAGAAGAAAGAGGAAGACCCCTAACCAGGGAAGGGAGGTAAGGGTCCCACTTTCTCACCACTACAGGCAGAATATGGCATATGCTGACGCAAATGGGGGAAGTTCTAACAGCCTGTGGCCCCAGAGAATGGGTCCTTCCTCATCTGGTGGAGGCAGGTTGAGGGAGTTACAGCTCAGCGGTTCTCAATTGGGGATGACTTTGCTCCCCTGGGGACATTTAGCAATGTCTAGAGACATTGTTGATTATCAAGACTATGCATCTAGAAGATAGAGGGCAGGGATGGTGCTTGACATCCTACAATGAACAGGACAGCCCCATCACAACAAAGAAGGATCCAGCCCAAAATATCAGTACCGCTGAGGTTGAGAAATGCTGTCTAGCCTGAGCAGTTGGTGCCTGTCCATGTCCTGGGTCCCAGGCTCCTCCTAGGAGGTGGCCCTCTTTATGGAGCCAGCTGGTATAATCCCAGCTTTTCTAAAAAAGTGGCCAGAGAGATGAGGCTGGACTGCCCAGACACAGGACAAGACTTAAAATCCGTTAGTAACATATAACTAGAAGCTAAAAACACAGCATTGATGCCAGAATTCTAATTGCAGTATTATAATCAAGTTCTGCCCGCTTTATATTTATCACCAAAAGGCAATAAATAAATTTATAAATACATTTGTATAAATAAAAAATTTGTTATAAGGAAATAATAAATTTAAGGGTTAGTTTAGTGATAGAAGAAAGTGGTATTTGTTTGCTGGAAGGTCAGAAGCGAAAAAGGATTGCCCTGGGGTCCTTGGGGTCCGTTTACCAAGAAAACCCGTGTCTGTCTATGCAGCTGGGCGTTCACTCCACGGCTGTATGTCTCCAGGGCTGGAGCACACATGTGTGCACACTTACTTATTCATTCAGCAGATACTTTCTGAGACTCTTCTATACATCAGACCCAGGGGTGAAGTGGACACCTGCCCTCAGTGGGTTCGTGTTCTAGGAGGGAGATCTACACGTGTACAGGCAGCTACAGTGTAGAGCGACTGAGTCAGAAACTGAACCCAGGTCTGCCATTCCCCTCCCTCACATCACCTCCTGTATGAACCGCTCTCTCTATGTGCCTCTCTCTGTGAATGTGTCGTGTGTGTTTGTGGGCATGTGTGAGGTGTGCTAATGTACCGTTGTCTCATGGGGTGTGTTCATACCCATTTATGAATACTGTGTGCTTATTCTCATGAATGTTCATGTATGTGTTTGCACACATATCTGTAAGCCCCTGCATGTTTGATTTCATCTGTGCCTGTGTGCGTGTGTTTGTGTATATGTGAGAGCATTGCACACGTTTACATATGTGTACATGGTCTTCGTGTATGTATGAGAGAGAGCCTTAATTGCTGAGGGTCACACATGTGGGCGTGTCCAGACATGTGCAAGTGCATGCCCCTTCACTGTGTTGCGTGTCTGTCTGAGTTTTGTTTTTGCCACCCAGGTCTCCCTGGTGGTGAACGTGGCTAGCGAGTGCGGCTTCACAGACCAGCACTACCGAGCCCTGCAGCAGCTGCAACGGGACCTGGGGCCCCACCACTTCAACGTGCTTGCCTTCCCCTGCAACCAGTTTGGCCAGCAGGAGCCTGACAGCAACAAGGAGATCGAGAGCTTTGCCCGCCGCACCTATAGCGTCTCTTTCCCCATGTTTAGCAAGATCGCAGTCGTCGGCACTGGAGCCCACCCTGCCTTCAAGTACCTGACCCGTGAGTCTTGATCTTTTCCCTCAGGTGGGTGAGGCCGTGCCTCCCTGGGCAGTAGAAGCCATTGGCTGGTCGGGTGACCTGGGGCCCCTTCCGGATCCCTGCATGGACTGATGCTCTGTTCCAGCACTAATCTTTGGGGAGGAGGGGTATTCCTGCCTAAGAATGTCTCTAGCCCTGCTGCCTTGCGGTTCTCCCTCAGAGTCCTTCTCGCAGACTTCGCTGAGATCCTGTTTTCAAATGCAGGCGCTCCTAGAAGGAGACTGGGCCCTCAGATTTTAGTCAATGTGAGTTAGTTGAGCTTATGGACTTAGGGTGGAAAAACCAAGGCAGACAGGGGATGCCACATGCCTGGAGAAGGCTGACAGGCATCTCCTGGCCTGAGTCAGAGGCAGTCTGTAGACCACAGGCGGGAAACCTTCTGAGCTAACATACTAGATCTTAATATTTCAGAAATAGATCCCTCCTCCAGCCCAAGAAGCCTCAGAGCCTCAAAATAGGGTGCTGAGCCAAGCTTGTCATTGTGGTTCTGTTTCCTCCCTCAGGCCTTTCTCCGCCTTTGGGGGCTCCATTTTTGCCTTCTCTTAGTCTCTGCTTCTGGTTGCCTTCATATCCCTCACCTCCGGGGCAACCCATTCACTCTTGGAGGAGTAAATGAAAAAACAACAACGTAACAAACAAAAGATCCTTTACTGAGGCAGATTTGAATTTTGCTCTGGGGGTCAATCCTAATGTTTGCTTTTTCTTCCTGTGTGTTTTTATTCGTTCCTCCCCAGTTCCCATAGTTATAGATCAAACCTGGCCGTGCTTTAGAAGCACCTGGGGAGCTCTTAAAAATGCATTAGCCTGAGACCTACTGAAGCAGGGCCCAAGAATCTGTTTATTTTAAGCACCCGACCACCACCACCATCGTGATTCAGATGCAACCAGTCCATGGACTAACGTTTGGAAACCATTAAGGTTTCATTAGAGAATAGGGTGTAGCCTGTGCTCTAGTTTGAAGTCGCTAATAAAGGAAGATCTGATATGCTTTATCAAGCACTTCACAGAATCCTAAAGCAGTAGTTCTCAACCTTGGCACCACACTGGAATCTCCTGGAGAGCTTTTCAAAAATACTGATGCCTGAGTCTTACCCCCAGAGATTCTGATTTAAGTGGTCTGGGGTGTGGACTGGGCATGAGGATTTTGAAAAGCTCGCCAGTTAATTCGAATGGAACCCCTGCTTCCACGGAAGGGTGGACACTGAGAGTGGAGTTCCAGGAGAGGGTGTGCAGGGAAGCAGTGTAAGGAAGTAGCGGCTCTCCTTCTTCCTTTTGCTCTAGAGACTTCCGGGAAGGAGCCCACCTGGAACTTCTGGAAGTACCTAGTGGCCCCAGATGGGAAGGTTGTAGGGGCTTGGGATCCAACCGTGTCGGTGGAGGAGATCAGACCCCATATCACAGAACTTGTGAGGAAGCTCATCCTGAAGAAGCGAGAAGACTTGTAACCACGTTCCCTCTTCTCCCACTGTCCCCTTACCCCCATCTTGCATGGGTGACCAAAGCAAACTCAAATGGTGCTTCAAAGGGAGAGTCCATTGACTCCTTCCTCCATTCTTATCCCACCTACCCCACCACTCCTGTGAGGGAAAAATTCTAGTATTTTGATGATTTGAATCTTAGAGCAACCAATAGGAGCCCCTGGCCACTGAGAGCTCTTGACTCGTGAATCACCAGCCAATAGGAACCTCTAGCCCATGAAAACATGTGGCAAATAGAAGTGTATCAAGCAATAATCTACTACCTGTTAAGAACTCTGTAAAATGGGGCCAATTCCTACCTCACAGGGCTGTTGTGAGGATTAGGACGAAAGACTTATGAATATGTCTGGGGCAGTGCCAGCTCAATAGGAGACATTCAATAAATGTTTTTTTTGCATATAAAACAAAAAATAACTTGTGATCAATAAAAACTTGCACCCACATAATTTCCAACCAATGAGAATCCAGGCCAAACATTTATTTGTTGTTGTTCTTTTCCTGTGTATTATGTTTTTAATTACAAAAATAATGCAAATACATTGTAAGATAATACAGGATGCTCTAAAATGAAAATGAAAATATCCCCCTCATTTTCTATACTCTCACTCCCTGGGGGTAAACACAATTGTCAATTTGGTACAAAGCCTTCTATGCCTTTTTTTGTGTGTGTGGTGTATGTTTTTGAAAAAGATTAGCCCTGAGCTAACATCTGCTGCCAATCCTCCTCTTTTTTGCTGAGGAAGACTGGCCCTGAGCTAACGTCCGTGCCCATCTTCCTCTACTTTATATGTGGGACGCCTGCCACAGCATGGCTTGACAAGCGGTGCCATGTCCGCACCCGGGATCCGAACCGGAGAAGCCCGGGCCGCCAAAGTGGATCATACGAACTTAACTGCTGTGCCACCAGGCTCGCCCCCCCCGAAGCCTTTTTTAATCAAGCTAATCATTATTCCCCAAAAATAATTTACTGACCAAAAGTACACTACAATAGAAAATGGCAAAGGATATGAATAGATAATTCACAGAAGACTATAGATGGCTAATAAGGATATGAAAAGATGTTCAGCCTCGTTCCAGTTGGAAAGATTTTTTAAATGATAATACCCATTGTTGGTAAGGATGTGGGGAAATGGGCTTTTGCATAAACTGTTGGTGGGACAAGAAACTGGCACAAGTTTTTGGAGGGTGATTTGGCAATATCTTTTAAAACAAATGTTCATACCCTTTGATCCGTCATTTCTCCTACTAGAAGACTCCCAAACTGTGCAAATATATATGTACAATAATATGTATGTAGACTGTTTGTAATGGTGAAAATTGGATGCAACTCTTGTGCTCATCAATATGGCCTGGTAATAAATTATGGTACAGATCCAAATGATACACTACTGCAGTTATTAAAATGAATGAATACGATTTCTCTATGCTACCAGAGAAAATCGTCCAAAAGTGAAAAAGGGCAAGTTGTAAAACAGAATGAACACAGGCACACGCACAAAAAATCCAGTATAAATAAGTATAATATTTTTATTAAAAATGTACAATGTTAAGGGAGGGGGAGAGGAATATAGACCAAACTATTAATGGTGGCTGTCCATGAGGGGTGGGGTGGGATAACAGGAGTCATTCACTTTCTTTGTTAAGTATTTCTGAAATGTTTGAATTTTGTATATAAAATATATGTTTCACTTTTATATAAATATAAAAAGAGGCAGGTAAAAACTGAGGTTATGGGCAAAGTCATTGATCACTAATTCATTGGCCAATAAGAATTTCATGTCTGCTCTTTCAAGGTCACTCTTCTGGAAGAAGGAGACTCAGATTCAGGTCCCGGCTGTGCCCTTGACTCACAAACTAAGCAAATTGTCCCTTTCTGCTGTCCTCCATTTTCCCACTGGACAACGAAAGAGTTCAACTGTGCTTACAGTTCTTGCAGTCTGCCTTAATTGTCCTTCTCAAAAGCTGCCAAGAGTAAATGAAGGTTCTCTGTGGGCTGACCATAAGCTCCCCTGTAGTGGGCTCCAGCCTGCCCTTGCACACCCTGCTCCAAGCTCCAGCTCTGCATATGCTCATGTGTGCACCTGCGCGGGCGTATGCACACATTCCTCCCCCCCAAACCCAGCTATCACAGAAATTTTTGTGGCGGACATCTCAGAACCATACTCTCAATGGACATCTCTGTGACTTTATCCTCCTTGACCTGTCAGCCACATCTGACACTGCTGACTACACTCTTCTCCCTGACTCACTCTCTTCCCTTAGCTTTCATGCCCCCATTTTCTCTTGGTTTGCCCCCGTGTCTCTGAGTGCTCCTTCCTTCTCAATGTCTGTTGATGTCTCTTCCTCCTCTGCTCACTCCTTCCCTGTTGGTCTTCCTTAGGGTTCTAGGCTGGTCCCTTTGCTCCCTCCATACTGTCTTCTTCCGTCATCTCATTTTTTCTCATCGTTTCAACCACTATCTACACTCTGATGACGCCCAAATCCACACTGACTCATATCCACCTGCCTACTGGGCATGTCTACAGACACCTCAATTCACAGTGTCCAGAACTAAACTCAGCATCTCTCACTGACACACCTGTTCTCCCTTCCACCCAGCCTTCACAAAAGCCCCAAGCCTTTCCTTTCACACACCATTCCCTCGCTCACTCGCCACACTATTCTCATGGTTTAAGCAACTGCCCTCCCTTCTCTCCTCAGCACCGTGCCTAGCCCTTAGCAGATTAAATTTAATTATATGGTAAGCAGTTTGAGCACCAGCTCCGTGCTGTCCCTGAAGAGACCCCATCTGGAAACCAAAGACGAGCAAACAGTTTTCCCCAGCAGTTTAGAGTACAGCTGAGGATTTTGCACTCCTTTATTCCTATAGGCTTTATCAGCTTTCTGCTGGCCCCAGGGCCCTTCTCACGCACAAGAGTCCCCTAGGAACAATCTCACTTTAAATCCTTATAAGCTGTTACCTTAGTCATTGTTTAACCAGTATCTGCTAACAACTTAGTTTTAAATTAATCCTTTGGTTGTCGGCTAACACTTGAGTAGTTAATATTTCCTTTTCTATTAACACCTTAATTATTTTCTAACACTTTACTTATAAGCCAAATACTTCATTAGGTTATATCTTAGTTTAGCTATTTGCCAAGCCTTAATTATTAATCAATATTTTAGCTGTCTGCTTAAATCTTATTTCTGATCCCTTAGCTATCTGCTATTAGTGTAGAGTACATTAATAAGCCAGAGACCCCTAGTTAGGAGTTTGGGGAGGGGGTCATTTCTGGCTGCGGATATGAAAAAGGCCTTTGTCTTTTGCTGGGCTCTCCTTTTACCCTCACGTGGTTCTCATTCAACATCAACTGGTCCCAGGTCCTCAGAGAAAGGGAGGTCTCATCCTAATTGCTTATTTACTTCTCTGAGCTGGGCTGGACTGTGGAGGGAGGAGAGTGTGATTATGAGAGGCCTTCCTGGAAAACTGGTTGGAAGAGACCTTCATTCATCAAGAAATCTTTCTTGAGCATTGCTTATTTGTCAAGTTCTGCACTAGGTCCCAGGGATACAGCAGTGAACAGAACCTGCATGTTCCCAACTGTCATGACGCCTAGAGAATAGTGGGAAAGACAAACATTAAACAAATAATGACACCAAGTGTTATGTAGTTACAATTATGATAAGCCCCAGGAAGAAGTACAAGGAGCCATGAGCATATATAGAAGTGGCACTGGACCTATTCTGGAGTTCAGAGAAGGCTTCCCTAAGGCATGACATTTAAGCTGAGCGCTAAAATTTTAATAAGCATTAAGGGAAAGAAGTTGGGAGGTCCTAAGCAGACCGAGTGGCTCAGGCAAAGTCCCTAAGGAAGGAAGATACTTGATATGATGGAGCCAGTGCTGCCTGGAGCCAGGATCATTCAGGGCCTTGTGGGATCCAGGTAAGAAATGATAGTGACCTGACTTAACATGACAGAGCCTGTCTTCAGTCCCAAATCTGAAGGCAGAGGCCGACACTGAACTACTGATAGAAGTAGGCTGCTCTGGGGGCTGCCCGGAGGTCGGGTCACCATGGAGACACCTGAGGAAGGCAGGCAGACCTGAAACCTCCCAGCTCCAGCAGAGCCAGCCTGGGGGGCTGCTGGAAGGGATTGCCGAAGCCCAGGTCCCTGTAAATCACCAAGCTACTTGCACAGATTCCTGGGCCCCATCCAGAGTGATTACACTGCAGGTGGTCAAAAGGCCATTTTCAAGAAAGAAACACTGCCTTAGGTGTAACAAAAGACTCGGCAGCTTCCTCTCCCTCTCTGCATCTCCTGTAGTCCCTACATCTTAGCCATCACCTATGACTTTTACCACTTTGTGTTAGGATGGAGATTTGGCAGCTGTAACAGGAACCCAGAGTAAACACAGTCTTAAGTGAAATAAGTTTATTTCTGTCCTATGTAAAAACTGGACTTTTACTCTGCTCCATGAATTAGTCAGGGGCTCAGGCTCATGTCTCCGCTATCCCTAGGATGTTGCCAACATCTACATGATCCAACATAGCCAACTACCCCAACTCTATTCCTTTAAGGGCATTACACCACATCCTACAGGTTAAAAGAACTTAGTCACATAGCTATATACAGACATAAGGATGACTAGGAAATGAAGTTTTTATTCTGTATGGCCATGTGCCCAGATGAAAACTGGGGCTTCCATTACCATAGAAGAAGGGGAGAACAGATGTTGAGGGGGCAGGGACAAATAGCCATCTCTGCCTTACGTCTTAACATCTTTCAAATCTCTCCCCTTTCCTTCTTCCTGCTACCACTATCCTAACTCAGGATTTATCATCCTTACAACTCATCTCCTTGGCCCCAACTCCCTCCTCCAATCTTTCCTTCACATTGCAAGCTGAATGATCTTCATAAAAGCAAATCTGAGCATATAACCTCTCTGCTTCCATGTGCCCTCTGCCCTTATCCTTGAAATAAAGGCTTGGTTCCTTACTCTGTCATTCAAAGCCCTTGTGCTTCATCCTCCTCCATTCCTTACCTTTGGAGTTGCTGCAGCAACACCAAACTGCTAGCCACGTTCTCTTTCACTCCTTCCTCCCATTGCACAGGTGGAAATTCTCTTCCTTTCCTTGCTATTGCTGTATACTTTATCTCCATTGTATTCATTGAGCATAATGAATGCCTGGCCCATAGTAGGTGTTCAAAACGCATTTGTTGACTGACGTCATCGTCATCATCTATGTCTGTTTCTGAATGTCCCAGGGACTGTCTGAGTCCCTGCATCAGCTAGATTCCCCCTGACCTGAAAGGCTCAAGTCCTCCCACAGAAGAGGTGACCAATCTCAGTGAGATGGGAAAGCCCAGTCAGAAGGCCCCTTCCTCTAATCCCTTGGAATATGATTGCTCCCCTGCAATTGCTCCAGTTGATCACATGATCAACTGACCCCTGCTCTTTGTTATCCAGAAGGAGTCCCAGGGCCACATCCCTGGTATTAGTGACAATTGCATGGGACATACTTACTTACATTAAAAACAAAATTCATTGTTTATCTGAAATTCAAATTTAACTAGCCATCCCGTATTTTATCTGGCAACCCTAATCCAGAGTGGAATATTATGCAGTAGAGAGTTGAACTGGATAGCCTCTAGGGTCCCTTTGACTCTAGGAAACAAACATTCTAACTCTTCTGATTTGCCTTGTTCCTCCCAATGAAAGCAGGAACTCTTCTCAGGATTAAAGTAGAAGCTGAGAACAATAGTTAATTGGCTAATCAACATAACAAATGACAATCCCCCCCTGACTAGCTGTGTAACCTTGGGACAGTCACTTAACCTTGCTGACCCTCCGTCGCTTCATCTAGCCAATAAAAGGAAACTAAGATTTTACTGATGAGTGCTGGACGCTGTGCTGGATACTTCTGTCCAAGTGCTCTCTCACCTGGAATGTTCAGACAGGAATGCATGAGAATGTACAAACTCTGTAAGTGGAAAGGGCTCTAGCAAATATGAAATAGTGTTGGCTGATGTGGCATCTGTCTGCAGCTGAGTTCCTTCCCTGGCCCTTGCCAGGGGAGAAGCTTCCCTGCTTGGTCATATTCTAGAGGAAAGACATTGTCTAGGACTCCAGAGTGGAGAGCAGTGGTTCTTAACCAAGGGTGATTTTGCTCACCAGGGGACATCTGGCAATATCTGGAGACATTTTTGGTTGTCACAACCGGGGATGGGTACGACTGGCATCTAGTGGGTATAGGCCAGGAATGCTGCTAAACATCCTACAGAGCACAGGACTGTCCCCTCCAACAAAGAATTATCTGGCTTAAATCATCAATAAACTGAGAAATCCTAGTCTAAAATATTGCAAAGCAGGATTCATATCCCAGCTCTGCCACTTAGCAGCTGGGTGACTCATGAGCAAAGTACTTCACCTCTCTCTCTGGGCCTCAGTGTCCTCTTCTGGGACTCGGGGATATTAATAGCACTTACCTCATAGGCCTATTGTGATGATTAAGTGACAATACGCCCACACAGCACTGCAGTGCCTGGGACATAGTAAATATTCAGTAAGTGATAGTTCTTCTTGTCCTTATTAGGTATTACTGTCTTCATTTAAAAGACAGGAAATTGAGGCTCAGAGAGGGGAAACGACTCGCCCAAGGTTAACAGAAAAAGCGGTCCTAGTCGTGGGGGTGACAAACTTCACTAAGGGTCTTCTGAAGACAAAGGCTGCAGTTTTCTTCTGTGTGGACCTAACAGGGGACATACTCTGCTCTCAGCAAAGTGGAAGGAAGAGGAGAGCTAAACTTTGCTGAGTGCTCACATACCTGTATCATGTATAGGTACGACCTCCTGTACATATCATGCCTTCCATTTTACAGACGAGGCTAAGTGAGAAATCCAAGATCTCCCAGCAAGCCAGGTGCCAAGTAGCAATGGGAATCCTGGGTGACCTGGTATCCATCCTTGCCTGTCCCTCTATTCTCTGCTTCCTGGACTCTGGTAACACTCCAGCAGGGACACAGAGGTGAGGGCTGGACACCCTGATCCTGGGAGAGAGCCCGACATTCACATTAGGGTCCAGAAGTCTTGGAGTAAATTCCAGAAGTGGCCGATCTCAGGCTGAAAAAGAACCGCGAACATGAAAGATGCTTAATAACATGTAAAGTGCTGGACTCATGTTGAGATCAGAGAAGGAGGTTGGCAAAGGTGATGTTTCCTTGAGCTTTGGAGACCAGCAGACCCAGGGCAAACCCCAGTTTCTTCCACTCCTGAAAGAGTCCTTGGGTGAGTACCTTAAACTCTCTGAGTCTCAATATCTTTATAAATATAAAACACTCATATTTCAGAATTATTTGTTCATTTATTAATTCCTTCCTTGAGGCAGGGTTGACCCATATGGCCATGCAGATTTTGAAGGTGTCCAGCAGAAGGGATAAGTGGGAGCTGAAATCTAGCTTGAACTCTAATTGCCAAGCCTTGCCTTTGGCAGAGGGCTACATCAGGTGAGAGGAAGGGGCACTTTTTTCTGATCTGCACACAAAGGCACACGAAAGAACAAATGTGGCACAAGGCAGCAGCCCTGCCTTTGAGAACCAGGCCCTAGTCTGAGTGTGGTGAAACCAGGGCTGAAGCAGGTACAACTTCTGTCCTAGAGCACCCTATAGTCTGAGGCTGTGATTTCTAAGTGAGATGATGGCACACGGAAGGTGCTCAACGAATGGTATATATACAGTCAGGACAGCAGATGCTACAAGAAAAAATGGTGCTCTGAGAGTTGGTCACACAAGGGCTTCCTGCAGGAGGGATTTCAAGCTGGACCTTGAATGGTGGAGAAGATTTAGATAAGCAGAAGGGTGGAATGACATGGGCAAAAATTTGAGAGAGGAGGATCCTCTCCCAGGTCAGACTGGCTGACTCAGAAGTTTCTTGCAGGAAAGAAGAGGCACAGTTGGAGAGGTAGGGAGAATTTAGATTTTAGAGGTCAGACTGGAATCACTGGGGCTATTTCAACAGCTCAGGTCAAGCCTTCAAAGGATCTCTCTGTTGATAAGTGTGTGGTGGGAAAGAATCAAGTGCAGAGAAAAAGGAATTGCACAATTCTGCCTCAAAACTCAAAAGAATTCTCAGGGGCCGGCACTGTAGCCAAGTGGTTAAGTTCACATGCTCCGCTTTGGCAGCCAGGGTTTTGCTGGTTGGGATCCTGGGTGCGGACATGGCACCGCTCATCAGCCCATGCTGAGGCAGCGTCCCACATGCCACAACTAGAAGGACCTACAACTAGAATACACAACTATGTGCCGAGGGGGCTTAGGGGAAAAGAAGGGGGAAAAAAAGAAGAAGAAGATTGATAACAGATGTTAGCTTAGCTGCCAATCTTTAAAAAAAAAAAACCCTCAAGGGGCTGGCCCCGTGGCCGAGTGGTTAAGTTCGTGCACTCCACTGCAGGCGGCCCAGTGTTTCATTGGATCGACTCCTGGGTGCGGACATGGCACTGCTCATCAAACCATGCTGAGGCAGCGTCCCACATGCCACAACTAGAAGGACCCACAAAGAAGAATATACAACTATGTACTGGGGGGCTTTGGGGAGAAAAAGGAAAAAAGTAAAATCTTTAAAAATAAATAAATAAATAAATAAAAGAATAATGACATGATCTGACTTCAGTTTAAAAAAAAAAAAAACCCCTCAAAAAAATTCTCTTTGACATTATACTGGAGATCCTAGACAATGTAATAAAATAAGAAAAGAAATAAAAGACATCTACTGGAAAGGAAAAGTAAAACTGCCTTTATTCATGATATGTTGTCTGTGAATAAATTATGTTCTTTATGTTAACATAAAAAATCCTAAGTAGTCTCCAAAAACCTACTAGAACTAAAAAGGAAATTTAGCAAGATCATAGAATACAAGGTGAGTATACAAAAGTAAATTGTATTTCTATACACTAGCAATGAACCATTGGAAAATCCTGTTAAACTGTCATTTACAATATCATCAAAAATAAGAAAAAGGGATAAATTTTACAAAATGTGTTTACAACATGTACACTGAATAGTATAAAATGTTGCTGAGAGAAATTAAACAAGAACTAAATAAATGAGGAGACATATCATGTTTATGGATTGGGAAACTCAATACTAAGATGTTTATTCTCTCCAAATTGTTCTATTGAGTCAATGCAATCCTAAGCAAAATCTCAGAATAGTTTTTGGTTTTTTTGGTAGAAATTGACAAGCTGATTCTAAAATTTATACGGAAATGCAAAGGACCTGGAAGCACTAAAACAATTTTGAAAAATAAGGACAAAATTAGAGGACACTACCCGATTACAAGATTTACTTACGAAGCCACAGTAATTAAGACAAAGTGGTATTGGCCTTTATAAAGGATAAATCCAGATTAACGACATAGAATAGAGGATCCAGAAATAAATCCACACATATATGGTTAATTGATTTTTGAAAGGTGTCAAGTTAATTCAACGGAGAAAAGATAGTCCTTTCAAAGGATGATTTTGGAACAACTGGATATCCCTGTAAAAGTGAACCTCAACCTCTGCTTCACGTCACACACATAAATTAATTCAAAATGGATCACAGGCATAAATGTAAAAGCTAAAGCTGTGAAACTTCTAGAAGAAAATACAGGAGAAAATCTTTGTGATCTCCAGGTAGGCAAAGATTTTTTTAAGATAGTACCCAGAAAGCACTAATCTTAATAGAAAGAAGTGATAAATTGGACTATCAAAGTTTTAAATTTCTGTTTTTCTAAAAACACCTTTAAGAAAATGAGAAGGCAAGCCACAGACTGGGAAAAAATATTTACAACAATATACACAATAAAGAATTTGTATCCAGAATATATAAAAACTGTTACAATTCAATAAGAAGATAACTAAATTTAAAAATAGGCAAAACAGACATTTTGCCAAAGAAGATAGATGAATGGTTAATAAGAACATGTAAAGATATTCATCATTAGTCATTAGGAAAATACAAATTAAAGCCACAATGAGATATCACTTCGCACCTATAAGAACGGCCAAAATGAAAAATACTGACAATACCAAGTGCTGGTGAGGATGTAGAGCCCTGCCTCTTCTTCTGTTTGTTATTTTCATTGAGATAGAATTGACATAAGCATTATATTAGTTTCAGGCGTGTGAGCCTTGCCTCTTATACGTTGCTGGTAGGGTTGCAAAATGGTACAGCCACTCTGGAACACAGTTTGGCAACTTCTTATAATTAAACACACATCTAATTCCACTCCTAGGTATTCACTCAAAAGAAATGAAAACATACATACCCCCCAAAATGAAAGCACATATACAAAAATGTTCATAGCTACTTTATTCATGATAGTCCCAAATTGGAAACAACCCAAATGCTTATTACAGTTGAATGGATAAACAAATTGTAGTATTTCCATATCATTTGTATCTTTCCATATACTCAGCGATAAAAAGGAAGGAACTACTTGTACATGCAACAATTTCTGTGTATCTCAAAGGCATTGTGGTGAACTAGTTAGATACAAAAGAGAACATACTGTCCGATTCCATGAACATAAAAATTCACCAACAGGCAGAACAAATCTATAGGGATGGACAGCAGACCAGTGGGGTCTAAGGCAAGGCTGGGGTGGGGAGAGGGGCTGACTGCAAAGGGGCACAAGGGATGGTGATGGCTGATGGAAATGTACCGCTTCTTGACTGTGCTGGTTACATGAGTGTACATATTTGTCAAATCTCACCAAGCTGTACATTCAATATGGGTATATCTTTTTGTTTGTAAAATATACCTCAACAAAATTGATTTTAAAAGAAAAAACTCAAGAGGAGCATTATTGTATAGCAATAAAAAATTGGAAGGAATCTAATTGTTGGAGAAAACTGATAAGAAATCATCATATATTCATATATTCATTAAGTGGAAAACTACAAAGCAACAAAAGTGAATGAAGTAGCTTGAGCATACGTGTCAGTATACACAAAGCTCACAAAGGTAAGATGGAGTGAAAAAAAGCAAGTTCCAGAAGAACACATGCAGTATGACGCTATTTATTTAAAATTTAATCACGTGCAAAATAACTCCATATATTGCTCAAAGATTCATACATACGTGATAAACGCATAAAGAAGAGCATGGGAATAATAAACACCAAACTCAAGAGAGCGGTTACGGGGCGGGGGTGGGCTGGCAGGGAGGAGGGCACAGGGGGCTTCAAACAGGATTGGTCAATTTTTATTTCGTAAACGGAGTGGAAGGTACGTGGGTAGTCCTTGCGTTATCCTTTATGTCGTTTTGTGTGTCTTAAACATTTCATAGTAAAACAATCAAACAGCAAACGAAAACCTAAACCGAAAGAGTGGCCACCTAGAGTAGGGGAGAGCCTGGCTGGTACCAGGAGACCTGAGCCTCCATCTCCGATTTGTCCCTGGATTTGATGTTCCACCGTAGCAAAGTCACTTCTCTCAAAATGAGACGCAACAGCCTCATTCCAGAAGAGAAGGGGAAGAATCTGTCCTGGGCATCAAGCGAGTGGCGGTGAGGCACTGGCAGAAGGACTTAATGCACGCCTGGTCCTTTCTTTGCTTCCCCAGCTGCGGTGAACTGCAAACTGGCATCAGAGCCCGGCAGGACTGGGGAGAGGAGGGGAGGAGACATGGGGAGGAGGGTCTGGGTAGGCACAGCTGGGGCCTGCAGGGCAAGGGGAGAAGGGCTGCTCGCCCTGCTCCGCGTCCGGAGTCCGGGGACTCCCAGCTGACCACACACGCGTCAGAGGCCCGCGGAACCGAATACTCAACCGCAGGTTGAGCCAGGGTTCTCAGCCTCTGTTGACTGCGGTCACCGAGCTGCGAAGTCTGTCACTACAGCGAGGGGGCGTTTCTTTGTGGACCCTCTGAGGGCACCAGGCTCCTGGAGCAAGGCTGCTGAGGTCCAGAGCGCACTGTTTTGAGAGCGGCACAGAAGCGCGAGAGCTCTTTTATCTTGAGTAATCTTAACCACTGCCCTAAAACAGCGAGGGACAGTGACTGACCTAAGGTCACACACAGCAGGTGATTGGAACTTAGTACTTGTATACCCTTGGGCAAGTTACTTAACCTCTCTGGATCATTTTCCTAAAGTGGGTGCAAAATTGTGTGTGAGTGAGTGTATCTGGAAGACTCCACACCAAAGAATCAACAGATATTTCTGTGTGGTGAGATTATGGGTCATATTTATTTTTCCCTTTGATTTATCTCTTTTCTAATTTGTTGTTTTATAATGAATATGTATGTATTTAGTTATTTTTATTTTTTTAAAAAGTAGAGTAATACTGCATAGAGTTGTGAGGGTTAAAGCAGACCATGAAGAACACAGAGCACAATTTCTAGGTCACAGTGTGTTCTCCGTAAATGTGAGCTCTCCCTGCTCACTTTTCTCTCCTAGACTTTCCTCCCTTCTGGTGTTGTAGACTCTGGCCCCCAGGCCTCACTTGGGAAGGAAGGAGTTGGTGGTACAGGACTCTGATCGGTTACTAGCTGTGTGGCTTTCAGTAAATCCCGTAACCTCCCTGAGTCTCACTTACCTTGTCTGTAAAGTGGGAAGAATAACACCTACCTCAAAGGAAGTTTTCAAGGATTATATTTCATACAAGATGGGAAACCACTTGACACATAGTAGGTCTTCAATAAATGCCTCCAGGAGGAGACATGGTGCACGTGATGAAGGAACAAGCATTGGAGTAGGAGCTGGACCAGAGAGGCAGAGGGTTTGAGCACAGATTCCACAGAGCCCAAGGGATCCATGGAGAGAGTGTCTGGGGGTGGGGGGCTGTCCATGAACTTGGAGGGGGAAAAATACCATCCTTGTTTTCACTAACCTCTAACTGAAATTTAGCATTTCCTTCTATCACGCACGTAAGCAACAAATCACAGTAGTAGTAGCAGTACCCGTGACTCAGGTACCAATAAAAATCACAGACACTTCTGTACTGCATCAGAGTAGCCATATCTTGAAACACTGTTTACACTCATTCATCACCTCAAAATTACAATGCTTAATCTCTAGATTTTATTGTTTAATATGTTAAACAAGGACCAATTCACAAAATAAATATTTTGATAATGATTCTATATAATTGATATCCTTTGTAATCCTAAGTAATTTACTTTTTGTAGTTAAAAATATTCTTCTGGGGCCCAGCCCCACGGCAGAATAGTAAAAGTTCTGTGAGCTCTACTTTGGCAGCTGGGTTGGGCGGTCTGGATCCCGGCTCAGACCTATTCCACTCACCAGCCACGCTGTGGGGGTGTCCCACATACAAAAAAAAAAAAATAGAGGATGATTGACACAGATGTTAGCTCAGGGCAAATCTCCCTCAGGAAAAAAAAAATTCTTCTGAATAGGGGTCCATAGTCTTCATCAGACTGCCAAAAGGGGACCCTTGGCCGGACAGATGTCCTGCCTGGGCAACTGACAGCTGTGTGACATTGGGCTTGTGATTTCTCTCAGTGGCACAGTTATCCCTGCTTGGCTCAACCCACAGGGTTGTTAGGAGGAGCAAATTAATTCTTGGCTGGAAAAGGACTTTGGAAACTGTTGGTAGCTTCCCAATTTTGCCAAAAGCCAGAGCAGAGTGCTTTCTACCTCTCAGCTGAAACCCATGTTCCCAGGAGACCTTTCTCCCTTCCGCAGGGTTCAGCTCCTCCCCTTTACTCTCTATCTGATAAGGAGGCCAAAAGGCACCTCCATCAGAGGATGTCATCCAGGCCCAGTTTGCAGACATCCACAGCTCAGGGGAGGATTCTCTGGGGGATGATGGCAATTCCCTCTAGTTTTCATATTTGACCTTACAGTGACCTTTGAGGACACTACCCCATCAAAACTCTTCCCTGCTCCTTCAGGTGGCCCCTCTGTGGCCACAGGCCTCATATTTCCCCTCTCACTGCCCTGTCCTGTGATTGTCTGACTCCACACCACACTGCGTGCTTCTAAAGACCCAGGTCTGACCCCTCTCAGAGGCTCCAGAACCCAAGTCAAGGGCATGGCACACGTCAGCATCTGAGGAGCTGGCCTAGAGAAGAAAAGGGACTTGAGGCACAGAGAGAGAAAGCAGGGACGGGGTAGAAGTAGGGCTTGAGCCCAGGTCCCCTAAAGCCCATGATTTGTCCCCCACACACCCAAAGCAAGGGATGGAGGAACTGGGGAGTCTCAAGGCTCATATGAGCTATTTCCTACTCTACCCACTGCTGTGAAACATGCGGAGAGCTAAGATTTCGTAATCTGGAGCTAGCCCCTGCCCATCTGTACAATGGGAGGCGTCAGTCAGTGCCTCTCAAACCCTTTTAACCTGATGCAAATAAGAAATTCACTTTACATCGTGATCTGGTCCACAATACATACATACATAGGTAACTGAAACAAACATTTTATGAAAGAATAGTTAGCTCTACTATTGGCAGTGCACTTTTCCTATTCCATTTATTTATTTATCCTTTTCAATGCCAGCTGTGATTCAATAACTGACTACATGGCCCACAGGTCCTTTTCAGCCCCAACATCCTGTGACTGGCTGAATGGGAATCCCTGACAGCTGTCTCTGGTCCTGGCTCAGCGTAACCGGGCCAAGCCGAGCGCCTGCCCGAGCTGGCGTTTCCCCCACGCACCCTGAGAGGACAGACCCGCGGGCTCGACGGGCTTCCCACAGATGCTTCAGGCGCGGTCCTCGATGCCAGGGGAACACTGCCCGGTGACCTGCAAATAATCTCTGAGGATGGAGCGGTGTGCTGCCTCTGCTTCCCGGTGGGCGGGGTTACTACATCTGGGGCATCCACCAGCTCCCTTGTCCTAGGCCAGTGTAGCAGGAAGTGTGAGCAGAGGAGTGTAAACATGTTGGTGTATGAGCTAGCCGCGCAGGGAAAGGAAGAGGCAAGCAAGGAAACCAGAGGACGAAGACATTTAAAAGTCCACTGGAAAAGACGCAATGTGAGAGCCCCAAAAGGGGAAGAGCTCGGGAACCGTCTAGTTCCAGGTTAAACCCCAGCAGGCTTCAGAGCCCGGACAAATGACTTTTCTCTGACCGGTGGCTCTCATTTATAAAGTGAGTTTGAACATCCCTGGTCCTCTGGATTGTCGTAAAGGGTAACTGAGGTCGTATATTCATCATGCCACACTGACTCTGCGCGCGGTCGCGGACCGGTCCCTTGGTTGTGTCCTGCGCTCGCCTGCAGCTGCCCCGGGCTTCGCAGCGTCCAGCACGGGGCCTGGCGGCAGGCGGGGCTCAGAGCGGGAGCGGCGTCCACCCCCTGTCTCTCCGAGCCCCGGCGCCCCAGCGCAGACGCCGGGCCCGTGGGAGGTGGGGGGACGCGGGCAGGGACGCGCCCGGCGGCTCCCTCCTCCCGGCTCCGCGGGTCGCCCCCTCCTGCCGCCCCGCCGCCCTTCTCCCTCTCTCCCCTTCCCCCGCCGCGTCCGGTCCGCGCGCCCGGCCGCCTCTGGGTCCCCGGGGACTCCAGGTCTCACCGTGGCGTCTCCGCGCCTCTCGCGGTGTCTTTCTCGGTCTCTGTGCGTCGATCTCCGTCTCTCTGTCCGTGTCTCTGTCTCTCCGGGCTCAGGTCTGTCTCCGTGCGCCCCTCGCTCACCCCGCCGCCCGTGCCCGTCTAGGGGCCCAAGGGGTCGGCGGCCCGGCGCGGACGCGATGAGCGGCGCCTGCACGAGCTACGTGAGCGCCGAGCGGGAGGCGGTGCGCGGCTTCAGCTGCCCGCGGCCGGGGGGCGAGGCGGCCGCCGTCTTCTGCTGCGGCTTCCGCGACCACAAGTACTGCTGCGACGACCCGCACAGCTTCTTCCCTTACGAGCACAGCTACATGTGGTGGCTCAGGTACCGACCCTGGCCCGAACCCCACCTGGAACCCAGCCCCCTCGCCCCACCCTCAGGCCCAGCCGCCTGCCGAACCCTCAGTCCACACCCAGGTGCCCGTCCCAACGTCAGCACCAGCCCCCACGCAGCCCTTAGCCCCTCAGGCCCGATACTGAACTCCGCTCTCTCCCCACCACTACCCCGACTCCCCCTGCAACCGTTTCTCAGCTCCCTTCCCCCATCCTGACCCTCTCTCCATTGTTTGATCCAAGCTTGAACGTCCTCCTCCACCACCCTCATCCTCAACCCGACCCCAAATTACCTACCAACTCTCTCCCTAACAGCAAACTCCCATCTTCCAACGTTCACAGGAAACCCAAACTCCACCCTCATCCCAAGTGCCGGCAAGGTCCCTTCCCTGATGTCGACCCCAACCTGATCCCTGACTTGTCTCACTCCCAAATGCTGATCCCAGCCCCAACCTCCCCCTCCATCCTCCTTGCAACTCCACCTCAGCGCTTCTCTCCCACCCTGACTCTAAACATCGTCTAGGCCTACCTGCAAACCTCAGCCTCAAGCCTTAATCCTCTCCTGATGCTACACCCCAGCTCAACCCCAGCCTCCGCCCAGCCTCATATTTAGTCATTCTTTCAGCCGCTCCTTACATAGCACTTAGCATGTGACAGGCCTGGGGTGAGTGCTGGGGGTGTACACCACTCCAGAGCTAAGGCAGAAGACTTGGGGATCAGAGCTGCCTCCAAGTTCACCATGAGACAACAGCATAATGGCACGGCAGAAGCCAGCTCAGGCTATACTAACAGATATGTTATTTGGGTGAATCCCCACCCACAGGTCCTCAGTTTCCCCACTTGTTCAGGGAAGGAGGTGGTTAGGCCAGTGCTGACATTCCTGGAACCTAAGTGTGGGGCTGGGAGGGCAATAGATCTCAGTCTTTCGGGGTCTCCAAAGGCCTCATCCAGAAAATAGGACCTGATCCTGAGCCTGCTCTGGGAAGCAGACATCAGCAAAAGTGGGCTGGGCCGCCTTAGTAGACAGTGGTTTTCCTGTCCCTGGAGGTATGGGCCAGAGGCTGCGTGCCCTCTGGGTGGGAAAGAAGTGTTCCTCACTAAAACCTCTCTGAGCCTCTGTCTTTTCATCTATCAAATGGGAGGATGATAAATCGTCGCTCTGATTTCTGACTAGGGCAAGGACCAAATGAGATAAAGCGGTGAAATCAACTTGACATATGCCACTGACAATTACAGATATTATCGCTTTTTCTAGACCGCTCAATCTATAACTCTAAGGGATTTTCAGATGGCCAGGTTTTCAAATCCTGCACATTTGGCTGCTATCTGTAATCTGCTATCCGTAACCCAGGGAATTATATTAATTTACTATTCTCTGCTCATCCATATATTCATTCATTCATTATAGCCTCTGCGTTTTGCCAGGTGCTATGTTAGGCACTGGGGACACAGAAATCAATTATGCCCTGCCCCTGAGGAGCTCACAGAACGTTCAGAGAGATAGGACATGCACCTAAAGCTAACAGTGGACTATTTGTCGAAGACCCACTGTGTACTTAGCACTGAGCTGGGTGCTGAAATATGATAGCGCTGACCTCCCTTTGAGGTATAGAGACAGTGTGGAGTCTTGGGGCTGGGTAGAACCCTGTCCACACCTTGGCTTTGTCACTTAATAGCTATGTGAATTTGGGCAAATTTTCTCCAAGTTGCTTTTTTCATCTTTAAAATAGCAATAGTAATACCTGTCTCATGGAATTGTTGTGAGGATTAAATGAAATAGTGCATGTGAAAATGACTAGTGCTTATAGTGGGTGCTCAGTAAAAGGGAGTTCCCTTTCCCTGGTTCATAGGTGGGGAAAGTGAAGCTCAGGGTATGAAAGTGAATTACCCAAGATCTTCTAGCAATGTCATAGCAGACTGAGATTTAAAGAACATTACTAGGACATCCAAGGGCCAGACGCATTCACACATTTGCAGCCCTGGCACCTCTGCTCTCCATTTTACAAATGAGAAAACTTGAAAGAGGTTAAGTTACTATCTGAGAGTGCCCCAGGGAGAGGAAGTGGCAGAGCTGGGACGAAAGCTCAGGCTCCTCTGCTCCCAACCCCGGTTACCCCTCAGCACCCAGCCGGGACCTCATCCCTCTGCCACCATCCCTTCCCTGCGTACCCCTTGTAGTCCCTCCCATTGCCTTGGACCCTTTTGATGTGTGGAGTGCTTTAGTGGCTCAGACAGTCAGATAGTGGGTTAGATGGGGGATCTCTGACGTCACACTGCATGTCAGTGTGCTCCCATTCCAGACCCCAAGGGCAACTGAAACGTTCTAGCTTCCAGGGCTCACTTTTCCTGAACTTGGACGTAACATGGTTCATAAACCTCACAGACAGTTGCAAACTGGAGGAGGGGAACCAAGGGTCCTCAGGACAGCTAGGTGATCAGTGTACTGAGACAGTCCTTCTGGCATGCTCCTATCAGAGCCCCAGCATTGCAGGGTGGAGGCCTTGTTTTGCTCTGGACTCCATTTGGCCCTTTTCATGAAAGCTGGCCCTTAAAAGCATAAAAATCTCCAGGTGGATGCTGTTTCCTTGTGCTCAAGGAGAATTGCTGTCTTTAAAAGCATATCTCAGGACGTGAAGACGCCCTGTGGAGAAGCAGCTGTTGCTGTCACATGTCTGATCCACTTTCCAGACACCCTCTATCAGTAGTTGTGTTTTGGGTTTTTTTTACTGGGCTGTGAGCCAAAAGGCAGCAGCCTTGCTGGAGGGCAGAATTGGTGGTCAGGCGCTGTATCTACACATTCTGTTTAATCTTCATGGACATCTGGTGTGATAGGAACCTTTACGAATGAAGATTTTGAGGTGAAGGATTTTTCAGCTTATATGTGGGAGAACCAAGATTCAAACTTAGAAGTGCTTGACTCAAAAGCCCTAACAAATGTCAGGCTGCCTCTCCAATTCTTTCCTGGAGGTCACCGTGGGTTATTTATCTTTCAGAGTCACAGATCTGTGAGACCCTAGAGGCCTGTGGCTCTTCAACCCAACTTCCCACCTGGGGCAGGAATCTCTAACTTCACTGAAAGGTGTACTCATTCAGGTGTTCTGTGCAAACCTGTCCTCTTGAGGCAGTACCTTCACCATGGGACAATGCTGATCATTTACAGTTCATCTTATACTAAGCACAGATTTTCCCCGTTGGAGCCTCCCTTGTTGTTCCCAGCTCTATCCTTAGGGGCTGGTTCCTCTGTCTCCAGACACACTATCAGAGGCAGGGCCTGCTCCCTGACTGACCACTGATCTGGGACATATCCCCCCAGCTCTCTCACCCCCCTCCTCAAAGGACCCTACTTTTCGAGGGCGGTTTCCATCCAGGTGCCCATAGATGTCATTAGTAAAGGGTGGAGTCCCAATCTGAGCACAAGTCTCCCAGATGGCCTTATAAATAGTGAGTATGTCTCAAAAAAGTAAATAATGTTTAAATAAAGTGCCTACAAGAACTAAAATGTACTACATGCTCAATGTGGAAAATGTGGAAAGGACAGGAGAGACAAAAAAGGAAAGAAATCTTGGGAGATCCAGTACCTTAACTTGGTTTCCCAGAAGACTCAGAGACAAGGATTTGAGGGCAAGTAGTTTATACAGAAAGTGATCCTAGAAAACACTGCCAGAGGGTGGGGAAGTGAGCCGGGGAAGGGAAGGAGCTAACGATGGTATGTCACCAAGCAAGTCACCGCGAGGGCCCCTGGAGTTTAAACCTGCTGAACTCTGCCAGACAGTGTAGAACATAGGCCTGAGTCATCCCACCTGAGGGCCAGGGAGCTGAGTATTTGCGTGCCAACGTCTGTCTGTCAGTGGTTGTGCTGGTGGGAGAAGGGAGGCATTAACTTTCCCACACTTCTGACCTGCTCAGTGTGCAGACAGAGACTGCTCTAAGCCGGAGAAAGCCCTCAGACAAACAGATACAGTTGCTGGCATTTGAAACTCTGGCCAGAATATTCGACAATTATAAGACCCAAGGGAATACAGACAGGACATCCACAGCCTGCACTACACCCACAGACAGCCTGTTAGCATTTTGGTGTATTTCCCTCCAACCTTACATGTATATAGTTATGTATATATTTATGTTTATTTTTATTTAAGTTGGGATTATCCTATATATTTAGTAGTGTGCCTGCTCTTTTCACTTAACATTATCTCATCAGAATTTATCCTTGATCTTAAATGTTATTTGAAAACATGTTTTTATTGGCTCTATACTATTCCATGGCAGGGGCACCAATAATTTATTTAACCATGGGAAGACGAACTCTCCAAAGCTTTAAGATGTCTCTGTTAAGTTTCAATTAGCTATTAGCTAGCTGGGAAATCAGCCATCGGCTAGCTGGGAGCAAAATCCAGCAGAAATGGCAGGAGCAGAAGTCTGGGGCTGGGGTCGGGGAGAGGGAGGGCAGAAAAGCTGGAGAAGGAGCTGTAGGTGGAAGGGCACACAAATCCTGGTACTACGTCTCCCCTACTATTGGGAGAACATCTCACAAAGCCTGACACACGATAATCTGTACTAACTGCCTACTATGTGCCAGGGCTTATACAAGGTGAGGACAAAGCCGATTAAATGTGGTCTGAGTCTGCCTTGAGGAACACACGAGGAATTTGTTGAACACCTACTGTGTGCCAAGAATATTACGTATATTATTCATCCTCTCCACTGCTTGTGAGGTGCTGTGTTTTGATCTTTCTTACTTTTCAGACCAAGAAGCCGAGGCTCAAAAGGTTCAATAACTTCATCAAGATCTCACAGAGTTAGTTACAGACCTGGGTCTTAACCCAAGTAGGTCTGGTTCCAAAGCCCTTTGCTCTTTCCCCACCACACTGGGCTGCCTGACCCAGTGGGAAGGGCAAAAGGCCCTGAGTCATGTGTCCTGGGTGGATTAGCCTGGCATGGGGGGAAGAAAGGGGAGAGAAAGATGACCAAGGAAAGCATTAGTGAGGAGGAGACAGTGAGATGGGCCTTCAGAGATCTTCAAACGTAAAGGGCCTTCAAAGGTAAAATCCCAGTGGAGAGATCATGTGAAACAGGAAAGATGGTGGCCCCCAAATGAGCCAGGAGGTAGTTGTCTGGAGACCAGGTGCCCAAGGCCTGACTTGGGGCAGAAGCAGTGAGGTTGGCGGGCGAGGGACCAGCGGCAGTGAGGTGCTCTAGATGAGGAGTCCACACGGGTGTGATGACCCACTGGAGGGTGGGTGGGAAGTTACCTTGAAGCTGGAAGGATAGCTGGTTTTTAGCTAAAGGCTACTATGTGTCTTGTTTTTAAGGAACGGCAGCATGGGGAGGGCTCTTTCAGATCCTCTCCCGCTTTCTAGGGTGGGAACAGGTTGAGGATAATAGGGAGGGAAGGAGAAGAGAAGAAAAGGAACACATAGTGAGTCCCAACTACCTGGTGGCACTGAGGCGTGTCATGTTATGTATGTGGTGAATACTTGGCATATAGTTGATGCTGTTTCCCATGGTTAGGCTCAGAAAGCCTGAGACAAGTAGAGACAGGACAAAAGTCGGAGCCGGCCAATTCCTGTGACACTTATAACACTTCTCATAGAACGCACTGCCTGCCCAGTCCCTCCCTGACGCTCCGCTCCTTATGGTCTCTCCCCAGCATTGGCGCTCTCGTGGGCCTGTCCATAGCAGCAGTCTTGCTCCTGGCCTTCATCGTCACTGTCTGTGTGCTTTGTTACCTGTTCATCAGCTCAAAGCCCCTCACGAAGTTGGACCTAGGTTTAAGTTTACAGACTACAGGTGAGAAAGAGGCCACGTGGTCTCCCTGTCTCCAGCGGGGCAGCACCTCACAGAGGGGATATTCAGAGATGGTGTCTGAGCGTTTGCATGCGAGCGCCCCTGGGATGCTCAGAAGCCGCGGCACGTTTCTCAGGAGGTTCATGATCTGAACAGGCCCATCCCAAACTCGCATGTGCTTGGTGTTTATCAAAGTAATTTCACATAGTCAGCAGTCTATTTGTCACATAGAGATTAATCCAGCTTGTGGATTTTCTAAGAAAATATTTTAATTCTAGCCTTAGGGAATGGAAACTGATTTTAATATTACCCCAAACAAAATAGAATTAATAAGAAAAATTTGCTGCTCCCCAAACTCAGCTTATTCAGAAATTAAATACAGGTATTTTTCAAGAATCTGATGTTCTGGACTACCCCCTCCTTCACTGGCATAGGCCATCTGGAGCCTCTGAGGGGCCAGAAAAAGTGTTGCTTTCTCACAAGCCTTTATGGCGCATATTTTTACAACCTCTGCAACCTCTGTGAAAGATACAAGTCCCCACTGGCAAAAGACCTTTCCGTATAGTTTGGTCGACAACACTCCAGATGGGCATTATTATCTCCATGCTAGAGATGAGAGAATCAAGGCTGAGACACATTAGATGACTTACTTCAAGTGTCACAGCTAATCATTGTAGGGCTGAAATGCAGCCCATGTCTTTCGGCCTTGAGTCCTGCTCTTTCTTCTGCCCACCTCGCTGGGTCTGGGCCACGATATAATGAAGCACAAAGTTGTTTGATACCAAATGTAAGGAGGGTTTCAAGGAGAGTAGACTTGAATTAGCGTTGAGTTAGTGAAGGAGTTGGTTAAGGCAAAGTAGAGGAGAAAAGGCATTCCGGGAGAGGGTAGATAATGGGTAAAGGTGTGTGGGCGGGACTGAGTGAGACTTATGCAATGGCAGGGTCATTCACCCTGGGGCACCACCGGGATTAAGGCCAGGCCGGACAGGGGAGGAATTTAAGCTAAACAGAAGAAGCAAGGGTGGCAGACATCAGGGAGGGAGGGGGCGCAGGGTGAGTAGCAGCTAAGTTTCAGAAAAAGACAGAGAGGGCTTTTCCGTTTGTAAAAGATTAATTTTCCAACTTAACAACAAACTTGTGCAACAAACAACAGCACCAGAAGCTGATGACTATGAATAATCCTGCTGTGGCTGAGCGGTGGAAAGCAGGAGGGATGGCTTTTGGGGTGGAAGGATCCATCTGGCTCCCCTTGGAGTCAGGAAGGTCTGGAAGGCAATGGCAAGGGAATAGGGAAAAATCTGAGCATAGACCCAGAGTGGGGGAGACCAGAGACAGCCCGGGCTTCAGTGTTTATAGAGAAATCATAAAAGTTAATGAAAGGCATAAAAGAACCTATCTGGCGAGATATGGCTTGGATGTAAATAGGAAGGCTCAATATCATACACACATCAGTTCTTCCCAAATTAATCTATAAATAAAAATGCCAACAAAAGGTTTCATGGAATCTGTCAAATTAATTCTAAAATTAATCTAGAAAGTAAAGGTACAAGAGTGAACAAAACAATTTTGGCAAAGAAAGAAGAGGAGACTCATCAGATAACAGGACATTTTAAAGATACAAGAATTTGTCAGTGTGATATTGACACACAAATTAAAGGAATTGGGCAATGCAGTGGCCCTCAACTGAGTGCAAATTTGCTCCCCGGGGACATTTGGCAATGTCTGGAGGCATTTTTGATTGTCACAATTGGGGAAAGGGGGCTACTGGTATCTATTGCTAGAGGCTACGGATGCTGTTAAACATCCTACAAGACAGAGGACAGCACTCGACAGCAAAGGATTATCTGGCCCAAAATGTCAATAGTGCCAATGTTCAGAAAGCCTAGAATAGAAAGAAAGTCCAGAAAAAGACTAATTAAAATATAAGAATTTGAATAGGGGCCATCCCGGTGGCGCAGCGGTTAAGTTCACACATTCCGCTTCAGCGGCCCGGGGTTCGCCAGTTCAGATCCCGGGTGCAGACATGGCACCGCTCATCAAGCCATGCTGCGGCAGGCATCCCCCATATAAAGTAGAGGAAGATGGGCACGGATGTCAGCTCAGGGCCACTCTTCCTCAGCAAAAAGAGGAGGATTGGCAGCAGATGTTAGCTCAGGGCTAATTGTCCTCAAAAAAAAAAAAAAAAAAAAGAATTTGAATAAAACATTTAATTTACAAAAATAAGGGAAAAATTGGCAAATTTGCCTACATCAAGTACAAGCAGACATTAAATACAAATAATACAAAAGATACCATACATAAAGTTAAAAAACAAGAGACAGACTGCAAAGATATTATAAATATAAATGTAAATACATATATACAGTCAGTTCTCCTTATTCAGAGTTTCCATCTTTGGGAATTTGCCTACTTGCTAAAATGGATTTGTAACCTCAAAATCAATACTCGCAGTGCTTTTGAGGTCATTTGTGGATGTGGACATGCACAGAGCAGCAAAGACTGAGTTGCCCCATCACACACATTCCCAGCTGACGCTGAACAAGGCCACGCCCTGCCTTCCTGTTTCAGCTCTCATACTGTAAACAAGTGTCCTTTTCGCAGTATATTTGGTGCCAAGTTTTCTGCATTCTTGTGATTTTTGTTGATTTCGCTGTTTAAAATGGCCCCCGACTGTAATGCTGAAGTGTATCTAGTGTCCTAAGCACAAGAAGGCTGTGGCGTGCCTTGTGGAGAAAATACTTGTGTTAGATAAACTTTGTCCAGGCGGAAGTTATAGTGCTGTTGGCAGTGGGTTCAACGTTAATGAATCAACAGTACATACTAAGTAAGATGTCGTTAAACAGAAACACAAAACAAAGTTATGATTGATCACTTGACAAAAATTTGACCAGAAGCTCATGGGAACCTCCTCTTGTATTTCCTCAAAGAGCAGTGATTCAGTATTCACTAATTCAGTGTTTGCAGTGACTTTATAGAACATAACTACTGTGAATAATGAGAGTCAACTGCATATAAAATAGAGACAGAATTGATATCTAGAATATATAAGCACACCTTTAAACAATGGGAAAACGTAAAGCACAAAAAAAGGAATGCACATGAAAAGATACTCAACCTTACTAATAATCAGGAGAATGCAATTTAAGAATGACACACTTTTTGTGGGCAAAAGTCCAAAAATATTAATGGTGAGAAGGTTGGGGGGAATGGATACTCTCATACACGACTGGTAAGAGTATAAATTGATATAACCACTTGGCAATGTCTATTTAAACTAAAAGTGTGTACACCCTATAACTCAGTACAGTAGTCCCCCCTTATCCACAGGGCGTATGTTCCAAGACCCCCAGTGGATGCCTGAAACCACAGATAGGACTGAATCCTATATATACTATGTTTTTCTCATACATATATACCTATGATAAATTTTAACTTATAAATTAGGCACAGTAAGAGATTAACATCAATAATTAATAATAAAATAGAACAATTATAATAATATACAGTAGGGGCCGGCCCCGTGGCCAAGTGGTTAAATTCTCATGCTCTGCTTCAGCGGCCCAGGGTTTCACCAGTTCGAATCCTGGGCACGGACATGGCACCGCTCATCAAGCCATGCTGAGGCATCATCCCACATGCCACAACTAGAAGGACCCACAACTAAAAATACACAACTATGTGCCAGGGGGGCTTTGGGGAGAAAAAGAAAAAAAATAAAATCTTAAAAAAAATTCTATAATAATGTACTGTAATAAAATTTACCTTAGATCTTAGCAACCTCAGCACATTCTTTCCTTATTAAGTGGAGAACTTTCACCCTTTCACTTAGAAGAAGCACTTTATGGCTTCTGTTTGGCATATCTGAATTGCCAGCATCACTACTCTTGCACTTTGGGGCCATTGTTAAGTAAAATAAGGGTGACTTGAACACAAGCACTGCGATACCAGCACAGTTGATCTGATAATCAAGATAGCTACTAAGTGACTAACAGGTGGGTAGTGTATACAGTGTGGATCCGCTGGAAAAGGAAGGATTCACAGCCCGCATGGGGCAGTGAGAAATTTCATCACATTACTCAGAATGGTGTGCAATTTAAAACCTATGAATTGCTTATTTCTGGAATTTTCCATTTAATATTTTCATACTGTGGTTGACCATGGGTAGCCGGAATAATGGAAAGTGAAACAGCAGATAAAGGGGACCTGTAATCCCACTTCTAATCATCTGACTTAGAGAAATAGTTGCACTAGAACAGGACTTATAAAGCTGGATATCATGATAGCTTGTCATATTGGAAACAGACTAGATGTCCATCAGTAGAGGAATAGTGAAAGATGATAGAGCAGTTAAAAGGAATGAACTAGTTCTAACAGACCACCTCCTCTGCTCCTCACAATGACTAGGCAGTATAGCTCTCATTACTATCCATTTTACACGAGGAAACTGAGGCCCAAAGTCATCTAGTGAGTGAGTGGCAGAGCAGACTCAACCTCCACTTCCTTCCACCTCTTATCCCTGTGGTGTGAACACGAAGTCCCTACTATGTGCCAGACACTGTTTGAGACTTCTCATGCACTGGCTCACCTAATTTTCCCAACTACCCCAGTGAGGTAGGTGCTATTGTCATCCATTGTACAGAAGTGAAAACCAGGTCTCAGAGGTTAGATGACTTGCCCAAGGGATCACAGCTTGTAAATTGTGGAGCTGGAATTCAAATACGGCTGCCTTCCTGCCTCCAAAGTCCTACTCTTTCTATGTCACAAGGCTGGGTTTGTGGGGTGCTCCTGCTTGTGTCCTGCTCCCTCGTCTCTCCCCACCCTATGCCCCACAGCCTTTCTGACTCAAAGAGAATACAGCTCACCCCCTGGCCTGGTGAATGAAAGCCGCCCTGCGCCTCTTCACTGCCAGCCACCAGCTGTATTCTTCAGTCGCCAGGGTGTGAGACAGCTTGTGATCTTGCCTTTTGCTTCTGATCTTTAAGATGGAATATGCATTTCCTGACCTTTTACTAATGATGGCTTTTGGCTCTCTCTGCCTTTTGCCCAAACTCAGCTCAAAGTTCCTCTCCTTCATTTAGTGCTGTCCTCTCCTTTTTCTGACCCCATGGCATCAACCCAGGAGCCCCTTGTCCCTCCTTCTGCATCTGAGACAGTTACAGGCCCACTATCCTACGTTCATCAGAGCTTTGCCCTTTGCAGACTTCCATTTCTGTTTGCTGTCTTCCCCTTCAGTAGGACATGTAGAGACCATTAGCCCCATTCTACAGCAGAGGAAACTAAGGCTCAGCCAAGGGAAGTGAACCGGCCAAGTCCACACAGCTGGCCAGCACATGTTGCTGGGATGTCAACCCCCATCTCCCAGACTCTAAAGCCTCGATCACTGCCCTTCACCTTGGGGTCCTGACATCTGACTGTGGGCGGAGGGGCGGGTTGGGGAGTGCCTTGGCAAAAGCAGAGCGGAAGTGGAACAGTTTCTGAAAACAGGGTCCTTCTGCTGCCCAGGCGTTCTATAGTGTCCCATCACCCCCAGCCCCACCCCATCCCCCAAACTTGGGATGCAACAAAGACCGTAACTGTCTTACTCTGGTACTTTGTGAGGAACTAGCTTGATCAGAGTGTGACCGAGCCCCTACTGTTAGGCCAGGTGCTGTGCTAAGGACTTTAAACACCTTACCCCATTTAACCTGCTCAACAACTCTGCCAGTGGTTATTATCAACCCTATTTTGTAGATAAGGTGAGTGAGGTAAGTGTGGAGGTGATATTCCAACCTATGTACATTTAATGAGAGAGCAAAAAATGGAAGGAAAAAGATAGACAAGAGTTCGGTTCTCATTCTCCTCTGAAAGATGTTGGTAGGGAGATCATTAATCAGCCATTCTCATCGACTCAGAGGGCTCCTAGAAATCAAGTCCGATGCTCTCACTGTGCAGATGGGCAGTTGAGGCCCGGAAAGGGACAGTCATGTGCCCAAGGTCACCGAGCCAACTGGTGGCGAAGCCTTTGGCTCCTGGGCCAGGAGTCTTTCCCTGCAGCAGCCCCTCTCACCTTCCAGAGAGGGTTCAGTTGCCCCAGAGCCCACTGTTCTTTCATTAACCACAGTTGGTGGAGTGGGAGCTCTGAACCAAATGAACCTCAGTGATGAGTTCGTCTTGACTCATCTCCAGGCAGGAGAGAATCTGAGAACTTTCCTGGCTGGTCACCACAGGCCAGTCCCAAGTTCAGGGTTGAGGAGCCCAGGCAATGAGGGGAGTCACCACAGAGGTCCTTGGAGAAAGGTTGGAAGGCACAACCCTGGGCTGGGATGTCAGCAAACTGGGCTCTAATCCTGGCTTTGTCACTTGCATTGTGGGGCCTTAAACAAGTCACTTCTCTCTGGGCCTCAATTTACTCTGTAAAATGCATACAATAATACCTACTAAAAAAGTGGTAAAAACTAGGAGCGATGCTTACATAGGAACTAATTAGTCTCTGACACATGGTAGGCTTTTAACAATTAGTAGCTCTCTTTTTCTTTTTTTTTTTTTTTTGAGGAAGGTTAGCCCTGAGCTAACTGCTGCCAATCCTCCTCTTTTTGCTTAGGAAGACTGGCCCTGAGCTAACATCCGTGCCCATCTTCCTCCACTTTATATGTGGGACACCCACCACAGCATGGCGTGCCAAGCAGTGGCATGTCTGCACCTGGAATCCGAACCGGCGAACTCCGGGCTGCCAAAGCGGGACGTGCACACTTAATCGCCGTGCCACCGGGCGGGCCCAGTAGCTCTCATTTTAATTATTATTAGGCACTTAGATTTTTATATGTTAGTTTCCTCAAAGAGTCTGTTAATATCAAAGATTAATGTTAATGTCAAAGATAGGAACTATGCCTTAAACCCCTTTGTGTCCCCAGGACCCAGCATAGTTCCTGCCCACACTAAGGGAATGCCTGCTCTGTGGAAAGAGTCCAAGTTTTGGGATCAAGCAGAATGGAAAGTGAATCCTGGATCCAATACTTAATAGCTGTGTCAATGTTGACCTTCTCTGTCTGGGCCTCAGTTGCTTATCTGTAACATGGAATAATAGTACCCACCTCAGAGAGTTGTGAGGAGAGTCAGATAAGATTGTTGTACCAGCACATTTTAGCCAAACAGGAATCTTATCGTAATTTGAAGATCAAACTTGACATATTTGCCTTTAGGCTTCCTGCTCTCCCAAGTGCCTCTTGGCTAGCAGCTTTTCAAAGACGGGACCCCACAGGCTTCAGGCACCACTGCAGGACTTCAATAAGTCCGTATTATATTAGTCAAAGGAAGAGACAGAAATATGTGTAATCGAGAGTGGGACCACCGCCTGTTCTGCTGGCTTCCCTGGAAGGCTAGGATGGTGGAGTTGAAGGGCCTAGGCTACACGTTTCAGGGAAGCCCTAGGATCTGGGAAAGAGTCATGTAAACAAGACAGGGTGGGTCCACAAGCTCAGTATGAACCAGCATTGTGACGTGTCTGCCCAAAATAAAGGTGAGTAGAATCTCAGGTTGTATTAACAGATATATAGGATCTGGAAGCAAGAGAGTGATAGTCCTTCTTTACTCCCAGCTGGAGAGAACACACCAGCCACCACATCTCAGAGGTAACTCTTTAGCATCCACAGCACAGGTTCCCAATGTTGAGTGCCAGTCACCTGAGGGTCCCCAAATATAGCAGTTAGGATTCTTGAGCAATTTCCAATATTTCAAAGGTTTTACTGGGACCAGGTATCTTTCTTTCTTTCTTTTTTAATGCAGTAACATTGGATTATAACATTATATAAATTTCAGGTGTACATCATTATATTTTGATTCCTGTGTAGATTACATCATGTTCACCATCCAAGGGACCAAGTTTCTTTGCTTTGATCTAGACTTATATTAGTTCAAGGGGGGTAATTAGCATGGGCTCTCTCCTGCTAATCAGAGCTCTTTGATTAATACAAAATGGAAAAAAAAATAGTACTTAATAAACGCAGTTCATTATATAGACAGAATCCTTTAAAACTTGGAATTCAAGAGAAAATAAATAGAAAAATGAGGCCAGCCCTACTTTCTACCCCATTTTATAGAATTTTTAGAGAATGAGATCCAGAGAAGAGAATGGGTTAGCCCAAAGTAGCACAATGATTTAATATCAGAACGAGGATTTGAGCCATGGTTTTATAGCTTCTAGAAGGCTAACGGTTTTCCCCAGAGCCCTGACTACCTGCTGCTCAGAGCCCCACAATTTAAGAGGGACTTTGACCAATCAGAACGTGATCAGAGGCAGGTGAACAGCTCAGTGTGCAAACCAGGTCATGTGAGTATCAAGTTGAAGAGCTGGGGACATTTGGCCTTGAGCAAAGGATTCTCAGGGCTCACAGCCTAGGGCCTCAGATCTCTACAAGGCTGTCCTGGGGAATGAGGAGACATTTTGTGCGAAGCCAGAGAACAGCACTGGGATCAGTGGTGGAAGCCATAGGGAGGCAGGTGTTGACTCAATAAAGGTAGACCTCTCTTAGGATAAGATTTGAAATGCTCTTGTAAAGAGCACCCTCATCACTCTGGGCTGTGTTTGGTTCATCAGTTTGTAATTCTTGGTTTAGGAAAAAAGAAAAAAGAGCACCCCCAAGCCTGGAAGGTAACCAGGAAAAGGCCAAATGTAGGATTCACCTAAGGAGATTCTTGCACTGAATAGAAGGTTGAAATAAACCTCTGTACCCAATGGAATGCCTTAAAATGCAAGCTTAAATGACAAAGGATTCCCAGGAATCTACAAAACACACACACACAGACCCACAAAACAACTTCCTGGAACCAATAGGTGCATTTAGTAAGGTCATAACTGATGCGGGGTCGGTGAGCCGAGGAGTCGAAAGAAAGATTTCTTGGACTCTCAAGATCTGGCAGTGGTGCTCTTTTATTTAGAGAATAGCATGGAATAGCGTGGGGACAGGACCCATGGGCAGGCAGAGCTGCTGCCGGCATGTTGCTGCTGCCGCTTCTGCTGCAAAAATGAGTGGAGAGTAAGGCTAATTTTAAGGCATAGGTATGTGAGCCATCTCTTTACAAGACAAAGGAAAGAACATGTAAAAAAGTTAAAATGGTATCAGTCCAGGTGGGATCTGGCCATTGGGTGGTCTCACAACTTTTAGATAAGAATCAAATCGGATTAAGTAAAGGCCAGAAGCCACCACCCTAAATCAGTTACATGAGGTTGCCAGACAGTAACCAACTTAAGTTCTTGCCTTTGGCGTTGATTAAGAGTTTCTAGAGATAAGGTCATCTCCCCTCTTCCTGGCACAGAGAGGGAGGCATCCCCACAGATGGGGGTTCCCCCACAAATGCAAATGCCTCCCAACAAAGGGCAAGCAAACTCTGCTCCTCGGAGCCTGCTTCTCATCTCCAGTTTTAAAAGTAACCAGCCTAAAATCCTCATCAATAACATGTAAGCTCAGAACCAAACATCAACTGTGTTCATATATATTAGCAACAAACAATTGGAGACCAAATTAAAAACACATTAATACCATTTATAGTCACTCCAAAGAAAGTGAAATACTTAAGTATAAAACTAACAAAACATGTAAAGGATCTGTATGATAAAAACTACAAAATGTTGATGAAGGAAATCAAAGAAGACCTAAATAAATGGAGAGACATACCACGTTCATGAATTGGAAGACTCGACACAGTAAAGATGAAAACTGCAGCAGACCCAGTACATATAGACAAACTGACTCTGAGATTTATACAGAAAGATAAGAGAACTAGAATAGCTAAAACAATATTGAAAAAGAATAATAAAGTTGGAGGAAATCACATTATTTGATTTTTAAGACTTACTATGTAGCAACAGTAACGAGGACAGTGTGATATTGGAGGAGGGACCGAAACATGTACCAAGATGGAGGCCAGAAGTAGACCCACACTGTAAGTATGTCCAACAGATTTTTGTCAAAGGTGCAAAGCAATTCAATGGGGTAAGAATAGTCTTTTCAATAAATGATGTTGGAACAACTAGACTTACATAAGTAAAAAAATAAACCTTTACCTAAACCTCACACCTTATACAAAAATTAACTCACAATAAATCATAGACCCAAATGTAAACTATAAAACTTTTAGAAGAAAACAGGGGAAAATCTTCACGACCTGGAGGTAGGCAAAGAATTGTTAGACATTCACAAAAGCTCAACTCATTAAAAAAAAAAAATACATTGGTCATTAGTCTTCAACAAAATTCAAAATTTTTGTGCTGCTGAAGACTCTATTATTAAGAGGATGAAAAGACAAGCCCCATACTGGGCTTAATAATATTCACATATCCGACAAAGGACTTTTACCCGGAATATATAAAGAATCCCCTAAACTCAACATTAAGAAAGCAGACAGGGAGGGGCTGGCCCCATGGCTGAGTGGTTAAGTTTGCGTGCTCCGCTGCAGAGGGTCCAGTGTTTCGTTGGTTCAAATCCTGGCACGGACATGGCACTGCTCATCAACCCACGCTGAGGCAGCGTCCCACATGCCACAACTAGTAGGACCCACAACAAAGAATATACAACTATGTACCAGGGGGCTTTGGGGAGAAAAAGGAAAAAAAAAAAAAGAAAGCAAAACAGGGGCCAGCCGCATGGCCAAGTGGTTCAGTTTGCACGCTCTGCTTCAGCAGCCGAGGGTTTCGCTGGTTGGGATCCTGGTTGTGGACCTAGCACTGCTCATCAAGCCATGCTGAGGCGGTGTCCCACAGAGCAGAACTAGGAGAACCTACAACTAGAATATACAACTATGTACTGGGGGCTTCAGGGAGAAGAAGGAGAAATTAAAAAAAAAGAAAACAAACAAGCCCATTAGAAACACAATAGGAATTTATTCTTTCACAGCTCTGGGGGCCAGAAGTTCCCAGTCAGTTTTGCTGGGCCGAATCAAAGGCTTCAGGGAGGATCTGTTCTCCTTTGCTTGTAACTGTAGCACACCGATCTCTCCCTCTGTCTTCACATCGTCTGTGTGTGTCCGATTCCCTCTGCCTTTCTCAAGGGCACTTGTGATGGCATTTAGGGCCCCCTCAGATAATTCAGGATGATCTCCTCATCTCAAAACCCTTAATCACATCTGCAAAAACTTTACCATATAAGGTAACATTCACAGGTTCCAGAGATTAAGACCTGATATGTTTGGGGGCCACTGTTCAGCCCACTAAACAGCAATCACACTCCTAGGTATCTAGCCTAGAGAAATGAAAATGTAAGTCTGCACAAAAACCTATACACAACCGCTCATAGCAGCTTTATTTCTAATAGGCAAAAACTGGAAACAGCCCAAATGTCCTTCAGTGGGCAAGTGGTACAACCATATAGTGGAACATGTGCAGCCATAAAAAGGAACAACTCTTGATACACACAACTTGAATGGATCTTAAGGGTATTATGCAGAGTGAAAAAGCCAATCTTGGGGGCTAGCCCAGTGGTGTAGTGGTTAAGTTCAGATGCTCTGCTTCAGTGGCCCAGGGTTCACGGGTTCAGATCCTGGGTGCGGATATACACACCGCTTGTTGAGCCATGCTGTGGCAGTGTCCCACATGCAAAACAGAGGAAGGTGGCACAGATGTTAGCTCAGCAATAATCTTCCTCAAGCAAAAAGAGGAAGATTGGCAACTTATGTTAGCTCAGGGCCAATCTTCCTCACCAAAAAAAAAAAGAAAAAGAAAAAGCCAATCTTGAAAGATTGTATACTATATAATTCCGTTTACATAACACTTCTGAAATTACAAAATTATAGTAATGGGAAACAGGTTAGTGGTTACCTAGAGAGGTTTAAGAGGAAGGTCTGATTATAAAGGGGTAGCATAAGGAAGTATTTTTGTGGTGATGGAACAGTTCTTTATCCTGATTGTGGCAGTGGTTATATAAATCTACATGTGATAAATTTTCATAGTATTATACACCAAAAAGAAGTGCACATAAAACATGGTAAAATTGAATAGGATCTGTAGTTTAGTTGATAGTATTAAATTGATGTCAGTCTCCTAGTTTTGAAATTGTTCTATGGTTATGTAAGCTGTCATCAGTGGAGAAAGCTAGATGAAGCATACATTGGAATTCTGTACTGTTTTTGTAACTTCTTGTGAGTCTTAAATTGTTTAAAAATAGAAAGCTCCAAACAAAAAAGGAAATTTATTGACTGTAGGTGAGAAGTCCAAAAGGAGGGTGGGCTTCAGGCATGGTTTGAACAGAAGTCCACAATGTCTTCAGGCCTGTGGCTCCATCCTCTGAGATTCTCTCAGCTCTGTTTTGTGTTGGCTTTCTCCTCAGACTGACTTCTCTCATGGTAGTAAGTTGGCTGCCAGCAGTCCCTGGGACTAGGTGCTCTTTGTTCCCTTCTAGTCAGGAGAAGAAAGAGGCAGCTATCTCCTCCTTTAATCAGAAAAAAAAAAGGCCTGAGCTCTGCTCTCACTGGACCACCTTAGGGCATATTTCACCACTAAACTAGTCAGTGTGCCCAGGGAAATGCTATGCACTGATTGCCCATCCATGTGGTAAAGGAATGGGATTGCCCGATTGGCTCACATCAATCAGGCCCAACTCCTAGAGCTGGGATGGGGCCAATCTCCCCTAAATAGAACTTTTATCACCAGGTGGGAAGAGGTGGGGTGGATGTTGGGTACCAACTCCAATGTCCAGTACAACTACCTTCTTGAAATTCACTCTTGCCTTGGTGTCAGATGCACCATTCTTCCTGGATAGCCTCTATCAATAGGTCTTAAAGCATAGGAGTTTTCTAGACAGAGGTATAAAATGTCATTCCAAGCAGAAGAAACAGCACAAGGCGACACCCAGAGATGTGAAGGAAACAATGAAAATTTTGGTGTGGCAAAGCAAAGAGTTCTTGAGGGAAGAGTGATTAGTAACAAAGCTGAAGAGAAGGGATGGGACCAGGACACAAAGAGCCTTGAATGCCACCTCAAGGATCACAGGTAATGGGAAGACGTTGAAGGCTTTTAAGAAAGAACAGTACATGAACTCGACCTTAGAAAGATCTCTCTGGCTACAGCCCGGAGGATGGACTGGAAGGGGCCCGACTGGAAGCTGTTCCAGTGGTCTGGGCAGAAGAAAATGAAAGCCTTACCTAAGGTGTGGCCTTGAGCGTGTCTGAGAGAAATGGGTGGATATGTCAGATGGTGGTTTGGTGGCATCAGCAGGACCTGCTGAATTGCTTGGCTTTGTGAAGGGGTTGAGGAGAAGGTGTGAGAGATGCTCACATTCCTTGAGCTTGAACACTTGATATACTTTTTATCTGAAAGGCAGGAATGCTCAATTGTGCCACATGCTCCTGATAAGTCAAGGGACATAAGGATTTATGTGACTGTGGGATTTAGTGACAAAACATTGTAAGTATGTTGGGGGCAGAAACCAAGTAAACTGCAACAGAATAAGTCATGAATGGGAAGTGAGGAATAATAAGGCCAAGTGAGCTTCCTTTTAAGCTCAGATATAAGAGGAGGATAAAGCAGTAGATGAAGAGAGTCATGGCATCTATTCTTAAAGCAGAGAAAAATGTACGTTTTTAAGTTTCCAGCACTTCTCTGCATACTAGCCGTGCAGTAAGCCTTTATCCTCGTCCATGAAATGAGTTTTTAAGAGTACCGACCTCACAGGTCTATGGTCAAGGTGCAGTCTTCATCTCTCCTAACAATTGTTTATTGTGCTTCTTCTCCACTCAACTTTAAGTTCATGAGAAGCATTCACAGTTCCTAGTGCACGATGTGGTATATCGTTAATAAATGTTTGTTAAACGAATGATGCATTTAAGACTCTGAGCACAGTCCTGCCCAAGGTAAGCACTCAGGGAAGTTAGCCAGGGCTTGTGTCCTGGTGGGGAGGAAGGGGCTACAGGAGGAAGCCCCATGCCCCCAGCTTGCTGTTTTCCAGATGCCGAGGAGGTGCCCCCTGATCGCCAAGGTGGGAACATGGGCGGTTCGGTGGAGGTGGCAGGAGTGAGCCCTCTGGGGAAGAGTCACCCTTTTCTGAACCCACGGCTGGACTGCAACACGGACCCCAAACGCCTCCTCCAACACTGCTTCATGGCCACAGTGACTGCCAGTGACATTCCAGGCAGCCCTGAAGAGGCCCCTGTCCCCAATCTAGACCCACGTGGACCAGCCCCATAAACATCCAATAAATGTCTCTCCACCACCCTCTTCTGGAGTCTCTTTTCGGTGAAAGGTGTGGGTGGGGATGATCAAAGGGACTTTGGAGCCTAGTGGGATAAATGAGAGCTTTTCCCAGCAAACCCAAGCCTGTGGGCCCAGCTATACTGCTTTGCCTGGCCTACTGTGGGCCAAAGGAAGTTTCGACATGGGTCGCAGGCAAAATGGCCAGTAACAACTCCATGCAATCAGGGAGAAGCCTGGGACCTGTGGAGGCTCAGGAGCCCCTCACCTAACCTGGGGAGTCAGAGAACTCTGACTTGGTCTTCCTGCCACAGAGCAAGTGTACTTAGGCTACCTGGGCTGGTGACCAGGACCCGGAGGCAGGAGACTCCTGCCTCTCCTGGAGCGAGCCCCTTGCCAAGGAACAGAATGAGAGGGAGTGTAGAGTACCCAGGACCCAGCTGTGTCTCATACCATTCAGTTCCTTAGGTGGATGGAGAGCGACTGAACGAGTGAGGGAGTGAATGGTTGGCAGACCCAACACAGGCTCTAGTGTGGACTTGGCCACTTCCTGACCCTGTGTGGCCTTGATAAAGTCCCTTAGTCTCCCTGAGCCTCAGTTCCCTTGCTGGGTTTTGGCGAGTGTTCAATGAGATGATGGATATGAAGTCCCTTCATAAACATGAAAGTGCTACAAAGACTTTTTCAACATTACCGATGGGTGTTTTTCAAAAACGTGGTAAGAGCTGGGACTCTGGAGCCAAATGCCTGGTTAATCCTCTCCCTGCCCTCACCTGCTAGGTAACATTCATGCCTCCATCCTCTCATCCAAACAAGCAGCTATAATAGTAGGACCTACCTCGTAGGGTTTTGGAGAGGATTAAATTAGAGTCCATGCAAAGTACTTAGGATAGTGTTGGCAAATGGAAAGCACCCTGTGTTGGCTATTATTGTTGTTTTATTTTTTATTATTAAGCCGACAGCAAAGGAATCTTAGGGCAGGATGCTGACTGCCACTCCTGTCCCCTGGCTGCTCTCCTCACCCTCACTTTGGCAGTGGCTTTAGGCTCTGCCTTGGGAGGGCAAGGCAAGGATCTGGGAGACTCAGTAAGCACTGAAAGCAGTTCTTGACATTTCTGACAGTGACATGACCTGCTGCTGGATTTGGCGACAGCGAAGTGGTCACTCAGGTATGTGTGCATGGGGCCTGAGCCGGCCAAGGGCACAGGATGCGGTGGCAAGGCAGGGTGTCACCTACAGAAGTGCCCTGGGCTGGAAGTCGAGAGACTTCACTTTGGGTCTTGCTTTATTTGTTGTCTCGTGTGCACGTGTGTGCATGTGTGTGTCTTTTATTTTCAGCACTCGAAACCCAGCACCTTTGCCCACTTATTGTACATTCAATGGTGTCTATTCTGTGCAAGGACCTGTGCAGTTAACCAGAAACAACAGGGAATCAACCACAGCTGCTGCCCTCAGGGAGTTCATATGGAGGGTGAGGCAGGTGCACCAAAGGGCAGCGGGCCCAGTGGGGCCCTTCACGCAGCTGGAGGGAGGAGTACATGATGTCTGAGCTGAATCATCAAAGATGAGTCAAGGTTTCAAGGGGAGACAAGGTTAGAAGACATTATGGTCAGAGAACAACCTGTTGAAAAACAGTGCGAGAGCCCAGCACAGCCCAGGAACTGCAAGTTACTTATTGTGGAAAGGGCTCAGGGCGTTTGGGTGTGGGTGTGGGTGTGGGTGTGGGTGTGGGTGTGTGGCGGGAGTGGTGATAAGTGAGAGGGTTAGTCACTGACGCTCTGTGTGACCTTTCATGGAACAGATCTCGTCTCTTTCCTTGGTATCCCCATCAGTAAAATTCAATTTTTCTCTGAACTCTTTCTGCACTGGGCCTTCCAGGAGGTTATGAGAAAGAATCCGACACTGCCCTTGCCTTTAGGCTGCTCAGGGTCTGAGAGCGGGAGGTGATCTGTTGCTCATCCATGGCCCAAGGCAGAGGCTCTGAGACCAGCCTGCACAGAATCAGCGGGAGGGCTTGTGAAAACGCAGATTGCCCGGCCCCCTCTCGGCCCTCCGCGGAGCGTCTGATTGCGTGAGTCTGGAGTAAGTCCCAGAAAGTGCATCTTTAACTAGTTCCAGGTGATGCCAATGCTGCTGGTCTGGGACCACCCTCTGAGCATGACCCGCCAGGAAGAACAAAGAGGACTCAGAGCTGGGGAGGTTAAGAGGAGACCTCACACTGAGCAAGGCCCTGAAGACCTGGTAGGACTTCCCCAGCAGGAGCCTGTGGGGAGGGGGTGGGGATAGGTGGAAAATAGGCTGTGTGCTGCCTTTGCTGACCTGCACGTCCCAGGCCTCATAAAGCTCCTCCACATCCCCCACGTTCAGCGACTCTCGTTTGAATTCAATCAATCCTCAGAGCTGGCTCTCACTGGAGTTGGCCTGTCTGAGTCCTGGGTTGGAAACAAGCTGCCCACCTGTGCAGCGGAAGCTCCCCTCCCCCCACCTCCCCAAGGGCAGCCGAGGAGGAAGGAAGCTGGGTGGGCTGACGCACAGACAGAAATAGTCTGAGCTCACTGCTGCTCCCAAGCACCCATCGACTGACCAGCAATTATGTCTTGCACATTGCTTTCTCAGTTATGTTGAGAACGTGCATGTGCCTGCTGGAGAACAAACACTCGCGGGCACCGGGTGAGGGTGGCTGGCTGGGGAGTGGGCACCAGGTGGAGCGGAGGCCAAGTCTGAATCTTCAGCCAAGAATTAGGGAACTGTTGAATCTGGGAATTTGACAATGTTAGAACCTTCCGTTCCTGTCAGGTAGTTTTCCGGCCTGTCCTCAACCATTCACTGTTGTTTGTTCCTTCAACATTGACTGACAGTGATTCTCTGCCAGGATCTGGGCTAAATGACGTCCCAGTCCATGTCCTCAAGGAGCTCAGGACTATGGCATCTATAGGAGATCCCTAACCCAGCCAAGGGCTTCAGGGAGAGCTTCTTGGAGGAAGTGATGCCTGCATTAAGTCTTGAAGGACCCACTGACAAGTGAAAGGGGGTTTGTGGTACAAGGTGGGGAACAGCATTCAAAGCAGAGGGAACAGCATACATGAAGACCCAGTGCTGGGGCCAGCCCTGTGGCTGAGTGGTTAAGTTCACGCGCTCTGCTTCTGTGGCCCAGGGTTTTGCCAGTTCAAGTCCTGGGCGCGGACATGGCACCACTCATCAGGCCATGCTGAGGCAGCATCCCACATTCCACAACTAGAAAGACCCACAACTAAAAATATACAACTATGTACTGGGGGGATTTGGGGAGAAAAAGAAAAAAATATATATCCAGAGCAAAGAGAGAACATACGGTGATTTCAAGGAACAGTAGTTCAGTTCAGTGGACACTATAGTCAAGGTGGGGAATGGCAAGAGATGAAGCTGGAGGGAAGTGTGGGCCAAGTCCTGAAACCTTTGCCATATTAAGGGGCTTGGGCTTTACCCTGCAGGCAAGGGGGAGCCATGGGAAAGGGTTTTAAGCATGGAAAGGAACTGGGCACCCTGTGTGATAGCTTGCTCTCATGTTCATCATGACAGTGAGGTGAAATTTGTCACCCAGGATCTCTGTCTTGGGACCTATTGAACACCTGCCCCTTTGGTCCCAGAAACCTCATAAGTCTGAAGGACAGCTATGGCTCTTGTGCTCACAAGAAATGGCTCAAGCCCTGGACATCTCTCTTCCTGTCAGGAGGAGGAGGCCGTTCCACTGCCATCCATGACACTGCTCTTTCTGATCCATGCCCAGTTAGCCCAGGGGCCGGAGCGTGGGGGCCACTGAGGCCCAGGCCACAGACCGGAGCCCAGGAGAGCGACATGCCTTGCTGTCCCAGAGACCAAGGAGGTTCTCACGTGTGGAACCCTCACCAGCATGTGAATGGCTCCTTGCACACCTTCTCTGAACCTCCCAGGATCAAGGCCACCCAGAGTGGGTCTGTTCAGGGAGTGCTGTGGGCCCAGCACTGTGACAAGCTCTGTAGGATAGAAGACGTGGCCCTGCCCTTAGGGACTTAGTCTCAAGGGATGAAGAATAGGTTCAACCCATGAAAATCCTTAAGAGCAGTCAGAGAGAGTTCAAAAGAAATGCCAAGCTGCGGGGCAAAGGCCATTAAGGTTGCAGAGATTCTAAAACAGGAGAAAAGAAATAGTCTTGAAGCATTTGCGGAGGAAGTGGGGGTTGAATTTGACCTTGATGGACTATAGCAATGTTTGAAGGGTCTCAGTAAGGTAGAGGAAGTGTTCTATAATGTCAACTTTAAAGAGAGTACCACTTGTGGTTCCAAGGACTTTGGACAAGTAAACCATTCAACAGCCCACCCCCAGGCACAGTCATTCAACCATCACACACTTAATATCTTTTATGTGCCAGGCCTTGTCCTGAGCTTCAAGAACAAAGAAATGAATCAGTCACAACTCTTGCCCTCAGGAGCTCTCAGGCTCTTGGGCAAAGACTGAAGGTTAAATAGATAATTACAATGGTGTAGACAGTGCCATGATTTCTTTATTCATTCATCAGTTGAAAGATGGCCTACCACTAAGATAGGCTATGCTAACCTCATACATGGCGCTACATTAGTGCAATGTAACTGCTACCCCTCCCATCAAGCGGTGGAATGTATTTTCCCCATCCTTTGTTTCTGTGCTGACTTTGTGACTTGCTTGGACAAATAGAAAGTTGCACAAGTGACACTGTGCTATTTTGGAGTCCAGGCCTCAAAAGACCTTGCAACTTCCTCTTCCACCCTCTTGCAATGCAGTGTCACTAAGTAAGGAAGCCTGGACCAGCCTGCTGGAACATGAGATCGTGTAGAACACACAAGAGCTCTCCACTGAGGGTCCCTACACCAACCAGCTCCCAGTGGAGCTACCAGATGACTGCAACAACAGAGTGACCCCAGGTGAGATCACAGAAGAACCACCAGCCAAGCCCAGCCCAAAGTGCCAGTCCACAGAGTCAAATGAATGGTTATTGTTTTATGCCATCTGTTTTGAAGTAGTTTGTTACACAGCAATAGCTTACTGATACAGTTCTTTTCACATATTTTACTTCAGTTGTGAATGTACCTGTCTTTTCATTTGTCTGTGAGCTCTTCTCAGAGGAAAGACCCTGTCTTTGTGGGGAATATCTTCTGTCTGCCACTCCAGATCCACTCTTCCCTTCTTGACCTGGCTCCACACCTTGGGAGGATGATTTCTATGGGTTACAAGGGGCTCCCTTGCCCTCTGGATTCTGGTCAAGTTTGGCCAACTGGAGTCCTAGCAGAGTATATAGTCCCCTCGCTTCCTCCCTGAAGTGACGTCATGGGCTGGCTGCATCTCTCAACCAAGGAAGGGACATAGCTCCTGTCAAGCTGCCCTTAGCACAGCTCTCTGTCTCCAGGTTCTAGTAACTGCTCCCTCCCCTGCTGCTATGGGCCTAAGGGTGGTAACTAGCGCCCTAACCTTCTTCACCCTGGAGAACTCCCTATTACTTGTCTCTGTATTAAATCATCCTTTTATTAAACTCTTCTCAAATTATCCAATTTGAGAATTTGAGAATGAATTTGGTCAGAAAGACCTGGGTCCGGATCCTGGCCCTGTGGCTTCCTGGCTGTGTGGCCACGGGCAAATTTCTTCATTCCTCTGACCCTCATTTTCCTCACATGTTAAATTTAGATAACAAATACCAACACTGCAAGATTGTTGCTCAGACTATAGATAATGTTTGTAAAATGTCTGGCTCACAGTAAATGATAAATACGACTTCAGTGAGGAGGTCGGAAGGCTTTCATAACCATTTTCCCATTCGATTCTCGCTACACAACTACCAAAAGCACTATCCCCAGATAGTTTTTAGCAAGCTAAGACCAGGGAAGGAAAACAACCTGCCCAAGGTCACACACTGAGCTGGAGGTAGCCGGAACTTGAATCCAGGTCTCTGCCTACCCATCCAGTGCTCTTTTTGCCATACAGGTGAGGAAGAGCACCACCTCCACACACCTTCACTCCCATATGCCTGCCCTAAGAAGACAAAAAACAAAGGGGACCCCACCCTCTTCTTCAACGGAGGTCCTGGCCCTCTGCCTGCCTCCCTGCCCAGCAGGAACCTTGAGAAGGAAATTGTCCTTCCAGAGACTGGGGATGGGGGCAAATCATGCTTGCCCGGGAAGTCCCAGGACAGGAATGCAGTGCGTTTTGTAGGGCGGGTCCCGGCAGCGGAGTCCTCTCCCTCACCTGTGCCCTCTTGGCTCCCCTTTCCCTCGCCCAGGGCTTCCTCCTCCAGCAGCGTCCGGCCCTCGGTGCACGAGCCCTTCTCTGAACTATCACAGTACCTGGCACATGGCAGGTTCTTTAAACCTTGTGGAACAAAAGAACGAATGTTTCCGTTTGCATAAATATTCATTCCACAAATACCAAACGTCCACTCTGTGCCTCCCACTTGTGGGGGCGGGGACACAGAGACAAATCAGACAATGCCCAGGCCTCACGGACCCGTGATCCTCACCTTAATATTCACCGTCTGGGTGTGTTTGCTAATACTTTCACTGAACGCTGTCAGAGCTCGAAGGGCCCTCAGAAACCTATTCCTTTCCATGTCTCATGATACAGATGGGGAAACCAAGGTTCAAAGAACAACATGCTGGTACCGACAAGGGCAGTGACTGCATGTCAGGACAGCAGGGTTCAAATGCCTGCCCTGCCGATAACTTGCGGACAGCTCCGGCTCTCCCCCGGGCCTCATTCTCCCATCTGTAACGTAGGGCAAGAACCGCTGCGCCGTCCGGCACAGACGGCTGCTCCAGGGCCGAGCTGTGTCTTCGAGGAGGCTTTTCTCCAGGGAGCAGGGAGCTTTCTTTGTGAAACCTCCATTTTCAAAACCTCCAGCCCCGGGTTCCCAAGCCCCGCCTCCTCTCCGGGCTGCGGTGCGTTACCATGGAGACCGCAAGCCCCTCGCAGCTCCCTGCTGTTCCGCGCCCCTCCCCCTTCGCCATCTCTCTTAGCTGTTTCTCCCGTGGCGGCACATCTCTCCCAGGGCTGAAAACTCCTGAACTTTCCCAGGACAGGAATTGTTATCCTCGTTTGAAATCGGGGGAAACTGAGACCCAGAGGAGGGCAGGGATTTGCCCCAGGCTGCCCGCCGCCTGTTACTGGCAAAATCCTACACAGATTTCCTCCCTGCGGGAGGCGCACCTCGCCCCTCGGTGTGGCGTTCAGCGCTCCTGTCCACGGAGGCTTTTGCCTTTTATCTTCTTTCTTTTGGTAGTTTAACTTTTTATTCTAAGGAAATCAGAACATGTTCTAATTAAACCTAGAGTGACTTGAAGTTCAGTCTTTACGTTAGTGACTTTAAATCTATCTTGGATATATTAACTCCTTTGTGAAAACACTGCTGGATGATAAAACCTGCCCAAAAGCTATCACAGGATGTACTAGCCTTAATTATGCTGATACAACAAAGATAATCACATTTTTGTGATTTTGAGCATTGCAATATGCCAGAATTAAGAAAAACAGTACATGACCATGCAAAATTTTTACAACAAGCATCTGATAATTTGGACACATTATACCAAGTAGTTAAAAGTGTTTTTATAACTCTAGAAGACAAGGGTATCAAAACCTTGGCATATGGAAAATAAGCTGCAGAGCTGGGTCCCCGTCCCACGCAGTTCCTTTTGACCATCTGCACACTACTTAACCTGAAGGTAGAAGACCGCCCACTCCCCCGTGATGGCCGGACACATGGAAAGGACTATGGAAGGTGTGATATACTCAACAGATGTTAATTACTGTTATTAAATGAAGGTTGGAGAAGGAGCTCCTGAGTTTTTCGCCCAGGGCCTCCAAATGTCAGATTGTTACATTCTGAAATTTTCTATGATTAACGTATGTGATGCTAAAGGTCTATGATTCTAGAATCCTGAGCCTGATTCTAATCCCAGAACCCTGTGAGTCTGACATTCTCTGATTCCATGCAAGTGTGAAGGGAAGGTCTGAAGGCCAGGGCAGGGTGGAGACCAGGTCAGCAGGATGGTCCTAGGCCCCTGGGGAGGAGCAGCTGTCCCTGTGCGCACCCCTGGAGCCATAGCCTATTTCCTCTCAGACCTGTCTTCAGCATTTCACCCTTCCTCCAGCCAGCTTTCCTTGGGGCCTCATCACCTGTATTATCCATATTCATTACACATTTTCTCCCATAAGGTTCGATTAATCCACTTTGCCGACACTGCAGGAATCAAAACCTCCCTTGGTTGGTAGGCCCGGCAGAGGAGGTCCCAGTTTAGGATGACGCCATATGTCCCCTCCCCATCCTCATGTTGTACCCCAAGCACCCTCCCTTTATTCCTCCAAACCCCAGATAAGCATAGTGGTTACAGGAGCATTCCTTTCTGCAAGTTCTGGTACTTGGTGTTCCTTCCATGACGGCCTCACAGGCAGCTAGTGACTCACCCAACAATAATTGTGCAACAGTAATGTGTTATGATGTAAAGTCATATGTAAATACAATGTACCACTAAGATGTTCGAGGTCAGCCCCATACCAGCACCACTGCCTAGCTGTGTCACCTCAGACAGGTCGTTGCACTTCTCTGAACCTTTGTTTCCATGTGTGCATGCGCGAGTATGTATGTAGTTTTTGAGAGCTTACCATACACTGGGCACTGTGTCTGGCAAGGACATGGTTTACTCTGTACCAGTTAGAGTTCTCAGTTGTAAACAATTGAAAACACCTCTGGCAAAACTATGCAAAAAGGAGCTTTCCTGGAAGGCTACTGGATAGATCACTGAAATGACGGGAGACTGGCGAGCTGGACAGGAATCAGGGGCAGCTGGGCATAGCCAAAGTCCTGCCACAGGAACTGTCTGCTTAGGACATACTCCACCTAGAGCCACACAGCCACGTGCTGCTCAGCCCTGCACTGCTGGGCTCTTGTCCCCACTGCAGCCTCCTGAAGTAACCTCAGACTCAAGCCCTGGTGGGGCACCAATTTGGCCCAGCCCAGCCCCACAGAGGTCAGGGGAAGAGTTGCTGCCCCCTTCAGCTTCCGTGTAGCCTGGAAGTCCTCCAAAGTAGGCAAAGCGTTTGGATGCTGGGACGCCAAAAGCAGTCAGTGTCCACTATAGCCTTCAGCAACCTTGGGTCAGGTAACATTACATTTTACAGATGAAGGGACTGAGTCCCTGAAGGGCTTTGTTACTGGTCACCCAGCCAGTAAGTGGGACACTAACACCCACCTCACAGGAATGGAAGAAACAAATGGATATAGGGGGTCAGCAAAGATTAATGCCTTTTCCCCTTCAGTACTAGCTCTTGCCAGGAATGTTTGCTCAGCCATGGTGAAGGCTTTCAAAAACTTGTCACCTTTCCTGTGACTCTGGAGCTGGCCCCTAACTTCCTAACAACACTCGCATTTGTAATTTATTCCAAGAGATTGACTGCTATGCAGACAGATCACCATCACCATCATCACCACCACCACCACCACCATCACCATCATCATCATCATCACCACCATCACCATCATCACCATCACCATCATCACCACCACCATCACCATCACCATCATCACCACCACCACCATCACCATCACCATCATCATCACCACCACCACCATCACCATCATCACCACCACCACCACCATCACCATCATCACCATCATCACCATCACCATCATCACCACCACCATCACCATCACCATCATCACCACCACCACCATCACCATCATCATCACCACCATCACCACCATCATCACCACCATCACCATCACCATCATCACCACCACCACCACCATCACCATCATCACCATCATCACCATCATCACCATCACCATCATCACCACCACCATCACCATCACCATCATCACCACCACCACCATCACCATCACCATCATCATCACCACCATCACCATCATCACCATCACCATCATCACTACCACCATCACCATCACCATCATCACCACCACCACCATCACCATCACCATCATCATCACCACCACCACCATCACCATCATCACCACCACCACCACCATCACCATCATCACCATCATCACCATCACCATCATCACCACCACCATCACCATCACCATCATCACCACCACCACCATCACCATCATCATCACCACCATCACCACCATCATCACCACCATCACCATCATCACCATCACCATCATCACTACCACCATCACCATCACCATCATCACCACCACCACCATCACCATCACCATCATCATCACCACCACCACCATCACCATCATCACCACCACCACCACCATCACCATCATCACCATCATCACCATCACCATCATCACCACCACCATCACCATCACCATCATCACCACCACCACCATCACCATCATCATCACCACCATCACCACCATCATCACCACCATCACCATCACCATCACCATCATCACCACCACCACCATCATCACCATCATCACCACCATCATCACCACCACCATCACCATCACCATCATCACCATCATCACCACCACCACCATCACCATCATCACCATCATCACCACCATCATCACCACCGCCACCACCATCACCATCACCATCATTATACTACTTTTAGCTCATTGGAGCCTCACAAAACCCTGTGAGGTAGGTATTACCTCAGTTCACCAAATAAAAGTGGGGCTTAGAGAGGTTTAGTAGTGGTCCCAGGCTCACAAAGCAAGTCAGAACCCGAGTCATATCTAGGTCTCCTGTCTCCAGAGTCTGCACTATCACATGGCCTCTGTTTCAAAGGAGCAGGCTGAAAACAGGACATCCAGGGTTCAGTGCAGACACAGAATGTCAAGGCAGGAAGAGGCCTTAGAATCTTTGCATCCTTCCCCCTTTTCACCGATGGGAAAGCTGAAGCCTAGAGAGAGGAAGTGCCCAGCCCAACCTCACACAGCCAGCCCTCTGTGAAGCCCCTGGACAAGGGCCGGGGTTTGAATACAGTTCTCTTGCCTCCCTGTTTAGTGAGCATTCTCCGCACGATTATGGAGCTCATTTTAAAGCTGATGTGACTAAGATGGACAGAAGTAGAGTAAATGGCCCACCAGCTGTTTGGATGAGGGCCTGGCTAAGGTGTGGGCCCAGAGGAAAGGACATGGCAGCAGGAGGGCTGGAAGGTAGGAGGCTTTGCACCTCCAGAAAATCCTGTTCTCTCATAATAGGAAATGTCTCCGAACGTTAAGAGCCAATTATCTTCTCCTGGTTGGAATTGATTGCAACAGACACATTTGTGAGTTATTGGAATAGCTGGGGAGAGGGATCTGAAGGCAATTCGATTAGACCTGGACAAGTCAAACTTGTGCAGCCCAAAGAACTGGACAGACTGTGATCATTAGCACCTTCGTGTGAGGCCCACACCTAGACACTGGGGAATTTCCACATGCCCTGGTCCTTGAGGCAGCCTACCTACCACACGGATACCCCCCCACCCCCACCCCTCCTGACTCCTTCCAGAGTCAGTTCAGACAGCATTCCTCTAGGAAAATTTTTTGACTCCCGCACTGGGTTGGGATGTACTCTGGTCTCCCACAGTCCCTACGTCTGTCCTATGTCACATCCCTGACCACACTGGGTTGTCATTGTCTATGTGCCTGTCTCCTCCATTACGGACTATTAACTTCAGGGTATGGACACATCTGCCACAGAGAGGCCTCAGCAAATGATAGCTAATTGAATGAATGGATAGTGAAAAAAGAGGAGGGAACATCTAGGATCCCAGCCCTCAGCCCAACTCCTCCTCTATCTAATTCCACTCGACACTCCAGGCTGAGGAACGTCAGTCTCTGTCCTACCCCGACTCTTCGATTTGGCCTTTGAACCAGTTCCTCCAGTAATGAAGCCTCAACTGTCTCCCCCAACTAACTCTGACCTGGCTCCCCCTGCTCCTGAGCAACTCCAAGGATCTGAGTTGCCTTCAGCCTGAAGTCCCCAGAAGCTGAACTCCAGCGCTGAGAGCCCCATCTGCGGGCAACCCTCTGGCCAGCAGCTTAGCCCGGCTGCCCTAGAGTAGCCATAGGGTTGGCATGCCTTCTGGGCAGGCCCTGAGACAGGCACTGAGGACACAGAAGTGGACAAGGTAGTCTGCTGGGATCCTGAGTCTGCAAGGTATTTGAGATGTATCTTAAAGGAGAGTGGGCAAAGTCAGACAGGAATAGGCATCTCAGTGTGGAGTGGGCAGAAGCCCATGAACCAGCCAGGTGGTTGGTTCTAAGAGCCAACTGGATCTTTACTGAGAGGCTCTAGCAGCCAACTGGATCTTTGCTGGGCTCCTACAGGGCACTGAGATAGGGGGTATGGGAGATTTACAGGTTGAATCAGATAGAGGCCCAACCCTGAGGTACAACTAAGCAAGGAGGATGCCAGGACATCTGGAAGGAAGCGTTGTAGGGACTCAGGTACATCAACATTCCAGAACATACTAATAGTCTAACATGCTAATGTTCCAGCACACCACATTCAGTTACATTGCCATTCCGTTATGGGGCATTCCACCCCACGAACACTCCTCTCTCCACCATTCCGATATTGTGCCCCACCAACATTCCTCCATACCATCTCTCCAATATTTTTAAATATCAGGACTAAAGTTGAAACTTTCGACTTTCCAACTTCCTTCTACTAAAAGCATTTATTTGTTCCTTGGTTCACTTATACCAATGGCTCTTAATATTTTGGGGAGCATAGACTCCTTCAAGAAATATTTAAAATCTATGTCTTCTTCCCCGCAGGAAAAAAAATGTATATAGATATAAATTTTGCATAACATTTCAGATTTTTAACGACTCTCAGCAGAGTACATGGACTCTAAGTCAAGAACTGTTTAATTTTACCCTGCCTTAATCCAAAAAAGACATTTAAAGTAAAACAAGATCATTAAGTTTAGGATGGGACAAGATAAGATTGAAAAAAACAAGGTAGGACAGAGTGGAGCCTGGAATGGTGCAAAAAGTGCAGAACGCAGTGACCTGCACAGCTCAATTTGTGTTGTACATATTTAGCTCTAAGAATTCCAGCAGCCAAGGCAAATAGGGTAACCTATTCACTTACACAGTTCACAGTGTTCACGAGATAAAAACAAACCATTTACTCCTTAGAGGACATACAAGTATTCTTGGTTTGAAGACCAGACAAGAATTTCTCCTGACGTCCTCATAAAGAATGATACAATGGACCACAGCCTCAGCCAGCTCTCACGATAGACGCAGAGGGGCGTTCTGTGGCAGAGTGGCCAGCTCATCTTGGTTTGCCTGGGACTCTCTCAGTTTGAGCACTAGAAGTCTTCTGTGCCAGGAACCCTCGAGTCCCAGACAAACTGAGAAGGTTGGTCACCTTATTTGTGAGTTGTAGTTCAGTCAAAGCTTACGAGGGTAAAGTTCTAAAATATAGTGAATAATCAAAATTATCCTTGGAAAGCCTTTCAATCACCCATTAAGTAGAGTATAGAAGCACCTCTCAACAGCACAGCCGGTTTTCCTCTAGCGAGGGAGCAGACTGCGTTTTCCTTGGTGGGATATCTGATGAAGAGATTGGCTTGCTTGGGGGAGAGACATATCCTTAAACTCTAGAATCACAGTCAGTGTGGCCAAACGCGCACACGCTGAGGATTTTATGAGGCGTATAGGGACTGATACCAGTGGGAGAAATAGATTTACCTCTCCCAGGACACTCTGATCCTGGGGCACCTGTTGAGTGAGTGAAATAGTATTTAATAGATTACTGGTCTTTCTCTTTCCATCTCTCTGTCTCTTTTTATTCACAGCAAGTAAAATTGAATTTCTGTAAGTTAAATAAAAACAGTCTCTATCTCATAAGGTTGTTGTGAGAATTAAAAGTTAATATTTACAAAGCACTTCAAACAGTACCTGACACAGAGTGTCTGCTCTTACTGTTTTTAATATAGATGTGGCGGCACTCTGCTGTACGTCCTACAGCAAACCTGGATATAGGTTGATGACAATTTGGGAAAAAGCGATTCTGTGGCAGGACGAGGTTTAGGGCAGCAGCCCTCTGTAGCTGGAGCTTCATGAAGGGATACTTGCTAAACTTCTAGAGGAGCCGAGGGCCTGCCTTCCTCAGACAGCATTCCCCGAGCACTGTTTCTGAGTCTGAGCTCTTAAGTGTGAGCAGCAGGGAACACTCCCTGGTGAGAAGCTTGGCCCCTTCAGTGCTCCTTGGCTCAGGAGATCCCCAAATACACCCAGAGAGCAACAACTCACCGAGTGTCCCCAAGTGTCCAGACCGCGCCCCCCTGCCCATGCAGTCGGCCCTGGCTGGCTGGATTCTGTTCAGAGGCCTGGCACGAGCACTGAGCTGTCTGCCACACAGAGCAACAAATCGCTGAATGTGAAAACCTTTAGTATGTGGTGAAGGACTGTGCAGATGTGAGAGACCGGGATTGGTGTGCAGTGGTGCTGAGCTCCGAGTCCGGAGAGATGAGACTGGAGCCCGGGCAGTGCCCACAGGGATGACAGGAGGGAGCAAACAGGCAGTGAGTCCAGAAGGCCTAGGGTAAAGCATGCTCTACTCAACACTCGATATTAATTATGCTGAGGCCAACAATTGGTAAGAAATCCCAAGCAGCTGGGTTCCTGAATTTTCCTCCTTCAGGGCACACATTTCCCAGAGGCTTAGAATCTCAGAGGTGAAAGAAACAGTAATTGATTAATTTAACAAAAACTCACCAGACGCCTACTCTGTTCTAAACACTGGACATGAAGGTCAACTAGTCTGACCTAACTCCTAAGGTGGAATCTCCTCAAAGATTCCTTGACTGCTGGCCAAATCCCAGCTCTACCCTTTACCAACTCTGTGATTAGCAAGCCACTGACCTCGTCTAAGGCTCAGTTTACATATCTGTTAAATGGGCATAATGCAAATAACTCCCTACACCATAGGATTGTCCTGAGGCTTAAATCAATAACTAACACTTATATACAGTAGTAGATCTATGTCAAACACTATTCTTTTATTTATTTTTTTTTTTTTTTTTTTTTTTTTTTTAAAGATTTTATTTTTTCCTTTTTCTCCCCAAAGCCCCCCGGTACATAGTTGTGTATTCTTCGTTGTCGGTTCTTCTAGTTGTGGCATGTGGGACGCTGCCTCAGCGTGGTCTGATGAGCAGTGCCATGTCCGCGCCCAGGATTCGAACCAACGAAACACTGGGCCGCCTGCAGCAGAGCGCGCGAACTTAACCACTCGGCCACGGGGCCAGCCCCTTATTTTTTATTTTTTTAAAGATTTTATTTTATCCTTTTTCTCCCCAAAGCCCCCCGGCACATAATGGTGTATTTTTAGTTGTGGGTCCTTCTAGTTGTGGCATGTGGGACGCTACCTCAGCGTGGCCTGATGAGCAGTGCCATGTCCGCGCCCAGGATTCGAACCCGCGAAACCCTGGGCCGCCGAGCCGGAGCACGTGAACTTAACCACTTGGCCACGGGGCCGGCCCCTCAAAAACTATGCTAAGTGTTTTGCATGTGTAAACTTGTTACCGCCTACAAACATAGGTTCTTTACCCGCCACACAAGAGGTGCCCAACAAAAACTGGAACACCAGGCTTATGGCAAGGAAAGGGTTTTGTTTTTTTTTTAAGATTTTATTTTTCCTTTTTCTCCCCAAAGTCCCCTGATACACAGTTGTATATTCTTAGTGTGGGTCCTTCTAGTTGTGGCATGCGGGATGCCTCCTCAGCATGGCCTGATGAGCGGTGCCATGTCCGCGCCCAGGATTCGAACCCATGAAACCCTGGGCTGCTGAAGCGGACTACGTGAACTTAACCACTTGGCCACGGGGCCACCCCCAAGGAAAGGGTTTTTATTTCAGATGATATCAGCTGGGAGACGAGAGTGAGCCCTCAAATTTGTCTTGTTTCATCTCATCTATCTAAAAGAGGGGAGGCAAGGGGTTTTAAAGGTTTGTGAGGAATGTGGCTGCTTGCAGAGAGGTGGAGGAAGTCAGTGGCCTTGCTGGTCGGAGCTTTCCCACCAGGCTGCATTCGGCCTTGGGAGGAAAAGGAGATGATAAGGAATCCAGATGGTTGTCCTTGGCTGTGTCTGTCTCCATGGCAGATAGTAGATTCTGGAGCCAGGGAGCCAGGAAGTAAACAGAGAAAGAGTGCTTTGGTTTTAACCCCATATATGCTGGGTTTAATGTAGGGGAACTGATATCAGGGCCGGCATCAAACTCATTTAATTCTCACAATAACTCTGGGAAGTAGGCAACATTCTTATCCCCATTTTCCAGATGAGAAAACGGAGGCACAGACAGGTCAGGTAACTTGCCCCAGGTCACACAACTAATAAGCAGTGGAGCCAGGATAGAACCCAGGCAGCAGGGCTCGAGACCCGGTGTTGTTGACTGCTCTGCTATCCTCCAGATTTTCAGTGAGGTGCTTAGCATAACTCCTTGCACACAGTAAGCACCCAGTCGATGATCACAGTACGGCAGTATGATGCCAGTATGATGATCAGATTTCTAACGGCTTTATTGACATATAGTTGACATATTATGATTACATTTGGACCGTTAGGAAAGTCTTCCTCACACTGAGCTGAAATCCCCTCAGATCATGCTGCTCCTCTGTCGGCTCCAGCTCTACCCCCAGAATCTCCTTAGAGCCTGTCGTCTCCCTTGCCCCTTATGGTCACAGAGATTTGCCGTCACAGGCCAGACCTGTACGGTGGGGCTTTGTCTGGCTTCTTTCCTGTCTGTTGGCAACTCAGCCATTGGCCCATAGTATCAACAAGCCTCTGACAAGTCCCAGAACCATTTCAGGTTGGGGCCTGCTACCCTCCACCCCAGAGCACAGCACCTACATAAATAAACTGCATAATCCTTGGGGTCCAGTGAAATAAAAATGAAAATGCAGGGGCCTTGTTCAGAAGTTATTAAGGAATTCAAGGCAGTGACAACAGAGCATTAAACCAAGTGTGGGGCCCTGTGCAAATGCACAGGTGGCACATCCACGAAGCCAGCAAGGGGCAGCACCCTGTATCTTCAGCTCTTCATCACCCCATCCCACCTTCAGCCCAACCTGCCATGAGCCCATGTGGAGGCTGAGCCTGGGAAGCTCCTGGCACGCCTGAGAAACACAGGAAGTGTTTACACAAAGAGAGTCAAAGTTCACTGGGCTCTGGAGTCCATCAGTTAGCTATAAGCCTACCTTGACCTCACTGGCTGTAAGATTCAGGCTGCCCACCTCCCTCCCTGGCTCCCTTTGTCATAGATAGCCCCCCTGGGTTTAGTAGATGGTGCTGGAAACAACAGACTAGGAGCTGGAAATCTACCATTGCCTTGCTGGGCAACAAGAGGCATTTCATGCCCTCTCTGGTCTCAGTTTCCTTCTCTATTAAATGAAAGGGTTGAATTCAGTATCAAATTAAATGTTCTTTCACTGATCATTGACCAGGCATGTTCACATCGTAATAATCAGACCATTAAACTGAACACATCATTTACCAGACTGTTACATTACCAGACACACTACTCCATTCTACATTCCTCCATTTAATCCTCATGACAATCCTATGAGGTATTTTTCAAAACTCTAGAATTTAAACTTGACAGGGCTAGTGATTTCTGTCTGCTTTTTTCACTTGTGTCTCTCCAGCTGCTGGAATGCCACGTGGCACATAGTCAGTGCTCAAAAGCTATTTGTGGAACAAATGACTGAGGCAAGAGGCTCAGAGAGGCAGTGATGTGATTTGTCTCAGGTCTCGTAGGTAGGAAATGCCAGAGCCAGGATTCTAATCCACATCTGCCTGGCTTTAAAGTCTGCTTGTGCTTGTGCTCTGAAGCTGCCATGTGTCTGTGCTTCTGACTTTATGGATGAGGAAATAGGCTCAAGCCAACAGGGATGCTCTCCAGAAGCCCTACTGGCTCTCAAATCCTGCGTTCCTAGGCGCCTGGGCCCCACTCGGCTGGAATGACGTCACTTTGAAAGCTGATGCAATTTGTCTCCTCTGCCCAGGACTCCTCTGAGGTCTCAAGCATACTCTTCTCTCTTCACAGAAGCAGTGTCACTGGCAGAGGCAGGCTCAAATCTTGCTCTGCTACATACTGACTGTGACCCTGGGCAAGGTCTCAGTATCTCTGAGCCCCATTTTCCTTATCTGTAAAATGGGTTCTGTACTTCCGAGACCTCTCTTAAAGGTTGTCCCCTGCTCCAGGAGATGCCCTGCACACTGTGGGCCCTTAGTGAATGTAGCTGTTATTACCCTTCCCCAGAGCAACCTCAAGGTCAGAGCTTCTGCCACTGATGTCTGGAGTCGGCTGGGGCCTCCTGGAACCTGATCGAGGCCACCAGCTCAGGGAGAGTAGGGTCAGCTGCTATTCTTGGAGCTGATGGAACCCCGCCGGGTTTCAGGTTTCCTCAGGGAGCCTCGGCCCAGGCAGCTGGGCTGGTCATGTGAGCAGCGAGGTCTGACCTCAGCATGTTTTCCTGGGCCCTCCACATGGCCCAAGCTGGAGAGCGCCTGGGGCACAGAGCGTGCTGCAGGGAGACCACGTCCTCCTGAAGCTGACTTCAGCCTTTTCACTCACGTTTGTCAGCATCTACTTGGTGCCCAGAAGGGCCCTGGGTGCTGTCTGGGGATCTCCCTGAGACTGCAGAGTTTCCAACATCTGGATGACACGCAGCCCTGGGAGGTGGAAAGAGCGGTTGGGAGACAGGCAGGACTACATTGTAATCCCAGCTGCACTAATCACTGGGTCTATGTGTCTCTGCAAACCACTCCGTCTGTCAGAGCCTCAGTTTCTTTGCCTGAAAAATGGTGAGAATAAAAGCTTCCTCAGAGGGTTGTTGAGAGGATTAAGGCATCTGGCACATAGCAGACGCTCAATAAATGACCACCATATAGACTGTGAGGTCCTAAGTTCCAGGGAACCTGTCAGGTTCAGCTCTGTGTCCCCAGTGCCCAAGCCAGGGCCCAGCCCAGAGGACACTCTCAGTGTGGGTTGAGTAAATATTGCATTATGGAAGGCACTGAGTGGAAACGCCTTAGGCTCCCATCTTCCGTCACACTCACCCCAAATCCCACGTAGAATCAGGCCCGCTGCGTCAGCCCAACAGGTGAGCATCTACCCTCAGCTCGCACACTCCTGTGGTAGCAAGCTCACCTCCTCCTAAGGCTTCCCGTCCTGTCACGTGGAAAGTTTTTTCTTCTAATCAGACTCTATGAACTGAGGCCAGTCTCCCTGCAGCTTCCATCCATCGAGCCTCGTTCTGTTCTCTGGGGCTTACAGAACAAGCCCAGTTCCCCTTCCAGAAGAGTCTTCCGGCGATTTATTATACAGTTAGAATGTGCCAGGCACTGAGCTAAGCACCTCACCTACTTTATCTCATTTAACTCTTTAACCCTCACATTAGTCCTGAAAGTAAGCATTACCCTTACTTGAGAGATGAGGAAAATGAGGCTCAGAGAGGTAACATGACACATTGGTATAACATTTAAATCATGAGAAATTATTTAAATCCAGATCCTTCTCCAAAACACTACCTTTGCAATGCTCAATGGATCCACAGGAAGATAGATTTCTTCCCAGAGTCCCTTCCCTTCCCTTTCTTTCAATAGAGATTAAGTACCTTATCTGTACCAGGTCCTGAGCTAGGCACTGGGAGCAGAGATGAGTCAGATATAATCCATGCCCTTGAGTCACTTACAGCCTGTCCCCAACCAGGTGGAAAGAACTGAGAGCGAGAAGCACAGGACTGCTAGAGCACCACAGAACTTGGGGGGGTCCAAGAGGGCTTCCTGGAGAAGGTGACATGTGGGCTGAGTTTTGAAGGACCATTAGGAGTTGGCCAGGCTTGTGCCAAGAGGGGTGGGAAAGCAGGACGTTCTGGTGAATGGCTGTGCAAAGAGCTGAAGCTGAGGGGCCCAGACTACAGAGAGGTCGTGGTGCTGAGCTAAGGAGCAGGGGCTTGAGACCACTGGAGTGGGTTACTCACTTTCATATGCATACGAATCTCCTGGGGTTTGCTTATCGAAAATCTGGATTTTCATTTAGTACATCTACGTGGACTCGAGGATCTCCATTTTAAGCAGGTGCCCCAAGAGACCGAGGAGGAGGGTGGTCATCACTGCTGAGGGGACGAGAAATCTCTGAAGGATTTCAAAGAGGATAGAATTCTCGGTCCCTGTCACTGAAGCCTCATAGACTAATCAGACAAACACGGAAACAAGTAATTATAATGATGAGCAAAGACCATTAATTCTTAGTATTCCAAGAAAAGTATGCGGTATACTAGGACTTGTGATTCTCTAGCCGTGAGGATATTATTACTGATTTGTCGGCATTAAGTTATTGAGCAAGTACTTTAGGGTGCCAGGGTGGCTCTGTGTTGGGTTCTTTTCTTTCATTGTTTCAACCCCCTTTTTTTTTTAAAGACGCTTTCCCCAACAGAGCTCAAGAAAGAGTACTGATCCATCAGGAGCCAGTTCCAGCTTAGACCGGAGCTTTCTTTGATCAGCAGTTTCAAAACCAGTACAGCCCTGTGGCTTGAAAAGGAGCCTGAGCCTGATGTGTCTTGGGGGGGTCAGAAGGCTGCTAAGGTAGCACTCTGTGCTGCTCATCTCAGCAAGCAGCCCCTGATGGCCCAGCATGCGCCTATCCTCACTCTGGGCACTGATGAGAGAGATGAAGCCGGCTAAGCCCCGGTTCTCCAGGAACTCAGTCTTGTGGGCAGTGGAGACATCAGTACACAGACGATGACACAGTGTGATCAGCTTCTAGGCTTAACAGATGAAGAGCATTCCAGAGAGATGAACCAGCGTCACAGATGCGTGGCAGTAAGAACCAGCCTGGGTGTTTTTCTTGTTGCTTTTTTTTTTTTGGCGTGGTGCAGAGACTACAGTTCCCTGATGCAGAAGCGCAAGCTAGTAACAAGATGGGGCTAAATATGGTGGCAGGCACTGTATCTTGTGGGTGAGGAGACATGCTGGGCAATGAATTTCGGCCTTTCCCCTTAGACAGTGAGGAGGCCTGATTTATAAACTGTAATATAATATCATTCTTCAAGCCTGGAGAGGGGCACCGCTGGGAATAGTTTCCACTCTGGGCCCCCAGCAGGTGCAAGTCTTCTCACGGACTCCTTCTCCACTGGGCAAGAGAGGAGGAGGAGGCAGGAGGCAGGCCCCACCCACCCTCTCCAGGCCAGCCTCCTGCAGCTGTTCGAAGCAGAGAATACCCTTACAGAGCCTCACCATCAGCTACCTGGAGGTTAAAAGAATGGCAGCAAAAGCAGCCTGTTTTAAAAGCTAGTCTCCTTCACAAAGGAACATGGTCACTTAGAAAAATAATTATCTACTTGTAAAATCTAGTCCCATAAAAATCTTCTTAAAGAAACATTTATCATTCTATGATAAGAGCTACTATTTAATCCTTCTAACAACCCTAGCAGAAGGCATTGTTATCCTCCATCTAAGAAGTGACAAAACTAAGACCCAGAAGGTCAGGTAACTTGCCCAAGGTCACATAGCCAATAAAAGGCAAAACTCAGGGGCCGACCAGGTGGTGCAGTGGTTAAGTTTGCATGTTCCACTTCGGTGGCCCGGGGTTCACCGGTTCAGATCCCGGGTGCAGACATGGGACCGCTTGGCACGCCATGCTGTGTAAGTCCCACATATGGAGCAGAGGAAGATGGGTTGGATGTTAGCTCAGGGCCGGCCTTCCTCGGCAAGAAGAGGAAGATTGGCAGCAGACGTTAGCTCAGGGCTAATCTTCCTCAAAAAAAAAAGGCAAAACTCAGCTGGGAACCCAGGTTAAGACCTTTAGATCTAAGAACCGGAAAGAAGAGTCTGGTGCCCCCCAACCCTAACGTAGAACTCAAAGTAAAAGAGATCTAAACTGCAAAATCAACATTAGGAAGCCAAAAAAGTTTTCATTTTTTTCCCCCCAAGGTGATTACCTGACGCTTTTTAAAAACATAAAATTAATTTTTATGTATATTTTCCTATTCTTCTGTTAGGTGCCCTAAACGCTCATGCTTAGTATGCCTTTCACTAATCCAGAGCTGCTCACAGCTGTCGGCTCTGAAGTCCAGGCATTCTCCCTCTGCCATGCTGCCTCACAAAATTTTTCAGGCAATTTCATAGAACTCTAACAAATTAAAATGTAATGTATTTCTAAGTTTTTTTAAAAATTACCAAACAGCTTAAAAAAGCTTTTTTGTTCCCCTATCAATCTCATAGGCTCCAAATCAACATGAATAAGCCTGTCCACTAAGGTGCCCAGGCTAGAAATCTGGAAGGTTTCTTAACCCCACGATTGACTGCACCCTTCCCCACCCCCACATGGCCCTCCAATCCATTTTCTGCACTAGGGTCATCTGATTTCCAAATGGGATCATTTCATTCTCCTGCTCAAAACTCTTCAGTGACTCCACATGACCCATAAGATAGAACCCAACCCCTAGACCCTCCGGCCTCCCCCTCCCTCTCTGGGACGCTTGCCTCCCTTTCTCTCAGCACTTGAGCACTGCTCTGTGAGATTTCAGTGAGAACACTAACGAGAACACAAACCACTAGTCAGTTATGAAACTTCTTTCCCATTAGACCATCCAACCCAAGCCCGGCATGGAGGGAAACTACTGGAAATAGTTACTAACGAAGATTCAAATGCCTGCTGGCCAGAAGACACAGGAATGATACTCCTGCTGTGACCAGAGTCTGAAAACCCATTTTCAAACTTTGCCTCAAAGGTTGCACAAAAGTGAGAAACTCAGTCACGCAGGGTCTTATCAACCCATTCCTTCCCACAGCAGCCCAGGAATGAAATGGCCTTGGACCCTTCTGGACAGTAAATTATTTTTCTTTGCATTTTAGTAAAATATAACATTTTGACACTACTGATGCTCACTCCATTGTTCCCAGCCCACCTCAGTATGTGATCCAAAGGGAGGCACTGCGGGTCCCAGGAACGAACTGGTCCAGAGAAAATAACCTAGCGGACCTGCCACCGAAAATCAAGTTAACCTAATGCTTCAAAATTACAAAACCCATTATCAGATTGAAAAGATACGATTCTTAAAAAATGGTTAAACACCACTACTAGGCCAAAGAATGCCTGTAGCTGGTAAAGGATAGTGAGGTAATAATTGTTTCTTCTGCTACATTCCAAACTGCCTTTCATGAGACCATATTACTGTTATAACCAAAACACTCATATCCTGCATTTTTAAAAAATTAAAATGTTTAGTTTTAAAAAATTGTGGTAAAACAACATAAAATTTACCATCTTAACCATTTTTAAGTGGACAGTTCAGTAATATTAAGTATATTCACATTTTTGTACAAGTAATCTACGGAAGTTTTTCTTCTTATAAAATTGAAACTCTATATCCATTAAACAACTCCCCACTTCCCCTCCCCCAGCTCATGGCAACCGCCATTCTACTTTCTGTCGGAGTATTAAATACCTCATCTAAGTGGAATTGTACAGTGTTTGTCTTCTTGTGACCGGCTTATTTCACTTAGCACAACGTCTTCAAGGTTCATCCATGTTATGTCAGAATTTCCTTCTTTTAAGGCTGAATAACATTCCATCATATGTAGCTACCACATTTGGTTTCTCCATTCACCTGTCTATAGACATTTGGGTTGCTTCCACCTTTTGGCCATTGTGAATGCTGTGAACATGGGTGTACAAATATTTCTTGGAGACCCTATCAATTCTTTTGGATATGTACCCAGAAGTAGAATTGCTGGATCATATGGTAATTCTGTTTATTAAATGTTTAATTCTTTTGAGGAACTGCCATATTGTTTTCCACAGTGGCCGCACCATTTCTACATTCCCACCAACAATGTATAAGACTTTGAATTTCTCCACATCCTCACCAACACTTCTTTGTTTTTGACAATACCCATCTTGACAGGTATGAGGTAGTTATCTCATTATGGTTTTGATTTGCATTTCTCTGATGATTAGTGGTGTTGGAGCATCTTTTCATATGCTTGTTGGCCTACAGAGTTTAAACACAACAGAAGCTATTGTACATTTTTGAAATAAATTCTTTTTTTTTTTGAGGAAAATTAGCCCTGAACCAACTACTGCCAATCCTCTTTTTGCTGAGGACTGGCCCTGAGCTAACATCCATGCCCATCTTCCTCTACTTTATATGTGGGACGCCTGCCACAGCATGGCTTTTGCCAAGTCGTTCCATGTCCACACCTGGGATCCAAACCGGCAAACCCCGGGACGCCAAGAAGCGGAACGTGCGAACTTAACCGCTGCACCACCAGGCCGGCCCCAAATAAATTCACTTTCAAAGCTTCTTCTCTGCACTTGGGGAAGTCCCTCTCCTGTATCAACTATCAACTGTGCTTACAGACCTTCATCCACACAGCAAGCATTCCTTCTAGGACAGCTGCAAAACTGAAGCCCCAAAATAGCAGGTGGTGACAGAAATAACGGTCCTGTTTTCAGCAGGAAAATGACAAGCTCGCCCCCTGGTGACAAGTTAGGGAGAAAATTGAAAAAGCAACTGTTCTTAAAAGTCACAACCACTATGAAGAACAGTCTCTCCACCCTACCCAGAAGCTGGAGAAAACACTAATAACACAAAGTACTAATCAATCAAAATAGTTTATTCACAGGGACAGTTAAGGAAGTTCCGTTCTGAGGGACAAAATGTGTCACAAAGCCCTTGCTTACAAATTCCCAGCTGAAGCCACCTTGGGAATAATCTGCTCCCTCAGCATGAGGAGCAGCACCAGGTGAGCGGAGGGGGATGCTGACTTTCACCTGTGACCATCTCCACTAAAGGAAGGCTGTTTCCTCTTTAGTAACTTGGAAGCGTAAGGACCTTTAACTTGCATGTAGCACATCCATCTCTGCATTTATTGAAATACCTGACGCTAAAGGCAAAAGGGGAGCCCACAGCAAAGATTACATATGTTAGAGGGGACAGTTGTAACTGGAGCCCACACCAGTGATTACATATGGCGTGGGCTCCACTTAGAGGGTGGCAGTGCTAACTATTTAAGTGTTCTCAGCTCCTGAAGCCCTCTAACATGTAAGTCAAGTTACCTTCTGATTTTCAAACCCTCCCAACTACTAATAACGTCTGATTCCTTCAGGCCCTGTGGCTGCAAATTTTCCCAACCTCCTGCTCTTCGCCTCTCCTCCCCACCCCACCCCAATCTCTGAGACTCTCTAGTTTGCGGTTTTTCACAAGGCTACAAGAGTATGAGAACTAAGAGCCCATAAACGTGGGTGTCTTCACAGAACACACCAGATAAAGGAAAACAGACTGAAATAAGCATTTCAGGCTACGTCCCAGTAGGTGACACTCTGGGGCAACGGGTCTGTGTAACCAGAGCTACTGACACCAGGTCTCAAGTCTTCCTGCTCCAGCAGGTTGACCTCCAAGAGCTGCTTCAGAAATAAGAGGTGCCAGCCCCAAGCTGCTTGTTGAGAAGAGGGTGGGCCTCACTACCCAAACGTTAAAGGCTCAACGTGTTTCTGCCGTTCTTTGTGCAGCTGCCGGGCCCGGTTTTTTAGCACCTCAGCCTTGGCTTCGTCCTTATCGACGCCATCCCCCAGCTTGTACATGCGGCTGGCATTGGCACAGGCCCAGACATGGCCCAGGTCACAGGCTTTCATTGAGTATTTACATGCCAGGCCCATGTCCTTGGGAAAGCCGGGGCCACCCTGCAGGAACATGGCACTGAGGTTGAAGCAGCTGGAGGCATAGCTGCCATCACAGGCCCTTGTGTAGTAGTCTCTGGCCTTCCCCAAATCGGGCTGGCCATCTTCATTGACCTGTCCATCATGTGCCAGGAGACCAACGTTGTGACATGCCTCCACAGATTTCTTCCCAGGCTTCTCACACGCCATCAGAAAGCAGCTGGAGGCAGCTCTCAGGTCCTGAGTCAGTCCACCTGGGAAGAAGGAAAGGGAAGAAAAAAGTAAACCCATGCCAGGGAGCACCTGAATGTCTCAGGCCAAAGTTAGGGAACGATTCTCGAATAAAGTTCACATACTTTGAGCTAAGGCAGCATGAAAGGAAGGTGGCCTGGCATAATGCACAGACCTTCCAGCTTTTTTAGCCATGGAATCTTTTGTTCAAATGACATCTTACAAGGAAGCCCAAACACGTAAAAGAGATGAAAAGTGGGAATGACAATAACAGCGACCTCATGGGGTTACATGAGAACCTGGCATCTTACAAGCACTTTGCCAAATGTTCATTAATTTACATACGTACAAACGCCTATTATTTACCAACAACTGTGCTAGGTTCTGGGGAACAGACAATGCCCCTGCCCTTTCAGATCTTATGGCCTAAATAAACAATCACACAAATAAACATATGATTGTAAGTGTGACAAGTGCACAGAGGAAAAGTACAGGGTGCTACGAAAATGTACCAGGGCTCTGACCTAGACTAGGTGGTGAGGTCAAGGCAGCTTCCCCAAAGAAGCGACATTTGAGCAGTGACATAATGGAAAAGAAAAAGAAAATATGGGGTGAGGGTTGTTCGAGGCAGCAGGAATAAGACATAAAGAGAAAAGGAGGGGCCGGCCCCGTGGCCGAGTGGTTAAGTTCACGCGCTCTGCTTCGGCGGCCCAGGGTTTCACTGGTTCGAATCCTGGGTGTGGACATGGCACCGCTCATCAGGCCATGCTGAGGCTGCATCCCACATGCCACAACTAGAAGGACCCACAACTAAAAATACACAACTATGTACTGGGGGGCTTTGGGGAGAAAAAGGAAAAATAAAAATCTTTTGAAAAAAAAAAAAAAAGAGAGAGAGAAAAGGAGCCCATGTGGCTGGAACTCAGAAATCACTGGGGAAAGGAGGCTGGAGAGGCAGGCAGGGGCCCGATGACGCAGGGTCCACTGCATTTCGTTAAGGACCCTGTACTCAGTCCCAGGAGCGATGGGACACTGCTGATGGGCCACTTCAAGCAGAGGTGGTGACAGGGCCCACTTTTATCTTTAGGTTTTGTTTTTTTTTCCAGAAAATTTCTAATCCCCATGTACCATCACCCATTCTTAAAAACATAAACATTCTAACCATCTTTTAACATTATTTTTTAAAGAAATCACTCCAAATCCACCACCTAGAAATAACCATCATCATTTCGAGAACCCCAATCCAGTCATGTCTGTAGCACGTGTTCAGATTAAATGCTGGTGGGCTGAACGGACAGCTAGATAGAAGTACTCTGAAAAATGGGATTACATATGGTATTCGTAAATAACAATTTTAACTTAGATTTTACTTGAATCTATCAGAAGAAAACCAAACTGAAGTGAAATTGAAGAACCTGCTGAACTTCAAATGACTATTTCTTCAACAGAGAAATTTCCTAAATGGGCCCCTGGAGTTATAGAGATTATTTAAAATATTAAAAGGTTAGAATCATTGTTTTTATTTTCTTTATTTTCTTTAACGGAATTTTAGACAGTACTGACTCACAACTAGAAAAGGTGAGGATACTGGCATCTCACACTTCCTCTCATCTCTCCTCCCCCACCTTCTACTTTTTTTTTTAAACTGGTTTTTTTTAAAGATTTTTTTATTTTATTCCTTTTTCTCCCCAAAGCCCCCCGGTACATAGTTGCAGATTCTTCGTTGTGGGTCCTTCTAGTTGTGGCATGTGGGACGCTGCCTCAGCGGGGGTTGATGAGCAGTGCCACGTCCACACCCAGGATTCAAACCAACGAAACACTAGGCCGCCTGCAGCGGAGCGCGCGAACTTAACCACTCGGCCACAGGGCCAGCCCTTCCCCACCTTGTACTTTTGGTTGGTTATGTCACTTCAACTTAGGGAGACAGCACAGCATAGTAGTTAATGTAGTCTGGGCTCTGCAGCCAGAAAACCTCGGCTCCAGTCCTGGCTCCATGACTTGCCGGCTGTGTGACCTTGGGCAAACCACTTAACCTCCTCAAGCCTACAAGATTCTCCTCATCTGTAAAATAAGGACAATAGCATCTACTCCGTATGTTGGAAGCTTAAATGTGTTCTTACAAGGAGCCTGGCACATAATAAGTGCTCAATAAATGTTACAGTGTTTCCATGCCCTAAAGCTTTATATTATTTACATTCTATCCGGTAACCCTAATTAATTAGCCCAATATTCATTCTAAATGGATTCTGCTCATCACCAGTCTTTTCATAACAGCTTCTCCGTTCCTGAATTATTTCTTTTGATTAACTTTATTGGTTTTCACATAGATTTTTCTAGAAAAGTTCATAGACTCTATATCCTCTGAGTTCTTTTGAGAATATATTCCTGCCACCTTTATATTTAAACAGTATATAGTTAGCTCTTGCTTTCAATCCAGCCTGACAATCTACGCCTGTTACCGGAGTGTTTCCTTACATTTAACGCAATCCTTGATAGAGGTGGGTTGAAGTCTACAATCTTATTTGTTTCCCATCTGTCCCAAATGTTTTTTGCTCCTTTTTTTCTTGTGTTCTTTTGAATCATATATTTCTAATAGTTCACTTCATTCTCATCACTGGCTTTTTAGTTATACTTCTTTTTTCAGTGGTTTATCTAGTGATTACAATACATATCCTTTTCATAATCTACCATAAATTAGTATTATACCACATAAAATGTAAGAACCTTACAACAGTATATTTTCATTCATTTACCACATGTCCATCCTTAGGACTATTGTTGTCATGTTTCATTTCTATATATATTACTTTTTTGTTTTACTTCTATATATATTATAAGCCTCACAATATATTGCTATTATTTTTGCTGTATAGTCTTTTAAAGACATTAAGAAATAAGGAAGTCTTGGGGCTGGCCCTGTGGCCCAGTGGTTAAGTTCGGCATGCTCTGCTTCAGCGGCCCAGGTTCAGTTCCCAGGCACAGACCTACACCACTCATGGCGGCCATGCTGTGGCAGGCGTCCCACATACAAAATAGAGGAAGACTGGCACAGATGTTAGCTCAGGGCCAATCCTTCTCAGCAGAAGTCTTATATTTATACACGTACTCTAGTTTGCTTTATTCTTTTGTATGGATCCTAGTTTCCATCTGTTACCATCTTCCTTCAACCCAAACACCTTTAAGATTTCTTATAACATAAGTCTGCTAAGGACTCATTCTTTCAGCCTTTGTTTACCTGAAAATGAATTTATTTCATCTTCATTTTTAAAGATATTTTTGCTTAAAGGAGCATACAAGGTTGACAGTTTTTTTCCCCGCATTTAATATGTTCTTTTTCTTCTGGCTTACATTGCTTCTGATGAGAAGTCACTGTTCTCACCATTGTTCCCCTCAATGTCTTTCTTTCTCTGACTGCTTTTAAGATTTTCTCTCTTTGGTTTTCAGCAAATTGGTAATAATGTGTCTAGGTGTAATTTCCCATGGTTATCCTGCTTGGGTTCCTTGAGCTTCACGGATCTGTGGACTGATATTTTTCATCAAATTGGGAAATTTTTTCTGCTGTTATTTCTTCATTTTTTTCTGCCTCAATCTCTTCTCTTTCTGGGACTCCAGTACATGTGTTAAATTGATGGATACTGAACCCCACAGCTGAGGCTCTATTCCATTCTTTTTGTTTTTTCTCTCAGTGCCTCAGTTTAGATAATATCTATAATCCTGTCTTCAAGTTCACTGATCTTTCAATTCACTGATTAATTTCTTCTGAAGTGTCTAATTTGCTGTTAAGCCTGTCCAGTGAACTTTTCATTTCAAATATTATGTTTTTCAACTGTAGGGTTTCATTTGGTTCTTTTTAAAAGTTTCAATTTCTCTAACGAGATTTCCCATCATTCATTATGTCCATCTTTTATCTAAACCCTTAAAAATACTTATTACACCTGTTTGAAGATATTTGACTGTTAATTCCAGCATCTCTGTCATATCTGGGTCTGTTTCTAGTGACTGCTTTTTTTCTGTTTAGTAATTTCTTATTTTTATGCTGGGCATTGTAGATGATACTTTGTTTAGTCCGGATTTTGTTGTATTCCTTTAAAGATTGTTGAGTTTTATTCCGGCCGGTAGCTAACTTACTGGCGAATCAGCCTGATCCTTTTGAGGCTTGTGTTTAAGTTTTGTTGGAGTAGATCTAGAATAGTCTTCCTACTAAGACATGGTCTTTCTGGAGTCTCAGATGAACATCTGTGTTGTCCAATGAGGTCTCTCCACTCTGGCTGGTTGGAATTCAAACCACTCCCAGCACTGTGATACCTCTGAAATCTCTTTTCAGTACATAGCTCCCCACTAACTTTTTACTGCAAGGTCTCTCAGAGTCCCCCTCTATGCATGTGCAGCTTATCATTGGGCCAAAGACTGAAAAGCACCCCATGTGGATTTCTTGATCTCCTTCTCTGTGTAGCTCCTTTTTCTCTAGTATCCTGTCCTGCAAATTCCAGCTGCCTCGGTGGCCAGAAACTCTGACTTCTGCCTGGTCAGTTCAGCAAGACTACCACATCACGCTCTACTTGGTTTCTACCTCTGTGCAAAATCTGGAAAGTACTTCTAGGCAGAAAACCAAAATAATCCTGGATGGGACACACCTTACGTATCTCCCTTGCTTAGGGATCACAGTACTGCACAGCCTGTTGTCCAATGTCTGAAAACAGTTGCTTCACATATTTTATCTAATCCATGGTTTATATTCTTAAAATTTCATTTTAGTTGCCTTATGGAAAGAAGACTGGAGACTTGCATTATCTCCTACCTCTAATCCAAGCAGGAGAGGAGGGTGGCTTGGATTAAGAATGGTAGCAGGACAGGGAGAGACAGGACAGATTTGAGACATATTTTGAAGATACAATGGCCATGAGCTACTAGGTGGAGAAACCACTTGCTAAAGTGGAAGACAACAGGGGCACAATAAATTGGGAGAAGAAAACAATTAAGAGTCCCATATTTGATCTAAGTTTGAGATGGCTGTGAGAACTCCAAGCAAATTCTCCAGTGAGCAGTCAGCCAAATGCAGTCTGGAGCTCACAAGAGCAGTCTTGACTAGAGATAAGTATTTGTTTGCGATTATCACCATTAACTTATCTGAGCCTTCATTTCCTTTTCTAAAGTAATCCTACTTTTTAGAAGAGGAAATTGAAGACTTAAATAGAGAGGAAAAAAATCATCCATTGTTGTCACACTTGGAGACCATCACTATTTAATTCTTGGTGTATTTCCTCCTAGAATGTTTTCCATGTAGTTTCGTTTTGCTTTTATACATCATAATTATGAGCCTTCTTCACTAGAAACCCTTCTTAAATCTCTTTTTTTTTAAGGTTGGCACCTGAGCTAACATCTGTTGCTGATCTTCTTTTTTTCTTCTTCTTCTCCCCAAAGCCCCCCAGTACCTAGTTGTACATTCTAGTTGTAGCTCCTTCTAGTTCTGCTATGTGGGACGCTGCCTCAGCATGGCTTGATGAGTGGTGCCATGTCCGCGCCCAGGATCCGAACCAGCAAAACCCTGGGTTGCCAAAGCAGAGTGTGCGAACTTAACCACTGGGCCATGGGGCCAGCACCTTAAATCTGTTTTATTGGCTGTGTAATATTTTATCAAAGAGATGTGTGTCAGGGTTACATTCTATTTCCTTTCAAAGAACATTTAGATTGGTTCACAAAAATACTTTAAGCTGATTCCATAGATGAACAGGTCGCCAAAACATCCCTTGGGTCACTCTAAGTGTGCAAGCCATAGTAACTTCTGCAGCAACCAATACAAACCAGACCTGTTCACACTGGTGTTTTACAGTTTAACAAAGCAGTCACATCCGATTCATCTGATGCTCAGAAAAATCCTATGAACAAGGTATGAGCAGACGTTATTACTCTAATTTTGTCAGTGGGGAATTTGTAGCTCAGGGAAGGAAAATGCCTTGCCTAATAACACACCGTCAATTAGTGCTCAGGACTAAAAGTGGATTCTTTGGCCTCCCACTTTTTCCCCTGTCCCAAGCTATCCCTGGTAAAAGGAGAGTTATTAACCAGTCTGTGTCAAGAAAGGGCACTGGGTGTGTTTTCAGGAACAAAGGGCAAAATCAAAAAGACTGGAAAATCCTTTGCCTCAGAATTAGGCAGGGAGAGCCAAAAGTACTGGCTTTTAGATATGGCAGGGCTCAAGTTCTGCTAAACAGTAATCCAAAACAGCCCGAGTAGCTAAGATCAGCTAACAGGATCCTCTGTGACCACTTTGGTCTAAACACCTGGAGAAATGTATTTAAGAATGTCAGTTTAACAGAGGATTAAGGACTGTTCTCCAAACATTCTGTGTTCTTTCACACCTGCTCACCCTCTTTCTGCCTGAGACATAACTCTATTCCACCTCCACCCAACAAAATCTAGGCTGTCCTTCAAGGACCAGTTTCAATGCCTCCTCCTCACGACAGCACCACCTGATGATGATACGCTCCCAGCACTGAATCCCCACAGTACTTTACACGTCTCTCTCTCTCTGAAGATGCTTATGAAGCTCTCCCACGTATAACAGGTATTAGTGTATTTCTTCCCTGCTACTGGTCCAGATCTAATTCATTACTTCACTGCAGACAGTAGAGGCTAAAGTGTGCTCAACAAAGGGGCACTTAAGCAAAAAAAAGTCTCAGTACACAATCATTAATCACATAACAAGAGAAGGGAAAATAATTTCAGAGCCTCTTTTGTTTTCCCTAATTCAATAAGGAACTTTCTCCTTGTGGAAATATAATAAAATATGGTATAAAGACAAAAGGAATCCAAAACTTTACCAAAACACAAATCCAGAGACTAAATAGCTAGGAACATGTTTGTTTTTTGCACACTGTATTATATAGTTGAGTTCACACCATATATAATTTTATATTTAGTTTTCTTCACTGAACATTATATCAAAAGCTCTTCCCCATATCAACAAAAACTCTTTAGAAACATTATTTTTTAATGAGCTAAATAAGATTCCATCCAATGGAAGTAATATTATTTATTTAACTAACCTGCTGTTGGCACACAGGTTTTTTAAAAAAATAAGATATGCAGTTATGTATTACTTATAAATTATAAATTAATGAAAATAAAATTTTGCCAGATAAATAATGCTCGGTGAGCATCTATGCACATAATCTTTATTTGCATTTCCAGTTACTTCCTAAGGAAAGGACAGTAGGAGAATTACTAGATCAAAGAAATGCCCCTCTGCTCCACCAAGGAACGATGATATTCCTGTTGATGCTAAACTTTCTTCAAAACAGAGACTACCACAGAACCCATGTGCATGTGAAAGCGGAAATCATCCACACGGCTCCAGAGATTTAAAGACATCTTCTTCATCAAACTTTCACTGAATCTCTCTCTAACCAGGCTTGGCTAGGCACCAGAAACAAGGGATGAATGAATTATACCATCTTTAGGAAGCTCAAGATCTAGTGAGCAAAAAGAACAGCTGCCTGTCAAAGGTCGTACTCCCTATTGTGGCAGTTTTACAATATGCCCATAAATTCTTTGATATTCCTTCCTTTAAGGGGTAGAATTTACATTCTCGTCCCTTAGTGTGGGCTAGACTTCCTGACTCACTTCTGATAAATGGAATGTGGCGGAAATGAAGAACGTGTGACATCCAAGGGTAGGTCATAAAAGACACTGTGGTGGGGCCGGCCCAGTGGCACAGCAGTTGGGTTCACGTGCCCCACTTCAGCCGGCCAGGGTTCACTGGTTTGGATCCCGGGTGTGGACATGGCACCGCTTAGCAAGCCATGCTGTGGCAGGCATCACACATATAAAGTAGAGAAAGACAGGCAAGGATCTTAGCTCAGGGCCAGTCTTCCTCAGCAAAAAGAGGAGGATTGGTGGCAGATGTTAGTTCAGGGCCAATCTTCCTGAAAAAGAAAATATTGTGGATTCCATCTTGCTCTTTTTTGGATCACTTACTCGAGAGGGGCTAGATGTCATGGCATGAGGATTCACAAGCAGCCCATGGAGAGATTCATGCCACAAGGAACTGAGGTTTGTTGATAACAGCTGGCAAGGAACAGACGCCTTCACCAAGAGCCTTGTGAGGAGCCATCTTAGAATTGGAAACTCCAGCTCCAGTCAAGCCTTCAAATGACTGTAGCCTTGGTTCCTTGGTTAATGTCCCTACTGCAACCATGAGAGACTGGAGGCACACAGCTAAGCCACTCCCGAATTCCTAACCTATATAAACTATGTGAAATAATGTTTGTTGGGATAACTTGTTACTTAGCAAAAGATAGCTTCAACACTACTCACTATTCTAGTGATAACTGCAACCAGGACATGAGAAGAAAAGATAAACAGAAGGGAATTAATTATTGGTCCCCTCCTCTGTGCCAGGCACATGGTGGTGCCTTTACCTACATTATCCTATTTAACCCTCACAATAACCCTATGAAGCAAGTACTATTTTTTCTCCATTTTACAGGTAATACAAGTGAGGTACAAAGTTAAAGTGGCTGGTTCAAGGTCTCACTACCTGCAAACAGGACTCTCTAAGGGCTGCCTAACTTGCTGTGCTCTTCCCCTCATCACTCTGCCAAACTCGTCTCCAAATTTTCCTACAAAGTGCCTCTGCAATGCCTGTGAGGACCCTTCTGCATAGAGGCCTCAGTATCAGGCCCAGGAACCTGATGCTAGCACTACCATCAATGACAGGGACCAAAGAAAGCAAGAGCCTCCTTACCTTTTCCAGTCACATAATAGGCTCCCAGTTTGTAGCAGCTATCGCTGTGTTTGTTCTCTTCACAGTTGAACTTCAACACCTTGGCAGCCTCATCAAAATTCTTCCGGATCCCTTCCAAATAGTCCACGAGCCGATAGCAACCTGTGAGGAAAGGGGAAGGCTATTCTCCACGTCCGGGGCTGCTGCTCGGCAGCGGGCAGGGTCCACGTGTGGTGGGCCAGAATGTCTTATTTAGGACCAGCCTCTCTCCTCCCGAGGTGTGGCAAGGTGACCTTCCCAAGGAATGCAGGTGGTGTTCAGTATTCTACAAATGGCGTCGTCTGCCCTTAGCCTGGGACTGAGCAATGTTCCAACTGGGGAGACCTCAGCCACTGCGCTGGGTCCACCACTCACCAGTCCTTCTGACAGCATCCTTCTGCTCCCCCTCAGCCAGGCCCAAAGACCCACTGACTTCCATGACTGAAACTCTGCTAGCCTCGGAAATTCTCAGGAAGTTTAGCAGTAACATACTGCAAACCAAAAGGGCCCAGGGGCTAGTCTCGGCAGAAGGCTACCTTACTCCCTGGCGAGGCTGGGAACAGGAACCCTGGAGATAGAGTAGAAACAGCAGCTACCAGAGTTGGAAATACCCTCTTTCCTTGGCAGTCTCTAGTCCCAGCAAGCCTCTCCTTAACATCTCTCCCCTCTGTCCCTTCTTCTTCAACCACCACGACACTCATCTCTCGTTCACTTTCATTCAACAAATATTCGAGCATCCATGTGCATCTATCAGACACTGTTCTAGATGCTGGGAATGCAGTCACTTGCCCTCCTAAAACTTACATTCTAGAGGAGGAAACACAATAAATAAGTAAATAGGTGAACAAGATGTATTCTTATAGTAATAAATGTTATGACTGAAATCAAACAGGATGATAAGATGGTTTGCCGTGCATGTTGGGGGAATGGTTAACACAGCTGGGTGTCAGGGAGGGCCTCCCTGAGGGCTGTGAGGGCTGAGCTGAGATGTGAATGACAGGAATGAACTACTATCTAAAGAGAATGAAATGAGAAGGGGGCAGAAAGTCCCAGGCACAGGAACAGTAAATAAAAAGACCCAAAAGAGGGAATAAGCTTGACACAAATAAGGTATACGTGGCTGGATCAAGGAGGAAAGGGGCAGGAAACAAGCAGAGGAAGGCGGGGACCAGATCACACGGCCTTGTGGAACATATGAAGGAGTTAGGATTTTATCCCAAGTCACTAGCAAACCACTGGAGTTTTACGAAGGGCAGTGACATGATTCCACGTGCATTTTTAAAAGGTTACTGTAGTAAATAGGTTTGTAGATGCCTGGATGAATACGGAGGAAGTTAAGCGCATGAAGGGACACAGTCCAGCACTGATAACAAACATGTTATTTTTGTTATTGAAAAATCTAATAAACAAACATGTAAGATAACAAAATTAAAATTAAAACATCAGTTTGCAAGTAAAGAACAGACTCCAAGGGAGTGAGGATGCAGAGTCAGGTTAGAAGGCTATTTCAGTAATCCATGTGAGCATGATGACGGCTTTGAAGGAAACTACTTTACCAGTAGCTACAGTAACCAGAGCCTCCTCTCAGACTCCCCTTGTAAAGCGCCACGGACAATCCTTCCATGCCTACCCTTCCCCACTCCATTGCTCAGTGTATTCCCCAGAGTACACTACCATGAACTCACTCCTCAAAACACAGGTGGCTCTCCACTGCCTACAGAATAAAGTCTAAATGCCTTACCGAGGCATTCAAGGCCTGATACATTGTGGCCCAGGCTCCCTCTTCAATCTTTTTTTTGACTACATTCTTACTTCAACCTCCAAAAGACAGCATTTTCCCCTCCCACCCTCTCCTCCACTTAACCAACACTTGCCTGTTCCTTCCAACCTCCCCCAGAAGTCTTCCCCAACCATCCTGCTCCTCAGTGACTCCAACTCCTGTGAATTCTCCGCGCACTCAGGACATGGGCCAGCCCTTAGAGAACAATCCTGGGTTCTTTTTAAACCATCATACCCACAAGCAACTCTGTGTCAGCTTCACGAAATAGCTATATCATGTTCTGGAAACTAGACTCAAGCTATTAGAAGGTAGGGCCGCTGCCACTTTTTTTTTCCGTCATAAAAATAAGGTACGACGAAGAAAATCACCCAATGGTACTGGCTGCTCGGGGTGGCCCCTTCGGGGCCCCACCATCCACTCACACACTCAAGTCAAGTCAACTCAACGTTCCCAGAACACACGGGGCACATTCATGCCTCAGGGCCTTTGCATTAGCTGTTACCTCTGCCTGGCACAGATCTCTCCGACCTTATTCAAGCCTTCTTTCAAAGGCCACTTTCTCAATAATTCCCCCTCACAGCTCAATTTAATAGTGCCCTACTCAACTCCCGAGACCCCAGTCAGCTCTTTTTCCCATTACATATATCACTTTCGACACACTACTTCATTTATTGGCTTATGTGTCTTGTCCAGCTGTCCCCACTGGAATGTAAGCTCCATGGAGACAGGGGATTTTATCTGTTCTCTGACGCATCCCCAGTCCCTCCACCCTGAAGGTCCAGGCACTTGCCCTCCTCCTCCCCAGCCCCGGCCTCCAGGCTCGGTCCGGCGGAGCGTTCTCTCTCTGCGAGCCCCGCAAGTCCTCGTGGAACCCATTCCGCCCCTCCGCGACGCACACAAGGTCGTCAGGGTCCCACAGAGCCTTCCAGACGCCCTCAGAGGTCGCCCGCGTGCCCCGTCCAGCCCCCGCCCCTCCCCCACGTGCCCCACGTGTGCCCCGGCCGTGCGGCGGCGCTCACCATCCGGGTCCTTCTCGCGGTAGCACTGGTAGTGGCACTCCACCTCCATGTTCTCCAGAAAGGACTTCACCTGCTCCTCGTCCTGGAAGTCCACCACACCAGCCATGGCCCCGGCTGCCAAGCCGCGGTCTCGCCGCCGCGCCGCCCGGGCCGCGCGCACGCCCCCGTGGTCACGTGAGCCGGCGGGGCGGGGCCGGGGGCGGGGCGTGCCGCCGAGGTCGGCGCTCGCGGGGGCCTTCGGGAAGGCCAGGGCAGCGGCCCGGCTTCCTCCGCGCTGTTAAGGTCTTTGGGCGTGGCGTCTCTTCTGCTCAGCACATTCCTAGAGCTGGTGGCGGTCTTTCTGCAGCGCTTCATCTGTGCCAACTTTGTGGCCTTAATGACTTTCTGCCTGCAGTCATTTATCCTTCCTCTATCCTTTGGTTCGTTAGTTCGGTAATCCCTAAGCGCCTACTGTGTGCCTCACCAAGTGCTTGGTTCTAGCAATACAACAGCTAGGAAGTATGGTCCGTGCCTTTAAAGAGCTTGCAGTTTAGTAGGAAGACGCTTGTTATTCATTCAGCAAGCGCTTGAGCACCCACTATGTGCCAGGTGTAGCTGAACAAACCAATATTCGTAAGTTTGTACAAGTGCAATGAGAAGTCTGGTTCATCTGCGTAGTATTCCTCCCAGAACTAGCCCTGCCCGCAACTCGAATGACCTAAGGAATGAATGGCTGTGGGAGATGATGAGTGGAACGCAGCAGCTGTAGACGGTGTAGTAATAATGCTGTTATAATAGCTAATGCTTAAACAGTGCTAAACTTTGTTTCAGGCTCTCAGAGCTTTATACAATTTTCATTTAATTCTCACGATGACACTGTGACACTATGGGGTAGGTATTATTATCCGCATTCTGCAGATGAGGAAACTGAGGTACAGAGAGGTTAAGTAACTTGTCCAAGATCACACAGGAAGTGCAATAAATATTAAATAAAATAATAAGGTATAAGAGGAACATGTCAAGGAGAGGGCAAGAGAGAGGAACGTCACCTGGTTTTGCTTTGTTCTGCTCAGAATCATCAGTTCCATAAAACCTAGACTGAAAACCCTCCAAAGAGTCAGTTCCTATCCATCTTGGAATCCCGTCCAGCCCTAGTCTAGAGACCTCAGAGGAGCTCAATCCATGGTTTGCCATCACCTATAGCAACGCTTCCCAACTGGCTCCACCATTAACTTGTCCCTAATGGCATTGGAGAGTGGCCTTCTTCCAACCACTTCCTTATTGGGGAGCAGCTTACTGCAACTGGGAAATGTCTTTGAAATCCCAGTTTTATTTTAAAAATTCATATAATTTTACATTCAATTCTATAATACATCGTTCATAGGATGAGATGAGATTGCCTTTTCCCAAAGGCTTGTAGTAAAATTGACATTTCAGGTGATATGCCACATTTAGCTGTGGTTTTTCATACCCCTGATCACCTTTGGAGACTCCCAGTACACATGCCCCAGATAGGGAACCCCTACCCTTTGATTTCAAGTCCATTTCTTTAACCTCGCCTTCAAGGCCCTGTACAATCTGATTCTAGCTTCATCTCCTGCCTCTCTTTCCTGACACCCCACCCAACCTTCTATTCTCTGAATAGGTCTGAAGTCTGTGTCACCATTTACTCCTGCTCTTGATGCCTGGACCACCATTCTCTGCCCAAATCAGACGTCTTCTCCTCTGTGAAGCCTTCCCAGGCGCAACAACCACACATTCCCAAAGTAGATTTAGATGCTCCCACTTCAGTGTTCCATATCACTTGGTTTATTCTGATATAATGTAGTAGGAAAGGACTGGCTTTGGAGAGCAGACAGATCTTAGTCAGAATCCATGTCCCATGTTTACTAAATTGTGACCTTGATCCAATCACATTTGTGAGGCAGGTTCCTCTCCTATAAATGCAGATCCCTTGCATGGCTGTCAGTAACACTAAAAGTTCATGTGTGCAATGTTCTTAGCATAGTGCCTGGCTCAGAGTCATTCCTGTTCCAGAAATGTTTCTTGTCATTCCCATAACGGCATGAAAGTCTGTGTCCCCCACCAGACTGTGAGCTCTGTGTCGCTTGTGCCAGTCACAGAGCCAAGAACAAAGGAGGGCTTGGTGATGGTGATGTGGGTAACTAAAGTCAGGGACCAGCCGCAAATAATACTTTTCCCTTATTCGTATTTGCTGAGTTGAACTACATTGAAGTGAGACCACCTGAGCAGTAGAGAGCGACAGAGAGAGCGACAGAAAGATGGAAGAGAGGCTGGGCCAAGTATGAAGTCACATATTTTTAAAGGAAATTTAAGGTCATCAAAAGAGCAGCCAGCTTCTTTTTTTAGTCCTGTCCTTGTCTCTGTAGGTTTATAACCCCCTATTCTTATAAATGTTTGCATTTACTTTTTAAATTTATTTGTTTTAATTATTCAAGTAATACATGAATATATGCTTATTGTAAATTAATCTCATACCCAATAACTCTTTTCAATAAGCATGATGCAGCTCGTAGACACTGTTCAGACTGTTGCAGAGAAATGGAAAGTCAGAGAAGTTAAGCGATTTACCCTAAAACATACAGTGAGAGGACTGGGAGAAACCAGGCCTCTTGGAATCCTAGACCTCACAGCAACCATCCTGGATCGGGAGTGGGGGTGGGGAGTGGGGGTGTGGTTGGGGTGACATGGGGGGAATTCAAGAGCATTGTAGCACTCACTTCCTAACTCCAGGCTTAGATTCAATTCATATTAATGGATCACTAATAATGAGTTTAGCACTTTAGATACATTATCTCATTTATTCTTCACAGCATTACTCTTCATTCAACAAACATTCCCTGGATGCTTAATAATGACTAGGGCGTAAGGGATGAAAAATTGAAAAATGAAAGTTTTCAACAAGAACATGCAACTCTTAAAGAGGAGAAGCACTGGTTAATAAACATTTGATGAGATTCTCCTAATGATCAAAGGAAGGCTAATTACAGTGTGATATTTTTTATCTTTTAAATTAACAAAGATTAGCATCCTATGTTTGTGAGGATGCTGAAAAACCAGGCTTCTCATATTGTTGGTGAGAACATAGATTGGTGCCTCCTCTTTAGAGGGCAATTTAGTAATATTTATTAACATTTTAAATGTGCTTATGTATTTGGGGGCGGTGAGAGAAAATATTTGCGAACCATCTATCCTACAATGGACTCGCATCCGGAACATGTAAAGAACTCCTACAACTCAACAATAAGAAGACAATGTTTAAAATTTCTTTAAAATATTTTTTAAACAAAATATTTGAGTAGACATTTCTCCAAAGAAGTCATATGGATAGGCGACAAGCACACAAAAGACGCTCAGCATGGGGAAATGCAACTAAAAATCCACCATGAGATACCACCACACAGCTACTAGAATTCTATAATCAAGACAATACCAAATGTTGATGAGGATGTAAAAAAACTGGAACCCTTGTATATGTTTCTGTTCGGAAAGCAAAATGCTATAGCCACGTTGTATTTTAGTTTGTTTGAGTTTTATTTTACTGTGCTAAGAAGGCTTGAGATCTACCCTCTTAAAAATTTTTAAGTGTACAATATGATGTGGATGAAGGCTGCCCCAGAGAGAGAAGCCCATGGCGTCCTGGCTTACATGCTGATCTACATGACGACCCGACTCATATCTAAAGTTATACGACCACACACGGTGCCGGCCACTGCTTATATTTTTGAGCCAGAAATTCAACTTCCAAGAATATGTCTTACAGAAATTCCTACACAAATAAATATTTGCTGTAGTTTTGGTTGTTGTTCCTGCTGCTGTTCTTATAACAGAAACAACAAATATCCAAGAAGAGGGGATTTGAATACAATGTAGACATTAAAAAGAATGAAAAAGGTCTACTCAGACCAACACTGAAAGATGTTCAAACTCATTAAGTGAAAAAAAAAACTTGTATAACTTAATTTTTGTTTTGAAAAAAACCTTTTGTATATTCATAGAAAAAAATTCCAAGGGGAAATACATTGAACTGTTAATAGTTAACTATGGGCTGGGAAGGAGGGAGGGGACAGTGCACAGGGGACTTTCCAGGGTTTGTATTATATCTTTATTGTTATAATAATCATACACCACTTTTGTAAGCAAACAAAATAAGAAAAGTAGTTTTTAAAGACATGATGTCTTCCCCTAGACACGTTCACTGTCTTATGGGTCATTTCTGGGTAGGTATTCATATCTCCATTTTATAAAGGAGGTTCAGAGAAGTAAAGTGATTTCTTCAAGGTCACACAGCCGGCCAAGCCTTCCTCAAAGGTTAAGTGAGCAGACAGGATCCTCCTGGTGCAGAGAGACGGGACCAATCATGTTTGCTATGAGGTCACTTTGAAGGCCTGGGATTGGTGCTCTTGTCTAAACTGAGCCGGACGGTGCACCTGCTTGGGATGATTTGGCTTTCTTGGAGTTGCCGTGGGGGGCATCAGTTCTCCGTCCTCTAAAGGTCGCACCGGCACCCTCAGCTTTGGGTGGGTTAGCCGTAGAGGCGCCCCGCCCTTCCTGCTGTGGCCAGTAATCCCCCATGCCCGTGCCGGCATAGCCTGCAGCCCTCCCTCCCTGCATCTCTCGCACCGAAGACAGGCAAAGGCCGTGACCGGCTTCCGCCCTGCTCAGACTGGCGCTTCAGCCCCGGTGACTGCACCTGGCATAGTCCCGGCATGACCTGCCTGGCCTCGAGCCAGCGCAAAGCAATTAGAAACAGGACTCAATGCAAACTCTACTTCCCTGTCTTTGCGGTTCCCGGGCTGTGCTGCCCGCTGGAAAGTGCTCTGCTTTATGGAGAAGAGGATTGAGGTCCAAAGAGAGTAAGGGGCTTGGCCCAGGCCACACAGCAAGTTAACAGCAGAGCATGGACTCTTCTTTCAGGGCAGCAAGCTGGATGGTAACATTTCCAACTTTATCTTCACCTCCTCCTGACAAACACATCCCCTCCCTCCTCCCTGCCTCCTGTTTCTTCTGTGTCCTTTGCCCATCTGAGGCAGCAAGTTTCATCAAGAATGATAAGGACTTTAGAACCACACTGACCTTGGAAACCCACACTTGCTGTGGGAACTTGGATGAGTTGTGTTACTTTTCTGGCCTTATTTTCCTCATCTGCCATGGGATATTAATCTCTACTTTTACTTTATGGGAATAAATGAGAAATTGGGAGGCAGTCTGCTATAGAGCAGTGGTTTTAAAACATAGTCCCTGGACCAGCAGCATCAGAATCACCTGGAAATTTGCTAGAAATGAATGTTCTCCTGCCCCACCGCAGATGTACTGAATCGGAAACTCTGTGGCCCAGCAAGCTGTGTTTTAACGAATTCTCCAGGTGATTCTGATGCATGCTAACGTTTGAGAACCACCAGTATACACAGGGTAAAACCATTGGGTTTAGCGTCAGACAGTCCTGGGTTCTTCTAAGAGTATCTTAATTCTGTCTTTTACCGCTCGGGAGGCCTCAAGCAAAGCGTTTTACCTACCTGCTGCTTAGATCACTTATTTGTGAAATGGGGTAATAGTTACATCTATGTAACAGGGTTGTTTATTAATTCACTCAACAAATTTTTTTTGAGTACCTATTATGTGATTCTCTGCTGGATTCTAAGGATACGTCAGTGAACAAAACAGACAAAAATCCCCGCCCTCATGGAGCGTACATTCGAAAGAGATTTTTGAGGATTAGTTGAGAAAATTATGATAATGATATATAAACCTTAGTACAGCACTGGCACATTCTATGCACTCAGCCAATGGCAGCTATTAATGATGGGGAAAGGGCTTGTAAGCAGTGAAATGCTCTATTAAACTAAACTGTGAACTCTCTGAGAATTGTCTGATTCATGCCTGTGTCATCAAAATCTAACATAGGGCCTGGTGCAGAGTCGGGCTTGGTAAATACTTGATGTATGTATGTACAAAAGTCAGAGATTAATATTGGTATCTTTTTTGTCTGATATCTCTCCTCTTTTATAATCCACCTTTGAGCTGACAGCTCGACAAGCCACGCTCTCCAATAAGCCTTTCTTTCCTACTACATTTGTATATTTCACTCTTTCCAGCTATTGAAAGATGTCTTTCTGCACATTCACATGTTGTGATGGGTCTGAAATGTCGTGGGTGTATGATAAATCTGTACTGAGTGAATGAATGGATGTCTGAAGCAACATAGAAACCTGCTGAAATAGCACTGGAATAGGCAAGAGGCTTCAATTCTGCTTCCTATTCTGCCGCTGCTATAGTGTGTGGCTTTGACTAAGTCCATTTTCTTTTCAGATCTCAGTCTCCTCATCTGTGAAATGGGACTCTCAGTCCCTACCCCACACGATGCTGGGAGAAGATAGACTAACTTTAATACCTAAGTTTGAAGGATGCTTCACACAAGCAGGAATATGTCGTCTCCTTATCTTACCTCTCTGGAACAATTGCTGAAGCAGTAAAGGAGATAACGTAGGTATATCTCTTTGTCAACCTTAAAACGCTGGAAAAATTAAGATACTATTTCTAATCAGATAACTTTCAACTGATAAATTTTATAGATTGGAAACAACTCTAAATGTTTGTCGCTGAAAGCGTGATCTGTAGCCTCGGCATCATTTGCGATCTCGGTAGAAATGCAGACTCTAGGGCCCCGCCCAGGCCTACTAAACTAGAACCTACAGTTTAATAGGATCCGCAGGTGACTTGGATGCACAATAAAGTTTGAGAAGCATTGCTCTAAATCAGACTCATAGGACACCTACGAGTGTCACCCCCGTATTGGAAACCAATGGCTCCACAGTGCTCACATCCTTAGCTCCGCATTCAAGGTCCTCTCATCAGGCTCCTGATTACCACTCCACCCGATACTTCCCCACCTGTACTAGACAAACCAATCACTCTGACCCATTCCTCTTCTCTGAACAACTCAGGCTGTTTTCTCTGTGTGGGCTTCTCTTCCCACTTCCTCCAGCCTCAACTCAGACTGTGACACCCTTGATGCCAGCTCAGACATCACATGCCTAGTCCTTGTTAGGACACCTTCCTAACTGGTTGACAGTGGGCTGTGGTTAGCCAGCTGAGATCTCCTCCGCCTCCTGAAGCACTGTGGTCATTACCTGTTTCTACATCACCTGTTTAACCAGACTGTGCGCTTCTTAATGATAGGAACCAGGTCTCAGGTCCCAATACATGGTCAGCACTTTGGAAGAGCTCCATTTATCCCATGAGACTAATGGTTTCTAATGTGTCCTCCAGGTCTGACTTTCTGCATTTTTAAACTGTGAACTCCCGGAGAGCAGAGACTTAACATTCTCTTCCTCCTGCATCTCAATCCTGAGGCTCCATGTGCCTGAGCACAGTCAGCACTTATTCACTACCCAGGCTGACGGGTTCAGCTGTTGCAACTGTAGCCATTCCCACAATGTGCCCCCGACCTGGTTCACTGCAGCATTCTCAGGGAAGTCCAAATGACAAAACGGGTTGCAACATCAAGGGCAGGGAAGGGATCAAGTGTCAGGGTAAATCACCTCAAGTTTCGGCTGAGACTTAATGCCCTCTAAAAAACTCACAAGATTTCAAGATTTCGGGGGTCATATCCCAAACATCCATTCCTGAGGCCTCCTGTCCCTACACAAGAACTGATACAAGTAGGTGCTCAGTACATATTGATGAGTGAATGAATGAATAAACGGGTAGATTAACCTGGACTTCTAAACGCAACTGAATGCTGACTGTCAGAAAAAAAGCAGTTGTGCAGGAAGAGAGTTGTAACCAAATGTCACATAGCATTAAAGATGAATTATAAGCTCCTTACCTTTGCCCCAAGCCCTGCTGTAATCCAGCCCAGCCTGCCTCTCCAGCTTTGTCTCTTCCACTTCGATGCATACTCTTTGTGCCGCATCCCAGACTATTCTAAAGCCTAAACATAGTTATCTGGTTTCATGATCCAGTGCCTTCTCACACCTGTTCCCTGTACCTAGCATACTCTTTCCTCTTCTCTTATTTAGGGAATTCTTCTTCCTCTTTCAAAGCCTCACTCAAGTAGTACCTCTTCTAGGAAGCCTGCTCTGACCCCTCAGCTGGGCTGGATGCCTCCTCTGTGCTGTGGTAGGTGCCATGCTTCTTCTTCTTCTTCTTCTTTTTTTTTTTTTTGAGAAAGATTAGCGCTCAGCTAACATCTGCTGCCAATCTTCCTCTTTTTGCTGAGGAAGACTGGCCCTGAGCTAACATCCATGCCCATCTTCCCCTACTTTATATGTGGGACGCCTACCACAGCATGGCTTGCTGAGTGGTGCCATGTCTGCACCCGGGATCTGAACTGGCAAACCTGGGACTGCCGAAGTGGAATGTGCAAACTTAACCGCTGCGCCACCAGGCCAGCCCCACATAGGAGTAGTGATCATATTCTTTTGCTGTTGTCTATCCTTTCCCCCCGCAAGACTTGAGCACCTTGAGGGCAGGGACTGAGTCTTATTCATTTTTGTGTCCTCAGTGTCCGGCATATAACATGACACAAAGGAGAATTATTTTCTGGGCACATGATCCAGTGGAAAGAATGTAGAGTAAAAGAGTTATCATGGGGCTGGCCCTGTGGTGTAGTGGTTAAGTCTGGCACGGGCCGCTTCAGCAGCCCAGCTTTGCAGGTTCGGATCCTGGGAGCAGACTTGCTTCTCTCATTGGCTATGCTGTGGCAGCAAGCCACATATGGAGTGGAGGAGGAATGGCACAGATGTGAGCTCAGGGCTAAGCTTCCTCAAGAAAAAAAAGAAAGAAAGAAAAAGAAAAACGAGGAAGATTGGCAGCAGATGTTAGCTCAGGGCTAATCTTCCTCAGCAGGAAAAAAAAAGTTATCCTTAGTCGGGGAATTTGCCACCCATAGAATTCCAGGTTTAAGAAGGGTTTTGCAAAGCCTCATGTAATATTTGTTGGAGAATAAATTATTTATATGCATATGGCCTCCTAGGAAAAGGCTAGGACAATGAATAGTAGAAGACAGGCCAGGATGCCTGGGGAAGTAGAATTTTACACACACACATACACTGTGCATGGCAGAGGCATGATTTGCAGGACATGGACAGATGTCCCTCTACAGAGGGTACCCTGGGGACAAAGCTACAATAGTCTGATTGGGGCGACTGTTCCAAACTAGCTGCCACTTCTTTTCTCCCACCCTGCCCTGACAGAGAATGGCAGAAGGGAAGGGTTAAAGGTGAGAAAATGTGCACATCAAGTATGAGGTCTGGGTCAGTTACCAGACCTGGGAGTCTGAAAAAGTCACTCCTCTCTCTAAACTTCAATTTCCTCATCTGTAAAATGGGGATAGTAATATCTAGCTTGTAGGATTGGCAGAAGGATTTTATATTAATAGTTAATACTCGTATCCTGCCAAGTCCTGTTCTAAAAGCTTTATATATAGTAACTCAATCCTCACTAGAACTCGAAGACGTAAATGTAATTTTCATACCAATTTTATAGATAAACAGAAACACAGAAATGTCACCTAACCTTTCCAAGATCACACAGCTAGTAAGTCTGGAGCTGGGAGTGAAACCCAGGCAGACACTCACAGTCTGTGCTCTGAACCAGCACTGTGCTCTCCGTGGCCTCTTCAATAAGATGATTGCGTGAGAGTGAAAGCCGTGCGTAACACATCCTGACAGTAAGAAAGGTATTCCAGTACCCGTAGCTGATGAGATAGCCCCAAATGGATTAATGTTAATCCATTATTGATATTACTCTTTTTAAAAATATCTTATCTTTCACCTGTTACATACTCCTGTGATTGGAGAAGGTTTCTGTCTGAGTAGTCTGGGCTATTTTAAGATGCCCTAAAGGTAAGCTGGCTTTGCCTTCTCCTGAGGAACTGGAACAAGCTCTTAGCACTTCAGCCAGTGGGCATTTGAGGGCCATGAGGATCCTATAAAATTAATTTCTCCAGTCAGGACGTGTTCTGGGCCCTGACGACAGAGATAAATCAAATCTAGTCAATGCTCTCAAGGAGCTCACAGCCTAGTTGGGCAGACAAGCAAAAGAGACGACCCCAATATAGTACTGCTGTGGAGGGAAGCTCATGAGGGACATCTAACTTAATTATGGAGGGATTGATCAGCAAAGGCCTTCCAGAGGAGGAGACACAGGAGTCTAGAATCAAAGAGCAAGTGGAAGACATATTTTAAGAAAGCAAGAAAGGGTTCCTTGGCAGAGAGAATGTTATGAGCAAATGCACGGGGCCTTGAAATAGCACTATATATTCCAAGAACTACGAGTAGTTCAGTATGGCTAGAATGGAGCTAGGCGACGTGGAATGAAGGTGTTGTTGCCCAAGACATAGACAGAGGCCAGGTGGAGAAGTGCCCCAGTTGTCAAATTAAGGGGTTTGGCCCTTATCCCATAGGAGACGTAGAGCCATTGAAAAGTTCCAAACAGGAGTGCAATATGGTTTAGAAAGATAATTTTGATAGCAATGGGGGTTGAATTAGAAGTTTAAGACTGGAGCTAGCTTTTAAGCACATGAAAAGATGTTCAACATCATTAGTCATTAGGGAAACGCAAACTAAAATATAATTGAGCCTTGAAAATATAATGCTAAGTGGAAGAAGCCAGACACAAAAGGCCACATATCATAAGATTCCATTTATATGAAATGTCCAGAATAGCCAAATCCATAGACATAGAATATAGATTAGTGGTTGCTGGAGCTGGGGGTAGGAAGGAATGGGGAGTGACTGCTATTGGGTATGGATGTCTGGAATTAGTGGTGATGGTTGCACAATTTTGTGAATGTACTAAAAACCACTGAATTATATACTTTAAAAGGGTAAGTTTCATGGCACATGAATTATATATTCAAAAAAAAGACTGGTGGCAGAGTGACCAGTGAGGCTACTAAAATGGTCTAACCAGGGGCCAGCCCCGTGGCTGAGTGGTTAAGTTCGTGCACTCCGTTTTGGCGGCCCAGGGTTTCACCAGTTCGGGTCCTGGACACGGACATGGCACTGTTCATGAGGCCACGCTGAGGTGGCATCCCACATGCCACAACTAGAAGGACCCACGACTAAAAATATACAACTATGTACTGGGGGGCTTTGGGGAGAAAAAGGGGAAAAAAATCTTTAAAATGGTCTAAGCAGCAGTCTCCAAACAGGGGAACCCACAATCCTGGAGGTATATGAAGACTTTCTAGGGGTACACAAGCATGAATAATTTCTATATCCCAAACTTTTATGTGTACGCTCTCCTAAAATTAATCTGCCTGATAATATGCCTTTTATTTCTCCTCTTTCACAACAACTTTTCTCTCACCTTAAAGGAAAGATATACCTCTCACCTATCCTGAATATTACTGTAAGAGTACTGCGCGGGGGGTAAAAGTGTCTGGAGTACCATTGAAAGAGATGACTTGAATATACAGGGCTTCCGAGGCAGAGTCCCAGGACAGCAAAGCAAGAGTGTTCAGTAAGCACTTATTAAACTGACAATAAAAATGTAGCTGTCAAATTAAAAATGCATGAGGAGGACCGTAGTTTCTCCAAATTCTTCTAGAGGGTGCGAAAAGATAAAGTCTAGAATTAGCTTTCCCTTAGTCACCTGGGGTGCTTAAAATTAAAAACTCCAGTTCTTATGGTACATCCAGACAATAGAATATTATTCAGCACTAAAAAGAAATGAGCTATCAAGCCATGAAAAGACGTGGAGGAAACTTAAATGCTTATCACTTTTACCAAGTGAAAGAAGCCAATCAAAAAGGCTGCATACTGTCTGATTCCAACCATGTGACATTCTGGAAAAGGCAAAACCATGGAGACAGTAAAAAGATTAGTGGTTGTCAGGGGTTGAGGGGAGGAGAGGATGAACAGGCAGAAAACAGAGGATTCTTAGGTTGGGGGAAATACTCTTTATGATACTATCACGATAGATAGATATCACACATTTGTCCAAACCCATAGAATGTACAACACCAAGAGTAAACCCTAATGTAAACTGTGGACATTCGGTGATTATGATGTGTCAGTGTAAGTTCATCAGTTGCAACAAATGTACCACTCTGGTGTGGGGTTTTGATAATGGGGCAGGCTATACATGTGTAGAGGCTCTGTATTTGGGAAATCTCTGTACCTTCTTTACAATTTTGCTGTGAATCTAAAACTTCCCTAAAAAAAGTCTTAAAAAAGGGGCCAGGTGGTTAGGTTCGCGCGCTCCGCTGCAGGCGGCCCAGTGTTTTGTTGGTTCGAATCCTGGGCGCGGACATGGCACTGCTCATCAAACCACGCTGAGGCGGCGTCCCACATGCCACAACTAGAAGAACCCACAACGAAGAATACACAACTATGTACCGGGGGGCTTTGGGGAGAAAAAAAAAAAAGGAAAAAAAAAAAGTCTTTAAAAAACCAAAACCTCCTATTCTGTAATCCCAGCCTAGTTCTGTTAAATTAGATTATCTGGGTGGGGGGTGAAGGCCTTGTGGTCTTGAAAGCCTCCTAGGTGATTCTAACATGAAGTCAGGGTTGAGAACAACATAGGCACTGGTGATAGGGATATCAAGGGGGAGGGAACAGACGAGAAATCACCCATAGAGTTCTTGGTCTGGGAAGGGCTTTGCAAAAGCCTCAATATCTGCTGAAGAATAAATCAATAATTGCATATGAGCCCCTAGGAGGTAAAATTGGTGGAATTTGGTTGATTGCTTTGTTGTAAGGGGTGAAGGAAAGGAAGGTGTGAAGGATCACTCCCAGGTCACCCTTAAAGAACTCACTTGTGGGCCTCAGCTCCTGAGACAGGGAGCACAAAAAAGGGAACAAGTTTTGGGGAAACCTAAGGAGTTAGTCTTTTGATCTGTTGCTATGAGATACCAGTGGGAGATCCAGGCCGCATTTGGCATTGGATGTGGAGGTCTGAAGCTTGGGAGAAAAATTTTGGACTCATCAGAATACGGGGCTGGCCGCTCCCTGTCTGAAGCCATGGAAGCCATGAAGAGCTAGCCATGAAGCCATCGAAGAGTTTGTCACCATTCAAGAAAAGCACAGAGAGTACAAAGATGAAGAGTTTGTATAGGATGTTTTCAGACTTCAGACAGGAAGGAATTCTGAATTTGACAAGGTCCAGGGTGCAGCTGTGGGAGTGGGTGGCTGCAGTGGGAGGGAGAGTCATGAGAATCAAGGAGGTCAAAGAGCAGAGAGCCGATGAATCACTGAGGTGAGTGGTGGAGTCACCCAAGTTGTAGAATTGCAATAGCACAGTGGCTCTCAAACTAGTGTGGATCAAAATCAGTTGAAAGCCTTGTTAAAACACAGATTTCTCAGCCCCACACCCAGAGTTTCTGATTTAGTTGGTCTTGGTGGCTCCAAATTTACATTTCTAATGAGTTCCCAGGCGATGCTGACACTGGCAGTCTGGGGACCCCACTGTGACAATTACTGCGATAGAGTGAAGGCTGAGTCAGGTGACCAAGGTCTTCTACCAATGTGTTTAGCTGATAACAACAATGAAGAGGGAGAGACACCATCCCTAAACAGGTGACTTAGAATGTGGCTCTGACACTTGGACACTTCACCTGCTGGTCAGTTCTTTGCCCACCTTGGGCACATACTTCTCCCTACCCTTTACACCGGAAGTTTGGGCAGCCTTCATCTCCCCTCCTTGGTTTAAAGTTTTAAACTCTGCATCCTAGGGCTTTGATCTCTTATCCCGTGGAATACACTTCACCTTGATGTTTGAGTCAAAAACAGCTAAAGACACCTTTATTATAAATCCAGCAACTTCAGAAGGAAAAAGAAAACTGAACTGCCAAACTGCTTTCTACGCCCAGAGATTTCACTATGTGTCGGGGAATGAAGAAAGGAAAAGGAAAAGAAAACACCAGAGAGGTCATTTATAGATTAGGTCAATAATACCAGGCATATTTCTCAAACTAATGCCCTTTCTCACAGTAAATATGTTTTGTGCCCTTATGCAACTCTCTGAAACATATTTTACAAGCTTTAGGAATTAACCTTATCTATCTACACTAGAAGTCAGGAAAATCTAGGAGTGACTTGTAATTTATATTCAAAGAGTATAGTAAAATGTATAGTAAAATCATACTGGAGACCTCTGCCTCAGCCCAATTAGTCAGAGAAGGAGGCTCATTTGACATCACTGTACTTATAGGTCCAAGGAGTTTGTTTCCTTTCTGTACAAAACCCTCTATACATTGTTCCTTTTTAGTTAAGACAGGACAAGAAGATACTTAATTGATTTTTAATACCCATTTCCCTTCTCCGAAGACAGGGTTTGTAATTCTACAGTCAGGAGTTCTCGCCAACTCCCCCATGAAGTCTCGATGCTGTCATGTGCAGAGCATTTTCCGTGCATATTCTGATTTCTCAGAGTTCCTGTGGCCCATGTTACATATTGGCTACTCTCTGTCCACCCTGGAGGTATAGGTAACTGGAGAAGTCAAGACTCCGGCTTGACAAGTACAGAGCAGAACGTTAGAATCGGTGGAGACCATGGAGGTCACTCCTCCTGATCATTCGTCTCCTCAGGACATTTTATAGACGATCAGACCACCCTGGAGAAAGGAAAGATTTGCCCACGGCCTCAGCATCTCAGGGTTCCAAGGCGCCTTAAAGGTATCAAATCCCACCTGCCCGGTGTCAGAAGAGGGATTAGAATTCAACTCTTCTGACTCCTGGCACAGTGCTCCTCAGTCTCATCCTGAGACAGTACACTTGTGCCTCAGCAGTAATCTAGAGAGGTGTAAAACCCTTGTGTTTTTCTATTCAAATCATCTTCATTTGCCCTCTGGTGTCTGGTAGAAGACAGTATGAAGGATAGAGTAGGAAAGTGGCTCTACCAGTGTCTTCCTGGACCAGCATCATCAGTTTCTCCTGGGAATGTGCTAGTAATGCAAAATCTTGAGCCCCAGCCCAGACCTAATACATCAGAAACTTGGGGGGCCGGCCCGGTGGCGCAGTGGTTAAGTGCGCATGTTCCGCTTCTCGGTGGCCTGGGGTTGGCCGGTTCAGATCCCAGGTGCGGACATGGCACCGCTTAGAAAAAGCCATGCTGTAGTAGGCGTCCCACATATAAAGTAGAGGAAGATGGGCACGGATGTTAGCTCTGGGCCAGTCTTCCTCAGCAAAAAGAGGAGGATTGGCAGTAGTCAGCTCAGAGCTAATCTTCCTCAAAAAAAAAAAAAAAAAGAAAGAAAGAAACTCAGGGCAGGGCGGGGACCCAGCAAACTGTTTTAACAAGCGCTCCAGCTGATTCCGATAGACACTAAAGTTTACTTTGTATTATAGTAACAAATTAACTCCACATTAGCAAGACCTCCTGTTCACCTGGGCCTTCCTAGCCTAGAGAGAAATTCAGTCCTCTCCAAGGCTGTGAAGTAGTCGAATGAGCTCTGGGGCCAGATTTAGCTCGCCCACAGCTGACTTGTGAGGTTTCCTATCTCTGGGCCTGTGTTTTCTTACCTATCAAATGGGATAATAACCCCTTCTACCAGTCCCAGGGGATCGTTGTGAGGATTAAATGTGAGGCTGGCTGATAACTGCTTTCTTGAAAACTATCTGCTGTGACTTTGTGAGGGATTGCTAGAGTTAGTATCTGGATTGCTATTTTCAGCCCTGGAAAAACCCCTTTGATACTGCCTAGCTGTGCACAGAGAGTAGCCAGCCACCAACCAGGGGGCACTTCTCTTAATAGATGATGCTTATTGGAAACTTCTACCTTGAGTCTCAGGTTCTGAGTGGTTGGAATGTAGCTCACTACCTCATGCTCAGTAGTAGCCCGCTGAAATTTCATCACACTCAGTAGTTTGTCTTCCCCTTATTAAATTGTTAAGAAGGAGTTGTTTATTTTTAACTGGGAGTCTTTTTCATGATCCAACAGAGTAGTACAAAAGACAGTAGACATTTACAATGATTCCTTCCCTTAAAGAGTCAGGGCACTGAATGTTAAAAATAACAGGAAATCCTGCGTTGGAAATAAGTGAGTTGTACTGAAGTTCCTAATCTTTGCTTTTGCCTTTTCCCATTTAACTTTCTTGAACCATTGACTTTTAGAATTAGAAGGAATCTGAGCAATCATCAAATTCATTTTTAAACTTCTATCTATTCCCAACATTTTGTCCGTTGGCCCCTTTTTGTACATCCCTAGTGACCAAGAGTTTACTATTAGCCCATTCCATGTGGGATAGTTCTTGCTCTTAGAATGTTCTTCCCTTTATTGAACTGAAATCTTCCTTCCTATAGCTTCCCCTCCTCTCTGCCTCTAGCTCTATCTTCTAGAGCAAAATGGAACAACTTGATATTCTCTTCATAATAATAATAACAGCTATCACTCAAGAATATGAGGGAAATGGGCTGGCCCCGTGGCGCAGCGGTTAAGTGTGCACGTTCCGCTTCGGTGGCCAGGATTCACCAGTTCAGGTCCTGGGTTCAGACACGGCACCGCTTGGCAAGACATGCTGTGGTAGGTGTACCACATATAAAGTAGAGGAAGATGGGCACGGATGTTAGCTCAGGGCCAGTCTTCCTCAGCAAAAAGAGGAGGATTGGCAGCAGACGTTAGCTCAGGGCTAATCTTCCTCAAAAAAAAAGAAGAATATAAAGGAATCTTTCAAATTCTGTAAACAATTAACTTTCTGGGAAAATAAATTATCATAAGCCCTGAATACCTTAGATTCAACTCTCGATTATAGTTAGATTGAGACCAAGGGCCACAAACTTTGATAGCAGGAATTCTGAAAGGGTACAAGTATTTTTGAGAGGGCAAAGCGTTGAATTAACCATTAACTTCTGTTTACATAGATAAGAGGAAAGAATAGTGTGTAATTATATACCATTTGTCATTGAATTTAAGTTAAAGCTATACTTACTCTGAATCTTTCCTCATAAAGTTGTTTCTATGTTTATCAAAAGGAGCAGAGCTTCCCAATAATATCCAAAGTTTTATTTTAAAAGTTCCAAAGAACTTCGATTTGTAATCTTGAGATTATGAATTATTATAGGCAACTACATTTGTTAGAATGTTTGTTGTAGAAAATGATATTGGTTCACTAAGTTATAAACTTTGTTTGCCAAAGGAGGTTGATTATATTCACCAAACTGATGATGAGTAACTACGGATCCAGCCCTAATTAACTCAACAAGAATAAAAGCCTGTAAGAAATCGCATAAAATTAGGAACATTGATAAAGTCTTTCCTCATTGCAAAAAATTATTTTACTTGTAAAATAAATAAGTGCTTCAAAATGATTATCTTTTGAATTTTTACTTACTTTTAGAATTGGTAGTACATTCTTGTAATTATAAAAATCAAAATACACAAAAGGCTATATTCTGAAAAGTCTCCCTCCTGCCTGTCTCCTGCCATCCAGTTGTCCTCCCTAGCAGCAATTGGACAATCGATGATATTGATTTCTGTTCAATTCTTCCAGGGATATTTTCTGCATATATAAGCAATTAGGAATATATATTACTACCATCATTTCTTATAGGGATGAGAGTATGCAATATACATCATTTAGGACCTTGCTTTTTCACTTAACACTAGATCTTGAAGAGCATTCTATATCAGTACACCAAGGACTTTCTCATTCTTTTTCATAGCTGCAGAGTATGCATTGTAGGAATACACTATTATTTAAGCAGTTTATTAATAAACTGCTTATTAATGTTTGTTAATAAACATTTAAATTGTTTCTCATCTTTTGCTATTACAAAGCTTGTACATATGCTTAAGCATATGTGAAGATTAAATTTTTAGAAGTGGAACTTCTGAGTCAAAGGGAATATGCATTTAAAAGTTTGATTAATATCACCACCAAATTGTCTTCCACAGAAGTTGTTCCAATTTATACTCTCACCAACAAAATATGAGAGTACGTGTCAAACTGCCCCCATAGTGTCTTATCAGTCTTATAGATCTTTGCCAATCTGATAGGTGAAAAACAGCATTTCAAAGGAATTCTACTTAACACGTCTCTTATTAGGAGTAAGAGTGAGCATTTAAGAGTCATTTCTATTCTTTTTCTGTGAACTATCGTTTCATATCTTTTGCACACTTTTCCGCTTGTATTTTTGTTCTTATTGATTTTAGCTCTGTATATAAATATGAAAATTATCCATTTTCCTATGATAGGAAATGTAAACGTATGTATATAGTCACTTGTCACCTTCCTCTTCTTATAGTGGCTTTTTGCCTTATAGACATTTTTTATTTCTACATAGTTGAATTTATCAATCTTTTATAGCATTTAGGCTTTGTTTTGTACTTTAAAAGACTTTTCTCTCTTTGAGATTATAAAAAGACTTTTCTCATTTTGAAATTATAAAAACTTCTCCTATGGTTCCTTCAAGTATTTTTTGATTTCACTTTTTTTTTACATTTAAATCTTTGATGCATTTCAAATTTATCTTGGTGAATAGTGTGAGGTGTAGATACAAGTTAAGTTTTCTACATGGCTATCCAGTTATTCTAATACCAAACATAATTCCACCTTTTTTTTTAACTGACTTGAAATTTTACCTTTATCATACTAAATTCCCATGTATATTTTGATGTACTTTAGGATTTTCTATTCTGTCTCATTGATTACAGATCAACTGTGGCTCCATTCTTTTCTTTTTTTATTTTTATTTTTCATTTTTCTCCCCAAACCCCCCAGTACATAGTTGTATATTTTTAGTCGTGGGTCCTTCTAGTTGTGGCGTGTTGGATGCCGCTTCAGCATGGCTTGATGAGCAGTGCCATGTCCGTGCCCAGGATCTGAACCAGGGAAACCCTGGGCCCCCAAAGCACAGCGCGCGAACTTAACCACTAGGCCATGGGGCCGGCCCCTCCATTCTCTCTTGATGGCAGACCCTGCTTTGTTTAATGATGATTTTCCTCTACTACCACCAGGTTTTCAGGGAAGGTGGTTCCCAGGTCAGACACAGAGAGTAAATCATGTTTGGTCTAAGCTAATATTGGTGGTCTTATTCTCTTTGCTATTTTTTGGTTTATTCATGGCCAATAAGACTTGAGGGGAAGTCTATTGGGTGGCTACTAGGAATAATAGAAATCTATTAAACATACAAGGGGAGAAGTTTAGCTGGCAGTTGGATATATAAACCAGAAATTCAGAAGAGAGGTCTGGAGTGGAGGTGTAATTTTGGGGATTATCACTACACAGATCAGATTTAAAGTAATGTGATGGGATAAGATCACCAAAGTGTGAGTATAAATGGAAAAGGTCAAAGGTCAAAGTATTGACTAGGGCACTGCAGTAATTCAGAGGTCAAAGAAATGTGGAGAAACCCGGACCAGCCAGTGAGATAGAAGAACCAGGGGAGTGGAGTGTCATGGTAACCAAGAAGGAGGAAATGATCGGCTGTGTCTAGTGCTCTTGATAGGTCAAGGAACACTGAGACTTGACTGTTGTTAATAAATGGATGTCACTAGTGACCTTAATAAGAGCATTTCAGTAGAGTGGTGGAGGTAAAAGCTTAACTGGACAGGGTCCCACAGAAAATGGGAAAAAGGAAATCAAGACATCAAGTACAGCACAAGCCACCTTTGAGAGACATTTTGCGGTAAAGGAGAGCAGAGAAATGGGGCAGTAGATGGAGGGTCAAGCTGTGTCAAGAGAGGTGGGGTTTTTTTTGTTTGTTTTTGAGATAGAAGAAATAAATTCATGTTGGTAAGTCAATGGGAAAGAAAAATAGAAAAATGATGATGTAGAAGAGAGGAAGAATTGCTGGATAGATGTTTTTGAGAAAATGAGACTATGAGACCTAACACTCTGTTACTCAGAGTGTGATCTGTGGACTAGGGATGGTCTCTGAACAGTTTGTCACCAGTTGGTGGCAGAAATTGAGAGTAAATATTTAGAAACTTTTATAGCAATTTGACAGAAAAATGTTATGTCTGTTGGATCTAATAATAAAAAATCTGACCTAGAGTAGTCAAATTCATAGAGACAGAAAGGTAGAATGGTCATCAGGGGCTGGAGGAAGGAGGGAATAAGGAGTTATTGTTGAAGGGGTACAGAGTTTCAGTTTTGCAAGAAGAAAAGAATTTTGGAGCTGGATGGTGGTGATGGTGAATGTACTTACTGCCCTTGAACGGTACATTTAAAAATAATTCAGATGGCAAAAAAATCTGAGCTTGCATTTTGAATGTCTGTTTTTAAATTTAACTTTTCTAGTAATTAATTTTTATTGCATTTTACAAAAATTAGGTTTGTGATTGATTGGGGAAAAAAACCCAAGCCAAGTCTTTTAGCATAGATAGTTTGAGAGGAACTGAGGAGGGTTTGACTTCAGCTAAAATACAAGTCGTTCATTTGCAGTAAGGAAAGGAAGGCAGAGCGTAGGAGCGTGGTTACAGGCAGAGCAGAGTCATACGTCAGTTGGAAGTCATGGTGGCACATGGGAACTTGTAGATGTTCTTATTTTTGCTTCATTTTCTCAGTGAATTGGTAACAAAATCATCAGTCAGGTGAGGATGAAGGAGGAATGGTTGAAAAGAGATGGGAAATAGTTATCCACCAAGGTAGGAGAGCGTAGGGAACTGGAGAAATGCAGTAGCACAGCCAAGCATTAGGGGCCTGTTGGAGGAGGATGATATATCAAATTTAGAGGGAGACCAGTCAGTACGGTTTCGGGTTTCGGATTTCGGATTTTTCTCCACTCTCCCTCGTTTTGCTGCAGGTTCAGGATTAGAGTTCGTCAGCCGAGTGCAAGGAAAGGAGAGCAGGACTGGAGAAATGAAAGAATGATTTTCATGATGGACAGGAGAATCCAAGCTTTCAAGGAAGGAAGTGAGGATATAAGGGTAGTGTGAGCAATAGTGAAAAGGTAGTAGGATCAGAGGATTTTGAGTCTTGGCGGAGTTGCAGAACTTTTGGATTTTGGTGTTACAGAAAGAGAGCTAGAAAGGAAGAGGTTGTGGTGAGTTGGATGATTGAGATTACAGAAGGGTTACAAATATTTGTAACGAGAAGACCTAAGGTGTGAGTATGGAAGTGACAGGCAGAGGCGAGCGCGATGCCTGGAGGAGAGGAGCCGAGAGATCAGGGCATTGGAAGAATCATCTAAGAGAACTGAAATCACCAAGAATTATAACAATAGCAACAAATGACAATGAACCTGAAGCACAGGGGTCTACAGGTGACTGAAACGAGTGAGCGCTCTAGTCTCCGGTTATGACGTAATATTTAAAGCTCTTATTTTTAAAGGAAGACAGGGTTGAGGGGGTGTCTCTTCGAAGGACCTGAGCCCGCGGAGCAGCCGGAGGTCGGGAGCCGGGTCCGGGCTGCTGGGCTGAGCCTGCGCGGCGGGCGCGGGGGCGGCGCCAAGCTGGGGCTGGCGGTCAGGGGCGGGGCGTCTCGGGGGCGGAGTCTGCGCTCCGGGTCGGGCTGCGGCTGCGGCTGCGGCTGCTGCACTTCCAGCCTGTGAGGGAAGGAGGCCGAGGCCTGGGCCGAGCCCGGAGCCGCCGCTCGCCCGAGCCTCCTGGAGCCCCCGCGCCGGCTCAGCCTGGGGGCGGGCTCAGGCCCGGCCCGCCGCCAAACCCGGGACAGAGGCTGCACGCCCGAGGACCAGGCCGGCGCAGCCATGGTGAGGGAGCGAGGCCTGCCCGAGCCCGGCCCCCGCGGGCCTGCGCCTCCCCAGCGCTGGGGCCCCCTCTGCGCCCTGCCTTTACCTCTCCCCCTTGTTACCGCGCGCTCGTGACTCGCTCCTCCTTCCCCGCGTTCCCCGGCCACCTGCTGGGGTGACACCCCCCCCCCTTAATCTCTCTCCTCCCTGGTGACACCCTTTTTTATCACCCTTGTGACAGCCTCTTTCGCGGTCCCCTCTGCCGCCCCCTCCTCGTCCTTTATCCCGACCTTCCTTTTCTCCTCGACCATTTTATTTTGCCTCTTCGTCTCTTTGGGGATCTCTGCTCCTTCCCTCTTTTTCCTCCCTGTGTTTCGCTCCTGCTCTTTGCTCTCGCTTCTTACCCCCTTTCATCATTTTATCTCCACTGCGCCCTCCTCTCCGGCTCTTTTCTCCCCTTCGTCCTCTATCATCCACATTTCCTCTCCCCCGATCGGATGTCCTCGCTCCCCCGCGCCTGCAGCTGTCCCCATTTCCTTCTACGGGCTTCAGGGGTCTAAGCAGGAACAATTTGAGGGCGATTGCTTCCCAGGAACTGTAGGGCGGGCGGAGAGGGATTCGTAGGCTTTCTTCTTCCTTTTCTTTTATGCAGAGGGGAAGAGGGAGCTTGGAAGCCTTGTTACCGAGTGGGATTGCAAAACCTGAGTGGCAGTGTGTCTTGGAGTGAGACATGGGGTGACATGCATGCTATGACCTTATGAGACACCCAGCCTTTTGACAGAAATAACTAAAAATGTTTTGAAATGTATTTTTATTTTGAGCGTCGTTTAATGTGGCGGTGCAGTTTGGGAAATTTAAAAATGTTTATTTACAGGCTTGACTGTTCCTCAGAACAAATGTTTTGTTTTTGTTTGGAGGCAGAGTCCAGGGCGTCTGAAGAGAGAAAATCAGCTTGGCAGTTAGATTGTGACAGTCTCTTTAATACCTTCTGATGCCTTCCTTTGTTTTGCTCTCTCTGCCTTTAGTTGGGAGACCCTTATATTTGCTCATTTTCTCCTTCCCCTTGCAAAAGAGGTTGGGGCTTCAGTTGGTTTTTCACTGAGTTGGGTTACACATGCTTTGCAGTACATTTAATGAACATATTGCTCCATCATATGCAGCAATCTAAATTTTGGTCTCTGGGAGGAATAAGACCTTCTAGTCAAAACTGAGTCCTTGTAATCATGTTATCCAAGGAGGTTAGTCAATTTCTATTTTTCCCTCATCTATTTTTGAAAGTAGTTTATTATAAAATCGTTTAATCTGTGAACTTTCCCTAACTCACTGACTCTGCATTTTTAGGTTGTCGTTCTCCTGTGCCTGCCTCCACAACAGCCCTTCACATTCTCAACCTATCACACTGTCATTGTGTGTTAACCTGTTTCTCCCCTTGAAATGTGAGTTCTAGGCAGCAACTGTGCCTTACTTATTCCTGTCATTCCCAGTGCCCAGGGTGCCAAGTAGATGCTTGAATGATTCACTTTTTGATCCCATTTCCTATCTGACAAGTATAATCCTAAACTGAAATTTCAGACAACTAGTGGACTACATGGAAAAAGTGAGTTTGAGAATCTTATTTTTGGTGAAAAAGGAAATTTAGAAAGATGTGATGATTTCTTCAGAATAAAGAGCTGTCCTACCTGAAACACTAAATTGCTTGTTTTTGGAAGTGTTGACCCTCCCACTGAGAATGAACATGTGAATACAGAGGAGAAATTACGCACACCTTTTTGGGTATTTAGGATCCGAAAGTGTCATTTGAGCTGGGCCTGAAGGATGAATAGGATTTATATAGATCATTTTGGAAGGGGGAAGGATGCTTTGTTATGAAGATGAGTAGAAAGTAATTAGGATTTATTGCAGGATTACCTTTATGTAGCATGGAGAGATGCGAGAATGAGGATGTGTAGTAGAAAATGAGACTAGAAAGATGTATTAGGCATGATTATGGTTTAGACTTTGCCTCCAACTAGTTTGACTTTTCCTTGCTCGTTAAAACACACACAGAGTAAGAGTGTATCTATGGGATAGGTGAAGAGAAGGCAAAATATTAGCTTATGAGCTGGGAATTATCTGTAGAGTTTACTTTTTAAAAATTTCCTCGTGCAATATATGTAGTACACACTCAATAAATAGACTTGGACATTATTATAAAGCTTTGTTTTTTCAAAATTTTCATTGTTGTGTTTTGAATAGTTGAGATATCTGAGACAGGGGTTCTCAAACTTGACCATGAATCAGAATCACCTGGAGGATTTGAGGGCCACCACTTCCAGAGTTTGATTTATTAGGTCTAGACAAGGGCCTGAGAGTTTGCATTTCTAGCAAGTACCCATGTCATGCTAATGTTCCTGGTCTGTGAACCACACTTTGAGAACAACTGGTCCAACATACAGACTTTGCTTTTTATTCATCTAACAGTTTTTTGAGTGCCATTGACTGTGTTGGCATTGGGGATGTTACAAACAATAAAACAGATGTGGTCCCTGCCTTTTTTGTATCTCATGTATGTGGATAATATAGATATCAAGCAAAAGGAGTAATTTTTAATGTGAAGAGTGCTAAGGAAGGAAAAATTGTGGGGTCATGGTATGGGATAGTCAGAGATGGCTTCCCGGAGGGTCTTACTTACAGGAAGAAAAGTGAAGGGTTAAATTATAAGAGTTGTGTTGTGGAAAACCAAATAGAAGGAATGGTATATGTGAATGACCTGTGGTGGGATTCTCTTGCCTGCTTAGCTCTGCATATCCTGGAGTTCTAAGCTCATGGAATTCAAGGAAACTCCGTCTGCCCTGCCTATCCCTCAAAAAAACCTAAGTCGTACTCCTTAGGTAACCCTCTTTCATAGAAGACATATCAATGGTAATTTTATATTTCTTGTTGTGATTATTTGGTTAATGTCTGTCTCCACTCCCAGACTATAAAAAGCATTGTTAAAGAGGTGGTGTTTGACCGGCTGCTAAGGGCCAGGTGATGGTCTAGGCACTGGGGTTGCAGTAGTTAAAAAAAAGACATGATCCCTGTGGGGGAGGAGGGTAGACAATAAAAAGCAAATTTATAATGAGAAGTAGTTGTAAGTGCTAAGAAGAAATAAATCAGGGTAACATAGAAAGTGATATTGTATATGTGAGTATGGCAACTTTTAGATGGTATGGTTAGGCAGCAACATTAATAGCTAATATTTATTGAACATGACTGTATATAGCCCTATTTTAAGTGCTTTACATATTTTATCTCATTTAATTCTTTTTTTTTTTTGTTTTGAGGAAGATTAGCCCTGAGATAACTGCTGCCAATCCTCCTCTTTTCGCTGAGGAAGACTGGCCCTGAGCTAACATCCATGCCCATCTTCCTCTACTTTATACGTGGGATGCCTACCACAGCGTGGTGTGCCAAGTGGTGCCATGTCCGCACCTGGGATCCGAACCTGCGAACCCTGGGCTGCTGAAGCAGAACGTGCGCACTTAACCACTGTGCCACCGGGCTGGCCCCTCATTTAATTCTTATAGCAACTCACTGAGATTAGTACTAGCTCTGTGAAGATAGAGGCCATGTTTGTTTGGCTCGTGGTTGTATCCTTAACACTTACATAGTGCCTGGTGCATAATAAGTGCTCAATAAATATTTGTTGCGTGAATGAGTGATTTTGGGGATGATCAGAAAGTCAGGGAGGCTTTGTTGGGGAGGGACATTTGAATTGGAGGCTTTAACAAGTGAGGTTTTATTGGGTGAGAGTTTGGGGAGGAAAGCCATTCTTGGCAAAGGGACCAGCTTGAGGGTAGAAGCTGAGACAGAAGCAGGCATGTGTGTTCTGGGAAATGATGTGACTCTAGCATTGAGAGTGCTGGGAGATGAGGCTAGGTGAGCCTAGGGTCAGGTCATGGAGGACGTTGAATCGTAGGCTCAGGAGTTTTGGCCTCATTGTAAGGACCCTGAGTACCTTGAAAGGTTTTATTGTGTGATGGAATATCATAATTAAGAGATTTTGAGGATGATTACTTTAAATCAATGTGAAATATGATTTGGAGTGGGAAGAGCTGTTAGACTAGTCTGGGTGAAAAGTAAGTGTGTGAACTTGCACCCTAACCTTGTTAGGTGGTGGTCATTTAAACTAGAGGAAGGAGAATATTAGGGAAATGAAATATGAAGTTCTGGCACACCACTTTTTGGCTAAGTGAATTTTTCGTACAGGGATTGATATAGAGTTATAGACGAGGCACAGAATCACTAATAGCTTTGCAGTTTTGCTCACTGGGCCTCAGTTTTCATATATGCTGCCTTGACGGATTTATGAGACTATTATAACAAAGTAAATTTATCATATCAGAGCACTTTGTTTACAAGCTGGTCTCCCAAAGGTCATGTAGAGAGAATCAACACTTCCCAACTTTATTTAATTTGTTTAATAGTTTTTGTGTAGTATGAGAAAGGAGTAATTTTAAGTAAAATATATTTTATTTTTAAGTTACATATGTAGTTCATTTAATAATACATTGGACAAAATACATTAAAACAAATTTCAACCTTTTCCTGTTTAACATGATACATTAACATAAGATAAGCATTGTCATATTGTAAATGAATATATATTACAATGTAGGTTGAAATTATGTCTATGTCATCAAAATAGATAAGAACTAACTTTTTAACCTTAAATTTGGAATTCTTGCATTTTTGTATTGAAAAAATCAACAGGTTTTTATAATTGTTCTGTTTTGTTTCTAAATGACAAAATAAAAGGAATAGTTCCAGGCTGCAGGTTTGCTTGCAAGCCTGTCTCCACAAATAAAACATTGGAAGTATGAATAGTTCATTCTGAATAAATGAAAATCCAAATTGGATATAACTATCACCACATTTCATTTTTTAAGGCTTAAAAAAATACTGAGCTGTCTTGATGTACCATTTAAGAATTCTGATGAAATAAATGCACTCTTTTACGCTTATTTCATCATCGTTGTAGCTTGTGTTTTCTGTCTTTAACCAACAGTTCATTACAAGAATAAAAATAGTTTAAAACTACTGTGATGTTCGCTGTTCAGATGAAGTTATAACAAGTGAATGATTATAATATCATGAGCCAGTCTCCTAATTTCCACTAATTCACACATGTTCAGTAGATATATTTTTGGATACTCTCAAACTTATTTCATTTTTAAGAAGAAAATTTTAAATAATTACTTTAGTAAATGGTCAAAAATATACAATTTGAAGTAGACATCAATATTGAATTTAATGACGTGAGCAATCCATGAATTGGGAAATGCTGACTAGAATGCTACTTTGTTCATAGCTTCTAAAGCTAGCCCTTAAAAAACACATTTAACCAATAAGTGGCAAAAGTTGTCATCATTTGCAATGAACTAAAAGATATTTTTAATGCTAATAATTAAAATAGAGAAATAATGTTAAAACAAAATTCTTGAATGCTGGGACATGTATTTAGAGAAGCATGATCTCATACGATAGCTTTCATTTAGTGAGCACACAATGTATCAGATGATGTACTAATTAATCTTCACGGTTCCGTGAGGTTGATCATGTTTTCTCATTGCACAGATAAGACAACTGAGGCTTTGAGAACTCAAGCAACTTCCCTGTGGTCAAATAGCTAATAAGTGACAGAGCAGGATTCAAGCACAAGTTTGTCTGACCTCCAAGCCTGTGCTATTTCAGACACCTTCCCTGGACTCTATGAGGTTGTAGGAATCAACTGGATTCAGGCATCTAAAATGTTTGTACCATTGTTTTCATTATAAAAGTAATTGATATTTATTGAAAGAAAATTGGTCAAAGGGAGTGTGCAGGTCTTTGGTTCTTGATCCATATTGCCAAATTGCCTTTTATAAGTCACTCGAAGGAGAATATCAGATATGGAATGGCATTCTGTCTTTAGCATTTAGATACCTTTCACTAGTGACCATTGAACAGCTAGGGAGACATGACAGGAATGTACTTTCAGAATACACTAGTTGAGGGGAAAAAAGGCAAAAGCCTGGTAGGACTTCAGTATTATTTAAAAATGATATTGTACTCTAATTCTAACAGCATCTGTTATGCATTGAAAATAGTGTATGTTTTAAGGTGTTACTGTGTACAGAGCATACTTGTACGCATATGAATTTGTAGACTCTTCCCAATACTTAAGGAGCCTGCAGTTGGGGCCCTGCTAGTTTACGGTGGTCTTATGGGGCTGCTGTGGCCGTACAAGCTGTACTGCACAACTCAGGTGACCAGACATATGGATAGCAAGGGGTCTACAAAGATTTGTTTCCTGTGTATTTGGTAGTGTGTGGCACATAGTAGGGGCTCAGCAAGTAGTTGTTTTGCATAGTGTACTAGCACCCTTGTGATCTCATCCTTTAATGATGTAATCATTTTATGAGAACTAGTCTTTGCATTTTATGCTCAGTAATACTGAGCACACGTCATGCTCTTTTGCCTGTCTCCAAGTTTTGCTTACACTTTTCCTTTTGACTAGAATGCTGTCTCCCCTGTGACTTCTTATCTGTTTAACCTTCAAATGTCCCCTTAAGCCCTATCTGCTTTGTGAAGCCTTCATTTACCTCCAGACAGCCTTAGGTTCCTCCTTTCCATCTGCTTCTTCTGTACTTTATACAGCCTGGGTTACAGCAGTGGTGGTGGTGGTGTTAACGAGGGTGACTGTGTTTCCAGATTGTGAGCTCTCTGAGGGGAAGGACAGTACTGTGTTTTTTCAACTTCACGTCTTAAGCACTTAGCATACTGCCTTATAAATAAGTAGATAAATATTAGTTCAGTGAAAGAATGTGTGTACTTTGTAAAGAGTTGCATAAGGCGATGTTAGCAGATGAGAATTATGAAAGGCGGGCGGGGTGGAAGGTGAACACTCTGTACAGATCCCCTGAGGGGAAAAAGAGGTTTGATGGGTAAGAAATGTTGGATCAGGTAGGTTCTCTGACTAGCCTAAGTGGTACCTTTGACCTTGGATAAATGTTTTTGTCCAGAGAGTTCAGCAGGAAGAGTTGGGGAGGAAGCCAACTTATTTCGAGATGAATTGCAAGGCAATATCACTTTGTTTAAATACTTACAAATTACTTGTCTATAATTTGTGAAGTTGTCCTTCCAGAGAATAGAATATTTAAACCCAGATAATAAAGAATCAGTTGCTGGTAGAGGGGTGCTTAGTTATTTAAACATTTTCTTAGTTCCATATAAAGATCTTTTGGTTTTTCTTTTTTCCTGTCTCCAGTTCTCCTTTGTATAAACATTTTTCTTAGCCCTCCAGCATCTGAATGCCTGTTCAATGTCATATTCTCCTTTTCTAAGGGCATTAAAAAAAGGTTTGAATGTTCTTGGTTATGTAATGTCGGTTGTTTTCTTTTCATAGGTCTTTGGCAAATAATTTCACCTCTCTGCCTCCATTTTTAAATCTCTGAAATGAAGAAGTTGTATTCAATCCTCTCTATGATCCCTTCCACCTCTTAAAAAATGTAGTAATATTCCAGCAAGGTAAACGTAACTGTTCTAGTAGATACATTCTATTAACTATAATACTGTTGGATCAGAGCAAGCTGCTTTTACAGGTTTAAGTTTTGCGTAAACTTGATCTCTTATCTCTTTGAATATATTACCGAACTTTTCATACCAGAAACCCTTCATTCAATTATGTTAATATTTGCATAGTACTTTAGTATTTTAAAGATATTTTCCTGTACATTCCATTTATTCCTCACTGCCATTCTGTGAGGTAGTCAAGATAGAGGTTTAGCATCAATTTTACAGATAAGAAAACTGAGAAGTTAATTTATTTTCCTAAGGTCACACAGCTAGTAAGTAGCAGAGCCAGGACTGACTGCAAGCCCAGTGCTCTTTCCATTATTAACCTGGCTTCTCTGCTTACCGTATTATATTTCAAAACTCATGCTAGTAGTTAAGAGGAAAATAATGTTTAAAGTATCTTTTTGAGTTAGCGATTCCTATGATCTGCTCATCTGCTTGGTGATCACTGACCTGAATTTTTGTTTTGTTTCTTAGAATAGCTTTATGCATGAGCTAGGATGGAAGGGAAGGGGATTTATGTACCTTTCCAGGCCTTGTTCTTTTTTAGATAGAATTCTAGCTCCTTGCCCTTTAGCACATAGCCATTTGCCACACTGACCAGGCCTTGGAGTGATATGTGCAAGGACCTTGCCTTACCTGCATTTTTATCTGGCGTCTAGAGATCTCTGAAGAGTGGTTCGTGATTTTTAAAAAAGAAAACAACTCCCCAGAGTCCATGCCAGATAGTTCAGTGTATCTGTGCCCACGAGCACAATATATTTGTGTCCTTGATAGCACCTTCTAGACTTTCTTCCTCGTTTGTCAAATGATTGTGTTTGGGGAAGGGGAAGGTAAAGGAATTAGATCACATCTAAGGTTATATTAGATGTTTATTCCTGGAAGTCTGACTTGGTTGAATCGGTAGTAGAAAATACTAGGGGAAAAAACCCCACGTAAACTAAGAAGAGATTTCCCATAGAGTACTACTAAAATGAGGAGTCGAAGATTGTCCAGTATCTGAAGTTTCTTATACCTGTGAACTCAAATGACGCTTGTCTGCCTTTCGATTTTATTCTTTAATTTCATAGCTAGACTTGGGACTTAATATTTCTCTCTGGACATATAGTCTCTTTCTCTAGGGGCAAATAAGTATTTTAAATACATCTAACAATAAATTTGTGCTTGACTGTTCATTATTCATTCAATAAACATTTAGTGCCCACGATGTAGAAGGTATTGTTTTAGGCTCTAGGAATACAGCAGTGAACAAAACATAGTGTTTGTTCGATGGAGTTTATATTCTATAATAATAGCTAACATTTACTGAGCAGTTAATATATGCCAGTCACTATTCTAAGTGTCTTGCACTTAGAATTTATTTAATTCTGACAACAATCCTGTAACGTAGGTACTGTTATTGTCTGCATTTACAGATCATGAAACTGAGGTGTGGAGAGATTACGTACCTTGCCTAAAGTTACATCGTTTTGTAGGTGGTAGAGCTGGCATTTTAATCCAGACAATCTGATGCCCAAGCCCACATTTTTTCACCACAGTATTACATAGTCCTTCAGAGAGATATCAATAAAAATTTTATTTCTAATCAAAATTGTCAAGTTTGTAATATTTGTAGTCACCTGGTTCCTGGCCCAATCTTCAGGAAAAAAATCATCCAGGGATGCAAAAATAGTAGTATCAAAGCCATTGTCTTCTGTTGAAGGATTTGTCAGTCTTAGGAACCTTTCAGGCAGGAGATGAGATTTTTGAGCCTGATTCGGTTGGGACTGAGGCAGTTACGTAAAGCCAGGACCCTAAAATGCCCAAACCCTTCATGAAAAGGTGGACTGAAAAATATCTGCAGATGGTGTAGGGAGACAAAGAAGCTTGTTTGTCTTGACGTGGACTCTGGATGGGAAAAGTCTCCCTTGAGAATCTACAACCGTGAACTGCTGTCCTGTGTGTCTGAAACTTAAGTTTATGTTACTAGTGCAAGGTCACGGCTAGCAAGTGGGAAGGGAGCATTTTCTGAGTGATTACTCTGTCAAGCATTGTTCCGGGAGCTTTAAACGCACTTTCTCACTTCATCCTGAGGTTAACATCAAGAGATAAGTTCTAATATTATCCCCATTCTACAAAGGACAGAACCAAGGGTTAGAAAAGCTAGATAATTTGAGTGTAACACCACTAGAATTCAAATCCAGGTCCAGTATTCTTCTTGGGAACCACATGCCTCTGGAAAAGTCACTTCATTTTTGTGCCTCAGCTTCCGTATCTGTAAAATGAAATTTGTATTTTTCCTTTCACTTTGTAAGGTTATTGGGTATATCACATGAAATAAAGGATATGAATTTGCTTTGTTTTCTGTAAGATATTGTTACCAGCATCATCCATAAAGTGTATTTTTCCTTTTAATTAACCAAAAGAGAGACCTTATCACTCAGTGATTCTGAGGTCCACAAGCTCTGTCTTGAGGAATTAAGGCAATTTTATGACTTTTTATATCAGGTGTTTCCTGTAGTCTTGTCTCATGGGGAGAAATAAAATGAGTTTTGAGATGTTAGCATGTAGTAATTTACTAATTCTTTCAACAAGTAATTTACTGGATGCATTTTATGGGGCCTCACTTCCCAAGAATAGAAGATGCCTGATCTGTGAGGCTCTATTTCATTATTTGTCACACCAGCAGCAATGGAAACCCTCCAACAGGAGACTGCAATTGCTATAAGTAGTCAATTCCCAGTGTCGCCCACTTCCCCGATTGGTAGAAATGGATGGGCCACTGCCTAGAATATTGTAATGCTTCCTTGCCATGACCCTGGCAGTACAGTAACAGAAGAAAGCTTTTAAATATCTAAAACAAACCAACCAACAAAATAGATAACTAAGTGATGTGCAAGTGACTGAGAATGCCTCTAAGCTGAGTGTTGTGTAAATGACTAAATACTTCAAGGAAGGGGAGTATAAGAAAGCAAAAAAAAAAAAAAAAATTATAAGGGAGATTAAAAGAAAACCATGAGAAGGTTTAGGAAGAGTTAGTGAGTGTGTGAGACTCGTGAAAGACAGAGCCTGTGGCCTTCAGAACCTCTGAGTAATGAGGTCTCTCTTCTGGTTAGTTGCAAGGAAAAACACACATTGTGGATGATGCTGGTAACAATGTCTTACAGTAAACAGTGCATACTTGTGTCCTTTATTTCATTTGATACAATAACCTTATGAAGTGAAAGGAAAAGTATTACAAATTTCATTTTACAGATAAGGAAGCTGAGGCATGAAAATGAAGTAGCTTCGCCAGAGGCATTGCAGTTAGGAGGAGGAATACTGGACCTAGAATTTTAATGAATGATAGATAAGTAGTGATCTTCTTTGTTGTCAGGGAGGTAAGGAGCTGGATTCTGAAGAAATGGAAAGCCAACCAAAAAGATATACTGCTAATACGTGCATGTGTGTCTTTCCTGGAGTGTGTGTGTGTGTGTGTGTGTGAGAGAGAGAGAGAGAGAATGAGAGGGTTGATGTCTCAGTCAGACATTTTCTTGTTAGTAGAAATTAGTATGTGCCTCAAAAAGTAGTAAGATGGAAAAGCTGTTTTGAGGAGCTATTCTACTCCCTTTTCTGCCCTGTTTCATTGCCTCGTGCCCCCAGGTGTGCCATGTTCTTATAAGAAGCAGTAGTTCACAAGTGGGGAATCTGCTTATAGGTAGTTCATTTATTCACTTACTCAATAGACACTGAGCATTTGCTCTGTGCCAGAGCATGGGATACAGAAATGGATAGGGTATGGGTCCTAACCCCAGTGGTTTTCCATGCTTAGGACATGGAGCTCCTGATGGATGATGACCTATTCTAAAAATTCTTTCCTTAACTTCTAGGGCCTGGTAAATAATGCGGTTTTCCACGCTAGTAATTTTTATATTCTATTAAGGGTTCCATACTGGAGAACTACTTAGTGAATTATTAAGAATTACTACAATTTAGTAATCATGTAGCTAAAGTTAGATTACTAGAGTTTACTGAGGACTATAGTCTTTTATGAAGAAGTCTGTCTCACACTTGAAGTGTTGCGAGCTCCTACTACATGTGTACAAATGTAGCTTGTTGGGATTCCTGATTTCTCAGGAGAGAGCTTTGTAATCGATGCATCAGTAGTGTTGTCTGAGTTGGTGGTACTTTTGTATTGTTGCTAGTTTTGTATCTTAATTATGAATTATCATTAATTTAACTTTATTATTGCTATCATTTATTGTGATTTATTTGGTTAACCTAGTGTGTGATGATGTATATTTGCATTGATAGTACTTTTGACATAAAAATTTCTAAATTTAGACTTTGACAATGTATTGTTATTCAAATAGAAAACATCCATGTTCTTGTTGTTAAAGCAGATGTCTATACAATTTCCTTGTAGTGAACAGGGTTAATCTACAGTTCCAGTACAATAAAATCAAAGTTAATTCTCCAAAGGAAAAAAGCATTTCCTTGTAGTGATACTTCATAGTTAATGCTGTTTTCCTCTGAAACTTGGGAACCGAGAGAGATTGGTAGACCATAAGGTTTTTGCCCCACCTAAGTAGGCTACAGACAAAAAACCTTTGAGAACTACTATCTTTCCTTGAACTCATAGTCTAGAGGGGGAGACAGCCTTCTAAGCAAATGAAAGTTAGACAGTAGATAATTGTAATTGAACTGTGCACAAGCTGCCGTGTGATTATCTCTGCCTGGGTTTTGGGATGTGAGGGACAGCTTCATGGAGGAGTGAACATATCTACTGGCTCCTGTAGTGTGAGTAGGAATTTGACAGATGGACAGGTGAGGAAGAGCATTCTAAGGAGAAGGAACAGCATATCTAAAGAAAGGGAGGCATGGCTACTGATGCAGGCTCGGTGAGCTGAGGAGTCGAAAGGAAGATTTCTTGGACTCTCAAGTTCTGGTGGTAGTGCTCCTTTATTCAGAGAATAGCATGGGGACAGGACCCATGGGCAGTGAAGAGCTGCAAATATGGGCTGAGGGTAAGGCTAAATTTATAAGGCATAGGTATGTGAGTTATTTCTTTAAAAGACAAGGGAAAGATTATGTAAAAAAGTCGTTAAAATGATATCAGTGCAGGTGGGGTCTGGTTATCGGATGGTCCTATAACTTTGGATACAAATCAGGTCGGATCAGGTCAGGACATCCTATGCTTCCTGGAGGATGATATAGATGGCTCTGTAGCGCAGGACGCCTTGACCTTCTCTCTGTGGGGCGGCCTTGATCCTCATCAGCTACCACTGGTAACATTTCCTTCTCTGAACCTCAGCAAAAATAATCTCTGTTCTCCTTACCTCACCGAGTCATAATGATTGTTTTGAAAAGACTTTATAAATTAAAGTGCTAGACAGATGTTTAATGTCGAAGATTCTCCTTATTACTTTTCTTTCTTTCTTTTCAACATTTGAGAGTGTTCTGTGTCTCCTGTAGGTAGTGCCATGCATGTCAAGACCTCCGCTGACCTTCTTTCAGTCTAGTCATTCTTTTCTCCTGTTTTGTTGTTGTTGTTGTTTGTTGTTGTTCCTTCAAAGCCTTGCTCTGTGATATCTAAAGGCAAGAGCAGAAGAGAAGATGTGTCTGTATACCTAGCTTTAATAGTGGGAGAAAGTCCTTAATTGCTTATGTATGACTAGTTAAGTTTTGACTATGTAGTCTAGTCTCAGAGTAAGGTCATAATCCCTGGAACATAATCCTGCAGCTCAAAAGTCATTTCAAAATAACTCCAAGTCTTTATTGGCAAATTTTGGAACATTGTGAAGTATAGTAGAGTTCACAGATATGCTTCTAAAAATTCCCTCTTTATTCCTATGTACTTCCCTTATTCATCATAGCTGCTTCCCTACCTTTCCCCTGAAAACCCTCTCAAAACTCCCTTCCAACCCAGTCCATCATTATCAGGTGGGAAAACCTCTGGGGACCATAAGGCTGCATAGGGAAAGGGCATAAGAACCGTGGTGAGAAGCTACGTTACAGCAGATTGAGGAGAAATAAGTGTGCGTGTGTGGACACAAACACACATTCTCCTTCAAAATTAAAATAATTTTATTGAATCTAATTTAAAAAGTCTATTCTTACTAGTTTGAATACATATATTATTGAAAAATATGACCACCATTGATAAAATTGATGCTGTTGTTTGGTTATCTTATAATATTTGAAAAGCAGAAGCGTGAACACAGCTTTTTTTAATTTCCACAAGTTTTTGTTTTTGTCTTTTTTCCATTTTTAATAATTTGATGTACTTAGAATACCATAGGAAAGATTTATGTAATCCATGGAACCTAGTAAATAAATACCTAAAAACCCAGCATCCAACTTAAGAAATAGAACATGACCACTGCCATGTTTTTCCCTGTGGGCCACATTCCTCTGTGCCATTTCCCCCACCCCCAAGGTATCCACTGTCCTTTTTTTTTAAATCTTTTCCTTGTTCTTCTCTATAGATTTACCACAATATATTGTTTAATTTAGAAGTGGATTTATAATCTTCTGAAATAACTTCTCAGGCAATATCATTTCCTATGCCTGTATAGATGTTTAATTGAAATCCTGTTGCATATACAGGGTTTTTTTTTTTAGCTTAGATTAATATTTTATTCTTAGCATTTTGCCATGTCATTAAAAGTTATTCAGAAACATACTTATTGCTGTATAATATTCTGTGAAGTTGATATAACATAATTTGCTTACCATTTCCCCCTATTTTAGTGTGGGGTTTTTTGGTCAGAAAAACTGTGATTAATCTCTTTCTGTAAATGTCTTTGTTAATATCTCTGATTATTTCTCCTTTGTTTGGTAAATTCTTGGATGAAGAAGTACTGGATCAAGAGTATAGGTTTTTTTTAAGATTGTTATTGAATCTTTCTTATCCAGAAAAATTGTGCCAATTTACAATCTGGCCATCATAGAATTTGAGAGGACCAATCGGGGCAAACTTTATTTGAATGATTCACAATGTCAGGATTATATCCTGTTCCAGAAAACACCATGTTAACCAAAAAAAGTTCAATAAAGGGCTGTGCTGGTCTTCCAGGCTGGGGTTGTTGTTTTCCTATTTGCCATAGGAGATTTTCTCAGCCGTGGTTCAGGGACCCTGCCCTTCTGCCCGCTGTGCTTGTGATAGTTGACGCTAGGGTTGAGTTCTCTGTTCTGATCACTCCCTCTGAGAGTTTCTCTGTTCTTACTACTCAGCTGTCACCACTAGGGGGTGATATTTCAAACTGTATGTTCAGCTTAGTTCTTTCACCAAAGCGTTGGTTCCTCTTCTGTTCTTGCCTAAACAAATACAACAAATTCTCCTGAAGAAATAATCCCTTGCCTGGTCGTATCAGTTTTGTCAGTGAGATCATTTCTTTAGACGAAGAGTGCTAGGATAAGAGCTGTGTATTAAAGAGCCGGGTTGGGCCAGATTGAGTAGAAGCCATTTTGATTAATTAAAAAGAACTCTCCTGTTTGTTCTTCCTAGGAATTGTTTAGTCTTTGATCAAATGGAGTCAGACTTGACCTCCTTTCTCCTCTACTTTTTTAGTAGGAGCTTTGTTTTTGCTCTGCCTGGGGCGTGCCTAGTTGGTTAAGGAAAAAATCCCTCTGAGCAGGAATTTCCAAGAGATGAATTGTTTAGACACTGAATTCCAGCTTCTGCTTTATCCTTTCTTTGGTAGTCTTCCTGTGCTGCTCCTATTTGTTTAAGAATAAAATAGGAAACATGATCTCTCAGTACCTCTTTGTTAGCTTAAATGACGGGGATTTGGGGAAATCACGATGGTAGCGTAGGTTTTGGAGTAGATTTCAGATAACCTGAGTATAGTTCTAGTTTTGTCACTGGCTTAACATGTAACCTCTCTGTTCTTTGTCTTTAAATGGGGGTGATTATCCTTGTTCACAACACAGACCTGCTTTGAGTGTCAGGTAAGATAATATTTTTGGAATTAGTATTTAAAGTTGAAAAGATAGTATATTGCAGCAGATAAGGGCATAGGCTCTGGAGCCACTTTTCCTGGGTTTGAATCCTGGCTCCGCCCCTTACAAGCAGTGTGTTTCCAGACATACTGCCATTATCCCAAGTTCTCTGGTTCCTGTTTTATCTCATTTAATCCTCTCAACAACTTTATGAGGTAGGTATTATTATCCTTATTATAAGATGAGAAAGCTGATGAACAGAAAGGTTAGGTATCTTCTATAATATCATACAGTTAGCAAGTGAAAAGTTGGGATTTACACTCTAGCTCCAAAGCCCAGGCTATTAACTATTAGGCAGATGCACGTCCCAGCAGAAGAGCAGCTGACTAGGAAAGTCTTATGCTTACTAATAGGAACTGACAGAGATAAGGGGGAATTTCTTTGAAAAGAAAAATTTGTGGGTTCCAAAAACCTGCTTTTGTTCCGTGTTGAACAAATTTTACCAGTTGGAAAAAATTTTTTAGAATGATTAATTAAATACTCTGAGTGTTCATATATTACTGCCTGGGTTTGTTCTGCTAAAATAGCTTCTAAAAATTATGTACTTAGAAGGTTTATATGTCTCCCCTCTGACAGTTACCCAACTTTGATTTATTTTCTCTTCTGCGAAATTATTAGATTATCTTGAAATTTACCAACTGAGGTGAAAGGTGTAATTTACCATCTGGGTGATGAATTTTAAAATTTAGGAGGATGATACAACGAAGAGTAGAAAAAGCAGGAAGAATTCATAGTGACAATTCAGGAAATAAGAATAGGCAAAATTCTGTGAGGCAGAAGTTGAATTTGATGAATTATTTCCTCTGAATTTTTTCTAATGTGTCCTAGTTACATCTGGCTGCAGAGGAGCCTGGAATATGTAGCTTTATTACAGGGAGTTATGTGCTCAGGTGAAAATAAAAGATTGTATTAATGTGGAAGAAGAGATGTTATAGTTGGCAGCTAACAGTCTGCCACACTGGGCCAACCATTTATGAAGTCTGTTTCCTCATTTATAAAATAGTGGCTTTGATACCTACCTTACTCAGTTACAACAAAATCAAATATGTCAATGTGGAAGCACTTTGTAAACTGTAAAATAACCTGTAAGTATTTTATGATAACTTTTTGATGATAGAAATCACATGCTGTATAGAAAGCTTGATTTATTCAGAGAAGACAACTGATAGCATATCACCCAGAGTTAACTACTATTAACATTTTGATGTATTTATTTCTAGTCTTGTGTTTACAGTTTTATAAACTAATTCTTATTACAGTTTTATTGAGATAAAATTTACATACCATATGACTCACTCATTTAAAGTATATCCAATTCAATGGGGTTTTTTTCTTTTTCTTTTCTTTCTTTCTTTCTTTCTTTCTTTTTTTTTTTTTTTGCTGAGAAAGATTAGCCCTGAGCTAACATCTGTGCCAGTCTTCCTCTATTTTGTATGTGGGCACTGCCACAGCATGGCTTAACGAGTGGTGTGTGTCTGTGTCCTGGATCCGAACCCGTGAACCTGGGCTGCTGAAGCAGAGCATGCAGAATTTTAACCCTCTGGCTGTGGGGCCAGCCCCTCAATGGTTTTTAATATATTCATAGAGTTGTGAAACTATAACCACAAGCAATTTCAGAACATTTTCATCACCCCAAAAAAGAAGCCCTGAACTTGTTAGCATTCGCTTTTCATTGTCCTCCAACCCTCCCTCCGCCAGCCCTAGGTATCCACTAATTTACTTTCTGTCTCTACTATAGATTTGCCTGTTCTGGACATTTTGTATAAATGCAATCATAAATCAAATGGAATCATGTGGTCTTTTGTAACTGGCTTCTTTCACTTAGCATAATGTTTTTGAGGTCTATCCATGTTGTATGATGTTATCAGGATTCTTTTTTTTTTTTTTTTTGCTGAATAATATTCCATTGTGGAGATTTACTATGTTTTGTTTATCTATTCATCAGTTGATAGACGTTTGGGTTGTTCCTACTTTTCAGCAGTTACGAATAATGCTTCTCTAAACATTCATTCACGTACCGGTTTTTATATGACATATGTTTTCATTTCTCTTAGATATATACCTGGGAGTGGAACGGCTAAGTTATATGGTAATTGCTAGACTGTTTACCAAAGTGGCTGCACCATTTTACATTCCCACCAGCAATGTATGAGAGTTCTAGTTTCTCCACATCTTCACCAGCGCTTGTTATTATCTGCCTTTTTGTTATAGCTATCCTAGTGGGTGTGAGGTGTTATTTCATTGTGATTTTGATTTGCATTTCCCTGATGACTAATAATGTTGAGCATTTTTCGTGTGATTATTGGTCATTTGTATTTGGAAAAATGTCCATTCAGACCTTTGCCTATTTTTAATTGAGTTGTCTTTTTATTATTGAGTTCTATGTATTCTAGATACAAATTCCTTATTAGATGTATGATTTGCAAATATTTTCTTCTGTTCTACAGATTTTCTTTTCACTTTCTTGATGACCTTTTTTTTTTATTGTGGTAACATTGATTTATAATATTATATAAATTTTGGGTGTACGTCATTATCCTTTGATTTCTGTGTAGATTACATCATGTTCCCACCCAAAGACTAATTAGTCTATCACCAAACACATGTACCTAATCACCCCTTTCACCCTTCTCTCTCCCCCTTTCTCTGGTAACCACCAATTCAGTCTCTGTCTCTATGTGTTTGTTTGTTGTTGTTTTTATCTTCTATTTATGAATGAGATCATGTGGTATTTGACTTTCTCCCTTTGACTTATTTCACTTAGCGTAATACCCTCAAGGTCCATCCATGTTGTCACAAATGGCCAGATTTCATCCTTTTTTATGGCTGCGTAGTATTCCATTGTGTCTATATACCATATCTTCTTTATCCTTTCATCCCTTGATCAGCACCTGGGTTACTTCCAAGTCTTGGCTATTGTGAATAATGTTGCAGTGAATGTAGAGGTGCATATATCTTTATGCATTCGTATTTTCATGTTCTTTGGATAAGTACCAGCAGTGGAATAGCCGGATCATATGGTAGTTGTATTCTTAATTTTTTGAGGAATTTCCATAGTTTTCCATAGTGGCTGCACCAGTTTGCACTCCCACCAGTATATGGGAGTTCCCTTTTCTCCACATCCTATCCAACACTGGTTATTTCCTGTCTTGTTAATTATAGCGATTCTGACAGGCATGAGATGATATCTCATTGGAGTTTTGACTTGCATTTCCTTGACATTTAGTAATGTTGAACATCCTTTCATGTGCTTGTTGGCCATCTGTATATCTTCTTTGGAAAAATGTCTGTTCAGATCTTTTGTCCATTTTTTAATTGGATTGTTTTTTTGTTATTGAGATGTATGAGTTCTTTATATATTTTTTATACTAACCCCTTATCAGATATACAGTTTGCAAATATGTTCTCCCAATTGTTAGGTTGTCTTTTTGTTTTGTTGATGGTTTCCTTTGCTGTGCAGAAGCTTTTTAGTTTGATGTAGTCCCATTTGTTTATTTTTTCTGTTGTTTCCCTTGCCTGGTCATACATGGTACTTAAAAATATGCTGCTAAGACTGATGTCAAAGAGCATGCTGCCTATGTTTTCTTCCAGAAGTTTCATGTCTTACATTCAAGTCTGTAGTCCATTTTGAGTTACTTTTTGTGTGTGGTGTAAGATAATGGTGTACTTTCATTCTTTTGCTTGTGGCTGTCCAGTTTTCCCAGCACCATTTATTGAAGAGACATTCCTTTCTCCATTGTATGTTCTTGGCTCCCTTGTCAAAAATTAGCTGTCCATAGATGGGTGAGTTTATTTCTGGGCTCTCAGTTCTGTTCCATTGATCTGTGTGTCTGTTGTTGTGCCAGTACCATGCTGTTTTGCTTACTATAGCTTTGTAGTATATTTTGAAATCAGGGAGTGTGATACCTCCAGCTTCGTTCTTTTTTCTCAGAATTCCTTTGGCTATTTGGGGTCTTTTGTTGTTTGATGATGACCTTTGAAGCACAAAAGTTTTTCATTTCTATGAAGTCCAATTTATCTGTTTTTTTCTTTGGTGGTTTGTGCTTTTGGTGTCATATTTGAGAAACTAATCCAAAGTCAGAAAGATTTATACCTGTGTTTTCTTCTAAGGGCTTAATAGTTTTAGCTCTTACATTTAGGTCTTTGATCCATTTTGAGTTAGTTTTTATATATGATGTGAGGTTGGGACTCCATCTTCATCCTTTTACATGTAGATGTCCAGTTGTCCCAGCACCATTTGTTGAAAAACTTATTCTTTTGCCCATTGGATTGTCCTGGCATCCTTGTTGAAAATCAGTTGACCTTAAATATGAGAGTTTATTTCTGAACTCTCCACTCTATTTTGTTGATCTATATGTCTGTTTCTGCCAGTACACTGTTTTGATTACTGTAGCTTTTAAGTAAGTTTTGAAATTGACAAGTTTGAGCCCTCCAGCTTGTTCTTCTCCAAGATTGTTTTGGCTGTTCTAGTTCCCTTGTATTTCCATATGAATTTTAACATCAGCTTGTTAATTTCTGCAAAAAAATGAAGCTGGGGTTTTAATGGGAATTCTATTGAATCTGTAGATCAATTTAACAACATTAAGTCTTCTGATCTATGAATACAAATGTCTTTCCATTTATTTAGGTCTTTAATTTTTTAACTTTATGCTTCTTTTGTTAAATTTGTCCGTATTTGTTCTTTTTGATGCTACTGTAAGTGGAATTGTTTCCTTAATTTCATTTTCAGGTTGTTTATTGTAAATGTGTAGAAATAGAATAGATATTTTTATATCGATCTGATATCCTACAACCTTACTGAACTTATTTTTTTTTAGTTCTGATAGTTTTTTTGTGTGTGTTAATTCCTTACGATTTTCTTTATACAGGGTTACGTCATCTGCAAATTGAGGTAGTTTTACTTTTCCTTTCCAATGTGTATGTTTTTTATTTCTTTGTCTTGCCTAATTCTAGGACCTTCAGTGCAATGTTGAATAGAAGTGGTGAGAGCAGACGTCTTGTCTTATTCTTGATTTTAGGGGGAAAATATTCAGACTGTCAATATGAAGTATGATACTAACTGGGTTTTTTATAGATGTCCTTTATCAGGTCGAGAAAGTTCTATAAACTAGTTTTTGTACCTTACTTTGTATTATGAGTATTTTTCTATGTGATTAATCTATCTTTGAACATTAATTTTTAAAGAATGCATATTATTCAGCCATTAAAATACCACATGTGTAGTATAATGTGGTTAAGGTTGTACTCCTGAATCAGTTTTTGATTTGAAGCTACACTTTGTCACTTACTGTGTTTGGAATGCTGAGAAAGATGTTACTTTGCTGAGCCAGTTTTCCATTATGCAAAAATGAAGGTAATGCTTGAGTACTCTGTAAAATAGGGGTGAGGAATCAATGAAATGTTGGATAGTTCACGTAGAGCACTCACAGAGTCGTACAGAAAGCACCTGATGGATGGTAGCTGCTGTAGTTATATTTTCATTATATTATTGTTGTTGGGGGACATTTAGAGTGTTTATTTATTTTTTTATTTTTATTTTTTATATTTATTTTTAAGTGAGCTTTATTTTTAGAACAGTTTTAGATTTACAGAAAAAATTGCAGAGGTAGTACAGAACATTCCTGTCTAACAGCCAGTTTTCCCTGTCATTAGCCTCTTACATTTGTACAGTACATTTTTTACAATAAATGAACCCATGTTGATACATTCTTATTAATGAAAGTTCTTTATTTTATTCCAACTCTTATTACTAAAAAAATAATAAGATGCACAGTGATTTCCGGAAGTAGAGGAGATCTTGACTTCATATTAGAAAATGAAGGAGCCAGTTGCCAATCGAAATTTATGCTATGCTCTGAGAGATGATTAGAAATTAGCTAGAAAAAGGAGAGGGAGATAAGATTATTCTAGGTACAAGAAACAGCGTGTGCAAGGCTCCTGAGATGAGAAACAGAATGTGTCTTTCATGAAATAGAAAGTTGATGTGACTTGAAGAAAGATAGTGCAGGGGGAAATAACATGAGATAATGCTAAGGAGGCAGGGCTAGATCATACAGGGCCCTGAAGATCATGGGATGGATTTCAGTCTTCATTCTAAAAATGCTGGTAAATTGTTGAAGAGTTTAAAGTATCAGGATGACATAATTACATCGCCATTTTTAAAAGAACACTAAAAGGGCTGCAGTTAACAAATGGGTAGATTTATATGAACTCTGGTGTCTACTTCATATATATCAAGTTGGCTCCTATAAACTCTGGGATCGCTAGTCAGGGCTCTACCACTCTCAAAGGTGGTGTGGTTTCCAAGACAGGTGGAGAAGATCAGCAGAGGACCATACTTTGCCCATGCCACTGCCAAAGCTAGAGTGTTTATTTTTATAATTAAAACCCTTACACTTAAATCTTTCTGCTTATTTGATTAGTTCTTTGTTCCTCAGACTGGAATAACTGAATTAACCTTTTTCTTTTTTAGGATGCTAACACCTATAGCAAATTCTTTTACCCAAAAAAATTTATCATATTTGAACTATCCAGTTGGGATGGGGATTCTGTGGGAGATCAAGTTGGAAAGTAAACTGGGGCTAGATTTTGGAAGGACTCAGGCAACAGTGTAAGAATCTAAGAATTTTGTATTTTGTTTTCAGACCCATGGAAGTCCATCGAAGGTTTGAGCAGGGGAGGGTCTTAGGGGTAATTTGGGAAGATTAATCTGCTGTGCCTCCGAGGTCTTCTCTGTCCATCCTTGACTGATTAGGGCATCCTGCTATGTGCTTACATGCTACCTAATATGTCCTCAATTATAGGATTTAATAGTATTTATGTAAATATTTGTTTAAATGTTTCACTTCTTCTGCTTCTTGAGAACCTGAGTTTACGTGTTGTATTCCCACTGCCGAACACAGTATCTAGCCAGCTCCTGGTGGTCTAGTGATTAAGATTTGGTGCTCTCACCACCCCAGCCCGGATTCGTTTCCGATCAGGGAAACCACACCACCCATTTGTCGCTTGTCATACTATGACAGCTGTGTGTTGCTGTGATGCTGAAAGCTATGCGACTGGTATTTCAAATACCAGCAGAGTCACCCATGGTGGACAGTTTTCACTGGAGCTTCCAGACTAAGACAGACTAGGAAGAAGGGTCTGGCCACCTGCTTCTGAAAGACTTGGCCGTGAAAACCCTAAGAATAGCAGCGGAGCATTGTCTGATATAGTACCGGAAAATGAGAGAATGGAGCAAAAAGACTGGGCAGGACAAGGTTGTAAACTATCATAATCTTAATAAAAAGACAAAAAAAAAAGACTGGGCAGGGTTCCGCTCTGCTGTACACAGGGGCGCTAGGAGTCAGAATCAACTTGATGGCACTAACAACAAACCAAAAAAATGCAGTATTTATTACATAGACACTGAGTAAAAATACTTGTTGAAGGAGTAAATGAATGTTTTGCTGTCTTCTTTTCTGGAAACTAAACTTGTTGACTTTTGTGTTCCCTTTATGTTTCTACCTGGGTTCCAAGGAGGAGGCATCACCCTATTCCTTACTTGATATCTGCTTGAATTTCCTGACTACTCACCTTGAGAAGTTCTGTTCAGAAAGACAAGATGGAACGTTGTGTCTGCAGGAGCCTGGAGTATTCCCACAGGAGGTGGCTGATCGACTGCTTCAGACCATGGCTTTTCATGGTAAAAAATAAACAGAGGAAACAAAAATTATGTGCTGTTAATTGGCGTTGGATTTTGAAGTACTGCTGTGCCATTTAATTATTTTCTTAGAAATAACAGAAAAGGCTAGATGAGCCTGATTCCAGGAAAAGGCTTTCATTTATTTTTGCCTTTCCTGCCATTTACTGTGTAATTTGGAATAAGCATTTTTGTTTTCTAATCTGGGCAAATCATTTCTTTTCTTTTTTTTTGCTTTGGGAAGCCATTCTCATGGCAAAAATAACTTCTCTAACTTCCAAAATATCCTTTTAGAAGTCTACTGGTATAAAATACCTTACATCTTCTTTTGGCAGTGGGAGAATCAATAAATACTGTTATGGAAAACTAGTTTCTGCTTTTGACTTTTGAAATCGGAAATAATAGCTAATTTAGTACTTCTATTTTCCAAAATGAATTCTGAAAATAAGTTGAGAAAGTCTTATCTGTGGAATTCTGGTTATGTATATTGAGGAGTTTTGGTACTTCTGTGTAAGTTTTAAGTTGAAAGACATGCAATACCCTTTGTATACTTAGGGTTTATAAACTCTTACAAGTAGGAAATATAATTTGTCTACAACTATAAAATAGAATGAAAATGTGGCAATAATAATAATTAGCACTTATTGATTGCCTGTTACATGCCAGGCATTTTATATGTTTTCCTTGAATTTTCTCAAAAATCCTGTAAAGTAGCTATTATTATCCCATTTATATACAGATAAGGAACTTGAGATTCAGAGAAGTAACTTGTTAAGGGTCACACTGCTAGTAAATGGTGAAGTCTTGGTTCAGATACAAATGTGTCTGATTCCAGATCTTTGCTCTTTTCACTGTGCAACACAACCTTCCTACACCTACATTAAAGGTATCCCTGTTCCTAGATGCCAGGTCATGCTATACGCTTGTATTGTAACTTTATATATACACACACATATATACATATGTATCAATCGTGAATGCAGAAAATGCATTCCAAGGAAAGATGGGAGAAATGAGGCTGTAATTGAGGCATTTTGGAATAATTTAAGAAAGAAGAAGACATCTGCACTCCTTGATTTTCACTGCTCAAGTCTATGGTCTCTTTGAATTCTTCCAACCTGCCAAAGGAACTAGGGTAAATTTCAGTAGGTACTATATATGTTAGAGGTCCCATACAAAACTGCACAACAATTTAAGAGATTAGGCCAGTGCTAACGTTTCTTTTTAGTCTCAATTTAATGATAATGCTTAGCATATTCAATTTAAATATATATACATATAACGAGTTTTATAAAACAAAAGAATAAAATGTTAACTAAAGTTTTAACTTTGCCAGATCCCTTTTGAAATATAGCTACTGATAGCTAATAATAGCAGCTAACATTTATTGAAACCTTGTAAGACATTGCCAGACACTGTGGCAAATACTTTCATATAGGTAAAATAATGAAAGTAGTTGTGTTAAGTAAGTGTAACTAAATAATTGTCCTCCAGAGTAGTATCTTGGAGAGGAGAGGTTATATGCTTGATCAAAATGTGTTTTCTGCTGCTTCTTTTCAAGCTGCCTTCAGATGAGGAAACTGAGGGTCAGAGAAGTAACTTGCTGCCCCTATTTGTGTTACTCCAATGTGATTATCTGCCTTATTCATCAAAAAGTGTTCTGAATTATTTAATTTCTTTGTAAAAATGATATCCACCTTCAAACAATCAACAGTGGATACTATTGATAATATGCAAAAGAACATATTGCCAATTCTGGTCACAATTTTTAAAAGCTGTTTCATAAATTTTTCTGTTTGAAAATTTTCATAATAAAATATTTGAGAAAGAAGTTGTTCCATGAATGCTTTTAAAATTGGTAATATATTTTTTAAATAACATAATGATTTTAGAAAATACTTAACATATTATTTACATTTAAAATCTTTTACTTATTTACCCGTTTCGAAGGATTAATGATATTGGTAGCAGTCTTTGTTAAAATAGGCCTGATGCTGACAAGTTTTATTTATTGGGATCTATGATTCTCGTGTCATAATCTTTGCTCATTCTGTGTCTCGGTGCTAAAGATTTTCCAGAAAAGGTGTGTGTAAGAGCCGGGAATCAGAATAAGAATTTTGCCATCTAATGATAATGCCTGTGTGTTATACTGTCTACCTAATCTAAATTGATGCACCTTGACATTTTCAGCCTTTTGGTTTGGGATTAAATTGAAAAGAGGAATATCTTTTGAAACATTATGGATTGTATCTTTGAACAGCAAAATAGATTTTCTAGGTGATTGAAGGTTTGTACTCCCAGACTAGTACCCTTTATCTGGGGGTCACTTATCTGACCACTTATTTTGGAAGTCACAATCCTGGTCAGCCCAGCTGTCTATAGCCTAAACCAGAAAGAAGTAAAACATACTTTGGGGCAAAATCTTTTTATTTAGGCTCTGTCCTTTACTCATTGAAAGAAGCCCTTGAGAAACCCACATTTAGAGCATATTGATTCTTTTTTAAAAATTTCTTTTTTTAAGATTGGCACCTGAACTAACAACCGTTGCCAGTCTTGTTTTTGACTTTCTGCTTTTTCTCCCCAAATCCCCCCAGTACATAGTTGCATATTTTAGTTGTGGGTCCTTCTAGTTGTGGCATGTGGGACGCCGCCTCAGCATGGCCTGATGAGCGGTGCCATGTCCGCACCCAGGATCCCAATCGGCCAAACCCCGGGCCACCAAAATGGAACAGGCAAACTTAACCACTTAGCCACGGGGCTAGCCCGAGTATATTGATTCTTAAATATAGACAGTTCTAATTACCTTGGTTCTCTGACCATAGCAAATTAAGAATTGATAATCTGAAGGGGACAGGCTGCTAACTAATAACCCAAGTGGATAGTGTGACAGGAAAGGAAGATTTCATTTAAATACAGTTAGTAAGTACGATTATTGTTCATGGAGAAAGACAGGTGATTCTTCAGTATGTTTCTTTTTATTTTTTTATTTTTTCTCTTTTTTTGTGAGGAAGATTGACCCTAAGCTAACATCTGTTGCCAATCTTCCTCTTTTTGCTTGAGGAAGATTGTTGTTGAGCTAACATCTGTGCTAATCTTCTTCTACTTTATGTGGGATGCTGCCACAGCGTGGCTTGATGAGTGGTGCTAGGTCCATGCGTGGGATCTGAACCTGGGAACCCTGGGCCGCCAGCAAAGCGGTGCACAAACTTAACCACTACACGACTGGGCTGGCCCCCCAGTATGTTTATTTTTAAAAGAAAGAAAAGGTAATCTAGAAAGATTTCCTTCAGATATGGTTAATGACATTTGTGTGCTTTCAGTTTGCAAGATGCTCTTTATGTATATTGCCTTATTTAATCTTCACAGCAATTCCTGTGAGGGAGATATAATTCACATTTTACAGATAAGGAATCTTAGACTTGTGGAGAAATTCGTGTAGTGTTTAGTGTCAACTAGCAAATAAATGTTGGAACCAGGACTCAAAAACACAGGACTAGTTTCTAGATCTGATGCTCTTTTTTTTTTTTTTTTTTTTAATTCCTTGCTCTTTTAGTTCTGTTACTCTCGAACCTAGGCGTTTACACTTATTCAGACTTAGTTATTAGAAAAATTCAGTTAATGTAGACTGACCCAAAGAGGTCAGGGGTTACCCATTTTACTAAATGTAGGTATACAGTCTCAAAATTTGAGAGCAGATTTCGTAAGGCACTGTGATAGTAACTATAAGGTTAAAATCAGTCTTAATTAACTGAAGAGTCTGAAGTTTCAGCTGTTAAAAACAAAACTAACATTTAAAAATATGTATGAATTTGGGGCTGGCCCGGTGGCGCAGCGGTTAAGTTCGCATGCCCTACTTTGGCGGCCCAGGGTTTGCCGGTTTGGATCCCGGGTGTAGACACGGCACTGCTTGGCAGGCCATGCTGTGGTAGGCGTCCCACATATAAAGTTGAGGAAGATGGCCACGGATGTTAGCTCAGTGCCAGTCTTCCTCAGCAAAAAGAGGAGGATTGGCGGCAGATGTTAGCTCAGGGCTAATCTTCCTCAAAAAAAAAAAGTGTGAATTTATTTTGTGGCATAAACAAGGAAAACATTGATCTTATCTCAGGGTCTCTTTTTATGTTTGATTTTTACAAGGGTCCTTAGTAGAATGTCCTTAATGTATTGTGAAAGGAGTTACTAGAAGATGCAGAAGCCCAATAAAAGTAAAATGTATGAGAAGGAAGCTCCAGAGAAGAAGAAAATTGTTGAACACCTGTTGCATGCCGGGCACTGTGTTAGGTGTTGAGTGTACAATATTGAACACAACATGAATCTTGCCCGTCATGGAGCATATAGTCCAGTGGGAGACACAATTAAGAAGCAAACAAACCTGAGCTACAACTTGTGGTAGATTCTCCGAGGGGAAAAGAACATGGTTCTCTAAGGGAGGATAAAAAAGGTAGGCATCTGCTTTAGCTTGGCTGGTCAGAGAAAGCTTCTCCAAGGAGGCAATAACGAGGCTGAAACCTGCATAAGGAGGCAATATAAAGGTGGGGCTTCTTGGCACTGCCCAGGAATTCTTGAGTATTTCCTGATCAGCTACCCAGTGCTCCTAACGGTCGTTTCAGGTGTTCTTTGCTCTTCTCAGACGTTCTGCTATTTATCCTTGCCAAGAAAATTGAAGCCGTCAGATGGAATTCCCTTAACTCCATGTCAACACACCTTCAAGTTTTCCTCAGTTATCTCTTTTTTTAAAATTAAACTTTGCATTTTTTACATGTTTTATGTGTTGATTTACATGGAGTTATAATAAATAACACAGATGAGCCTCTTTCTCCAGTGGTAGTATCTTGCAAAACCATAGTACAGTGTGACAGCCAGGCTATGACATGATATGGTCGAGATTTCCAGCTCCACGAGGATCCCTCATGTGGCTCTTTTATAGCCACATTCACTTCTCTCCTGCCTCTTCCCCCTCCATAAGCCCTGGCAACCATTTCTGTTCTCCATTTCTATAATTTTATCATTTCAAGAACGTTGTAAAAAGGGAATCATTCAGTAGATAACCTTTTGGGATTGGACTTTTGGGCACAGTATAATTCTCTGGAGATTCATCCGCATTGTCATTTGTGTTAGTCTGTTCCTTTTTGTTGCAGAGGGGTAGTCAGTGTTACGGGATACATCAGTTTGTATAACCATTCATCCACTGAAGGACATCTGGGCTGTTTGCAGTTTTTAGCTGTTATGAATATAATATCCAGTATTATGACTATTATTATGCTGTAGTCATCCATGTACAGCATATGTGAACATAAGTTTTAGTTTCTCTGGGATAAATACCCAGGAATGCTGTTGCTGGGTTGTGTGGTAGTTGCATGTTTGGGTTTTAAGAAGCTGCCAAATTGTCCTCCAGAGTGGCTGTACCATTTACACTCCTACCAGCAACATATGATTGATCTAGTTTCTCCACCTACTTGCCAGCATTTGGTGTTATTACTAGTTTTTTATTTGAGCCAATCTGATAGATATGTAGCCATTATTTCTTCAAGTACCTTTTCAACCCCACCCACTTTCTCCTCTCCTTCTGTGACTTCAATGACAAATAGCTCTGTTCAGTATTTTTTTAGTCTCTTTTTTTTCTGTTGCTTAGATTGGGTAACTTCTATTGTTTTATCTTTTAGTTCACTGATTCTTTCCTCTGTTCCTTCCATTCTGTCATTGAACCCAACCATTGTTGTATTTTTCAGTTCTAAAATTTTCATTTGGTTTTTCTTTATATCTTCTATTTCTTTGCTGAGACTCTATTTTTCATTTGTTTCAAGCATATTAGTAATCCCTCACTTCTGCATTTTTGTGATGGCTCCTTTAAAATATTTGTCAAGTAATTTTAACATTTCTGTTACCTCAGTGCTGACATTTATAGGTTGTCTTTTTTCAGTTTGAGATCTTATAGGTCCTTGGTACGACGATGATTTTTGATTAAAATCTAGACATTATAGGTACTATGTTATGAGACTCTTCTGTTTTAGTTTGTCTCTCACTCCACTCCAGCAGCAGAGGGTTGAGGCACTGCCTTGTAATTAGGGTAAATGTTCTGGTTTCCCACTTGATATCTGTTGACACCCAAGATGTGGGGCTCCTCACTACTCCTGTGCAGGGGTTGGGGTTCTGCTTCCCTATAGGACTCTACTGATGCCTCCCTAGCTGAGAGGGGTGTGACTACCTCATTTCCCTTCCCAGTTGGCTTGCACTGACACCATGTTGGGGCGCGGTGGCCTCATTACTGTTGGGCAGTGGTGAAAGTCGTGACTCTTCACAAGGCTTCCTATGACACCACCCAAGCAGGGAGGAGGAGGAGCACCTCATTGCTGCCAGGTGGGTGTGAAAGTCCAGGCTCCCCAGATGGCTCCACTGACGTCACAGGGGAGAGAGTGGCTCTTAGCACCCAGCAGGAACGAAAGCGCTGGCTCCCTACTATGCCTTCTCTAACACCTCCCTGTTGGGAGATTGGGGCAACTAGTTAAAGCCCAGCAAGGGTGAAAGTCTAGCCTCCCCTCTTGGCTTTTGCTGGTGTGAGTGAGGGTGGGGCCACAATTTTTTTCTGTGGTGTTTGGCTGAAGTAAGTTAGTTACTCTAAAAGTTTTCTGTCTTGCTAGTCTACCCCTCTCCTGGTGCTTTGGCTAGAGTGAGCAGATTTTTTTGGATCTTTTTTTGTCTGTTGACATTTCTGGGTTGCCAACTTCTTCAAGTCTGGGATGTATGGGGCAAGAACAAAACCCAGGAGCTCCACCATGTTGTTCTTTGGGTTCCAAGGTCCGTAGCTGGTCCATATTCTTCTCTTGACCTTTCAGAGTGGTCTAGCCCCAACTCACCTCCTCAGCCTCATTTCTTGTCTCACCTCACTTGCATATTTAAATCTCCAGAAATGCATCACATTCTCACTCATATGTAGGTCTTTATCTGTGTTCTTCTTTCCCTCTTTATCAGGGAAAGAATCATCTTATAGCTCTAGTTGTTTATGTTCAAGCAATATAGAACTACTAGCCATTTTCTAACCATGTGATGTGCTTTCATATCTCTAAGACCTTTTTTTTGCACTTTTTTATTGAGATTTAATTGACATATAGCATTTTATTAGTTTCAGGTGTACAACATAATGATTCGATAAATGTATTCTAAGGTTTTGTTTATACCATTTATTCTTCCTTTAATAGCCCTCACCTTCTTTCTCCATGTTTGAATTTTTCCTTCATCTTTGAAGGACTTGCTCAAAGATCACTTCTTCCATCAAATCTTTTCCAGATCTCTAGGTGTGTTGGATTGCTTCCTTTTCTTTTCTTCTATGTACTTAGTACTTGGCTCTGGTCTACCATATATCTCAATTTGAGATTTGCCATGTTTGAGACTTTTTTGCTCCATGGAATTTTGTATCTTTGAGTATAGGGGCATACCTCATATTTCTTTGTAGCCACAACATTTGGTAGTGTTTGACATATAGTAATTGTTTAATAAGTGTTCAGTAGATGGAACCCCCACCGTGAAATTTACCCCCTGAATTGGAGTTCAGCTAGTTTAAAAGACTGTCTCGAATAGACTGCCAATAGGAATATAACAGGAGCCACAAATGAGAGCCATGTCTCTCATTTTAAATTTACTAGTGGCCACATTTAAGAAGTAAAAAGAAACAGGTGAAACTAATTTTAATAATTTTATTCAACCCAATATATCCAAAATACCATTTCAACATGGTCAATATAGAAAATTATTAATGAGATATTTTGCGTTCTTATCTTTTTTGTACTAAATCTTCAAAATCTGGCCTGTATTTTATCCTTAGAGCATACCTCAGTTTGGTCTGTCTGCATTTCAGGTGCTCAATAGCTATGTGGGACTAATGGCTACTGTATTAGACAGCATAGCTCTAGAATAATGGAATTCTTTTTTTTTTTTTTTTAGGAAGATTAGCCCTGAGCTAACATCCGCTGCCAATCCTCCTCTTTTTGCTGAGGAAGACGGGCCCTGAGCTAACATCTGTGCCCATCGTCCTCTACTTTATATGTGGGACGCCTACCACAGCATGGCTTGCCAAGCGGTGCCATGTCTGCACCTGGGATTCGAACCGGCGAACCCCAGGCCGCTGAAGCAGAACGTGCGAACTTAACCGCTGCACCACCGGGCTGGTCCCTAGAATAATGGAATTCTTAACATATAATTAGTCATTTTTGTCCATTGTGACAGGTTTTGTAAAAGTTTTTTTTAAATTTTAACTCTTTAACGATAATTAAATCTTCAAAATCCACTAGAGAGCAGTGCTCCCTTTCAAAAAATACTTCAGTTCTAATTTAAGGGTGAGTGGCTGGCAGCCTGAGCTGTATCTTTAGTATGAGTCTGCTGAGGGGCCGCTTAGAGTTCTTCCCTTGACTCCAGTCTGTTTATTTACCTGGTGCCAACTGTTTGCTGGCCCTGGACTGTTCTTAGACTACCCTTGATTGGCATGGCTGTTATTTCTCCCACAGTCAGTGTTTAGTTGGTATGTGCTGTTCCTGGGGTAGATGTGGCCCCAAAGCATCATATGCTTCTGGTGTTATTAATTGGTAGTTAGGTAGATCTCTAAGGGACTTCAAGAGGTTACTGTGTCTACTTTATTTGAGTTCATCTGACAGGGAGGGACTATAACCTCTAGATCCTTTTGATGAGATTTCAGATCTAGCTAGTAGTTTAATAATGAGTTATAGACATTGCTTTATATGTGTGTGTATATATGTGTTTGTGTGTATAATAATGTATAGTGAATTTAAAGGATAGGCTAGAAATGCATTGGTAACATATTAACCCCCCAGATCCAGCAACTTAACACAAACTTTATACTTCACTCATGGTACAGAAGTGCTACAAGTCCATGGAGGGTTCTGGTTGATGGTTGCCCCGGGATCCGGGGTGGTGGAGGCTCCACGCTCATAAAGCTACACTGTCTAGAACATGAAGGCTCCTCATTTGTCATGGCAGGAAAAGATAGCATGGAAAATCAGGCACTGGCTCTTCAGCCTGTAGCCCATTGGCCAGAACTAGACACATGGTCTCATCTAAGTCCAAGGGTGGGCTGGGAAATGTAGTTGTCCATGTGTCCAGGAAGGTGAGGCGAACCAGATGTTAGTGAATATCAGTAATGTCTACCACACTTGCTACTTGCTAGCACTGTGATCTTGGAAAGCTACTTTTCTGAGCCCCATTTTGCTGATCTATAAATTGTAAGTAATATTTTTACCTCACTGAATTGTTATGTATATTAAATGAAATATTGTTATACGGGAGTGCTTTGGAGATAGAAAGTATGCTGGAAATTTTAGCTATTCCTTAACCATTTTTTGAAGCTAAAGTGCTGCTTGTTTTTTTTCCAGGTCTACTAAATGATGGAACTGTAGGTATTTTTAGGGGCAACCAGATGCGCTTAAAGCGAGCTTGCATTCGCAAAGCCAAGATCTCTGCTGTTGCTTTCCGGAAAGCTTTCTGCCACCACAAGTTGGTAGAACTTGATGCCACAGGAGTGAATGCTGACATCACAATTACAGACATCATCAGTGGGCTTGGCAGTAACAAATGGATCCAGCAGAATCTCCAGTGCCTAGTGCTGAACTCATTAACTCTCTCCCTTGAAGATCCTTATGAGCGGTGCTTCAGCCGACTTTCTGGCCTTCGAGCATTAAGCATCACCAACGTTCTCTTTTATAATGAAGACCTGGCTGAAGTTGCCTCATTACCAAGATTAGAGAGCCTGGATATTTCTAACACCTCGATCACAGACATCACGGCTCTGCTGGCTTGCAAAGACCGACTCAAGTCTTTAACCATGCACCACTTGAAATGTTTAAAAATGACAACTACTCAGATACTGGATGTTGTTCGGGAACTAAAACATCTGAACCATCTTGATATTTCAGATGATAAACAGTTTACGTCAGACATAGCTCTTCGCTTACTAGAACAAAAAGATATCCTACCCAACCTTGTCTCCCTGGATGTTTCTGGGAGAAAGCATGTGACAGATAAAGCTGTTGAAGCCTTTATACAACAACGACCCAGCATGCAGTTTGTAGGTTTGCTGGCCACTGATGCTGGTTACTCTGAATTCCTCACAGGCGAAGGACATTTGAAGGTTAGACTTTAAAAATGTATTATTTTGTCAGGCTGACCAATGTCTTAGTTGCATAAGACTCCTTTAAGATGAATGTCTAATATATGGAACAAGTTCATGAAACAGGTCATTGTATAGTGGAAAGGCCTTGCTTTAGAGTCAGAGTCCTAATTAAAATCCCAGCTTACTTGCTTTATGACCCAGAGCAAGCTATCATGTAACTCTTTTGTTTCCGTTTCTTTATTAATAAAATAGATATCATTTCTATCTTGCAGAATTCTTCTGAAAATTAATAATTATACATGTAAAGTGCAAGTCACATAGTAGGCCCTGGATAAATGATAGTTCTCATGATGATAATGTTTAGATATTTTGAGCCACTTACACATACCATTTCTAATGGATCACTTCAAAGAAACTCCTTATTGAATCAAGGATCTAATGGGAGATCAAGTTCTCCAGGGAGATCTCTACTGTAGAAATGGTAAAATTTTGCTTTTCTTAAGGTTTCTCGTGCCTAATGGTTTAAATTCAGTTTAGCAAACATCCATTGGGCTTGGTACAGCTTGGGATTCAAAAATTAAAAAGATATAGGATCTGCCTCCGTGGAGCTTAGTCTGATAGGAGTGGTGATGATGTGATCACAGGTAAGGATACACTGTATCCTCTAGATGCTTTATATTGATAGGTATTAACTCCATTTTATATATGGAAAACACAGACTCATAGAAATTATATGATTTACTATTGTTCAGAACCAGTATTTGGATCTGCATCAGTCTTGTTCCAGAGCCCATTTTTTTTCCTTACTACCTGTAACACTTAAGCAGAAGCATCCTTTGTTGCTACCTGGAACAGAGTCAGGGAGGGCCCAGAAGTGGATATTGTGACCAAAATGGCAAGGTATCTTTTTTGAGCAATGATCACTGATCTCAAAAAAGAAGGAAAGATTAGTTATAAACATCTTATAAACATCTCAGTTCTGAGATTTGTAAATTTAGACTTTAAAAAATAGAATGTAGGGGCCGGCCTGGTGGCACAGCAGTTAAGTTTGCATGTTCCGCTTCTCGGCAGCTTGGGGTTTGCCGGTTCGGATCCTGGGTGTGGACATGGCACTGCTTGGCACACCATGCTGTGGTAGGCGTCCCACGTGTAAAGTAGAGGAATATGGGCACAATGTTAACTCAGGGCCAGGCTTCCTCAGCAAAAAAGAGGAGGACTGGCAGTAGTTAGCTCAGGGCTAATCTTCCTCAAAAAAATAAATAAATAAAAAATTTAAAAAATGGAATGTAGACGGGCTGGCCCAGTGGTACAGCGGTTAAGTACGCACGTTCCACTTCTCAGCCCGGAGTTTGCCGGTTTGGATCCCGGGTGTGGACCTGGTACTGCTTGGCACGCCATACTGTGGTAGGCGTCCCACATATAAAGTAGAGGAAGATGGGCATGGATGTTAGCTCAGGGCCAGTCTTCCTCAGCAAAAAGAGGAGGATTGGCAGCAGATGTTAGCTCAGGGCTAATCTTCCTCAAAAAAAAAAAAAGAATGTAGAAAATGATTAATGATTTTGAGTCACTTTCTTATTTATTCATTCAATAAATATTTTGTCAAGTACCTCTGTGCACTAGCCACTGTTTTGGACATGGTGGATTTGATGGTGAGGCCAAACAGACATGGTCTTGCCCTCATGGAGCTTGTAATTTAGTAATGGAGTCAAACATTCAAATATATGCTGTGTGTGTGCTTTGAATATGTATATTTGTGTATCATACATATGTATTTATATAATCTATGCACACATATATGCTTTAAACTGCTAAGAATCTGGAAGATACACAGTGCTATTTATGAGAATATTTACCAGAGAGACTCAACTTAGTTTAAGTCTTCTCTGAGAAGTTGATGAATGAGTGGAGATCTTGAGCAGCTTGGTTGACAACATTCCAGGCAGAGAGAATAATAAATGCAAAAGGTGTGTGGTTGGAGGGAGCGTGGTATATCCAAGGAGCTAAAAGAAGGCCACTGTGGCTAGAGCTCAACAGTAGAAAGTCAGAGTGATAAGATGAGGCTGGAGAAGTAGGTGCCAGGGCCAGGTGTGGCCAGGTCATGTCAGCCAGGTGCAGGGCAACTAGAAGTGTGAGGAACTTACCTAACAACTTGTTATGGAACGAGATAGATTTCAAGCACAGCGCTTGTTGATGAAGGAAGCATAAAAATGTAAATTACTGTTTTAATGTTGCTTAACTCTCTAACAAATGGATCAGACAGCGAAGAATTGTAAAAATTAAAGGGGAAGAAATCCCTGTGTGCTGGTAGTTGAGGAAGGATTTCCTAGAAGAGGTAAACTTGACCTGCATCCCAAAGGATGAAGGAAATGTGTTCCTGGTACATTAAGCTAAATAATCTTCTCAAGGGGAAAATCCTATAGTAGTTGTGATCCCAAAACAGTATGATTTTTGCTGATTCTTCTTACAACCAACAGAGTGAATTGCCTACGTTTTTAAATTGTGGCTAGTAGGACATCTGTATACCACAATGCTTTTGTGGAACAGTTTGATTTTACAAATGGAACTGTTACTGCTTTGAAATCTTGGCCATAGGAAGCATCTACTTTATTGGCCATCATTCTCTAATTTCCACCTCTGTAGACATTGAAGCAGTAATTCTCAACTTTGACTACAATGAGAATCACCTAGAAGGTAATTATGTGAGATGCTGGATGTGTTAATTAACTTTATCATGGTAATTATTTTGCAATATATACATATATCAACTCATCATGTTGTATACCTTAAACTTAGGCAATCTTACATGTCAGTTGTATCTTGATAAAGCTGGAAAAAAAATTTTTATTAAAAAAAATCACCTGGGGATCTTGGACAATTACATCAGAACCACAGGGAAGTGGGACCTGGGCATCAGTGTTTTTTAAAGCTCCTTAGGTGATTGCAATATACAGCCAAAGTTGACAATCATTGTTTTAAAATAATTTTTTAAAAAAGAGATCATTACAACTTTGCTCTTTATTCAACTATATGTAGAAATTGGTGTTCCTTTTAAATTATTTGTTTGAATATTGATTTGAGAACTGGAAAACAATAGGTCATGGGAAGAGAGGTGAGATTGCCGTGTCTCCCTTTTTAGAATTGTCCGCTATAGCAAAGTTGATGGAAAAACTTGGCTGAAATGATTGTCTTGGTGTTGTGGTGCTTTTCATTAGTTTAGATTGACTTTTTGGCTTTACATGCCTCAGTTTTTTAGGCTGCACTAAAGGGTGCAAGAAATAGAGACAGTGTGACTTTCCAGTATTCTTTATAAGGCATTATGTGGTACTCTGAGTGGGTGGTTATAAAGAACAAACAGTCTGTGTATTACACTTTGATATGGATAACTTATTTTGATCTCTTGACTCTGTGAAGGAAGTATTCTTGTCCTCAGCGAGAGGGAATGGCTTTCTCTCTTTCTTTCTTTCTTTCTTCTTCTTCTTTTTTTTTTTTGGTGAGGAAGATTGGCCTCGAGCTAACATCTATGCCAATCTTCCTCTATTTTGTATGGGGGATGCTGCCACAGCATGGCTTGATGAGCGATGTGTAGATCTGCGCCTGGGATCCAAACTCATGAACCCTGGGCTGCTGAAGCCGAGCACATGAGCTTAACCACTACATCATGGGGCTGGCCCCAAGGGAGTGCCTTTCTTAAGGGTCACATTGATATTGGAGCCTGCCCTTGGGTCCTCAGACTATTTGATTCCAAAGCATGTGTCCTTTCCACCACATCTCATTGCCTCTGAGTGTCTTAGTTGTTTGTTTTCCTCTCAGTTTATAGTCCCAACACAGAGGGTTTTCATACCATAGCATTTCCAACTTTGTCGTTGCTTCTTCCCCACCCAATTTGCTCTTCTGTCACCATCAGTTTCCTGAACCTTCCACTTCTCCACAACTAGGATTCTTAGGTTTCTTGGCCACCTCATTCCCAGATTCTGGGGTTTTCTGCCAAGCTGTGGTTCCCAGTTCCTGAGAATGACTGGAAATGTGCTAAACCCAATATTACTTCTCAGTCTTGATCTAAAGTGGCATTCGACACAGCTGATCTTATCCTCCTTGAAATACTTTTTTTTGCTTAGCTCCTAGGATATCACACTTCTCTGGCTTTTTTCCTACTTTTCTGACTACTCAGTCTCAATTTCCTTTATTGGTTCTCCCTCCTCTCTCAGACCGCTAAATATTGGAGTGGTGCATGCCTCAGTCTTTAAACCTATGTGCTGATGACTCCTAACTTTCTGTCTCCAGCCTAAACTCCTCCCTTGAACTAAGACTCCTATATTGAACTGCAGTACTCAACATCCAGTGAAGGTACATAGAAGTTTTTTTAAACAGAGGAATTGATCCATTTCAGAAAACGTTTACAGGGGCCAGCCCGGTGGTGTAATGGTTAAGTGTGCACGTTCCGCTTCAGCAGCCCGGGGTTTGCTAGTTCAGATCCCGGGCATGGACCTACACACTGCTCATCAAGCCATGCTGTGGCAGCGTCCCCCATAGAAAAAATAAAGGATTGGCACAGATGTTAACTCGGCAACAATCTTCCTCAAGGAAAAAGAAGAAGATTGGGAACAGATTTTAGCTCAGGGCCAATCTACCTCACCAAAAAAACAGACAAAACATTTACTAAGTACTTTTTAAAGATGCCTGAGTTAGTGCCCCTGCTCTTGAGAAATTCTAGTCTGGTGGAGAGGAGACACAAATTTAAAAATAGCTTTAATCCAGTGTGAGAGATGCTATAGTAGAGTTATGTACAAAGTGCTATGAGAAAATTTTTCCTTAAAATGTAAGTTTTAATGCATATATTAAATATTAATAAGGCTTATTTTAGTGATTAAGGACATTTTCTCTGTTTTAAATTGTTTGCAGAACTGATGTATACAGACACTTGTTTCTTTTTATCAAGCATATGAAAATGATTGAATTGAAGATGCTTATAGTTTGAGGAGCTGGATTGCTTGATTTGAGGGGTTATTACTGGCTAAAGAAGTGTTGATCACTGAATAAAACATACAGGCAATGAAATTTTTTAGAGTATTTAACATTCCAGTTACAAAAGTTTTATATTTATATGCAAAGGTAACTTGAGGCTGTATTTTATGTAAGATATTATAAAGCTGTTGGAATCAACCCAAATGTGGGTAAAAGACATCTGACTGAACTCATTGTCATACATTTTCCCTCTTACAATCTTTTTTAAATTTTTAAATTTTTTTTGTTTTACTAAGGTCATAATAGTTTATAACATTGTGAAATTTCAGTTGAACATTATTATTTGTTAGTCACCATACACGTGCCCCTTTACTGCTTATGCCCACCCCCCAGCCCCTTCCCCTCTGGTAACCACTAATCTGTTCTCTTTGTCCATGTGTTTGTTTATCTTCCACATATGAGTGAAATCATGGTGTTTATCTTTCTCTGTCTGGCTTATGTCGCTTAACATAATACCCTCAAGGTCCATCCACGTTGTTGCAAATGGGATGATTTTGTCCTCTTTTATGGCTGAGTAGTATTCCATTGTATATGTGTACCATGTCTTCTTTATCTGTTAATCAATTGATGGGTACTTGACTTGCTTCCACATCCTGGCTATTGTGAATAATGCTGCAATGAACATAGGGGTGCATAAGTCTTTAAATTGTTGATTTCAGCTTCTTTGGATAAATACCCAGTAGTGGGATAGCTGTATTATATGGTATTTCTGTTTTTAATTTTTTGGGAAATCTCCATACTGTTTTCCACAGTGGCCGCACCAGTTTGCATTCCCACCAGTAGTGTATGAGGGTTCCCTTTTCTCCACATCCTCTCCAACATTTGTTATTTTTTGTCTTGGCAATTATAGCCATTCTAACAGGTGTGAGGTGATATCTCACTGTAGTTTTGATTTGCATTTCCCTGATAATTAGTGATGTTGAACATCTTTTCTTGTGTCTGTTGGCCATCTATATATCTTCTTTGGAAAAATGCTCATGTCCTCTGCCCATTTTTTGATTGGGTTGTTTGTTTTTGTTGTTGTTGAGTTGTATGTGTTCTTTATATATTTTGGAGATTAACCTCTTGTTAGATACATGATTTGCAAATATTTTCTCCCAGTTACTGAGTTGTCTTTTCATTTTGTTCATGGTTTCCTTTGCCTTGCAGAAGCTCTTCAGTCTGATGAAGTCCTATTTGTTTATTTTTTTGTTTGTTTCCCTTCTTGAGTAGACATGGTATTCGAAAAGATCCTTCTAAGACCAATGTCGAAGAGTGTACTGCCTATATTTTGTTCTAGGAGTTTTATGGTTTCACATCTTGCCTTCAAGTCTTTCATCCGTTTACATCCATCTACTTTCATTCCTTTGCATCTAGCTGTCCAGTTTTCCCAGCACCATTTATTGAAGAGACTTTCCTTTCTCCACCTGTGTTCTTATCTCCTTTGTCGAGGATTAGCTGTCCGAAGATGTGTGGATTTATTTCTGGGCTTTCAATTCTGTTCCATTCATCTGTGTGTCTCTTTTTGTGCCAGTACTTTGCTGTTTTGGTTACTATAGCTTTGTAGTAGATTTTGAAGTCAGGGATTATGATGCCTTCAGCTTTGTTCTTTTTTCTCAGTATTGCTTTAGCTATTCAGGATCTTTTATTGCCCCATATGAATTTTAGGATTCTTTATTCTATTTTAGTGAAGAATGTCATTGGGATTCTGATTCAGATTGCATTGACTATGTAGATTGCTTCAGGTAGTATGGATATTTTAACCATGTTTATTCTTCCAATCCATGTGCATGGAATATCTTTCCATTTTTTTGTGTCATCATCGATTGCTTTCAGTAATGTGTTATAGTTTTTATTGTATAGGTCTTTCACCTCCTTAGTTAAGTTTATTCCTAGATATTTTATTCTTTTTGTTGCAATTGTAAATGGGATTGTATTCTTGAGTTCTCTTTCTGTTAGTTCATTATTAGAGTATAGAAATGCAACTTTTTTTGTAAGTTGATTTTGTATCCTGCAACTTTGCTGTAGTTGTTGATTATTTCTAATAGTTTTCTTTTTTTTTTTTTAAAGATTTTATTTTTCTCCCCAAAGCCCCCCGGTACATAGTTGTATATTCTTTGTTGTGGGTCCTTCTAGTTGTGGCATATGGGATGCTGCCTCAGCGTGGTTTGATGAGCAGTGCCATGTCCGCGCCCAGGATTCAAACCAACGAAACACTGGGCCGCCTGCAGTGGAGTGCGTGAACTTAACCACTCGGCCACGGGGCCAGCCCCATTATTTCTAATAGTTTTCTGATGGATTCTTTAGGGTTTTCTATATATAAAATCATGTTGTCTGAAACAGCAAGAGTTTCACTTCTTCCTTGCCAATTTGGATACCTTTTATTTATTTTTCTTGCCTAATTACTCTGGCCAAAACCTCCAATACTATGTTGAATAAGAGTGGTGAGAGTGAGCACCTTTGTCTTGTTCCTGTTCTCAGAGGGGTGGCTTTCAGTTTTTCCCCATTGAGTATGATGTTGGCTGTGGGTTTGTCATATATGGTCTTTATTAGGTTAAGGTACTTTCCTTTTATACCCATTTTATTGAGAGTTTTTATTGTAAATGGAAGTTGGATCTTGTCAATGCTTTCTTTGCATCTATTGAGATGATCATGTGTTTTTTATTCTTCATTTTGTTAATGTGGTGCATCACATTGATTGATTTGCAGGTGTTGAACCATCCATGTGTCCCTAGTATAAATCCCACTTGATCATGGTGTATTATCCTTTTAATGTATTGCTGTATTTGGTTTACCAATATTTTGTTGAGGATTTTTGCATCTGTGTTCATCAGCAATATTGGCCTCTAATTTTCCTTCTTTGTGTTGTACTTGTCTGGCTTTGGGATCAGGGTGATGTTGGCCTCGTAAAATGTGTTAGGAATTGTTCCATCTTCTTCAATTTTTTGGAATAGTTTGAGAAGGATTGGTGTTAAATCTTCTTTGAATGTTTGGTAGAATTCTCTAGAGAAGCGATCTGGTCCTGGACTTTTATCTTTGGGGAATTTTTTGATTACTGTTTCAATCTCTTGTGATTGGTCTGTTCAGATTCTCTGTTTCTTCTTGATTGAGTTTTGGGAGGTTGTATGAGTCTAAGAATTTATCCATTTCTTCTAGATTGTCCAATTTGTTGGCATATTTTTTTATAGTATTCTTGTATAATCCTTTGTATTTTTGTGTTATCTGTTGTAATTTTTCCTCTTTCATTTCTAATTTTATTTAATTAAGGCTTCTCTCTTTTTTTCTTAGTGAGTCTGGCTAAGGGCTTGTCAATTTTGTTCATCTTCTCAAAGAACCAGCTCTTAGTTTCATTGATCCTTTCTACTGTATTTTTGGTTTCAATTTCATTCATTTCTGCTCTAATTTTTATTATTCTCCGCCTACTGCTGACTTTGACTTTGTTTATTCTTCTTTTTCTAATTCTGTTAGGTGTAGTTTAAGATGCTTATTTGAGATTTTTCCATTTTGCTAAGGTAGGCCTATATTGCTGTGAATTTCCCTCTTTGGACTGCTTTTGCTGAATCTCATATGATTAGTATGGTGTATTTTCATTTTCATTTGTCTCCAGATATTTTTTGATTTCTCCTTTCATTTCTTCAATGATCCATTTATTGTTCAGTAGCATGTCATTTAGTCTCCACAACTTTGTCCCTTTCCCAGCTTTTTTCTTGTAGTTGATTTCTAGTTTCATAGCATTATAGTTGGAAAAGATGCTTGATATGATTTCAATCTTCTTAAATTTATTGAGGCTTGCCTTGTTTCCCAACACATGGTCTCTCTTTGAGAACGTTCCATGTGCACTTGGGAAGAATGTGTATTCTGCTGTTTTTGGATAGAGTGTTCTATATATATTAAGTCCATCTGGTCTAGTTTTTCTTTTAGTTCCAGTATTTCTTCATTGGCTTTGTCTGGATGATCCATCCATTGATATAAGTGGGGTGTTAAGATCCCCTACTAGTATTCTGTTGCTGTTAATATCTCCTTTTAGGTCAGTTAATAGTTGCTTTATGTACTTTGGTGCTCCTGTGTTAGGTGCAAATATATTTATAAGTGTTATGTCCTCTTGGTGGGGTGTCCCTTTTATCATTATATACTGTCCCTCTTTGTCTCTCATTGCTTTTTCTATTTTGAATTCTAGTTTTTCTGATATAAGTATGGCAATACCTGCTTTCTTTTGTTTGCTCTTAGCTTGGAGTATCATCTTTCATCCCTTCACTCTAAATCTGTGTTTGTTTTTAGAGCTGAGATGTGTTCCTGGAAGCAGCATATTATTGGGTCTTTTTTTTTTCAATCAATCCAGCCATTCTGTGTATTTGATTGGAGAATTCAACCCGTTTACATTTAGAGTGATTGGATGGATAAATGAAGGTGTAATGCTGCCGTTTTATTACTTCTTTTCCAGTTGTTCTATATTTCCCTTGTTTCTTGTCCTGTGTATTTCAGACTGCCAGTTCAGTTTGGTGTGTCTCTATGATGGTTTTCTCAGTTTTCTCTTTATTTATCGTTTGTGTCACTGTTCTGATTTTTCATTTAGTGGTTACTGTGAGGTCTGTTTAAAAGATCTCATAGATGAGATAGTTCATTTTCTTTTCTTTTTTTTTTTTTTAAATTTAATTTTTCCTTTTTCTCCCAAAGTCCCCCAGTACATAGTTGTGTATTTTCAGTTGTGGGTCCTTCTAGTTGTGGCATGTGGGTTGCTGCTGCCTCAGCATGGCCTGACGAGCAGTGCCACGTCCACACCAAGGATTCGAACCGGTGAAACCCTGGGCCACCAAAACGGAGCATGGAAACCCAGCCACTTGACCAAAGGGTCGGCCCTGAGATAGCTCATTTTCTAACAGCCTCTTATTTCCTTATTCTAAGCAGGTTCTATCCCTTTACTCTTCCCCATCTAAGTTATTGTTGTCACAACTTATTCTGTTTTGTGTTGTGAGTTTGTGGTTAAAATGAAGTGATTACATTTATTCTTGATGTTTTCCTTCCCTTTATCTTGAATGTTAAGATTGTTTGCTAACCTGTTCTGATAGAGAGTTGCACTTTTCTGATTTTGTCTGCCTATTCATCTTCTTGCTCAAGGCTTTGTAAACCTTTTCTTTTTTTTCAGGTATGAAGGCCTTCTTGAGCACTTCTTGTAGGAGAGGTCTTGTGGTGATAAACTCCCTTAGCTTTTTTTTATCTGAGAAAGTTTTTATTTGCCCATCATATCTGAAAGATATTTTTGTTGGATAGAGTATTCTTGGCTGAAGGTTTTTTTCTTTCAGAATTTTGAATATATCATACCACTCTCTCCTAGCCTGTAAGGTTTCTGCTGAGAGATCTGCTGAAAGCGTGATAGGAGTTCCTTTGTAGTTTATTTTCTTCTGCCCTGCTACTCTTAATATTTTTTCTTTGTCATTGACTTTTGCCAGTTTAGTCTTATTTCACTCTCCTCCACCAGCTGAAGGATTTCTGTATTTCTGTCCTCTAAATTGCTAATTCTGTCCTCCATAAATCAGCTCTGTTATTTAAGGACTCCAGATTTTTCTTTGTCTTGTTATTGTCTTTTTCATCTCCAACATTTCTGATTGCTTTTTCTTTATATTTTCAATCTCTTTTGTGAAGAATTCCCTCTGTTCATTAATATTTTTTTTTTTAGGAAGATTAGCTCTGAGCTAACTACTGCCAATCCTCTTCTTTTTGCTGAAGAAGACTAGCCCTGAGCTAATATCCATGTCTATCTTCCTCTGCTTTATATGTGGGACGCCCACCACAGCATGGCTTGCCAAGCAGTTCCATGTCTGCACCCGGGATCCGAACCGGCGAACCCCAGGCCACCAAGAAGAGGAACGTGCACACTTAACCGCTGCGCCACTGGGCCAGCCCCCCGTTCATTAATTTTATTACTGATTCCATTGAACTGTCTTTCTGAGTTCCCTTGTAACTTGTTGAGTTTTTTTACAATAGCTATTTTGAATTCTTTTTCATTTAGATTGTAAATTTCTGTGCCTTCAGCATTGATTTCTGGGTGTTTGTCTTTTTCTTTCTGGTCTGGAGTATTAATATATCTCTTCATAGTATTTGATGGGATGGATTTGCGCCTTTGCATGGTGATAATATCTGATCACAGATTCCACCTGCCACCACTTGCGGGAGGCAGAAGCTGTGTATTCTGAGCCCGCCGCAGTCCCTGTCAGCTGTGTCTGTCTGAGCCTGGGCCACTCCTTGGGACCATAGCAGCCCTTTGGACTCTCCCACCAAATGGGAAAGCAATCACACGGGGCTCAGAGCTGCCACCACTTGCTCCAACAGTCCTGCCAAGATGCTTTCTTCCCTTTGGGGCTGCGGTCTAATGTACTATGGGCATTTGCAGCAGCTGGGAACTCATTCACCTGGGCATGCAGATTCACCACCGTCTCCTCCTCGGTCACACCAGCTGTTGTGCTTGGTGGGCAGGACCTCCTCACTGGATCTGAGCTTGGGCCACTCCCTGGAGGCTGCAGCAGCACTGTGGCTCTCCCACAAGACAGGAAAGCGATCATGCAGGGGCTCAGAGCTGCTGCTGCCTGTTCTCACAGTCCTGCCGAGACCCACTCCCCTCTTTGGGGCTGTAGCAGTACTCTGGGTGTTCGTGGCAGCCAGGGACTTATTTGCCCCAGCACACAGATCTGCTGCCATCTCCTCCTAAGTCTCAGTAACTGTTGTGCTTGCTGGGCAGGGCCTCCACACTGGGTCTGAGCCTGGGCCACTCCCTGGGGCCATGGGTGGCAGCTGCACTGTGGGCTCTTCCACTGGACAGGAAAGCAATCATGCAGGGGTTCAGGGCTGCTGTCACCTGTTCCTGAAGTTGCACCAAGGTGCACTCCCACCCTTGTGGCCACAGTGTTGCTATGGGCCCTCCAGCCAGGAGAGCAGTCACTTGTGTGCACAGGGCTGCTGGGGGTGCTGGAGAGTGCCCACCTATCTCCACCACCTCCTGGGGGTAGTCTGTCCACCTTCAGATGTATAGCTGTGTGGGTCTCTCAGGCATCCACTTGTACTGTTTTGGTATCCTCCATTGATCAATGAATATCCATTTAGTTGTAGTTCAAAGAGGGAGAGATAAAGGGAACAGCTCACTCTGCCATGTTGCTGACGTCACTCCTAAAATCTCTTTTATCTCATATAGCATTTCATTGTCTCTCCAAATCTAACATAATCTAGGAAAATGTTCAGAGTGATTTAAAAAGAACTGAACACTTTGCAAAATTTTTATTATACAATAACTGCTTATATATGTGAATACATAGTTAAGACCAATGTGTATATATGTGTACTATACATACATAGTTTAAAAAGCATTTTGTAAAGAAATTTCCATTGTTATTTCCACAGTCTTACAAATACTCAGCATGTGCCTTGTGTCACTTGGCACATGTCTGTACTGTAGTATAATTCATATTAGACCTTTGTAGCGTATCATATCAGTGTTTGAAATGTCAGCCATGATGCAGCCCTTTGTTTCCTCAAAGTTGCACATTCCCACTTGAATACTATACGTTCACATAAAACCTAGTTACTGAGTAATATATTTTTAAAGTATTTATTTTTGTGTCACCTTGTATAATGCTACTGCCAAAAAAGACTCAGTCTTCCAACTTAATGAGAAGATTATATGTCTCTGAATGACAGGGTTTTTTTCATGTTGTTTTTTTTTTTTTACCTGATTGTAAAATAAGACAGATACAAAGAGTGTAAATAACAAATGTATAGCTTAATGAGTGAAAATAAGGTGAACACATTTGAGACCATCTCTCAGGTTAATACAGTAAATAGGACTTTGTCAGCTACCCTGAAGCTCTTCCGTGTGCCCCATCCTGATCACAACGCCTTCCTTCTCTACAAACGCATCCTCTAGCCTGCTTTTTATAATAATCATGTCCTTGCTTTTCTTTGTAGTTTTATGACCCAACTCTTGACCTCTAGGCACTTGATCTTGCTCATTTTTCAAAATTATATGTCTTTTGAGTATCTTTTAGCTTACAGGTTCTGTCTCCACCCTTTTCTTTTCCTTAGAATTTGTCTATTAAAGAATCTAGCTCTTGACTTGTGAAGTTTCCCTCGATCTGAACTTTCTGGATTGTATACTCATGGTACATATTTCTCTCTCTTTGTCTTATGTGGAAATCAGTAACTGGATTTGGAGGCTTAATCGGACTCATGTTTGATCCCTTCAGTAGGACCCTTAGGTGTTGTGCTCTTTCATTAGGGAAGTCAATAATGTCTGGTTGTTTTTCTTTCTGTGATGTTTGCAGTTGTTGACACTTAATACCTCATTCTGTTAATTCATTGGGGATCATGGTGATAATAATTTCTTCTTCACTTATTAGTTGGATTACTTTTATTAAGACCCACTTCCCATTATATACATTTGGTTACACAATGGTACGTGAACCATAGTTTAAGATAAGTATATTAACCTGTGTAAATGGGAGATTCTGAGATAGACTTAATTTTGAACAGAACCTCTTGATGCTGAATGGGAGCTTGATAAATCTGGAGAAGTTAATTAATACATTTATTTGATGAATACTTATTGAGTGCTTATTCTGAGTCACACATAATGCTAGCTGTTGGGGTACAGTGGTGAGTGGGTCCGTCTAGTGGGGGATTATGATAATAGCTATGAAGGAGATGTTTCAGGGGGACCTGACTGAAATTGGTGGGTCAGGGAAGGCCTCTCTCAAGAAGTATAATTTAACTTGAATCGGGAAGGATGAGTTGAAATTACTCAGGCAAAGAAAGAAAGGAAGGTTTCAGTCAGAGAGGATATTATATATAATGGCCTTTTGCTGGGAAAGAGCTTGGCCTATTGAAAGATCAGAAAAAAAGGCCGATGTAGCTATAGTATTGTGAGTTAGGGGAGAGGGTTACCTTAACAGGCAAATAGGAACCTAATCACATAGTAAGACCTTCTAAATAGTGTTTGATATCTTGAGATTTATTTTAGGTGGAGTATAGAAAATTTTACCCACAGAATTATAGTAGGGTCTGAGCCTATCTAAAATACATCTCTTTAGCATCTGTGCCCCTCCACAGGATGCCTGTTCTGGATGGGTTGGAAAGTAATCATTTCCATTTGTTTCAAGCCTTACATAGCTATCCTGGATGCCATCTATACAACTGATGTTTGGGTAAAGAAAGTTAGAAAGTTGAAAGGAATCCTAAAAGCTAACCTCTGGCTATGTTCAAAGGTGTCTGGAGAAGCCAATGAAACTCAGATTGCAGAAGCATTGAAGCGGTACAGTGAACGAGCATTCTTTGTCCGGGAAGCTCTGTTTCACCTGTTTAGCCTGACTCATGTGATGGAAAAAACAAAGCCAGAAATTTTAAAGGTAAGAGTAAGAAACTGGATACAGAAATTTTTAAATTCTCTCCCTGGATAGATGATAGTTTTGTGAAGAACATTGGTGAAAATTTGCTTTTAGTCTTTGATTTTTCTTTGTAATGGGATTGATGATGTGTGGTTTTAGTTATCAGCTATAAAGGAGAAAGAACGTAGTTACATAGTGTTATTGAAGTTTTATAGTAGTCTCATTAAACAATGTAAATGCCTTCCTGTTCATATTAACTGCCTAAAACCTATAACCAGTGTGATCTTTTTTCACCAGCTAGTAGAAAATAGAAGTATATTACTGGAATCAGGACACTGCATTGTATATTCACCTTGTATTGCTTCCGTATAGGGTCTTTTTAGAAATACAGTATTGGGGCTGGCCCCGTGGCCGAGTGGTTAAGTTCGCGCGCTCCGCTGCAGGCGGCCCAGTGTTTCATTGGTTCAAATCCTGGGCGCGGACATGGCACTGCTCATCAAACCACGCTGAGGCAGCGTCCCACATGCCACAACTAGAAGGACCCACGACGAAGAATATACAACTATGTACCGGGGGGCTTTGGGGAGAAAAAGGAAAAAAATTTAAAAAAAATAAAATCTTAAAAAAAAATGAAATATAGTATTGGATTTCCAGAAGGCACTTTTCCATATCATTGATGAACTTCCTATGCTTTCATAACTAATCTGTATTATTCCTCAATTAAAGTATTTTAACCAAGACAGCTTTTGAAGGCTAAGAAAGGAAGATTCTTAATTTTGTTGATGGCTTAGAGCAGTTATTTGTCAGAATGTGGTCCTTTGTCCACCAGAAGTCTGGAATATTGTTTATTTTAAAAAGTGTAATTGTGAACCCCACCCAAGAAATTTAGATTCTATAGGGCTGGATGAGGTACAGGAATCTGCATTTTAATAACCCCCCAAGATAATCTTTATGCCCGTGCAATTTTGAGACCAGTGAGTGTAGGACTTTGTTATGTTTGGTACCTGACTGAGTGGGCACAACAGTCCCAAGAGATAAGTTTTATCTTCTGTTTTACAGATTTTGTGACTGAGGGTCTGTGAGGTTAAGTATCAATGAATGGCAGAACCAGAAATGACTTAACCTCCCAGGTATCTTAAATTTTGAGAACGGGGTGCTTGCATAGGAGCCAGTAACGTTTCAGTCCCTAGGATGTTATCCCCAACACCTGTTACCCTTTCCATACGTACCAGAAGATATTGGCACTTGCTTTCTGCATTATGTTTTTTAGTTTGGGTTACTGTGAACCTGAGCAACAAAAGACTAGACCTCTAGTCCTGATCTGAAATATTTACTCATTCATTCATTCAGAGAATGATGCAGAGAGAAATGAAAAGAATATAAGCAATTCTCTTAAGGAGTTTTGCTGCAAAGTGGAACAAAGCAAAAAGGTGATACTTGGCTGAGGAAGTAGATTTTTTGTTTGTTTGTTTGTTTTTAAAGTATGCTTTTTTGGTGAGGAAAATTGGCCCTGAGCTAACATCTGTTGCCAATCTTCCTCTTTTTTCTCCCCAAAGCCCCACTACATAGTTGTATATTATCCTAGTTGTAGGTCATTCTAGTTCTTCTATGTGGGATGCCACAACAGCGTGGCTTGATGAGCAGTGTGTAGGTCTGCACCCAGGATCTGAACCAGAAAACCCCAGACCACCAAAGTGGAGTACACGAACCTAACCACTTGGCTGCAAGGCCAGCCCAGGTTTTTGGGTGGTTTTGTTTTGTTTTAAGATGGGAGAAAACTTAGCTTGTTTGTATGCTGATAAGAATGGTCCAGTACAGAATAAAAAATTGATGTAGGAGTGAGAAGGGAGAACAGATGAAGCAACGTCCTTGCGTAGATAAGAGGGGAAGGATCTAGCATATAAGTAGAAGGGTTACCTTTAGAGAGGAGCCCAAAAAGATCATTTATGGTAACAGACAGGAAGGCAGCAGATACATGTGTGTGTGCTGGTAAGGGGGGTGCATGTGGTAGTGGGAATCTGAAGTTCTTTTGTGATTGGCTTCAGTTTTCTCGGTATAGTTGGAGCAAGGTCTTCAGCTGATAGTGAGGAATGGGGAGGATTTGTTGGGATTTCGAGGAGAGAAGAAAAAAGTGAGAAATAGTTATCTAGGCCAGAGGGAAGTGAATGGATTTTATTGTACTCTAACTGTAGTGCTGTTCTCAAAGAAGTGAATGTTGGAATTTCAAAGTGAAGTGTGCCACTAGTTTACTCTAGTCAAGTCAGTAAGAATTTATTTAGTGCTTAGCATGTAACAGGCACTGTACTAGATCTTGGAAATACAAAGATGAGGTTACCTGAATAGAAAAGATTCATTAGCCTGACAGAAAACTCTCTGGACATGAACAGCTTGATACCTACCTTGACCAGGTGGGCAGGAACTAAATATTGGTGAGTAACTGCTTTGTCCTAGGCTCTTTGCACATGAGGATAAAAAAGATATACTTGGAGCTGGCCCGGTGGCGCAGTGGTTAAGTTCGCACATTCTGCTTCTCAGCAGCCCAGGGTTCGCTGGTTCGAATCCCGGGTGCGGACATGGCACAGCTTGGCATGCCATGCTGTGGTAGGCGTCCCACATATAAAGTAGAGGAAGATGGGCACGGATGTTAGCTCAGGGCCAGGCTTCCTCAACAAAATAGAGGAGGACTGGCAGTAGTTAGCTCAGGGCTAATCTTCCTCAAAAAAAAAAAAAAAAAAAAAGATGTACTTAAGACATCTTAAAACCTATTATAGATCAACAAAGGTAATGTTGCTATGTGAATAGGGCTTGTATTTATAAGGTGGATTAAGAGAACTAATTCTTTTTCCAGCTTGTGGTTACTGGGATGAGAAACCACCCTATGAATTTGCCAGTGCAACTTGCTGCGAGCGCCTGTGTGTTTAACTTAACCAAGCAGGATCTCGCCGCAGGAATGCCTGTTCGACTCCTGGCTGACGTGACCCATCTGCTGCTCAAAGCCATGGAACATTTCCCCAATCACCAGCAGGTAGACGTGTGGGAATTCTCATTCAGATAGTCCTTCTACAGTTCAGTTTAGCAGACCAAGGCTGGCAATTTAAATGCCTTCGGCGTCTGTAAAGTAATAAACTTGTGGTATGACTGAGTATAGGACAACAGAGAAGTAGAAAACTAAAGAGTGCATTCCCTGCTTAAAAGTATTTAAATCCAAATGTTGAAGGAAATAGTGCAAGCCATATAAACTCATCTTCCACCCAGATCTTGAGTTTGTGATGATTTCAGCAAACAGGCATAGAGCGTCTGTTCTCGGCTAGGCACTCTCAAGTCCTGGGATACAGAAATGAGTAAGACGTGGATTTTCTATTTCTAGCAGTGTGGTGGACTACATAATCTGTCCTGTCCTCAGGATGAAAACTAAAAATGCTGCTTGAATTATATTTTTAACTCTTAAAATTTAGCAGTGAGTTGGCAAGTTAGTAAAAAATACTCAGAGGCCGAAAACCAAGTAAAATTGGCAACTCAGATTGGTGAGTGGATCATTAAACCCAGCTTCGCTCATTGAGGTCAGTTGATGAACTAGATGAACTTTAGGCTTTGATTTTCGCGGCCTCTGGATGCCAGATAGACAGAAGACAAGGCAGGATCCACCCAAAGGTCACCAGAAGGGAGGGAGATTAGCTGGAATTATCCTATTTCTCATCTAATGGAAAAGACAAAAAAAAAAATATGCAAGTAAACTTATATGTGTCTAGTAGAAATCAGTCTTTCAACAGTAGGTGGGCAGAATAAATAAGAAATAAGTGGTGTTTCATCAGTGGCTTCTTCCTTTTTTTATAGAGGCTACCCCAGGTTAGAAAATAACAAACCAATATTTTATTCATGATTTTTCTTTTCTCTCTTTGGTTCTTTAGTTACAGAAGAATTGCCTCCTTTCACTTTGCAGTGACCGGATCCTTCAAGATGTTCCATTTAACAGGCAAGTGATAACCCTAGAATTTAAAATGGGGTAAAATCTGTCTTGGCTCATTTCTTCCCAGTTAAATATCCCTGGTGTACAATTAATCAAGTGGATGGTATTGGCATTGCCTTATAGGATGCTAAATCTTCTTCTCTAATTTAGTGCTTTGACATTCATGATACGGATTGGCCCCTGTTTTCATAGCCCTATGCTTGATAATTTATATTGCTTATAGTTTTTAGAATATTGTGGGCCAAAGAAACTGAGGCATACAGAGATTCAGTGTCTTGCCCATAGTTTTTGACCCGTAACTGCAAGGCTAGAAAGACACATCTCTCGTTCTAGGTCCAGTGTACTTTCCTCTGTGTCATACCTTATTCTTATTGTTTATTTGATATTGAATTATAGAAGAAACTTTTTAAGCAGAGGTTAAAGGAGGCCATATAGTTGGATTCCAGTAAGTATAAAGGATTCCCTTGTTTTCTGAGATGTTATGGTTTGGGAGCTGAAAAGGTGATTTTTTTCATTTTACTATTTTAAAATAGTTTTTTAATAATGGTATTTTCAAAAATAAATTTATATTTTATGTTGTAATGAAAAGTATATTTCTCAAGCAGAAATTTTACTGTGATTTGCTTTTATTTGGCTAACAGTACACTGTTATCTGGCCTGGTTGAGGAATGAGGTGTTTCATCTACTTTTTGAAATAAATAGTTTGGATAAAAATACAACTACGTATATCTCATGTAGATTACTAATTTTATTTTATGAATATTGAGCATCTGTACTGATCACATGAAGTCATAGGTAGGAAAGATATAGTCACTCCCCTTAAGAAAATTGTAAACTAGCCCAGGGGTTAGCAAACTTTTCCTTAAAGCACAAGATAATAAGTATTTTAGGCTTATGAGTCATAGAGTCTCTGTTGCAACTACTTAACTCTGTCGTTGTACCTCTGAAGCACCCATAGACAATATATGAACAAATGGGGTAAGTATGTTCCAATAAAGCTTTAGAAAACAGACAGCTGGGCCCACAGCTATAACGTCACTGTGAGTGGGCTGTGGTTTGCCAATGCACCGTGCAGAATTGAGCTTCTCTGTGGTCAGAGACTGTGATTGGTTAATCTCTTTATCTCTAGTGCTTAAATGGATGTTGGATGGATGGATGCATGAATGAATGAATGAGTAAATAGAAGACAGAATTTCTGATAATAGAGGATGGCAGAATGCATTGGGCCCCCAGGTGAGGAGGGAAAGATTCCATCTGATTGGTGATCATTAAAGATTTCATGTTAGTGATGGCATTTGAGATAATAAAGGTAACAACTAACGTGTGTGAACCACTTGCTATTGCCAGGCACTGTGCTAAGTGCTTTACATATGCTAATTCCATTCTTACAACTGTCCTTTGAAATTGTTGCTCTTGTAATCTTCATTTTACAGATGAGGAAACAGAGGCACAGATTTAGTAACTTGCTCAAGGTGAGAAGATAGTAAGTAGTAGAATTTAGATTTAAATCCAGAGTGGCTCCAGAGCCTCTACTTTTTACGTCCATGCTGTATTCCTTCAAAGATGAGAACTGGTTGAGCTGATTGTTTTACGTTGTGGGAAATGCATGAATGAGGCATAGAGGAAGTCAAGAAGTCAATAATAATACTAGTAAAACTTAACCTGTGTCAAAGGCTTGGTATGTGCCAAGTTCTATACTAAGTCTAAGCTTTGTATGTGATATCATTTAATCCTCACAACAGTCCTATGGAATAGATCTTGTTATTTTACAGATGAGAAAACTGAAATTTGGAGAGATTAGGGAACTTGCCCAGGGTCCCAAAGTTAGTAAGTGATAGAGGTGATGTTTGAATCCAGGCTGACTCCAAAGTGTATGATGTTCTTAACGACTTCACTGCATTGCCTCACGTGATAAAATAATTTATTTTATTATTACCATTAGCATTAGGTAGAACTAGAATTCAAACCCCAAATTCAAACAACTTCAGAATCTGTGCCCTTAACTGCCAGGCTATATTACCTCATGATTGTGGGCATGTTTCGGGACTAATGAGCAGTCCACTTTGCAGTAATCATAGAGTAGGCAGGAAAAAAGATTTGAGTGTATGGGTCCATTGCTAGAGTCTTAAAATGCTGTGAGTAGAGGAGTGACATCATACCTGAGTCCTCTGACAGATTTATTTATTACCAATGTGTTGGCACAAATGAAGGGAAACAATAGAGGCAGAGAAGCCCGTTAGGAATCTACTGTGGCATGCCAGTAATGGGCTTGCTCAGAGATGGCTTTGGGAAGAGAAAGGAAGTAACAGTACATCTGAGGGAAGTTGCAGAGGAATAATTTACATCAATATAATCATTCAGCCAACATGTATTAAACACTATTTGTGGAGCCGGCCTGGTGGCACAGTGGTTAAGTGCACACGCTCTGCTTCAGCAACCCGGGGTTCGCTGATTCGGATCCCGGGTGCGGACATGGCACTGCTTGGCAAGCTATGCTGTGGCAGGCGTCCCACATATAAAGTAGAGGAAGATGGGCATGGATATTAGCTCAGGGCCAGTCTTGCTCAGCAGAAAGAGGAGAATTGGCAGCAGATGTTAGCTCAGGGCTAATCTTCCTTAAAGAAACAAAACAGACAAACAAAAAACACTATTTGTGTGTAAAGCTCTATATTGGGTTCTTGGTGTAAAGGGCTAAACAAGATATGATCCCTTCCCTCACTGGCCAATAGGGGATTCAGGTGAGTCTTAGCTAATCGCAGCTCTCTGAGTTGCAAACACACGCTAAAGAGCAGTGAGAAGGCAATGATAAACTTGTCAAGGAAAGCTTCTCAAAGGAAGTGTTATTTGAGCCAAGTCTTGAAAGATGAAATTATGGGTAAGATAATCAGATATATTCCTTGGTGTTGTCCTTAATTTCTCTCCTTATCTCACACCCCACATTCAGTCTTTTGGCAAATCCAGCTCTATCTTCAAATATATCCAGAATTCGACAGTTTCTCTTCACTTCCACTTCTACCACTTGGGCTAGACTAAAAGTGATTTCCCTGCTGAATTATTGTGGTAGCCTCTGAACTGCTCTCCTTGCTTCTGTCTTTGCCCTCCTGAAGTTTATTCTAAACACAGCTGGTAGAATAATCCTATTAAAAACATGTCAGTTCTTGTCATATCTGTGCTCAAAATCCTTCCATGGCTTTCTGTCTCATTCAGGGTAAAAGCTAATTCTTTACTAAGACTCTGTGATCTGGATCCCCTGTTACCTCTGACCTCATCTCTTAGTGCTGCTCCTTCCCTTGTTCTCTCTGCTCTGGCTGCACTGGCCTCCATGCTTGTCTCAAAACCTCCAGGCACACTCCCACTTAGAGGTTGTTATGTTTCCCATTCCCTCTGCCTAGAATGCTTTTCCCCTAAGATATCCACATGGCTGGCTTCTTTCTTCCTCAAAAGTTTCAGTGAGGCCTTCCCTAGTTACCTTACATAAAATTTCACCATTTCATATCCTCTCTTTTCCTGCTTTATTTTTTTCTCTCTAGCACACGTCAGTACCTAATCATATCATACATTTTACTTATTTATACAATTTATTATCTGTCTTCCCCACTAGAGAATACACTGTATGAGAGCAGAAATATTTTTCTGTCTTGTTTGCTACTCTGTCTCCAGCACCAAGAACAGTATCTGGCACAAAGCATGGGCTCAGTAAATGTTTGTGAGTGATGAATCTTCCCATTGTGCCAGGTACTGTGAGGAGCCCAGAAAATAATCAATTATTACTATAGTATAAAAATCGCTATAGTGGGGCCGGCCCTGTGGCCGAGTGGTTAAGTTCGCATGCTCTACTTCGGCGGCCCAGGGTTTCTCTTGTTTGAATCCTGGGCGCGGACGTGGCACCGCTCATCAGGCCACGCTGAGGCAGCATCCCACATGCTACAACTAGAAGGACCCACAACTGAAAATACACAACTATATACCTGGGGGCTTTGGGGAGCAAAAGAAAAAATATAATCTTTAAAAATCACTATAGAATAGAAATATAGACTAAAAATGTTATAATTCTAGAAGATGAATGCCAGATAGTTTTGACCATGGTTTCCAAACTCTTGTTTCTTTACAAAGTGTTGTCAGAATTAATAATGAGGTACCATCTCCGAAACACTAAGTGTCATTTTTATTTTCTATCAGTTAAGAGGAATTTTCCTTTTCCTTCTCACTCACCTAAATTGTAGCATCAATTGCCAGCTGGAGTTCTGAAACTGTACCTGGGCCTCCAGGATTAATTTATGAAACCCTTTGTGTGTTTTCAGATTTGAGGCAGCCAAGCTTGTCATGCAGTGGCTCTGCAACCATGAGGATCAAAACATGCAGAGGATGGCAGTTGCTATCATTTCCATCCTGGCTGCCAAGGTACCTGAACTTTCGTTGAATAATTTTCAGTAGGCAGCTGTTTCTCATTCTAGTTACTGTTTTTCCCAAAATCTGTTTGCCAGAAATGTCTGTAAGCCTCTCTGCCAGGCTGCTTATTCAAGCTGCATTCACTATTGCAGAATTCCAAGTCGATCAGAGATCGTAGTCTTTGTGACTGTAAGTGGTGTTAGCTCACACTAGTGAGTCTTTGGGCATTTACTTTGTCTTCTGCTCACTTGCAGCTTTCTACAGAACAAACTGCACAGCTTGGTGCTGAGCTCTTCATTGTCAGAGTAAGTCTGTTGTCTCCTCCATGCAGACCACTAGACAGTTTTCATTTTATTGTTTTCAGGCAGCGTTGTGTATCTTCTGACATTTTATATTAAAAAAAATTATTTTTGTTACTTCTAAATGAGTGTATTCATTTCTTTTCATAGAGACAGCTTTACTCCTTATTGGAAATGGAAAGATCCCTGAATTAGGAGTCAGATGACCTAGGATCTAGCTTGTAAACTCAATTTGTGAATTTAGACAAATTGCCTGAACCATTGGGGCCTAAATGAGCCTTAAGATCCTATCTAGTTCTAAAATTCTGTGATTTTGTTATTTATAAAGAAAATGTAGAGACACTGTTATAGGCATAAGATTGTACTAGATGCTTTTGGGAAGAAGAAGATTTAGCTGATATATGATTTTGCTTGCTTACACTTAGTTGTGGAAATAATATAATGAACAGTGAAAAGTTAAGATGCTTTAAAGAGAATAAGTATTAACAGTGTCTTGGAGAGGACTGGAGGCAAAAAGTCCACTTAGGAGTGAGCTTGCTGTTACAATCCTGGCATGGCATGTTTTAACAATAATATAGTAGATGGAAAAGTCAAAGGAGAGACTCCCTTTTTCTATGACTTACAAATCATGTATGTAATGAGAGAGTAAGTCATTCATTTGATAAATATGTATGGAGTATCAACAGGTACCTACCACCTTACTGGTGGTTAGGGATTCACTGAATTGTATCTATAATTCCTGTCCATAAGAAATTCACAGTATGGTAGAGAAAATAGCTGTGTAGACAATTTAATACAATCTAATAAGTATAATAATATAGATATGAATAAAAAAAGTAATGTAAAGAGAGATGGCTCTGGTGGTGTAATGAAAAGAGTAGTAATTCTGGAGTCGACATATCTGGGTTTATTCCGAATTCTGTCACTTACTAGCTGTGTAATTTGAGGCAAGTCAATAAATTTTCTTAGGGGTGATAAAAAATACTTCATACAGGGGCCTGCCTGGTGGCGTAGCAGTTAGGTTTGCACACTCTGCTTCGGTGGCCTGGGGTTCACAGGTTCAGGTCCTGAGTGCAGACCTGTACACCACTCATCAGGCCATGCTGTGGCAGCATCCCACATACAAAAAATAGAGGAAGATTGGCAACAGATGTTAGCTCAGGGCCAATCTTCCTCACCGAAAAAAAAAAAAAAGGAAAGAAAGAAAGAAAAGAATAGAAAAAATACTTTATGCAGTTATTGTGAAGACTAAATGAAAAGGAAAACAAGATTAATTAAAGGAATATATACTAAGTGCCTAACACAAAATACAATATATGTTAGATTAGTAGAGAAGGATGCTGATTTTTACTATTTTCAGGAATGACATTTTAATTTTAAATATGACTTTTTATTGCTATACATGTGTTTCAGTAATTTGGGCTGGAGATATATTCAAAGATTTTAAGAAAGTAGTCCACTCATGCTTTGGGGGAAAATTAAGCTTGGTTTAAGCAGGAATTAGTAGTAGTAATAATGATGTTGATAGCTACCTTTTTTTTTCTGTTTTTAGTTCGTAATTATCACCTGCAATTTACAGATGAGCAAACAAGAATTCAATTGGCAAACAAGGTTGTGAAGTTAGTCAGATGTAGAGTTTCCATTTAAACTTGAGTACCTTGATTCTAGCGCTGCACAATCTTAGCCACTATACTGTTAAGTTACATAATTGCACCTAGATGTTTGTGTTCCCTAAAAATGTTTTCCTGAATTCTATATATCTTTAAGTAATAGTGTTTATTAATGTTTGCTTCTATATGTTTTAGTAGAGATCCCTTTTACCCCCAGAAGTGTAATCTAAAAATGGAATTATGGATGCCTTATGTAGGTCTTAAAACATTTATCTTTCAAACTTAAATTTCTTAGTTTAAAGCTAAGAGAGAAATAATTTACAAATGGAATTTCAAAGCTATTATCTTATTTAAATCCAATATAGACTTAAATTCTCTAACTATTGTATGTAGTTTGTCCTTTCTTTTTTTCTTAAGGAAAACTTGGAGTTAGATAGAACTGGGTCTTTCAGTTCTTACTTTCTCTTACTCAGCTAACCGTGATCAAATTACTTAATATTTCTTAGACTCAATTTCCTCTCCTGAAAAATGGGGATAACATTACTACAATATAGGAAATAATTTGCTGATGGTTAATAAATATTAGCTTCTTTCTCCTTTTCCCCCTCCACTATTTTCATCCCAGGATCTGAAATGAGTGTATGTTATGACCAATTGGGTAAGATACTTGGTCCTAAGCTTTATCATTTTGTTGTTCACTTTATGTACAGGCAATTAGATTATAGGTATTATCAGAATAATATAGAAATATTTATGAAGATCTTATACTTTTTTCTCGTTGAAGGAAAAGTCTGATCCAAGAGACTGTTTGTTGTACTTATGAAAAACATTTTATAGGGAATGTTTTAAGCCATGAGACTAATCTTCATGGACTTATGGTTATTACCACTAATTGCAATAACAATTCAATAAAGAGAAATTAATTCTATTTTCCTTCTTTCAGCAACTTCTTCAAATAGTGAAGCAGAAAACCAATCAAAATTCAGTGGACACTACTTTGAAGTTTACTTTGAGTGCACTTTGGAACCTCACAGATGAATCGCCAACCACATGCAGACACTTTATTGAAAACCAAGGGTTAGAACTCTTCATGAGGGTTCTAGAGGTTAGAATGGGAATTTAGCCGACAGCTTTGACGTTGGTTGATTTAAGCATTGATTTATTATATTTGGTTCTTTAGATAGTTACAGGTTTCTCTTTCCTTTTACAGTCTTTCCCAACTGAGTCATCCATCCAGCAGAAAGTCCTAGGACTTTTGGTAAGATATAAGCATTTCCTGCTAAATTCTAAGCTGTAATTATTTTCCATCTGAGGTAATACATTGAAAGTTGATACTCTATTTATAAACACTTAATGACATTAGAAAGTATATATAATATAATTAAGTGAAAAAGCAGACTATAAAACTAAATATGCATATTAAGATTTTCACCACATTAAAAGGAAAAATACAAATTACACACTTTTCTTTTTATTTTTTGGTATAGCACAAAGCTTCACCGTGAGCATGTTTTATTTTTATAATCAGAAAAAACAGATCTTATTTAAAAATATTGCCAACAAGGGTTCTTAGATGCTATGTTTGGTAATTAACGATTACTGCTTAAAGGACTGCTTAACAAATAAGATATTCTGTGAAGATATTGGATATAGATTAAAATGAGCTCTCTAGGATTTTGAGTCAAAGGTGAGGGATTAAATGTTTTTATCACCTTTAATCACTGCAACAGGCAAAGTACCTACTTGATAAAAGCCATTTTAGAACAGACCTCAGCTCTTGAGGAATGAGATCATAGGAGGCGTAGATTAGATTAGTGAGTAAAAAAAATGTAGATTAATGTTTGTTCTCCGGATGCAAGAGTATGAGATACTGAGCAATGAGAGATGGATTTGGGAAAGGCTGAGGGCTGACATTTAAGGAGGACCTGTCTATTCGCTATAGCTTTAGTTGTCTAAAGTAGAAAATGTAAAAAGACCTAAATGCCTAGTAATAGGGAAGTATTAAATAAATTATAGTATTTGATTGTTTTATTTGGACTTCATAGGATTTTAGATACAGAAGTTGGCTGAAGTCTTCGGAAGAGGAAAAAGGGAAATTATTTTAAGGATTCAGAGAGATCTCATAGGGCTTTAAAATCTTTTTTTTCTAAATTTTAAAAAGGATACATGTTTACTATAACTAGTGAAATAGTGCAAAAATGTATTTAAAAAGTTTAAAACTCTGTCCCCAACCTTCCATCATGTTCATCTCCATGAGGTAATTAATACAACCTCATATGCTCCCTTCCATATTTTTCTCCATTACTCTGTGATTGAATTTTTTTCAATAATTTAGTTTGAGATATTGACTGATTTAATTTTTTGTGGTCAGAGAACATAGTTTGTTTTATTTAAGTCCTTTGAAATTTATTGGGACTTGTGTTGTGTTTGTGGCCTGGAATATGGTCTGTCCTGGTCAATGTTCCATGTGTACTTGAGGAGAATGTGTAATCTGCTGTTGTTCGATTCTGTAAATGTTCTGTGTTCTGTAAGTGTCAGTCAGGTCTAGTTGGTTGATATTGTTCAAGTCTACCATATTCTTACTGATTTTCTGCCTACTTGCTCTAGCGATTATCTATAGGGGTTTAAAAATCTCCAAATATAATTGTGGATTTGTCTGTTTCTCCTTACAGTTCTATCAATTTTTGCCTCATGTGTTTTAAAGCTCTGTGAAAAAAAAGCTCTATTATTAGGTTCAATAACAAAATTGTTATGCCTTCTTGATTAATTGATCCCTTTCTCATTATGACATGACCTTCATCTCTGGTGATATCCTTTACTTTGAAATCTCCTTTGTCTCCTCTTACTATAACCATTCCAGCTTTCTTTTGCCTAATGTTAACATGGTTTATATTTTTCCATCCTTTTACTTTTAACCTATATTTGTCTTTGTATTTAAAGTGTGTTTCTTGTAGACAGCATATACTTTGCATCCTACTTTTTTATCCAATCCTGATAATCTTTGCTTTTTATTTGAGCTATTTGGATCATTTATTTATTTGTTTATTTATTTTATTTTATTATTATTATTTTTTAAGATTTTATTTTTCCTTTTTTTCCCCAAAGCCCCCCAGTACATAGTTGTGTATTTTTAGTTGTGGGTCCTTCTAGCTGTGGCATGTGGGATGCTGCCTCAGCATGGCCTGATGAGCGGTGCCATGTCCGCGCCCAGGATCCGAACCAGCGAAACCCTGGGCCGCTGAAGCCGAGCGTGCGAACTTAACCACTCGGCCACGGGGCCGGCCCCTGGCGTTTGTTTTCTGTTTGTCCCGTCTCTTCTTTGTTTTTTCTTCCTTCTTTTGGTTGAGTATTTTTTTATGATTCCATTTGATGTCCTTTCTTGGCTTATTAGATATTCCTCTTTCCTTTGTTGTGTTAATTATTTCTTTGAGTTTATAGTATACATCTTTAATCACAATTTACCTTTAAGTGATTTTATGCAATTTCATATATAGTGTAGGAACCTTACAGTAATAGACTTCCATTTCTGATCGTCCTTGTTTTATGCTATTGTTGTCATGCACTTTACTTTCACATACGTTATAAACCACACATTGTTATTTTTATTTGAAATCTTGATTATCTTTCAAGGAGATTTAAATAATCTTTAAAATCTTATATGTTTACCAAGTAGCTGCTAGTTTTGATGCTCTTCTTTCCTTCGTGTAGGTCTAGATTTCCATTTGGTTTCATTTTCCTTCTGCCTAAAAGGCGTCCTTTGAAGCTTTGTATAGTGTGGGTCTGCTGATGATGAAATCGTCAGCTTTTGTATGTCTGCAAACACTTTTTTTTTTAAGGAAGATTACCCCTGAGCTAACAACCACCCCCAAGCCTCCTCTTTTTTTTTGCTGAGGAAGATTGGCTCTGAGCTAACATCTGTGCCCATCTTCCTCCACTTTATATGTGGGACGCCTGTCACAGCGTGGCCCAATAAGCGATGCATAGGTCTGAGCCCAGGATCTGAACAGGTGAACCCAGGGCCACCAAAGCAGAGCATGTGAACTTAACTGCTATGCCACTGCGCAGGCCCCTGCAAACATCTTTATTTAACCTTTTTGTTTGAAAAATATTTTTGCCAGGTAGAGAATTCAAAGTTGACAGTACTTTAAAGATGTTGATTAGCTTTTTTCTGACTTGCGTCTTTCCAACGAGAAATCTGATGTCATCATTATCTTTATTCCTTTGTATATGCATGATTTTTTTTCCCCTGTCTACTTTTAAGATTTAAGATTAGCAACAATTTTCAGTAATTTGGTTATGATGTGTCTTGCTGTAATTTACTTAATGTTCCCTGTATTTGGGATTCATGGAGCTTCTTGGATCTATAGGTGTATAATTTTCAAGTTTGAAAAGTTTTTGGCCATTATTTCTTCAAAAAAAATTTTTTTGCACCGCTCCTCCTGCCCCCAACCCATTGGAGTCCTTTGGAGACACCAATTTCTCATATGTTAAGTTGCTTGAAATTGTCCCACAGCTCACTGGTGGTCTTTTAATTTTCTTTATTCTTGTTTTATGTATGTTTCAGTTTGGATGATTTCCATTGTTATGCCTTCTAATTCAGTAATTGTTTCTTCTGCAGTGTCTAATCTGCTGTTAACCCCATCTAGTGTATTTTTCATTCTAGATATTATCATTTTCTTCTCTAGAAGTTCAGTTTGGGTTTGTTTTTTATGTCTTCCATGTTTCTACTTAACTTTTTGGACATATGAAATATATTTTTAATAACTGTTTTACTGTCCTCTGCTAATTTTAATGTCTGTGTCAGTTCTGGGTCAATTTCAAATGATTGATTATTCTCCTCATTTTGAGTTGTGTTTTCCTGCCACTTTGTATCCCTGGTAGTTTTTGATTGGATGCCAGATATTGTGAATTTTACTTTGTTGGGTGCTGGATATTTTTGTTCTCCCATAAAATATTCTTAAGCTTTCTCCTGGGATGTAATTAACTTTTAAACAGTTTGATCATTTTGGATCCTGCTTTTATGATTTATTAGGAGGGTTCAGAGCAGTGCTCAGGCTAGGGCTAATTATTCTGTACTACTGAGACAAGACCTTCCTGAGTCCTCCACACAGTGCCCTGAGAATGAAGAGTTTTTCCAGACTGGATGGTGGGAACAAGCACTATTCCTGGCCCTGGGTGAGTGCCGGGAGCTGCTCTCTACTCTGTTTTGATGGTTCTTTTCCTGCCCTCAAATACTTCCCTCACAGCCGTGCTCTGATCGGTGCTCTGATCGGTGCTCTGCTGCGTCGAGTGGCACTCTCTGCAGCTGACTGGATTTTCCCTCTGGGCAGTGCTCTTCTCTCTGCTCTTCTGTCCTGTGAATTGCCTTGGGCTCCCTGGACTCTTAGCTCCATCTCTTCAGCTCTATGAGTCCGCACTGGGCTCTGCTTCAGTTCTGTATCTTTGTGCCGCAGCCTAGAAATCCTCTCAAGGCAATGTCTCACCTGTTTGTTTTCCATCTTTAAAGGTTACTGTCCTTTATTACCTAATGTCCAGTGCCTTGAAAACTGTTGTTTCACGTTTGTGTTTTTTTCAGTTCTTTCACAGAGGAGAGTAAATCTGGCCCCTTTTACACCATCTTTGCCAGAAGCAGGAGTCCTCATCAATCTTCCATTAAATAGGTTTAAAAATGAGAAATTTGTCTTTTATATTTATCCACATATTTCCCATATTACTCAGTTTTTGTTTGTTTGTTTGTTTTTTACTTTTTATTAAGATCATGATCGTTTACAACCTTGTGAAATTTCAGTTGTACATTATTGTTTGTCAGTCATGTTGTGGGTGCACCACTTCACCCTTTGTGCCCACCCCCCACCCCGCCTTTCCCCTGGTAACTGCTAATCTGTTCTCTTTGTCTACATGTTTAACTTCCATTTATGAGTGGAGTCATATAGAGATTGTCTTTCTCTATCTGGCTTATTTCACTTAACGTAATACCCTCAGGGTCCATCCATGTTGTTGTGAATGGGACGATTTTATCCTCTTTTATGTCTGAGTAATATTCCATTGTATGTATATACCATATCTTCTTTATCCAGTCATCTGTTGATGGGCACTTAGGTTGCTTCCGCGTCTTGGCTATTGTAAATAATGCTGCAATGAACATAGGGGTGCACGGGACTTTTGGAATTGCTGATTTCACGTTCTTTAGATAGATACCCAGTAGTCGGATGGCTGGGTTGTATGGTATTTCAATTTTTAATTTTTTGAGAAATCTCAATACTGTTTTCCATAGTGGCTGCACCAACCATATTATATCAGTTTTTCAAAAATTTCTTTAGGGGCCGGCCCGGTGGCACAGTGGTTAAGTGCACTCGTTCCGCTTTGGCAACCCAGGGTTCACTGGTTCAGATCCCAGGTGCAGACATGGCACCGCTTGGCAAGCTGTGCTGTGGCTGGCATCCCACGTATAAAATATAGGAAGATGGGCATGGATGTTAGCTCAGGGCCAGTCTTCCTCAGCAAAAAGAGGAGGATTGGCAGCAGATGTTAGCTCAGGGCTAATCTTCCTCAAAAAAAACAATTTTATTTTAGTGTAGGTATGCTGGCGATGAATTTTCATTTGGTTTTGTTTGTGTGAAAAAGTCTTTTATTTCGCTTTCATTTTCAAAAGGTAAATTGTTTCAGGCTATTGATGTCTAACTGGGCATTTTTTTCTCTTGAGTTTTTGGGTTTATAATTTTCATCAAATTTGGAAAAATTTTGGCCATTATTTCTTCAAATATTTTTTCTTCTTTTTTTTAAAATTTTTTGATGAAGATTAGCCCTGAGCTAACATCTGCCACCAACCCTCCTCTTTTTGCTAAGGAGAACTGGCCCTGAGCTAACATCCATGCCCATCTTCCTCTACTTTATAGGTGGGACACCTGCCACAGCATGGCTTGACAAGCAGTGCATACATTCACACCCAGGATCCAAACCAGTGAACCCCAGGCTGCTGAAGCAGAACGTGTGAACTTAGCCGCTGTGCCACTGGGCTGGCCCCCCAAAATTTTTTTCTGTACCCTCTCTCATGTCCTCTCTTACTGAGATTTCAATTACAAATATCTTAGATTGCTTGATATTGTCTCACATGTCACAGAAGTACCTATTGACTTTTTTCCCAGTTTTTCTCTTCTTTCTTTCTGTGCTTTTGACTTGGATGTTTTCTGTTGCTATGTTTTTTAGTTCACTGATTTTTTTCCTGCTGCATCTCATTTGCTGTTAATCTCATCCAGTATATTTTTTTAAAAATTGGCCCCAAGCTAACATCTGTTGCAAATCTTCTTTTCTTTCTCTTTTCTTCTTCTCCCCAAAGCCCTCAGGTACATAGTTGTATATTCTAGTTGTAGGTCCTTCTGGCTCCGCTATGTGGGACGCTGCCTCAGCATGGCCTGATGAGCAGTGCTAGGTCCCCACCCTGGATCTGAGCCGGTGAAACCCTGGGCCGCTGAAGCAGAGCACATGAACTTACCCACTCAGCCATGGGGCCGGCCCCTCATCCAGTATATTTTTCATTTCAGATATATATATGTTTTTTCTATTTCTAGAAGTTACATTTAGATCTTTTTTTTAATCTTCATTTTTCTCCTTCTGGTATTTTCCTTTCAACTTGAATCATATTTATAACATTTATAGTAGCTGTTTTAGGTCCATGTCTGCTAATTCTGTTATCTCTGTCATTTCTATTCATTGATTTTTCTCCTGATTGTGGGTCATGTTTTTTCCTGATCTTTGTATGCTTGGTAACTATTTTTTTTTGCAGGGTAAGATTGGCCCTGAGCTAACATCTGTTGCCACCTTCCCATTTTCTTTTTCCCCTCCCCAAAGCCCCACTACATGGTTGTATATCCTAGTTGTAAGTTGTTCTGGTTTTTCTATGTGAGCTGCCACCACAGCATGGCAACTGACAGATGGGTGGTGTGGTTCTGCACCCAGGAAGTGAACCTGGGCTGCTGAAGTGGTGAGCGTGGAACTTTAACCGCTGGACCATCAGGGCTTGCTCTGTATGCCTGGTAAATTTTGATTGGATGGCAGTCATTGTGAAATTTACATTGCTAATTGCTGGATTTTATTGTTTTCCTTTAAAGAATCTTGGATTTTGTCTGACATGCAGTTAAGTTACTCGCAGATCAAGTTATCCCTTTCAAAGGTTATTTATCTACTTTGTTAGAATGGTTCAGATCAGTCTTTACCCTATGACTGATATATGATTTAACCCTACTACTGTCCAATGTTTTGTTTATTATGAGATCTCTTCACTCTGGCTGATGGGAATGTGAACTATTCCTAACCGTGTGTGGCTTTGGGATTGGTTCATGCACTGCTTTCTGGTGATTCTTTCCCTAGCCTCATGGAGTTTCACCCCATATCAATACTCAACCAAAGATTTGAAGGCATCCCTCTGCAGGTGTCTTTCACTCTTTTTCTCTCTCTCTCAAGCTTTTTCCATTTCAGTACTCTGTTCTACAAATGTTTGCTGCCTTGGCCACCCTGAACTCTGATCTCTGTCTCTTCAACTCAGCAAAACTGCCAGATTCTTTCTCTTTAGATTTCCTTTACATACACAGCAATCTGGAAACTGCCCCATTTGAATACCTTCTCTCAGGGATCACATTCCTGTATAGCCTATTATCCACTGTCTGAAAATAGTTCTCTCATATATTTTGTCTGGTTTTCTGGTAACTTGTTTAGGGCAGGAAAGAATGGCCATAATTCTTTTGATGTTCTATTTTGTTCTATTCTGAGTTTTTCCTTTTTGTGTTTTGTTTTAATAGTGGTGTCTTTGTGTTTTCTTTCTTTCTTTTGAGGAAGACTGGACCTAAGCTAACATCTGTGCCCATCTTCCTCTACTTTATATGTGGGACACCCACCACAGCATGGCGTACCAAGCAATGCCATGTCCATACCGGGATCTGAACTGGCGAACCGCGGGCTGCCAAAGCAGAATGTGTGAACTTAAATGCAGTGCCACTGGGCTGGCCCTGTCTTTGTGTTTTCTCGTGTGTGTGTGTGTGTGTGTGTGTGTGTGTGTATTTACTTTTTTTTATCAGTTACTATCTTGTAGTTGTATTATATGAGGTTCTTGGGGGATCTAATCAACTATTGTTTGTTGATTCTTACTCGTCATGGATTGTTTTCATTGTGAATAGTAATTTAGCATTGTGATGTGTCTTCTGTGGGGCTTTGAGTTCCAGGGGTGTGGGGTCTTTGTCTTTCTTTCTATCAAGCTTCCCCAAGCTTGGAGGAGATGGAGGCCTACTCGTTTGTTTGTTTTAAATGGCATATATTTCCTTTCTTTTTGTGTCGCTATAAAAATGATACATGCTATGTAAAAAATATAAATAATAAAAAATTAATGTGAAATGCCTTTTCTTGTATAAATATGTGCGATTAGAGAGGGACATAGGAGACCTTGATTAATCATTGATGCGATAGAAAAATACAAGATTATACACATTCATGTAGTGAGTATAGTTAAACTTGTCTCTTCTACCCTCACTCTTTTTCATGGTTGGAGAAGAAAACTTGTTGGTCATTACAAAGAATACATTTGGACATGATGCCTTTCATTTTCATTTCTTATAGAATGATTTAAGCTAGGGAGTGAATAGTCTCTTAACAATGAAAAGACCAGGGTTTTTGGTTTCTAAGAAATGGAATAAATCTGTTAGGAAGAGAATTATGATTTCATAGTAGATCAAATGAAGTTTTAAGAATAAGGATTAATCTTCAGAGTGCTGAGATAAGTTAGATCTTAGATCCTTTGGGAGATCAATCACAGTATAAATTGGAAACCCCTCAGTTGTTTCCCCTGTGAACAGAGGTCTTCCTTATGTACTGCCTGGGGAAGCCACCACACCCCAAGTCCAGATACCTACCTTCTTTAGGCCAGCAGGCAAACTTTGGCATTCGGTGGAGGTCTAAGGCTATGAAATTTTTAAGACATGAGATCACTATATTGCTCAAACAAATGGATGCTTTTTTGTCTTCATCTTACTTAGGCTCTCCACATTATTCAGAATTGGTAATCTCTACGTCCTTTTGAGACACTCACCCCTCTCTGCTTTCTAGAAACAAACTTTCCTGGTTTTCTTCCTACCTCTCTTGCTGTTGCTTTTCAGCTTGGAGTTTCTCCAGACCACACAGATGGTGTAAATTTGAACTACAATCTTGCATGAGGGCAGGCCTCTGGTTGTAAATTACAAGGGAAGACTTCTACTTTTAGGCCAGAGCCCAGGTTATATAATAGGCTTCTTTTTCACGTATCTGTGCCAGTCGACTCTTTTATTGAGGTTTAACGCTTTGAAAGTCCTTGCCTTGTATGCGAAGTCTCAGTTCCAATTTCTAGCCCTTACCTTCTGCTCTTGCACGGCTATTAAAACCCAGTTCTCTTGCTCCTGCAGGTCAGTGATGGCCTGTTACTGCTCTAGTTTGGGTTTGTTTGCTTTTTATCCCAGCAAATAAAGTTAGATATTTAAAGGCTGCTAGCTATTTTTCACCCAGCATTTCTACATATGTTATAGCGGTAAATTTTTAGGTTATCTAGTTCACCATTTTGCCTGAAAAGGAACCCACTACTGTTTCTTTATTTTATTGTTTGGGGAGGAGAGGAAAAAATCACCCATAATCCCACTGTGTTAACACAGCAACAATCTTCACCTTTTGTCCATATGCAGCTACATGTTTAAATCATTGCAGTCTCTGCTCTTTCTTAGAATGCTGGGGGTCGTTTAGCCATTTGCTAAACATATAACTTTGATTTTTATGTCTTCTTTTTTTTCCAGAACAATATAGCTGAAGTACAAGAATTGCACTCTGAATTAATGTGGAAGGATTTTATAGACCACATCAGCAGCCTTCTACATAGTGTTGAAGTGGAAGTCAGTTACTTTGCAGCTGGAATTATTGCCCATTTAATATCTAGAGGTGAACAAGCTTGGACTTTGAGCCGTAGCCAGAGAAATTCTCTTCTGGATGATCTGGTAGGGTCATTTTGTGATTTCTGGAAGCATATAAACAACATTTGTAGTGGTTAAACTATCAAAACCTCATAATGCAATAATGCAGTGCTAAATAAATGTTGTAATCCTTTCTTGTGTCTTGTATCTTGCAGCATTCAGCTATTTTGAAATGGCCGACTCCAGAGTGTGAGATGGTAGCATACAGGTAATTAGCAAGATAATATTAAGCCAGTAATCTAGTCATTTTGCTTGCCTAGAGATCATTCCTACTGGGTGTATAGTTTTTCCCTGAGGCATCCATCTTTGTATTGGCTTTAAAAAAAGTATTTTTACTTTTTTCTGCTACCTATCATTCCTCAGTCCTTCGTTCTACAGTTTTTGAAGACAAGTGTCAGGGACTTCTTTTATACTCTTGAAATTCAAAGATGAGTAAGACAGTGCCTGCACACAACAACCTTACAGCCTAGTAAGGGGAGACCAAATGTGAATCAGGTATAATTCACTATTGTACTAGTTATATGAAAGTGCTACAAGAGTGCTATGAAACTAAACATTAGATACTTAAATCTGTCCTGGAAAATCCAGAGGAAGTGGATTGTGAGCTGAGTTTTGAGAAAGAAGTAAGGGCAGAAGATTTTAGGAAGAGGATACAATGTATTAATGCAGAGGTCTAAAAAAGGTGACATTGAAAGAACCAGACACCAGATTAGTTTGAGGAAACAGTTAATAAAAATTTATGAAAGTGCATACTGGATTCCCAACTCTGTTTATGACAATTAGGTGACTTGATAGCTATGTAAGTATTACGCATTGCTGCATAAATATTATTACAACTTATTTTTGTTGTCTACTTCATAAATGCTGATGCCGCCAACGTTTTTGATTCTCCCAACTTACGTTCTATCCATTTTGGGGCAGAGGACCAGTGGAATGGAAAGGCTAATTCTAGACCTTCATGGCGTTCTACCGGTTAATTATCAGCTAACTTCTCCTTTTCTAAGTTTCCAAACCAAGTTCTGCTGTTCTTCAAGTATGTATCTTCAAGACCAAAAAAGTACTTTGGAAAAAAATATTTTTTTCTGGGCCGGCCCCGTGGCCAAGTAGTTAAATTCGTGTGTTCTGCTTCGGTGGCGCCAGGATTTTGCTGGTTCAGATCCTGGGTGCAGACCTAGCACCACTCATCAAGCCATGCCGAGGCGGCATCCCACATGCCACAACTAGAAGGACTCACAACTAAAAATGTACAACTATGTACCAGGGGGCTTTAGGGAGAAGAAGGAAAAAAAAAATCTAAAAAAAAATTTTTTTTCTGTTACTACCATGTTTTGATCACTTTCCATCTTCTGTCCCAAGACTTTTGTGTGAATATGATCCTTTTTCAAATGGCTAAGACGAAGAAAAGATGTTCTATAGCTCATTTACACTAGTTTAAAAATAGTAGAATGTGGTTTCTAGAATGGAATTATTGTGTTAGGAAATAACACTAAGTATAAGATGTAACTTTTATTCTTTCCTTTTGACCTTTAGGTCCTTTAATCCATTTTTCCCATTACTTGGCTGTTTCACGACACCAGGAGTCCAGCTGTGGGCAGTTTGGGCTATGCAACATGTCTGCAGCAAAAATCGTATGTACCAAAAAGAGAAATTTGTCTTTCTGTTTCAAGTGAAATTCTCCTTACATGGGAAAGCCATTTCTAAATTGTGTGTTGAAGTAAGTTTTAGGGACGCAGACTTTAAACAATACAATGTAAGAGAATTTTAGGTTATAAACTAGATTTATTCTTTCAGAATGAAAGAATGGCAATACTAGATACCGAATGACACTGGTGAATGAGACACACTCTTTTAACCTTATGGAATATAGAGATTAGGAGCCTACAGTGAGTCCATATGTTGAGCACAAGGTCTTAAGGAGATCCAGTGTTTATGGTGCATTCCAGTGCCCAGGCCTCATCCACACTAAATTCCATTGTTTAAGACATTCCTGGGGCTGGCTCAGTGGCGTAGTAATTAAGTTGGCACACTCTGCTTCAGCAGCCTGGGATTCGCCGGTTCAGATCCCGGGCATGGACCTATGCACCAGTCATCAAGCCATGCTGTGGTAGGCGTCCCACATATAAAGTGGAGGAAGATGGGCTCAGATGTTCACTTAGGGTCAATCTTCCTCAGCAAAAAGAGGAGGATTGGCAGTGGATGTTAGCTCAGGGCTGATCTTCCTCAAAAAAGTAAATAAATAAATTTTTTTATGTTAAAAAATAAATAAATAATCAGGAACAAGGAAAAATAATTTGAAAAAACATTAAAGGTTTGAGGGAAAAGAGTAGAAATAGAATGTAGATATGTAGGCTGTTCATGGTGATTCATATACTTTTTTGTGGCTGGACTCCAAATAATCAGCTACATGGCTCTCTTTCCATATAAGGGGGAAAAAACATTCCATATCCTCAGATGGAAGTAAAGCTTTTCTGAGCAGTTACCTACAAATTAAATTCCTTTTATAGGACCTTAATAGGGGCCATATTGTAAATGGCCTTATATAGGAAATATGAGAGTTGTTTTTTGGGTTTTTTTTGCTGAGGAAGATTCGCCCTGAGGTAACATCCATGCCAATCTTGCTCTATTTTGTATGTGGGTCACTGCCACAGCACGGCTGCTGATGAGTGGCGTTGGTCTGTGCCCGGGAACTGAATCTGGCCCACTGAAGTGGAGCACACTGAACTTAACCAGTAGGCCGTGGGGCTGGCCCTGAGAGTTGTGTTTTTTTGTTTTGGGGGGTGTTTTTTGGTGAGGAAGACTGGCCCTGAGCTAACATCTGTGTCAGTCTTCCTCTCTTTTGTATATGGAATGCCACCACAGCATGGCTTGATGAGCGATGTGTAGGTCAGTGCCCAGGATCCAAACCTGCAAACCCTGGGCCACCGAAGCTGAGTGTGCAAACTTACGACTACGCCACAGGGCTGGCCCTCCAAGAGTTGTTTTTAACAATAGTCTTATAGCAAATAGCAGTAACATTTTGTTAGATTCTTTCTTGTTGCATTCTTTGATGAAAACTCAGTGTGTACCACAAAAAGGCAAGTCAGCAAAAGGTCGTCTGTGTCAGGTGGACAGAGGAGGAGGGTTTAGGGAATGGGATGTGACAGAGAAACTGCTTTGTAACCACCTGAACTTCCACCTGGCAGGGTTTCTGGCTGCTCTTACTAAATTCCCCACAAGCAGAGTTGTTTGTTTATAACGTAAGACTGCCTCATTAGCCTCATTAAACTGCCTCTGCACTAAAAATTATCTTCTTGTGCTGAACCCACAGGTTGTGAGAACTCCCTAGTTTATTAAGCCTACCCCATCTTATGCCAAGCCTCTATAATCTCTAGCCTTCTGTCCTCATTACTCAAGGATGCACTTTTACAGTTCCATAGGAGAAAATAAAAAATAATAAGTAGATAATAGTGCTTTTTCATATAACTGTTTATTTTTGTTAATACTTGAGGTATTGCTATTCTTTCAAGTTTATTCTATGGAATGACCACCCTAAAGAATTTATTCTAAAATGCACTGTAATTGGGGGAATGTTAGAATATTTTATCTCAACTCAGATAGTTCAGGTTCCTACTTTCTTGCCCTCCTGGCTTGTTTTGTTTATATTTAAATGGAATTTACTTCTCACTTTGCTTTAAAAAGTTTTAATGCCGTTTATGGCTTTTAATGATTAAGAGATACTATTGCATAGTGATTAAGAGCACACAGGAACCTACCTGGATTCAAATCATGTTCCAGCACTTACTATGTATGCCCTTTTGAGAAAATTATTAAGCCTGGGGCTTCAGTTTCCACATTTGTTAAATGGGAATAATAATAGTGCCTATTTCATACATTATGATGAACCTTTTCCCATATTTTAGAAAGTTTTTGACACTGTCATTTGTAACAATCACATAATCGTTACTATATGGTGTGTTAGTTTCCTAGCGCTACCGTAAGAAGTACCACAGATAGATGGTTTAATACAAAAGGAATGTCCTCTCTTGCAGTTCTGGAGGCTAGAAGTCTAATCAGGATGTCAGCAGATCCATGCTTTCCCTGGAGGCTTGAGAGGAGAATCCTCTTTTGCCTTTTCTAGCTTCTGGTGTTTGCTGCCAATTCATGGCATTCCTCGACTTGTAGATACATCTCTCTAGTCAAAAGGCCGTCTTCTCCCTGTGTGTCTTCACATCGTCTTCTGTGTGTGTCTGTTTCTGTGTCCATATCTCCACTTTTCATAAGAACACCAGTCATATTGGATTAGGGCCCACCCTAATGACCTCATCTTAACTAATTCCATCAGCAACAACCCTATTTTCAAATAAGGTCGCATTCTGAAATACTGAGGGTTAAGACTTTAACCTGTCTTTTGGGGGTACACAGTATGATCCATAACGTATGGCTATCCATTTATTAAATGGACTTAGTAATTTATGTAGCCATTTCCCTATTGAACATTTAGGTAGTCTACCTTTTAATTTTAAAATTATACTCAAATGCTTGTTTTTATAGAGATATTCATGGCACCATTATTTATAATAGCAAATAACGAAATAACCTAGAGGTCCAGCAATAGAGAAATGTTAGATAAAGTCGGAATATTCAGACAGTGGAATATTTGCATGTCATTATAAGTGAAGAAGATATGACAGAAAATTATATAAGCAGAAACTTATACTCTGGGCCATGACAGAATAACTGTACCAGACTAGCCCTCCAGCCATAAATAATAGAAAACTGGAGGGGAAATTTGAAACAGTTTTTTTCTAGACGTTAGACAAAAGACAGCAAGGATTCCAGTCCCTGAAAGCAGGAAAACAAATAAGATGAGCTCTACAGTCTCCCTGGCTTTCTTCCTGGAGGCATTTACCAGACCAGGCTTAGGGTGGGGAAACCAAGTATAGCACAGCAATTTCATTGACTCCTTGAACTGAGGAGACAGAAATCAGAGTTTGGCAAGACTGAGGTGCCTGGAATTTGTGGGATAGAGTAATGCAGAGGTGGTAGCTACATCTAGAAAGAACTCCAGAAATCTTCATAAGGGTTTCTTGAGTCTTTGACTGAAACTAAGCTGTGCATGTCTAGGGTGAGACTCCTTGAGGCCTGAAAAAGAACAAATACCAGGAACTGCTGACTGAACATTTGGAGGTCACACAGGGTTGGGAAATATTCGAATTCTAAACAGTAGAAAGAACTTAGTACCCAAGGCATTCATTACAGATGTCAAAAGAACTAGAAGAGATTAAACTAGCCCCCAAATAAAGGCTTCTTTAGGGCAACCCTAACAAAGTGTAAAAACAAGTCTTGAAATGGTCATGCTGCTCTGCAAATAAACTATCTGCCAGCGGAAGAGTGTGCACTTTTTTTAAAAAAACAACACAATCTAGACAGTCAACAACATGTTTAGTATCTGACAAAAATTGCTAGATGAGGGAAGAAGCTTAGAAAATGTGACCTATAACCAGGAGAAAAATCAGGCAATTGAAACAGACCCAGAAATGATGGTGATGATGGAATTAGCAGAAGAGAACTTCAAAACATATATTTATAGATATAATCCAAGATTTTAAAGAACAAATGAATAATAAGAGGAGAAAAAGATAAAACAGAAGTGCTACAGCTAAAACTTTAAATATTTAACATGAAAAATATCCACAGGAACTTAATAGATAACACAGAAGAAAAGGTCAGTGAAATTGAACAGAAACTGTGCAAACTGAAGCTTAGAGAGAAAGAAAGCTGAAAAAAAAAAAAAGAAAGAACACTAGAACTACCCTGATAGCAATACCAGGTAAAGACATTATAAGAAAAGAAAATTACTAAACAATCTCTCATGAACATAGATGAGGAAATTCTTAACAATTTTTTAACAAACAGAACCCAACAGCTTATAAAAAGGATCCCGGGAGGTTATTCCAGGAATGCAATGTTGTTTAACATTTGAAAATCAGAGTTTTTCATCCTGCTACCAGACCGGGAAAGAAAAGCAATTTGATCCTCTCAGTAGATACAGAAAAAGCATTTGACAAATGTTGGCATACAGTCCTGATAAAGAGCATATAAGGAAATCGTACAGCTAACATCAAAATTAATAGTGAAAAATTAAATGTGAATGTTTCTCCCTATGATCAGGAACAAGGCAAGGGTGTCCAGTCTCACCACTATCGAACATTGTAATGGAGGTTCTGTCCAGTAGGATCAGGAAAGAAACAAATAAAAGGCATCCAGATTGGAAAGAATGAAGTAAAGCTGTTCTCATTTGCAGATGACGTGATTATCTATGTAGAAAAATCCCATGAAATCTGCAAAAGGGCAACTAGATCTAATAAGTGAGTGTCTCAGGGTTCCAGGATACAAGATCTATGTACACCAATCACTTGCATTTCTGTATACCAGCAACAACCAATATAAATGGAAAAGTGACATTATAGTTGCATCAAAAACTATGAAATACTTAGGCATATATCTGACAAAGATGTGCAAGACCTGTGTGCTGAACAAAGCATTACTGAGAGACGTTAAAGAATGCCTAACTAAATGGAGAGACCTACCATGTTCATAAATTAGAAGGCTTAATATTGTTAAAATGGCAATTCTCCCCAAATTTGCTGTAGATTTACAAAATCTCAGCAGGCTTTTGAAGAGAAGTTGACAGGCTGATTCTAAAATTCATATAGAAATGCAAAGGACCTACAATATAGTGTTAAAAACAAAATTCAACTGAGTAAATTTAAAGATCTAATTGGCTTTATTAAACAATTCATGAAATGGGCAGCATCTACTACATAGAAAAGAGCTCCAAGAAACTGTACAAAATGGAAGACTTTCATGGGCAGAAAGAGGCGAGGCAAGGAAGTTATGCAAACAAAGGGCAGAAAGTTTCGCGCAAGGTCACCTTCCTTGGGAGAAGGTGGGGCTCTGTCAGGCAGATTGCCTTGCTCGTGCTGACCAGGTAATTCCAGACTGACTGGCTGAAGATCACATTCCTGGGAGAGGCTGAAACTGCAGTTAGGGTAGGTGTTAAGTCTTGATTTGCTGACGTGGGGCTTAGCACAAATTACTCCATTTTGGGCCTGTTGTTTCTTTTTGAACAATCACCCCTTTTTGATCAGACCGTCAGCCAAACTGAGAGATGTGATAAAAATGTAAGACATTAGCGCCACTCTCAGCGACTGCTGAGTTCTTGTCCCACCTCTTACCCATCCTCTGTGGGACGTTCACAGTCCATGACTTTTTTTTTTCTGAATCTCTGTTATATTCACAGGTCACAACTTTTAGGCTCATAATTTTTTAGTCAGTCATTTTCTTCATTGCTTTTCTGGTATACCAGTCTTAGGGAGATCATTTGCTTGGTGGTCAGCAGCTGTGAACATGCATTTAAGGCTTTTGAGAAAATACAGCATGCCGGGGAGACTACTATGATTGTGATAAGCAGGATAATGTCTAGAGTGTACTGCAGAGCCATGGTCCCCAAGATTCAAACCAATCAGAATCAAATAAGTCAAAGAAAGACGCCAGTGAAGGAGTCACTTTCTTAAGCCAGGTGGCTTGTTCAGTGATCTTATGTACCTGAGTTTCATCTTCCCCAGAAATGTTAATCCAGATGCAGCAAATGGTGTTGGCTACAGTACAGGCTCCTCCTTGTTCAGCTAAAAGATGATCAGGGGCCATCCTATTATCAAGAACAACTTTGGCCAGAGAGTCTAAGGATTTTTGTTGGGCAGCTATCGCTTTTTCGCAACAGATTCTGCAATATTTTCAAGAGTTATGGAGAGATTCCTAATCATAGCCTCATTTGTACTCATTCGTAACCAGTGAAGTAGGGACCTGCCAAAGGAAGGAAATTCCGAATCATGAAACCCTCCTGGTAGGTCCTTTCTGACTCGACAGTATCAATTCAGGGTTGTTGACCAGTGAGATGGCTCAGTCTGTCTGTGAATAGTCAGGGGCACAGTCAGGTAACCTAAAAGGCATTGCCTGGTGATGCACCAGCCCTCCAGACATTCATAGGCCCAAGGAGCATGATAACCGCCACAGATAAAAATAAATCCTGTCAGGACACAAACCACTCCTGCTAAGGTGGCATTGTTAATGGACAGATCAGAGTTTTTTATGACAAATCCAGCAGTCTGAAAGATCACCTCCTTTAGCAATGGCCTGGGAGATATGGATGATGATGTTATCCTTCCAAGCCAGTGCCGGAGTAAAAGAAAGAAAGAAGAAAGGGTTTCATGTTTAAAGTATGAAGTCTTGATCCGGCATCTTGGGTGGAAGCAGTCTACATCGATGTCAGCTCTTTCTCTTTATCAGCAGTTTAATTCAGAGGTCTCCACTGTCTGCACAGGACCAAACGTCAAGTGGAGCCTTCTTTATTTATTTTTTATTTTTTTGAAGATTGGCAACAGTTGTTAGCTCAGGCGCCAATCTTTTTTTTTTTTAAGATTTTTAAAATTTTTTTCCTCTTTCTCCCCAAAGCCCCCAGGTACATAGTTGTACATTCTTCGTTGTGGGTCCTTCTAGTTGTGGCATGTGGGACGCTGCGTCAGTGGGGTTTGATCACCAGTGCCATGTCCGCGCCCAGGATTCGAACCAACAAAACACTGGGCCACCTGCAGCGGAGCGTGCAAACTTAACCACGAGGCCACGAGGCCAGCCCCAGTGGAGCCTTCTTTAGCTGTGAGATGTGTACCCAAGGTTCAAGTCCCTGAAGTTTGGTTGCCATCTGGCTAGTGAGGAGGACCTGGTATAGTCCCTTCCAAGGAGATCGAAGGGCAGTCTTCGTTCTTAGTGATTACAAATGAGAAGAGTGGGAGAGAATTGGGAATGTTAGTTTGGAGAGTTGTAGCCAGAAATTTGAGGAAACTAGAATAATTCAGGGTCCAGTCAAGTTTGTAGATATACAACAAAACCTCGAAAACAATTAACAGGACTAAAATCTAACGTCTGAAAGGTACAAACAGGCTGGCCCAGTGGTGCAGCGGTTAAGTGTGCACGTTCTGCTTCGGCAGCCCAGAGTTCACTGATTCGGATCCCGGGTGTGGACATGGCACTGTTTGTCAAGCCATGCTGTGGTAGGCGTCCCACATATAAAGTAGAGGAAGATGGGTACGGATGTTAGCTCAGGGCCAGTCTTCCTCAGCAAAAAGAGGAAGATTGGCAGCAGGTGTTAGCTCAGGGCTGATCTTCCTCAAAAAATAAATAAATAATTAATTAAAAATAAAAGGTGCAAACATAATTTTTCTCTCTGCAATTACCCCCATTTTTGTCTTCTTACCAAAGATAATCACACTAAAACTAATTTGTTTGCATTAAACTTGGCCTGATATTGATATAAGTGCAACAAGAATAGTGATTGGCCATATAAGCTCTTTTTAAGACTGCTTTGCTGGAACTTTTCATAAGGAATCTCAGAATGAACTCTTGAAATCTTCCGAGTCCAAAAAACCAAGGCAAGGACTTGCCATCAGATTTTACCTGGTAAGGCTGCCGGGAACCGTTTAAGAAAGGTACCAGGCCGATTTTTCCCAGCAGTTCCTTAAAGCTACTGATTGTATCTGAGTCTATACACGTCTCTCTCGAATATGGCACTCTAGTCAAAGCCTTGGCAATACAGCGAATGTTTCCAATTGTGTCCTGTTATAAGGAGAACAGATTTTGATTGAACTTATGCAAATAGCTATGTTGCAACAAAAAGTATATTCAAGAATTTCCAAATCCTGGAGGGATCAGGTAGGGAGCAAAAGTAAATATTTCATACTTTACCAAATTGCTGTAAGCCATGGATAGCTTAAAAGAAAAGGTTTCTTTTTTTTTTTTAAGATTTTATTTTTTATTTTTCTCCCCAAAGCTACCTGGTATATAGTTGTATATTTTTAGTTCTGGGTACTTCTAGTTGTGGCATGTGGGACGCCACCTCAGCATGGCTTGATGAGCGGTGCCATGTCTGCATCCAGGACCCAAACTGGTGAAACCCTGGGCCACTGAAGTGGAGTGCGCGAACTTAACCACTCGGCCACGGGGCCACCCCGAAAAGGTTTCTTTAAATCTGGAAAAAACAAAACGTTAAGTAACCAGCAACGTTTCAAATAAAAAGTCATCAAAATTATAATCATCGTCCTCAGTTTGTTCAGTCTTGTGTAATTAATACTTGTTCTGGTTGAATCTAGTTTTTCTATTAGTTTTAGAAATTTTTACCTAGTTCAGTTTTATGATCACAAAGGTATTAGAAACCTGTACTTGTCAAAGTCCTTTCCATGAATGTCCTAGAGAATGAAGCGCTTTTGTAGGAATACTTTTGCAAAAGCATCATAGTAAAACAATAACTCTCTGTAAATGACAAAAGACTTAAAAAAATGCCCAGGATTAAAGATCTCATGAGAGTTTGTTATAATGGAAATGACAAGGATATTTGGTTATTTCTGTGATATGCAACATTTTAAGACAATAAATAGAATTATGACTGACCAGTGATATACCAGGACATATCAAATTTCTAGGAAATTCATACAGTTTCTAGGACTCTTATATACCCAGACAAATACAGCATAAGGAAGGCTTAGCATCCCACACATCTGTGAACAGCTAATTTTTGACAGAAGAGCCAAGAGCATACAGTGGAGAAAGGAAAGTCCCTTCAATAAATGGTGTTGGGAAAACTGGACAGCCACATGCAAAAGAGTTAAAGGAGACCATCATGTTACACCATATACAAAAATTAACTCAAAATTGATTAAGGACTTGAATGTAAGATTTGAACTGTAAAACTCCTAGAAGAAAGCATAGGTAGTATGTTCTTTGACATCAGTCTTAGCAGTATCTTTTTGAATATCTCCTTAGGCAAGGGAAACAAAAAATAAACAAATTACATCAAATTAAAAGCCTTCCGCACAGCAAAGGAAACCATCAACAAAAACAAAACACCCTACCAGGGCCGGCCCAGTGGCACAGCAGTTAAGTTCGCACGTTCTGCTTCTCGGCAACCCAGGGTTCGCGGGTTCAGATCCTGGGTGCGGACATGGCACCGCTTGGCACACCATGCTGTGGTAGGCAACCCACATATAAAGTAGAGGAAGATGGGCACGATGTTAGCTCAGGGCCAGGCTTCCCCCCAGCAAAAAGAGGAGGACTGGCAATAGTTAGCTCAGGGCTAATCTTCCTCAAAAAAAAAAACACCCTACCAATTGTGAGAAGATATTTGCAAATCACATATCCAATAAGGGGTCAATAACCAAAATATATAAAGAACTTATATTGGGGTCAGCCTGGTGGCGCAGCAGTTAAGTTTGCACATTCTGCTTCAGTGGCCTGGCATTCGCCAGTTCGGATCCCAGGTGCAGATCTGCCCACCGCTTGTCAAGCCATGCTGTGGCAGGCATCCCACATACAAAGTAGAGGAAGATGAGCACCCTGTTAGCTCAGGGCCAGTCTTCCTCAGCAAAAAGAGGAGGATTGGCAGCAGATGTTAGCTCAGGGCTAATCTTCCTCAAAAAAAAAACACAAAACTTATACAACTCAACAACAAAAAAATAAACAACCCAATCAAAAAATGGGTAGAGGATATGAACAGACATATTTCCAAAGAAGATATACAGATGGCCAACAGGCACGTGAAAAGATACTCAGCATCACTAATTATTAGGGAAATGCAAATCAAAACCACAATGAGATATCATCTCACACCAATCAGAATGGCTATTGTTAAAAAGTCAAGAAATATCAAGTATTGGAGAGGATGTAGAGAAAAGGGAGCCCTCTTTCACTGGTGGTAGGAATATAAATTGGTGCAGCTCATATGGAAAACAGTATGGAAATTCATCTGAAAGTTAAGAGCAGAACTACCATATGATCCAGCTCTTCCACTGCTGGGTATTTATCCAAAGGATGTGAAAACACAAATGCATAAAGATACATGCACCCCTATGCTCATTGCAGCATTATTCACAATAGCCAAGACTTGGAAGCAACCTAGCTGCCCATCAAGGAATGAATGGATAAAGAATATGTGGTATATATACACAGTAGGATACTACTCTGCCATAAAAAAGAGGAAATGTTGCCATTTGTGACAAGTGGATGGACCTTGAGGGTATTATGCTAAGCAAAATAAATCAGAGGGAGAAAGTCAAATACCATGTGATCTCACTTGTAAATAGGAGATAAAAACAACAACAAACAGGGGCTGGCCTGGTGGTGCAGCGGTTAAGTTCACACATTCTGCTTCAGTGGCCCAGGGTTCACCAGTTCAGATCCCAGCTGCAGACCTACACACTGTGGCAGGCGTCCCACATATAAAGTAGAGGAAAATGGGCACGGATGTTAGCTCAGGGCCAGTTTTCCTCAGTAAAGAGGAGGATTGGTGGCAGATGTTAGCTCAGGGCTAACCTTCCTCAACCAACCACAACAACAAACAAACACATAGAGACAGAGATTGGATTGGTGGTTGGTTACCAGAGGGAGAGCGGGGAGGGAGGAGGGCTAAAAGGGTGATTAGGCACGTGTGTGTGTGTGTGTGTGTGTGTGTGTGTGTGTGTGTGTGTGTGTGTGTGTGTGGTGATGGATTGAATTACTGTTTCGGTGGTGAACATAATGTAATGTACACAGAAATCGAAATATAATAATGTTACCCCTGAAATTTATATAATGTTATAAACCAATGTTACCTCAATAAAAAAAAAATCATTCAGGTATACCTTTAAAAAAAATCATGTCGTACAACCTACATATATACAGTTTTTATTTATCAATCATACCTCAACAAAGCTGAAAAAAAAAATCAATTATTCAATTATACATTTTAAATTAGGAAAAAAAGACACCATGAAACACAGGAAATTATTTTGATATATCAGAAAATCTTTGTTTTCTATGCAAATTAATTAAAAAGTAAAGAAAAACCTTTTATAACCTCTTATCAGACCAATCTCTTATAGACCAATAGACCAAGAAAACTTTGTCCTTTTAACAGAGAGAAACCCAAATTCTAATATTGCACCCACTTACTTTTGGTAATAAAACTTGTTTTTTTAAACTTAATTATATCCATTCCAATCTTAGCCAGCTTGACCACACATAAAATTTCTTTTCCAAGATATCTTTTCCATAAACCTTCTACAACTGTCTTTCCTTTTTTTCATTCAAATTTTGTCTTATGTTTTTTTCTCTTTCTCATTTTGAAACAACCAGTCTCATTTTAGGACAAAATTATTTTCTTTTCCCTCACCAAAATGCATTTGCACTCCTTGTTTCTTCTTTTACTGGAAACACACATCTTACTTTTCTCGCATTGTTTCCCTTATCATTTCTAGTAGCTTATCTGTATTAAAATTTTTAACCATTAAAAACCTTAATTTCTAGTGAAAATAAAGAAATAAACAATTGTGAACTGTTACATTAGCATTCTGTGGCTTGGCAAATGTATAAATACTTTTTATAATTTTTAGAAATGTGCTTTCTCCTAGTAATTTTTCATGTGGCACAAAACATGTTTACTAATAGACCCAAATATCTTTAGTGTCTCTGCAAAAGGAAACCAAAAGTGGGTAAACTTATGTTCGATCATTAGTGTTTTAGTATCTTATTTGGAAATAATCTACATGTTTAATGACTAGCCATCGTTTAATTTAACTTAGCAAAACTTTAAGGCTTTAGGTTACCAAAAAGATTTGTAAACTATTTTTACATAGACATACCACAGAGATCAAGTTATTTTTCTTGCTGACAAATTTCATAACAGGGATAACATGAGCTTATTTGACTGATAAACCCAGGTAAATAAAAGGTGTATGTTCGTATTATATTTAATGCTAATAACTCTAAATATATGTGTCTATTTTTGTTAAACCAACAATTTAAATTAGCTTTAATACTGAATATTTTCCCAGATCACATGATCCAGAAAAGCATTTGAGTTAGTTTCTATTATATTTCTTTTCTTTCTTTCTTTTTTTTTTTTGCTGAGGAAGATTCGCTCTGAGCTAACGTCTGTTGCCAATCCTCCTCTTTTTGCTTGCAGAAGATTCACCCCAAGCTAACAACTGTGCCAGTCTTCCTCTATTTTGTATCTGGGTTGCTGCCATAGCATAGCCCCCAACTAGTGATGTTGGTCTACACCCAGGAACCAAATCTGGGCTGCCGAAGCAGAGCACACTGAACCTAACCACTAGGCCATGGGGCCGGCCCCAGTTTCTATTATATTTCTGAGAATTTTAGGAATACTTAATTCATATAAGCACTTATTTTTCTTTGGGCCAATCAAATGGAGCTTTTTTACAAATTAATGTTGACAGTACCATCCAGAGGTAGAAAAATATTACACATCTATAACTCACATATGTACAGGAATACCTCAGAGATATTGCAGGTTCGGTTCCAGACCACCACAATAAAGTGAATATTGTAATAAAGCGAGTTTCCTGGGGCCGGAACGGTGGCACATCAGTTAAGTTCACATGTTCCCTTTGGCTGCCGGGGGTTTGCTGGTTTGGATCCCGGGTGTGGACATGGCACTGCTTTACTAGCCATGCTGTCATGCTGTGGTAGGCGTCCCACATATAAAGTAGAGGAAGATGGGCATGGATGTTAGCTCAGGGCCAGTCTTCCCCAGCAAAAAGAGGAGGATTGGCAGCAGATGTTAGCTCAGGGCTAATCTTCCTCAAAAAAAACGAGTTTCCCAAATTTTTTGGTTTCCTAGTGCATATAAAAGTTATGTTTACACTATACTGTAGTCTCTTAAGTGTGTGATAGCATTATTTCTAAAAATGTCCATACCCTTATTAAAAAACACTTTATTGCTACAAAGTGCTGATCATCATCTGAGCCTTCAACGAGGTGAAATCTTTTTCCTGGTGGAGGGTCTTGCTCGATGTTGATGGCTGCTGACTGATCAGGATGGTGGTTGCTGAAGGTAGGGTGGCTGCGGCAATTTCTTAAAATAAGACAGCAGTGAGGTTTGCCGCATCGATTGTCTCTTCCTTTCACGAACGATTTCTCTGTGCATGTGATACTGCTTGGTAGCATTTTACCCACAGTAGAACTTCTTTCAAAATTGGAGTCAGTCCTCTCAAGCCCTGTCATTGCTTTACCCAGCAAGGTTATGTAATATTCTAGATCCTTCGTTGTCGTTTCAACAATGTTTACGGCATCTGCACCATGAGTAGTTTTCATCTCAAGAAAGCACTTTCAGGGGCTGGCCTCGTGGCCGAGTGGTTAAGTTTGTGCACTCTGCTTTGGCGGCCCAGGGTTTTGCTGGTTCAGATCCTGGGCACGGACATGACACCGTTCATCAGGCCATGCTGAGGCAGTGTCCCACATGCCACAACTAGAAGGGCCCACAACTAAAAATACATAACTATGTACCGGGGGCTTTGGGGAGAAGAAGAAAAAATAAAATCTTAAAAAAAAAAAAAGCATAGGCAATGCATAAAAGTGTAGTACCTATCTTACGTACGATTTTGGGTCAAAGAAATTTTTTTTCCAGATTGTCTATGTCTTAAAGTTATGATTTAAAAATATGTATATATTTTTATATTAAATATATTATATAAAATATTTAAAATACATATATATATAAATGGCATGTGTATCATTTATGTGTGGGGCCTTGCAGTGTAGACATAACATCGTTACAGAGGTGTTTCTCAAGCTGCAGCATATGTTAGTGGTCAATAACAAAACACCTAAAATTTAAGCAACGAAAGAACTCATTTTTTTGTGGAATAATTTTTAAGGGTTTTAAGAAAAGCTCTTTGTCCTGTTTCTTTCAGCCTCAAGGTATTGCAGCATGCTGATCGAGGAAGGAGGGCTGCAGCATTTGTACAACATCAAAGAACATGAACAGACTGATCCCCATGTCCAACAGATTGCTGTGGCCATTCTGGACAGCTTAGAAAAACACATTGTACGCCATGGGAGACCACCTCCCTGTAAAAAGCAGCCCCAGGCCAGACTCAATTGACAGCCATAGGTAATTGGATAACGGAGGCGTAGGGATCCTTTTTGTGATAGGTTCATTTGGAATCTCTTACCCTCTGTGATGTCTTGGAAGCTTCCATGACGAGAGTCAAAAGCTCGGTTAGGGGTTGATGATGTACAGTACTGCCCACGTGAACAGTCTCTAATTTGTCTTGTGATTTTTAACTTACAAGGCAAGAAGGGTCTCTTCCTTCATCATTGCCTTTTAGGAAATTTTCCACATCTTTCAGTGTTTGAACTTACCCGTGCTTGAAATTCTACAGTTTTATGATAAAGTTTGCACGAACACTTAGGCCAGACTTTTTTGATCTTAAAGTCCCTTCTAATCAATTTGCAGCTTCAGATAAGCTGTTAACCTGATTTCTGGCACTGCTTCAGTTGTAAATTTTATACTGCTTCTGTATAAAATGCCTTTATTCTCTGTGTACCTTTTATAAGATGTCCTTCTTAGTGTGAAAGAATGGAAATCTGAGTCCTCTCCTTGTGAAAGCTACTCACTGGCTGGAGCCTGAATGGCTGGCAGAAAAATATATTAAAAACTATTAAGGAAGAATAGATTTTAGGAATTGGGAAATGGTCTGCTCTTATGGTATGTATAGTTTTTAAACCGGGACAGGCTATCCTTCTGGGGCCCACCTCTCCTGAGACAGTGACCAGTAGTTTGTAGTTTATTTTTATTGCCGGAAGCATGGGCTGCCGCTTCCTACATTGACTGCTGGTTACTCTCTAGAAATATTTCCCCAAGCATCACAGTGTGATATTACAGCATTCTGTGTTAAAGATTAAGTGTCTGAATCTCTATATGTCATATTGTTGTGAAAATGTGAATTTTAGAAAAAATTGTCTCTTGTTAGAACTGAGCATTCTTTTCCCTCTATTTCAAAGTCATTTTGTTCAGTGGAATAGACTACACATGGTGTTACCTGCTCAGTTACAATACAATTAACAACAGTAAATTTTGCCACAAGAAATTATTTCCTTTTGTTTCAAAATACATGTATCTTAATGTTTTCATGTTGGAGAAAGATGTCCACATCTCACTGCCAAAAATGAACGAGAAGAATTAGACTATTGTTAGAAGTAATGATTCTAGTTGCAGTGCATAAAAGGAAATATTTTTTGATGGGTTATTTTTTAGACAATTGCCTTCCTTTTAAGATACTTGTTACAGTATAGTAAAGAATCAGTTATCATTATATTAATAATGGCAGCTGAGAGGCAGCAATTCACCATGGAACTTAATTTCCATTAAAAAAAATTTTTTTAAGCTTCAGTGCAGGGGGCCGGCCCCAGGGCGCAGCAGTTAAGTTCATGCACTCCGCTTTGGTGGCCCAGGGTTTCGCCAGTTGGAATCCTGGGCGCAAACATGGCACCGCTCATCAGGCCATGCTGAGGCGACATCCCACATGCTACAACTACAAACACACAACTATATACCAGGGGGCTTTGGGGAGAAAAAGGAAAAATAAAATCTTTAAAATGTCTCCTATGTAACACCTATATTTAAAAAAAAAAAACAGAAAGAAAGCTTCAGTGCATAGTTGTGTATCCTAGTTGTTAGTTTATTTTTCTTTGTGAGCCCTCTCCAGTCTGACAACTAACAGACAGGTGGTGTGGTTCCACGACCAGGAAAGAACTAAGCGAGAGTGCCGGATCTTAACCACTACACCACCAGGGCTGGCTCCCATTTTAAATTTTAGTTTGTGAATAAGGTTAATCACAATCTCAGATGACTGAATTTTTTCATAGATGGCCAAAATGTTTTCAGTAGAGATTTTTAAATGGTATATATGAATTATGGTGATTATTCAGAAACATTTTTATTTAGAAAGGAGCTGGCTTGTTACTATGCTGATAACATTTTTGTCATACACGTTTCGTACCGCTATCACAATAATCATACTTGAATCATTTGGTACTCCTTCACAGGGATGAAAACTAAAACAAAATAGGTATTTAGAATCACTAAAAACCATATTAAATTGTAGGTTCATTCTGACTTAATTGATGTAAGGAATTTTTATAGATGCAAGATAAATTTTCACAGATTGTCTATTTCAGAGGAAATGGAAAATTCTTTTAAATTTTTCCTCTTTTTTCTGAATTTTAACGTCTAAGGCAAAATGTAGAAAATAGGCTACCTACAATAGCTTGGGAGTTGCTAGCTATGTCGACCATTTCCAAGTCTTTTAGCTTGTCTAGTTAAGAGACAGCCTATTTGAGACGTTTTGCATCAAGTTTCTCATATCCTGTTCAAGACAAAAGTGCATGTTTTATAGGCTAATCCTAGGTTTTTCTCTTTATAAATTGTTTTCAGAAATGGCTAAAAATGTACAGAAAACAGTAAATCTTTTCATTACTCAGAATAACTTGTTGATAAAGACTCAGAAGTATTTAAAGTTAAATTTAAGTTTACTACTTTGAGCAGTGAATAATGACCAGATACATCCGAGTCTTAAAGCAAAATAATTAATTGCATCCCAAATATATAAAAATTGTAGTGCCTTTGTGGTTGGGATGGTTTTTAAAATTGTGTATATGTTTAAGGCACAGAATCATCTGTAAAGTCTTGAATCTGGCTAAAATATAGTAGATATATATATTGAAATTATGAGGCGTAACTGGCTTGTCTCTACAGTTAGAATCAATCAGGCCTCCTTTTGCATTTGTGTGCTACAATGTAACAGTCCTTGGTACCTTCAAGGATGACTTCTTCAATGGCTTAGAGGTGCTGTTTCAAGCACAATTTAGATTAGGGTGAACCACTCATTGCTCAAATCATTGGTGTGCTCAGATATTGTACAATATCACTACATCAGTCCACAAGCAGCAGCAAAGTTTAGATCTACTAAAGGAAACAGACATTTTAGAGTATAATGATGCATGTTGGTGTCATTGAATAAAACAAGAACAATTAAAGCAAAAATAATCAAGGCATCTCGTTCCTTCCATCAAGTAAGTTTTGCTATGGTCTTTGTACTCTAAAAAATCATTTTTTATTTTTGTAGTTGAAAAGAAATATGAAATAAGTCATAATAAGGGATGGGTTTACTTTCTGGCCAAGGACTCAGTGACTACTGATCTTAGCCGAGGATTTTTAAAATCATATCAGGCCCACAGTTCCAGAAATTGACCTTAAATATTGCTGCTCCTCACTCCTGGACGGAAATGCCATGTAGTGGCACTAGTCAACTGAAGTGAATTATCCAAGGTGGAGGTGAATCACCGTAAAGCTGCCATGGAAACTTAATTTCATGATATCTTTGGTTTGCGAACTTCCAAGTAATCAAAGATTCATATTTAAAAATAGCAATCCTATATATCCAGCCTAGGAAATTGCTCTTACTAACGGGACCTTTTGAGTTGGCCCTTTTTCTCCCTCGTCACTTTGATTTAGCATTTTATGTGCTAAATTAAGGTAGATCAGATTGATGAACCATGCTTTTGACTTACTATTTTAAAGCATGACACCCCCCACCTCCCCCCCATAGAACAATGTGCAGCAGCACCCGAGGTTGAAAAGAGGTCATGAATAGCAGGGAAAACAAACTTACTGTTTTGTGTATGTTGAAACCCACCCTTCCTCTCCCTCTAATGTTATGTTTACATTATTTAATTATTATGCAACTTTTATCTTGGGATAAACAGTATTATTAAACTAAACGTGTAAGTTGAAGGCAGTATCATACTGTCAGCTGATGTGGGCAGTTTTATCTGTGTGTTACTTATTTGGGGATGTTATGTGGCTAAGCCCTCAGAGTAGTGTTCTAAGACAGCTTACGGAGAGGTTTGCCAACTTCAGCTTTCCCTCTCAGATCCATTGTAGCAGTTTCACATGATTGTGTGGATATTGGATGTTTAATCTTTACCATTTGCTTTGTATTGACACATTTTTAACTTTTAGTGTTAACTCATGAACTCTTCATTTTAGGAATGATGCAAATCCACCCTTCATCCAGTGATGAGAATAGCAATATGATAGGAAAATTTGCTGAATGGGCTCTAAATGAGTAAATGCTTTATCTTTTTTAGTATTTCATAGACTTTGCATGACATGGTACACTCCTAATTCTACATTCTTCGATTTCCAAATCTTAACCTAAGACACTCTATGTTAACTGGTTGGTAGCCTTAGAAGAGCTTTCTCTGCCTGTTTCTCCCCTTCCCAGTTTTTTGGGGTTCATTATGGGAAAGTCAGTGCTGTTTCTCATTTCTCAGGATGAAGCAAAGCTCTTTTGAACAGCACAACCTAACTTTATAGCTAGACAGACTGGCTGTTAAGAATATCTAAAAAGTCCCAAATTTATCAAAATTATTGTATGGGAAATCGTAAATCTAGTTCATTAGTAGTATGTGCTTAATTTGGGACTTACTTTTGGGAAAACTGTTCAAATTGGGTTCTTTTAAGTTGATTTTAATCACTGTAGAAGCAAGAAGCTACTTAGCTAATAAAAGCTGAGACACTTTCATAAAAGCAGGAAATTCTTGAGAGCATTTTTTCCCTTTAAAAATGGGAGGATGTTATATCAAGATTTATGCTCTCAGATAATCTGCGAGAATACAACTTAAAAATCCCTGACTTGTGTAGAAGTCCCACTGTCAAATTCTCAGTGACTTTGAGTGTGAAAAAGCTGTCTTTTGCTTGAATTCTAATGGAAGAATTTAATTCCTTTCAAAAGATATGAAAAATTCATTAGAAAGTATAATATGTATACATTTCAAAGGCTCTCTCAATTATCTGGACTGAAGGCACTGTTCTCACTGTGGCCAGATGAATGGGAGTGTTCTGTACATGAATCATGCTATATTTTAAATCAGGACATCACTTAGGTATTAATGTTGTGTGTACAGATTTTTGTTTGGGGAATTTTTTTTTTTTTGCCTAAATAAATGTTAAAATTTTATGTAATGTGTCTTGTCTACTTTGATTCTAGACATTTGCTTTACAATTTAATACTAATGCAAGATTCAGATTCCTTAGTTATCCACTTGTAACAATTGCTTGCTGAAAAAGATCAACGATTTTACTGCAAATGTTTCTAGTACTGGAGCTCCATTTATTCATTTCATTAAATACGTATGCTAGATCCTGTTGAAATGTTGCAACTTATATAATTTATAAGTCCCTCCTGGAACTGACTGCTTTATGGAGAAGAAGAAAGATAAGTAAACAGATAAATAAATATTATTTAACATTGTATAACAGACAGTCCACCGTGCTTGTTATAGAGGCACAGAGACCACACCTAATGCAAACTGGGCACCCCTTAGGCAGTCCAAGGAGACTTCCTAGAGAACATAATATTTGGGTTGACATTCATTCACAAAACTATTGAGATAATTAACTGATATAATTTGTATTGTTTAAGTGAATTTAGTGAAGGAGGTTACCAAAAAACAAAGTATAACACATGAACCTCATGGCTGGGAGGAATCCTTAGTGATTTTGGTTTCAGAAACCTTGTTTTATAGTTGAAGAAACTAAGTCTTAGGTAAAATGAGCTTGCCCAAGTCACACAGCAAGTCAGTGACAGACTCTGCACTACAATTCTTATTCCAAACTTGGAATCCACTGGGTGCCCCCTCCCCACCATATTGTTACATAATAGTATGAGATTTCTTAGATCTTAGGAAATATGTGATTAAGCATCAAATGAATGGTACAGAAAAGAATGTGCACCAAATGGTCAGAGAAGTGGAGACTGTCCTTGAGGGTGGTACTTTAGGGCAGCATTAGTATTTAGAGGCTATAGAAGTATTAATGAATGGGCACTGCAAATATCACCGTTTCACTAATACATAAACATGAGATTAGATGTGTTAGGGTTATAGGATTCTTACAAGTAGTTTTTTTATAATTTTGATAATAATTATTAGTTTTTCTTAATGTTTTATTGTCTGTCGAATAATTCACTTAGTAGTAACATGGTGTTACTATGAGCCGAACATACTGAGCAAGATAAATACCTCTGGGTCATATTTAACCAAACAAGTTGTCGAGCTGTGTTGTCTATAGCCATCACTTCAAAGAGAAAAAATGAGAGGCCTTCCTCCATTCTTCCCCCTCCCCCACCCTTTCTCATTTTCTGTTTTTATTATGTAGATTGGCCCAGTCTCTCTTGGTTAAATTCTTCCTTTCCTCCCGATTACCCTTCCATCTCCCGTTCCCCACTCTTAATCTGCATCAGAAGAGTCCAATGAACTGGTGTGACTAACTGCTTAACTCCTCAAATTGAGAGGAGGGGGGCAAATGACAGAAAACAGGAGCACTCATGTTAATCATTTTTATCTCTTGTAACTTAAGATTTTAATGCAGTCTCAAAATTCAGCTTTTACACAGGCTCCTATGAAAGAGCAAGTCACAGGATGGGCGTACCCCCACTGAATTCTTGGCTTCCAGAAGTCAGCCTTTGGATCAGGTTTGGGGAAATGACATCACTGGCCATATATTGCAGATGAATGGCTTACTCCCATGCATTCAGTAGGACATCTGTTTAAAATTGTCTTGCAGGAGCCAGCTGGGTGGCATAATGGTTAAGTTCACCTGCTCTGCTTCAGCAACCCAGGGTTCCCAGGTTCGGATCCCTGGCATGGCCCTAGGCACAACTCATTAAGCCATGCTATGGCAGCATCCCACATACAAAATAGAGGAAGACTGGCATAGATGTTAGCTCAGAGCCAATCTTCCTCACAAAAATAAAATGAAAGAAAAAATGGATTAAAATTGTCTTGCAATGACTCAGTCAAGACCCAAGGACCGTCTCTAATGACTGAGTGTATCTCCTAGACTGGGATGTGAATATAAGAGCTAAGAACAAAAACCTTAGCTCTCCTGTCACTTTACATCAATACACATTATAAGAGGGACCATTTTCAATCACAGACCTGGAATGTGATTGTCATATTTGAATATGGAGATTCAGGAGTTACCAAACACATTTTCTGCCTGATTATCCTCTCATCAATTCAGTCTTAAAGCCCTTCAAAACTGCAAATATGAAGAATGAACCAAGTATTTTGTTCAATCTAACCTTCAAACACCTTGTAAGGGAAGATAATTATCCCCTATTTGACAGAGGAGGGGAAGCCTAATGAGGTCGGATGACTTGCCTCAAACCACACAGATAGTAAATAGAGGAATTTGTGGAGTAAACCTAGACACTGCTTTGACGCCAGCATCCCCACTCTTTGTACAACCTTTGCTGCTTTGTACAATCTCAGTAGTGATGTCTTTGAACCTGAAGACAAAGATATAATCAAAAGCCCTCCAAAACTGGCTCATGAAATAAATCACATTACTATTGTTTGTGGATACTAGCAGCGGATTTAAAGAGTCTTCTCCCTTAAAGACCTAGGGAAATAGATCAACTATAGTTTAGGATTTGGGGTCAATCAATTAGTGCTATGTGCCAAGTACTGTTGTAAGGGGTCTATAATTTCAACTACTGAAGCCAGGACCTAAAGGTTACTGTAGATATTCAATAAGAACAAGATTGCCTTTCAACATAGACCTAGATGAATCTGGTCAATTTGCTGTTTTCTTGTTTAATTTGAGGGGTCACTCAGGCGACTGGAGGATTCGTGAACTTATTTTGCAGAAGAAAGAGAATGCCTTTGGGGAGGTTGTGATCATCAGATGGCCAGCCCCCAGCAGCCGTTGAAGCCCAAAAGTCAGATCGATCAGGGGCTTATTGACCCTTTTGTTTCTCCAAAGCTCCTCCTGCCAGGCCCCTTAGCTCTATAAAAGTGCCTATTTTGGGGGCCAGCCCCGTGGCCGAGTGGTTAAGATTGTGCACCCTGCTTCGGTGGCCCAGGGTTTTGCAGGTTCAAATCCTGGGCACAGACATGGCACCGCTCATCAGGCCACGCTGAGGCGGCGTCGCACATGCCACAACTAAAAGGACTCACAACTAAAAATACACAACTATGTACCGGGGGGCTTTGGGGAGAATAAGGAAAAATAAAATCTTTAAAAAACAAACAAAAAACCCCTGTTTTCTGCTCTGCTTAAGGTAGATTTGAGCAAACTCATGCTCCCACCTTCTTGTATTGGCCAATCCGAATAAACCTTTCTCCATCTTCAAGCACCCATGTCTCAGTGTTTGGCTTACTGCACATCAGGCACACAAATTTGAGATTAAGAGGTTTGGTATCAATACCACTCATTATTTGGTAGATTCCAATGGTTGACTTGGAATCCCAATGTAGCTGGAAAGTATATCAAGGCAAGCACTATGCTAAGCCGTTTTAAAGTTTATTTTTTCAGCTAAGCCTTGCAACAACCTTGAAAAGAAGATGATTATTCCACCTCATGGATAAGGAAATTTTGAGGTGTTAAATAACTTTGCTAAGGTCACAAGCTTTAGGCAGGTGTTAGAGTCACACAGAAGACTCAGGTCTGTTGGGCCTTGAAATCTATGCTCTTAATCCCTGTGCTATAAGGGAGAGAAGTCCAATCTAACCATTGCAGCCAAGCTCAAATCCGATTTAACCATTAAGGCCATTCCTATGCACCCTTTTGGCCTGTCTCAAAGAATTGAGCCCTCTGACAGCTTTCCAAGTTTATGATTGTCAACCTCACTAGCCCTCGGTGTTGTTATTGTAGTGGCTCCTACACTAAAACATGAGATTTTACACATTTGGGGAGAAAATTTCATCCCCAAAATATGGGGCTAAAGAGACCAACAACCCACCAAACTGATGTAGAGATTACTTCAATGTGAAAGCATCTGAGTTACAGAAGAAACAGAGAGAAACCTTATCTAAACATCCCTCATCCGACTATAATAGAGCTTTAAGAGAGCCAGCTGGCGCAAACCCTACCTCCAGGGAGGTCTCCAGCCAGGGAGACACTGACCTTGGGCACTAGAACATCTCTTATCCATGGTTTCACTTTCTGCAGTTTCAGTTACTTGCAGTCAACTGAGGTCTGAAAATATTAAATGGGAAATTTCAGAAATAAATTTTTTTTTTTTTTGAGGAAGATTAGCCCTGAGCTAACTGCTACTAATCCTCCTCTTTCTGCTGAGGAAGACTGGCCCTGAGCTAACATCTGTGCCCATCTTCCTCTGCTTTATACATGAGACGCCTATCACAGCATGGGGCTTGCCAAGCGGTGACATGTCTGCACCTGGGATCTGAACTGGCGAACCCTGGGCTGCTGAAGCGGAACGTGCGAACTTAACCACTGCGCCATCGGGCCAGCCCCACTTAGCAGCCATCTTGATTATCAGATCCACTGTTGTGGTATCACAGGGCTCGTGTTCAGGTAACCCTTATTCTACTTAATAATGGCCCCCAAACACAAGTGTAGTTGTTACCAGTGCATTCCATAAGCAGCTGGAAGGCAGTTTAAAGGTGCTTCACATTCCCTCAAGAGTTTTTTTCAGAGCTCTGTCGGGAAGAGCTACCAGCATCAACCAGCCCGAACCAGATGGAGCCCCACTGCAAGAGCAGCATCTGCACAGACGACCTGAAGATGACCAGAAAATGCCTTTCGTCTCATCTTAATTCTGTAATCTCCGCCCTAGGAGCCTAGGACTTATTAGTATGACATGCAGTGTGTGTGAGAGCCTGTTTTCAGACTGCACCTGCACCAGCTAATACCCGCCTCTGCATGTGATGACAAAACTTCCCTTTTAAATATTCATTCCCCACCTGAAATAAAAGGACCTGCTTCCCTTTGTTCAGGGAGAGCCACGACTTTGGAAATGATTCCCCATGGTCTCCTATTTACTGCAAATATACTCTGGTTTATGTGACAACTATTTCTGGTAGAGAGCCTGATTTTAACTCACCAGGGAGTGAACTCATTTTATTTTGGTAGCAAAGTGATGCTGGCAATTCAGATATGCCAAAGAGAAGTTATTGTTGTTAATCTCTTATTGTGCCTAATTCATAAATAAACTTTATCATATGTATGTATGCGTTGGAAAAATCATCGTATACACAGGGTTCAGTACTATCGACAGTTTCAGGCATCCACTGGGGGCCTTGGAATGTATCCCCTGTGGCTAAGGGGGAACTACGGTATAAGCAACACTCAGCGGAACCTTCCATCCTTTGAAGCTCCCAAACACCTCTCTACCTTATTAAGTCAGTATATAAACCTTTATCCCCAGATGTTTTGGGAGCTACTCTCTCTATAGGATACTCCCATATATGTAATACATTTTTCTCCTGTTTATCTTCTGTCAGTTAATCCACAGTTAATTCACCAATTCCCCATCACTCCCACCAATTGGACCTAAGTTGGTAGTGGAGAAAGTTCATTAAAAAAAATTGTTAGGGGCTGGCCCCATGGCCTAGTGGTTAAGTTCAGTGCACTCCACTTTGGAGGCCCGGGTTTGGTTCCTGGGCGTGGACCTACACCACTCATCAGTGGCCATGTTGTGACAGCGACACACATATGAAATAGGGGGAGATTGGCAACAGCTGTTAGCTCAGGGCGAATCTTCCGCAGGTAAAAAAGAATGTTAACACCAATAAATAGGAAGACATAGTGTCAGAATAAAGGATAGTCCTTTAAATGGATGCATTTAGTTTTATAGGTATCTGCCCTTATTTTACTCATTTTCTGTCTACCTGTGATAACTTAAAAAAAGGAGAGCAAGAGTCTATGGATCAGCCTTAGAGAACCATTTCCCTAGTTAATTTGGGTCCCCAGGAGCAGTTTCTTTTTCTTCAATTTCACTACTTCAGTGCATCACCTCTTACTAATAATCTTCCAGGGAGACCTCTTAACTCCAGGCTGATCCTTTCCTGTTTAGGGCTGCTGACACTTTGTACTCCTCCTTTCTTTACTTCCTGGGGTGGTTCTTTCCATAATAAATATTTTACTGCCAATCACTACAATGAGAGAAATAAACCAAAGCTAATAGACATAGATATGTGTAAATCACAAATCTTAATAGCTGGTTTTTGTGTTTTTGATGCCCATGAAGAGATAAAGACTTGCTCAAAGTCACAGAGCATCACATGACTCTCCCTTAGAAAGCATCCTATCTTTTTGAGAAGAGAGAACTAACACATAGGGTGTTAGAAAATCTTGTAGTTTTTGAAATTCTGCCAGTTTGGTATTTATTTATCTCATTTTCCATAAAAGGAAAGTGAAGCTCGTAGGTTAAGCAACTGGCCAAAGGAGAGGAGGAGATGGAATTTGAATTCAGGCTTTTTTGACATCAAAGCTCGTGATCTTTCCCCTATTCTTCACAGTGACAAAACCTAAGAAATTTTACAAAGTTCTTAAAGAAATCCAAACATAATTTAAAGAGATCTTGACTATGGTTTTCTAATTTCATTTCAGAAGTTTAATTTCTTGAAACTTCTCAATTTATCTGTATCTGGACTATCTCTCCCCTACCCGTTCTTCAGAGTTCAAGGAAGGCAGGCGGTGTCCATGAAGGATTTCTAGAGCAAGTGACATTTAAGTCAGATCTGAAGGATTAATAGGAATTACTTAGTAGGGGGAGGCAGAGTGAATGAGAATGAATGTGCAAAAGCACATTTCTAAAACTGAAACAATTTCAGTACATAATGGCCCAAGGAGAGGCTATAATGGGAATACTGATGGTTTAAATTAGAGAGGTAACCAGGAGCCGGGTCATGGAGGGCCATCTAAAACCATCCTAAGAAGTTTGGACTCCATTCTGAGGACAATGGGGAGCCATGGAAATGTTTTAAACTGGAGGGGAAAGTGATCAGATGTGTATTTTAGGTAGGGTGCTTACTGTAAGGGGATAAAGAACTGGAAAGGATGAGTCTGGTAACAGACCAATTGGGAGCATGGACTAAATCATCAGAAACTGTTAAATTGAAGAAGAAAACTGAAGAATAGGTAGGGATAGGCGTACAGGAGATCAGGGGAGGCCGGAGGAGAGGAGCAGTTATCACAAACTCGTCCCTCCGCAAACAGATGCCACCTTGCCTCTGATTTCAGAGAAACTTCCCTCTACAGCTACAACTCATTTTTTGCAGGTAGCCATTTCATGTATTTTTTCCAACAAATCTGGACTACCTTCTATAAGTTAGGCACTGTTCTAGGCCTACGGATACAAGAAAACAAAGTCCTTGCCCTCATGTGGCTTACATTTGTTCCTAGTAGGAGGAAGCGGAAAATAACAAAAATAAAAGACATACATAGCATGACAAATAGCGTTAAGTATGAAAGTAGAACGAAAGGGCCGAGAAGTTTGGGGAGGGTGTGGTGACAATGGTAAGGATTGCTATTTAATGTGGCACAGTTAGGGAAGTCTTAGTGATCAGGCAACATTTGAGCAAAAGCTTGAAGAGAGAGACTCAGCCGTGAGGGTAGCCAAGGTGAGAGAGACAGCCATGAGAACAGCAAGGTGGCCACTGGTGCTGGAGGGGAACACGCAAAGGGGAGAAAATGAGGTGAGAGAAGGGCATGGAGAGAATAGATTATGTAGAACCTTCTAGAGTACTACCCTTAAGATTTTTAAAATTCTGTGTGAGACGGGAAGCCACTGGAGGAAGTGGGGCAGAAAGGCGACATGACTGTTTAAAATGATCACTCTAGCTGCTGTGTTGAGAACAGATTTTAACGGAGCAAGGATGAAAGCTGGGAAAGCAGATAGGAGGACGTTGTAAAAATCCAAATGGGTTATGACAGGGGCTTGGACCAGTGTAGCAGTGGTGGAAGAGCTAAGACAGTTTGTTGATACATTTTGAAGATAGAGCCGACGAGATTTCCTAATGGGTAAGATATGGGATATAAGTATAAAGGAGGAGTTAAGAATGATTCCAAGTTTTTGTCATAAGCAACTGAAAGGAAGGAGTTACCATATACTTGTAGGGGAGGAAGACATTTCCTCTTCCCAAATGTGGGTTCGTCTGGCCTGAGAACGAATTAAATTCACATGAGACAGAATAGCAAGAGAAAATTAAACAAAGCTTTATGAGGAACCATGGCTTGGGGCCTTTCTTCTCGAAGGAAGAAAGGACACCGAAGAAGTGGGGTGCACATAGTGGTTATATACCCCCAAACGGGGTGTTTCACATGTGATTGAAATGTCCCTCCCACGATAGTCACAAGATTGCCCTGTCGGCACATTGCTTGATGGACACAGCAGGTAATGGTCTGCTATCTTGGTGGGCGTAGCAGGAGGCAAGTCTATTGTCTGGAGCTGGGCGGTCACAGGTGAGTGCAGCAATCAGTTCCTTCCCTAAGGAAAGATGCTTAATCCTTAAAGAAATGCCAATGTTGGGAGGGGGAGGGAAGTCAGTTACAGGAGGTTACCAGACTAGCATAATAAAATGCAGACTTAAGTCCTTGCCTTTGGTATTGACTAAGAGTTTCTAGAGAGAAGGTTATCGCCTTTCTTCTTCCTGGTACAGAGAGGGAGGCACCTTTACAGATAGAGATTTACCTTACAAACATAAATGTGTCCTAACAAAGGGCACGTTCCATTCCTCAGAGCCTCCTTCCCTGTCCCAGTTTATCAAAAGCAATCAGCCTCAAATAATGCTGATTCCAAAGAGACATATCTTGGGGTGGCCAATTCCAGGTCCCCACATACTGAAATGGGGAAGACCGATAGGAAACGCAGGTTAAAGAGAGGATATCAGGAGTTTGCTTTTGGACATGTTGAGGTGCATCCTGGAAGCCAAATGAAGAAAGTATTTTATTTTATTTTATTTTTAAAAATTTATTTATTTTAAAGATTGGCACCTGAGCTAATAACTGTTGCCAATCTTTCTTTTTTTTCTGCTTTTTCTCCCCAAATCCCCCAGTATATAGTTGTATATTTTAGTTGTGGGTCCTTCTAGTTGTAGTACGTGGGACGCTGCCTCAATGTGGCCTGATTGATGAGGATTTTAGGCTGGTTACTTTTAAAACTACAGATGAGAAGCAGGCTCTGAGGACTGGAATTTTGCTTGCCCTTTTGAGAGACATTTGCATTTGTGAAGGAAGGGGGGGATGAGCTCGTAGGGACATGAAATTGGCCACCCCAAGGTATGACTCTTTGGCATGGGGATTGTTTTGGGCTGATTGCTTTTGATGGGCTGGGACAGGGAAGGAGGCTCTGGGGAATGGAACCTGCCCTTGTTGGGACACATTTAAATCTCTATCTGTAAAAGGTGCCTCCCTCTCTGTACCAGGAAGAAGAAGAGAGATGACCTTATCCCTAGAAACTCTTAATGGGGAAGGCAAGAACTTAAGTTGGTTGCTGTCTGGCAATCTCATGTAACTGATTTAGGGTGGTGGCTTCTGACCTTTACTTAATCCGATTTGATTCTTGTCTAAAAGTCATGGGATCACCCAATGACCAGACCCCACCTGCACTGATACCATTTTAACTTTTTTTTGTTCTTTCCTTTGTCTTCGTAAAGAGATGACTCACATACCTATGCCTTAAATTTAGCCCTAACCCTCAACTTGGGGCAGCAGCAGAAGCAGCAGCAGCAGGAGCTCTGACTGCCCGTGGGTCTTGTCCCCAAGCACCAGCTCTGCCTGCCCATGGGTCCTGTCCCCATGCTATTCCACACTATTCTCTAAATAAAAGAGCACTCCTGCCAGATCTTGAGAGTCTAAGAAATCTTTCTTTCGACTCCTCGGCTCACCGACCCCGCATCATGATGAGCGGTGCCATGTCTGCACCCAGGATCCGAACCAGCGAAACCCTGGGCCGCCATAGTGGAGCACGCGAACTTAACCACTTGGCCACAGGGCCGGCCCCTAGAAAGAATTTTAGGGTAGAAGAAATTATCACTTGGGTCAAATGCTGTTAAACAGTCAAGATGAGGAATGAGAAGTGACCATTGAATTTAGCAACTTGGAACTTGACAAGAACGGTTTAGCGGAGTGGTAGGGGTGAAATAAGATGACAGGAGAAAAATAGGAGAAGCAAGGACAGACCATACGCTAGAGAGGTTTTACTGTAAAGGGTAGAAGAGATATAGCGGCAATACCTGCAGAGAGAAATTAGGTCAGAAGAAGCATTTTTGTTGTTGTTGTTGGTTTGTTTGTTTTTGAGGAAGATTAGTCCTGAACTAACATCCGCTGTGAATTCTCCTCTTTTTGCTGAGGAAGACTGGCCCTGAACTAACATCTGTGCCCATCTTCCTCTACTTTATATGCAGGACACCTGCCACATCATGGCGTGCCAAGCAGTGCCATGGCTGCACCAGGATCGGAACCGGCGAAGCCCAGGCCACCGAAGCGGAACGTGTAAACTTCACCACTGCGCCACCAGGCCAGCCCCAGTACTTTTTGTTTTTAATTATGGGAAAAGTATCAGCTTGTTTATGTGCTGTAGCAGTGATCTAAGAAAAAGGGAAACAATGAAAATACAAGAGGAAGAAGGGACTTTGCTGGATGATGTCTTTGAATAAACAAGAGGGAATGAGATCTAGTGCACAAGTGTAGGTGTTGGCCTTAGATAAGAGCACAAATAGTTCATGGTAATAGGAGAGAACAAAAAGGGGGAGAGTCTATACAAATAGGTGAGTAGACAGGATGGTGGGAGCTTGGGATGTTGTTTTTCTTTCTTCTTTTTTTCTTTTGGTGAGGAAGACTGGCCATAAGCTAACATCTGTTGCCAATCTTCCTCTTTTTGCTGAGGAAGATTGTTGCTGAGCTAACATCTGTGCCCATCTTCCTCCATTTTGTATGTGGGATATGGCCACAGCATGGCCTGATGAACGCTGCGTCTGTCTGCACCTGGGATTCAAACACACCAACCCCTGGCTACCCAAGCAGAGCACACAAACTTGACCCCTATGCCACTGATGAGGATCCAGGCCGCCCCAGGGAGAGAAGCCCAAGGCGTCCTGCCCTACCTAGCCATCTGTATCATCCTCTGGGAAGCATCAGACGTCCTGACCTGAGCCGACCTGATTGGTATTCAAAGTTATAGAACCACCCAGTAACCAGACCCCACCTGCGCTGATACCATTCTAACGACTTTTTTACATAACCTTTCCTTTGTCTTGTAAAGAAATAACTCACATACCTATGCCTTATAAATTTAGCCCTACTCTCAACCTATGTTTGCAGCCCTTCACTGCCCATGGGTCCTGTCCCCATGCTTTTCTCTGAATAAAGGAGCACTACAACCAGAACTTGAGAGTCCAAGAAATCTTTCTTTTGACTCCTTGGCTCGCCAAACCCTCATCACCACTGCAAAGCGCCCCCACCACGCCCCCCAGGGCATGTTCTTTTCTCATTGCTTTTCTTTTCCCAGTGAAAGAGGAAGCTGAGAGTGTGGTTGGGGGAGGAGCTGTTGGACGTTTGAGGATAGAGAAGATAGGAAATCGTCCACTTAAAAAAAGAAGGATCTTGATCGGACATGGAGTCAGAAAGTTTGATTTTGACTCCCAGGTTTTCCACTCCTCAGGTGCGTAAAACTTAGCTTGTCTATCTAACCTCTCAGGTATTCAGTTTCCTTTTGAGTAAAATGGAGATGATACCTACTGCTCAGGACCCTTTTTTTTTTTTTTGGTACGAGGATTAAATAAAAGAATAAATGTGAAAGGAAAGCATTTTGAAAGTTATTTGTACTTGAAAAATAATTTTAACATTTGAATCCACTTATCAAGTACTTGCTCTGTGCGGAGCATTGTGACATGCTTTACATACACTGTCTTACTTGATCCTTACATTAACCTTATGCGGAAACGCATTCTCATCCCATTTCACTGAGAGGAAGTCGAGCTTCCGAGAAATTAAGCATCTTGCCCCAAGGATCACAAGTTAGCAGATGGCTGAGCCGGGCTTCCTGGCCAGGACGTCATCCACGGCTCACACTCCCGAGAACTATCCTTTCCCAGGACCTATTTTCTCTTAAATTAACTCGTGTCCTAAGTTACTGCTCTCTCACGGCTTCTTTCTGGGCGCAGGTTATAAGGGTCTTGGCACTTTTTAGGTCACCGGAAAGCTGAGTTCATCTTGTGTAGTCGGGAGGTCAGAAGCGGTTTTGATCGACGTTTGATTCATTCCACGTCAGCGGGGGTTGAAACAGAGAGGACCGACACGAGAGGGGCCGTCGCGGGAGTTCTAGGAGAAAGGTCTTTTACTCGATTTCCCGACCCCACAGAGCTGGGCTGCGAGCCCGCCTCCGAGGGGCGACAGGAACGGGGTCGGTCCCCGAGGCGTGGGCCTGAGGGAGGCTGGTCTGGGGGCGGCGGCTGGGCAGGCGAAGGCGGGTCTCTGGGGCCCAGGGGGCGCCGAAGGACGACGGTTAGGTCCCGACGGGCGGAGGAGGGGTCGGCGGGGCGGGGCGGGGCGGGGCGGGGCGGGGGCGGGGGCGGGCGCGTGCGCGTCGCCACGCCGGGCGTTTCAAAAGCTTCGCGGCGTGCGGTGCGAGCGCTGCGTGCGCGACCCGGTGCCCCGACGGCTGGCTCGGCTGAGTCTCGGCCCCACCTCTCGCGGGATCCGGGCTCCCGCTCAACGCCGGCTCTGTGCTCGACGCGCGGCCGGCGGGGGATCGCCATGGTTCACTTCTTGCACCCGGCCTTGGCGCCCCGCAACATCGCCCTTCCCGACGCTGAGAAGGATGCCCAGGGCAGCTGCGTGGTGCAGGTGAGCCCCGGGGTGGCGTCGGGCGCGCGAACCCCGGCGGGACGTCCCGGCCCGGGCCGGCGCAGGCGGTCGTCGCGGGCTGTTTGGTCGCCGCGGGGGTAAAGTCTGGAGAGGCTGAGCCCCTGCCTGGCGCCCGTCGTCGCTGGGGAGGTGCCCGCCGGAGGAGAGTTTGCTGCCCCGGGTGGGACGCCCGGGGCCGAGCGCGCCGACCTCGCACCCGCGCCCGCCCGGGTCTCGGGTTCTGGCCTGCGCGTGGCGCGGGCGGCGGCTGCCTGGCAGGCGGCGTGGGTTAGGACGGGAGCGCCGGGCGCGACGCTAGCCGGGCCGGTGGTAGCCGTGGTGAACCCGAACGCCCCGGACCTCGAGCGTCCCCCGCGTGCGTCGCGGACGGGGTGCTCCCCGGAGGCCGCGACTCCCCGGGGCATTGGGCCGGGGGACCCTAACGGAGAGACCGCCCGGAGCCCGATTGTGGCAGCTGGAACCCCGAAGCCGGAAGTCCTGCAGTTGCACGTGTTGGTGACCCCCCTCCCCCCGCCATGCCAGTTAAACTAAACTGAGCAAAAGGCAAAGGTGCGTGTTGGCGCCTACTGTGTGTCGAGTAGAGCATCTCTAAGGTAATCCGCTCGTCTCGTCTTTCGCAGGCGTTGGTCATCTCCGTGTTTCTGGCGTGTAGTGAAGTTGAGAACTCTGCAAGTTAGTTAATTTGCCCGTGGACTTGACTTCGGGCGTTCTGGTGTCAGGCCGCGTTCCACGGCCCCCCAAGGGGCTGGCTCTTGGAACTCAGAATCTAGTGAAGGCTCAACCCGAAAGTAGTAAGGAGGACAGGCGGTGCTGACGGAGGCTGTGCTGCACAGACGAACGCCTCGTCGGGAGGCTTTTGTGCCCTGCAGAGATCTAGCCCGGACTCCTCCTACTCTTTCGGGCTCCCTTTTAAAACCTGCTCTATAATTTGTAAATTTGTTTGTGAGCCGGGTTTTGAGTTATGTGCTATCACAGTGTCTCAAGCGCATTTTTTGTTGCCGTTGATTGGAATCGAAACAAGATTTTCTTAAGAAGAGTGATCACATCAGTCCATTCTGTCAGACTCCGCCGTGTACTATGCACACTCATTTTCCTTGTAAGATTTTGTTTCAATTAGTTGTTAAAATTACACGATGCATGAATACATTTTCCCCTATGATAGTTATTTTTACATTTATTTATGCTGTCTTTAATTTTACTTAGCAGTGTTTTGTAGTTTTTGGTGTAAAGATCTTATACGTATTTTGTTGAATTTATCCCTGTTTTTGATACTACTGTGAATATTTTTTAAAACTTCGTGTAAACTTTTTTCCTGGTATATTGATCTTGTATCCTACAGCCTTGCTAAAGTCACATATTTTCTCTAGTAGGTTTTATTTTTTTGAAGATTTCTTAAGATTTTGTCATCTTGTCATCTGCAAGTATTTTTATATCCTTTTTTTCTTTTTCCATTTTGACCCAATGTTTGTCGTCCTTTTACAACATGTCATTTTTGGTTTAGAAACTGCTTGTGTTGTGATTAGTTTTCCAACATTAACTCAAAAGCGTGTGAAATAAAATCCACCTACTCTATATAAACACCCAGTAACTGGCCCTTCACCCTCCCCCCACGTTGGGTAGGGGGAGGAAGGGAGGGCTTGGGCAACATTGAGGGACATGCAGGTGCTTTACGTGGGGAGTGGCCTAGCTCCTCGGTTCACACCCACACGGGTCCCCTGCGCTGTCCCCAACTACAACAGAAATGGTGTAGACCCAAGGCTGTATCCTTTTAGGTTGCGTTTTTTAGGGCCTTTTGTAGATTGTTAAAGAGAAGCGGTGAGAGTAGAAATCTTTATATTTTAGATCTTTCACCTTTAAGTGTGATACTGGCTGTAGGTTTTTCCATAGATGCCTTTATCAAATTAAGGGAGTTTTATTCTATTCTTAGTTTGCTGAGAGTTTTCTTTCTTTTTTTTTTTTTTTTAAAGATTTTATTTCCCCCCCCCCCCGCCCTTTTTCTCCCCAAAGCCGCCTGATACATAGCTGTATATTTTTAGTTGTGGATCCTTTTAGTTGTGGCATGTGGGATGCTGCCTTGGCATGGCTTGGTAAGCAGTGCCATGTCCGCGTCCAGGATCCGAACCAGCGAAACCCTGGGCCACTCAAGCAGAGCACATGAACTCAACCACTTGGCCAGGGGGCCAGCCCTGAGAGTTTTCTTTTTAAAATCATAAATGTGTATTGAATTTTGTGAAATGCTTTTTCAGCATTTATTAAGATTGTATGTTTTTATTCTGTTAATGTGGTGGATTTTATTGATTGCAAATTTAACTTTACATTTTGGGAATAAACCCCATTGGTCATGATGTATTATTATTATTATTATTTTCTTAAAGATTTTATTTTTATTTGTTTTCCTTTTTCTCCCAAAGCCCCCCAGTACACGGTTGTATATTCTTAGTTGTGGGTCCTTCTAGTTGTGGCGTGTGGGACACCACCTCAACGTGGCATGATGGGCAGTGCTGTGTCCCCACCCAGGAGGCAAACCGGTGAAACCCTGTGCCGCCGAAGCAGAGCGAGGGAACTTAACCACTCGGCCACGGGGCCGGCCTCCGTGATGTATTATTTTTATGTCTCGCAGGAGTCTATTTGCTAATATTTTGTTAAATATTTTTATGTCCATGTTTTATGAGGGAAATTACTCTCTAGAAATATTTTATCTAATTTTAGTATCCGGATAACGCTAACGTCAAAAAATGAATAGGAAAGTGAATTCCCTCAAAAAGTGAATAGGGAACACTTCTCTATTGAATTTTTTGAGTTTGTGGAGGATTGGTATTATTTCTTTATTAGATCTTTAGTGTAACTCACCAGTAAAGCCATTGAGACTTTAATTTCTTTGGGGAAGAGTTTTTATATGTTTCTTGGGTGAGGAATTTAATTATATAGAGCTATTCATATATTTTATTTTATAGTTATAAAAGGGTCAGTTCGTCAAGAAGACATAACATCCCTAAATGTGTATGCACTTACTAACAGATTGTCAGTTTTTATAGTTTGTCATTCTAGGATTTGCCTATTTCATCTGAATTATCAAATTTATTGATGGTGGAAGTGGGCACACTTGTCTTGTTCCTGTTCTGAGAGGGATGGGTTTCAGTTTTTGTCCGTTGAGTATGATGTTGGCTGTGGGTTTGTCATATACGGCCTTTATTATGTTGAGGTACTTTCCTTCTATACCTATTTTATTGAGGGTTTTTATCATAAATGGATGTTGGATCTTGTCGAATGCTTTCTCTGCATCTATTGAGATGATCATGTGTTTTTTGTTTCTCATATTGTTAATGTAGTGTATCACGTTGATTGACTTGAGGACGTTGAACCATCCCTGTGTCCCTGGTATAAATCCCATTTGATGATGGTGTATAATCTTTTTGATATATTGCTGTATTCAGTTTGCCAAAATTTTGTTGAGGATTTTTGCATCTGTGTTCATCAGTGATATTGGCCTGTAGTTTTCCTTCTTTGTGTTGTCCTTGTCAGGTTTGGGGATCAGGGTGATGTTGGCTTCATAGAATGTATTACGGAGTGCTCCATCTTCCTCTATTTTCTGGAACAGTTTGGGAAGGATAGGTATTAAATCTTCTTTGAATGTTTGGTAGAATTCTCCAGAGAAGCCGTCTGGTCCTGGACTGTTATTTTTGGGGAGGTTTTTGATTGCTGTTTCTATTTCTTTGCTTGTGATTGTTCTATTCAGATTCTCTATTTCTTCCTGATTCAGTTTGGGTAGGTTGTGTGAGTCTAGGAATTTATTCATTTCATCTAGGTTGTTCAATTTGTTGGCATATAGTTTTTCATAGTATTCTCTTATGATCCTTTGTATTTCTTCAGTATCTGTTGTGATTTCTCCTCTCTCGTTTCTAATTTTATTTATTTGAGACTTCTCTCTTTTTTTTTTTAGTGAGTCTTGCTAAGGGTTTGTCAATTTTGTTAATTTTTTCGAAGAACCAACTCTTTGTTTCATTGATCCTTTCTACTGTCTTTTTTGTTTCAATATCATTTATTTCTGCTCTAATTCTTATTATTTCCCTCCTTCTGCTGACTGTGGGCTTTGTTTGTTCTTCTTTTTCTAATTCCGTTAGGTGTCGTTTGAGGTTGTTTATGTAAGATTTTTCTTGCTTATTGAGGTGAGCCTGTATTTCAATGAATTTTCCTCTTAGGACTGCCTTTGCTGAGTCCCAAATAATTTGGTACGGTGTGTTTTCATTTTTTTTTAATTATTTTTTTTATTGAGTTATTGATAGGTTACAATCTTGTGAAATTTCAGTTGTACATTAATGTTTGTCAGTCATGTTGTAGGTGCACCACTTCACCCTTTGTGCCCACGCCCCACCCCACCTTTCCCCTGGTATCCACTAGAGATGGCAAGACATTCCATGTACATGGATTGGAAGAATAAACATAGTTAAAATGTCCATTCTACCTAAAGCAGTCTACAGATTCAGCGCCATCCCAATCAGAATCCCAATGACATTCTTTACAGAATTAGAACAAAGAATCCTAAAATTCATATGGGGCAACAAAAGACCCGGAATTTCTAAAGCAGTCCTGAGAAAAAAGAACAAAACGGGAGGCATCACAATCCCTGACTTCAAAACATACTACAAAGCTACAGTAATCAAAACAGCATGGTACTGGTACAAAAACAGGTGCACAGATCAATGGAACAGAATTGAAAGCCCAGAAATAAAACCGCACATCTATGGACAGCTTATCTTTGACAAAGGAGCTGAGGGCATACAATGGAGAAAAGAAAGTCTTTTCAACAAATGGTGCTGGGAAAACTGGAAAGCCACATGTAAAAGAATGAAAATTGACCATTCTTTTTCACCATTCACCAAAATAAACTCAAAATGGGTCAAAGACCTAAAGGTGAGACCTGAAACCATAAGGCTTCTGGAAGAAAACGTAGGCAGTACACTCTTTGACATCGGTGTGTTTTCATTTTCATTTGTCTCCCGATAATATTTGATTTCGTCTTTAATTTCTTCAATAATCCATTGTTTGTTCAGTAGCATGTTGTTTAGTCTCCACATTTTTGGCCCTTTCCCAGCTTTATTCTTGTAGTTGATTTCTAGTTTCATAGCATTGTGATCAGAAAAGATGATTGATATTATTTCAACCCTCTTGAACTTATTGATGCTTGCTTTGTTTCCCAAGATATGGCCTGTCCTTGAGAATGTTCCATGCATGCTTGAGAAGTATGTGTAACCTGCTGTTTTTGGATGAAGTGTTCTATATATATCTATTAGGTCCATCTGATCTAATTTTTCATTTAATTCTGTAATTTTCTTGTTGATTTTCTGTCTGGATGACCTGTCCATTGGTGTTAATGGGGTGTTGAGGTCCCCTACTATTATTGTATTACTGTTGATGTCTCCTTTTAGTTTTGTTAAGAGTTTCTTCACGAATTTTGGTGCTCCTGTGTTAGGTGCGTATATATTTATGACTGTTATGTCATCTTGGTGGAGCGTCCCTTTTATCATTATATACTGCCCCTTTTTGTCTTTCGTTACCTGTTTTGCTTTGAAGTCTACTTTGTCTAATATAAGTATGGCAACACCTGCTTTCCTTTGTTCATTATTAGCTTGGAGTATTGTCTTCCACCCCTTCACTCTGAGTCTGTGTTTGTCTTTGGGGCTGAGGTGTGTTTCCTGGAGGCAGCATATTGTTGGATCTTGTTGTTTGATCCATCCTGCCACTCTGTGCCTTTTGATTGGAGAGTTCAATCCATTCACGTTTAGTGTGATTATTGAAACGTGGGGGCCTACTGTTGCCATTTTATCACTTGCTTTCCGGTTCTTTTGCATTTTGTCCTGATGGAGAGTTGTTACTTTGTGTTATTGTCCTTCTGCTTATCTCCTATGTTCTGGATTTTGTAACCCCTTTCCTTTTTTTGATTTTTCAAGAATGAGCTTCTTCCTGAGCAATTCTTGAAGAGGAGGTTTTGTGGTGATGAACTCCCTTAACTTTTGTTTATCTGGGAAAGTTGTTACTTCTCCATCGTATTTGAAGGATATTTTTGCTGGGTAGAGTATTCTTGGCTGCAAGTTTTTATCCTTCAGAGTTTTGAATATTTCATTCCAATCTCTTCTAGCCTGTAAGGTCTCTCCTGAGAAATCTGCTGATAGCCTTATGGGGTTTCCTTTGTAAGTTATTTTCTTCTGCCTGGCTGCCCTTAGTATTTTCTCTTTGTCATTGAGTTTTGCTAGTTTCACTACTATATGTCTTGGGGTTGGTCTTCTTGTGTTAATAAAGTTTGGAGATCTGTTGGCTTCTGTGACATGAGGTTCCATCTCTCTTCCCAAGTTTGGAAAGTTCTCAGCTATTACTTCTTTGAACAGGCCTTCTGCCCCCTTCTCCTTCTCTTCTCCCTCTGGTATACCTATAATCCTTATGTTGCATCTAATTGAGTCGGATAATTCTCGGAGAGTTTCTTCATTTCTTTTTAGTCTTAGTTCTCTCTCCTCCTCTGCCTGCAGCATTTCTATATTCCTATTCTCCAAGTTGCTAATTCTGTCCTCCATATTATCGACCCTACTGTTCAGAGAGTCTAGATTTTTCTTAATCTCCTCCATTGTGTTCTTCTTCTCCAGTATTTCTAATTGGTTCTTCTTTATGGTGTCAAGCTCTTTTGTGACATAGCTCCTGAACTCATTGAGTTGTCTATCTGAATTCTCTTTTAGGTCGTTGAGTTTTTTCATAATGGCAGTTTTGAAATCGTCATCATTTAGGTTGTAGATTTCATTGTCTTTGGGATTGTTTTCTGGATGCTTATCATTTTCCTTCTGTTCTGGAGATTTAATATATTTTTTCATACTGCTTGATGGCGTGGGTTTGTGCCTCCGCATACAGATAGAGTTTAGTTGCTGCTTCTACTTGTTGCAGTTGGTATGTGTGTGGGGGCAGCTGTTTAGACTGCCCCAACCAGGAACCCTGTCAGCTGTTACTGACTGGGTCTGGACCCCTCCTCTTAGTCACAGTGGTCCTGTGGGGTCCCTCGTTGGTTGTGCGGGCTGTCGCAAGGGGACCTAAGGCTGCTGGTGCCTACTGCTGCAACCCACCTAGACGCACTCCCTCCTTGTGGTCTGCAGCAGTGTTGTGGGCTTTCCCATCAGCCAGGAGCAGGATCACCTATAATCTCCGATTTGTCCCTAACAGAGCCCACCAGATCACACTTGTCCACTATAGGTCCCAGCAGAGCTATGGGTATATTCTGCAGTCTGTCATTAGCTCACTTAGCTGTGCTGCTTTTGCCCCAGGGCCTTCCCGCCTTGCGATTGCCAGTCGGGACCTCTCCACTAGTGCTGTACAGAGGCTTTCACTGAGGCTGCTGTAAGAACCTGAAGTTCCCCCCTGGGCTACGTAGTCGTTTCACCGGAGCTCTACTCTGCCCCACTTTACTCTCACAGGATCTCTGGGAGCCACTTGCCTCGGCTGGGACACGGCCAGAGTCCGTAGGCCTGGTGGTGGCTTGTAAGCTGCTGCCTTGTGGGGAATTCTGCTCTAGGGAGCTTCCTGGTGTTCCAAATGCTGTGCGGAGCCTCCCTGCCAATGGCAAGCAGAGGCCCTCCCTGCTGGGGGGCTGTGGGACCCTGGAGCCTCAGCATGGCTTGCCAGGCGGTGCCATGTCTGCACCCAGGATCCTAACCAGCGAACCATGGGCTGCCAAAGCAAAATGTGCACACTTAACCACTGCACCACCAGGCCGGTCCCTGGACATTTTTTTTTTAAGAAAGCCCTAAAATTTGTTTTATTATTGTTTCTACCCAGTGAATTAACTTTGTAATTCAGTAAATATTAAATTACAAAACAATTTCCTGTAATCCAAGTATAGCATATTGTCCTTGTCGACCATTGTTTCTTTCTTTTAAATTTTAAATTATTAGTTTTTTTTTGAGGAAGATTAGCCCTGAGCTAACATGTGCTGCCAGTCCTCTTTTTTGTTGCTGAGGAAGACTGGTCCTAAGCTAACATCTGTGCCCACCTTCCTCTACTTTTGTATATGGGACGCCTGCCACAGCATGGCTTGCCAAGCGGTGCCATGTCCACACCCGGGATCCAAACTGGTGAATCCCCCGCCGAAGCAGAGCATGCGAACTTAACTGCTGTGCCACCAGGCTGCTCAGACCATTGTTTCTTAAAATATTTTTTCTCCCCAATATCTCCTCTCTTCTGGAGGGTTTTTTTTCATTTTTTAAAGATGTTACTTTTTTCTTTTTCTTCCCAAAGCGCCCCGGTACATAGTTGTGTATTCTTCGTTGTGGGTCCTTCTAGTTGTGGCATGTGAGATGCCACCTCAGCGTGGTTTGTTGAGTAGTGCCGTGTCCGCGCCCAGGATTCGAACAGACGAAACACTGGGCTGCCTGCAGGGGAGCACATGAACTTAACCACTTGGCCACGGGGCCAGCCCCTGGAGGTTTAATTACACATTTATATTAGACTGCTTAAGATTGTCCCTTGGGACTCTATTCTTCATTTTTTTTCCCAGCCTTTTTCTGCTGTAGTTTTTATTGCACTACCTTCAATTTCACTGATCTCTAATTTTATAGTGTCTAGTCTGTTGATACTCTTCTCTAATGTATTATTTATTTATTAAAGATTTTACTTTTCTTTTTTCTCCCCAAAGCCCCCTGGTACATAGTCGTACATTTTTAGTTGTGGGTCCTTCTAGCTGTGGCATGTGGGACACCGCCTCAGCATTGCCTGATGAGTGCTGCCATGTCTGTGCCCAGGGTCCGAACTGGGGAAACTCTGGGCCGCCAAAGCAGAGTGCACAAACTTAACCACTGGGCCACGGGGCTGGCCCCGTATTATTTATTTTTCCACTCTAGAAGTTCCCTTTGCAGCTTGTTCAGATCTTCCATTTCTCTGTTGAGATTCCATATTTATTCTATCATTATGTTTATGTTTTGCTTTATATCAATGAATTGTAATATCTGTTTTAAAGTCTTTGCTAATTATGTCATTTCAATTATTTCTGGATTTGTTTCTACTATTATTTTTTTTCTCTTGCTGCTTACCATGTCTGATATGTTATTGTAAGGTGGACTTTATGGATGCTACTTTGAGTACCTAGATTTTTGTTATCTTCTTGGGTAGGGCCTATATTTGATGTTTTTAAAAGGCTATTGTAAATTTTTAAAATTTAGTTTTCCAGTTATTGGTTGCGTATAGAAATACAGTTTTTTGTTTATTTTGCTTTTTTACTTTGTACGCATTAAAACATGTTAGGAGAGTTATATAGTACAGTTTATATTTTAGAAATGATGAGTCTAGACTCCAAGTAGAGATGGATTAGAAAAGGATTAGGAGCAAAGTGGAGAAGCTTATTTGGAGTTTTTCAGTGTTCTTAGTTGGATGGTAGTGACTTGTGTTAGAAATTGGTCATGGAGCTAGAAAGAAGAGGATGAACTAGATATTTATTTGGGAGATTTAACATCATACTGGCAGCAGGAAGAGATGACACACTCAGAATAGGGGTACGTCAATAAGAGTGTCATTAAAGGAGTACTTCCAAAGATAGTAAGAGTGAGGTGTGGAAAACCACAATAATGCACTGCTCTGTGTCTAGTAACAGCAGCTGTTGCCACCCCTCGCCCTGTGGACCTCCTAAAAGGAGTGGCTTAGTCCATTTGGGTTTCTGTAACAAAAATAGCATAGACTTGGGTGATTTATGAATGACAGAAATTTGTTTCTCACAGTTCTGGAGGCTAGGAGGTCCAAGATCAAGGTGCTGGCAGATTTGGTGTCTGGTGAGAGCCCGCTTCCTGGTTCATAGACATCTTTTTGCTGTGTTCTCACATGGCAGAAGGGGCAAGGGGGCTTTCTGGGCTCTCTTTTACAAGGGTGCTGATTCCATTCATGAGGGCTCTACCATGTGGTCTGATCACTTCCCAAAGGTTCATACTTCCAAATACCATAAAATTGGGGTTAAATTTTGACATAAGAATTTTGGAGGAACACAAGCATTCAGTCTATAGCGAGGAGAGAGAGCTGATTTTCAAGGAGTGATTGGGGGGATACAGCCAGTCCAAGGCAACCTTAAAGTGAGCTGGGGAAATAATCTGTAGTGGGTTGAATTATGTTCCCGTAAAACTTGTCTAAGTCCTGACCCCTGGAACCTGTGAATTTGACCTTATTTGGAGATAGGGTCTTTGCAAGTATAGGTAAGTGGATGATATTGAGATCATCTGGATTTAGGGTCCACCTAAAATTTGGGGTGGACTGTTGCTGTTGTTGCCTCATCCTTTCATGTTTTTGTTTTAGAACTTTGGTCTCATATTAGTGAAGTTTTACAGAAATATATATACACTATAAATATATAATATATGTTATTATATATTATATATGTATTGACTCAGGGTCCAGCCTAGATAAAGAGACAGGGAGGGAGATTTGAGACATAGAGACACAGGGAACAAGGCCATGTGAAGATGGAGGCAGAGATTAGGGTTAGGCTGCCACAAGCTGAGGAAAGCCAGGAGCCACCAGAAGCTGGTAAGGAATTCTTCTCTGGAGCCTTCAGAGGGCGAATGGCCCTGCTTCCGTCTTAATTTTTGGACTTCTGTACTCCAGAACTGTGAGAGAATGAATTTCTGTTGTATTTAGCCACCAATTTTGTGGTAATTTGTTATAGCAACTCTAAGAAACTAATACACATTCTATTGTAACTTCATTCTCCTCCCTCCCGACTTTTTTGAGAGCTTCATGTTGTCAGAACTAAACTGACAACGAGAGGGCAAGGGGGCCTATTCATAGGATCCACACAGTTCATCTCCAGGAGTAGAGAGCAGGGTGGAGAAGGTTAAAGAGTGGATCCGGGTGGGGGGTAGGTGACAAATGTGTGTTTGTGTGGGGTGTTGCTTAATGACAAGGAAGTGTCAGTAAAGATTAAGCAACTGAATAGATGTGATGCCATTTACTGAGTGGGGAAACACTGGGGAAGTACAGTTTTGTACCTGGTGAGTTTGAGGTGTTTGTGACACAGTTAAATAGATATGTCAGGGAGGCACGTGAATGAATATCTAAGACGATGGCTTAAAGAGAGATCTGACCTGGAGATAATAATCCAGAATTCCCTGGGGTTATAGTTGATACTTAGAGTCACATAATCAGTAGACAAATATTAACGAGGCAGAGTCATTACTGGTCTTTGTTGGGGTTGGAAACCAGATAGAGTGATTTGAAGAATGAATGGCATAGGATAGATCTCTAAAACATACTACTGATTCATAAAACAAAAACAAGTAGCAGAATATTACAGTAAAATTTATATAAAGTTCAGAAACATGCATAACTAATCAATATTTAGGATAACGGTAATCTCTGGGTGAAGGGATGAGAAATAGCGTCAGGGCGGGGTACATAAGGGATTCCAAAATATGGGTATATTCATCAAGCGGTGTGGTTAATACAGAGTATTTTTAAAATGTTTATATTTCATATTCTATTATTTAAATATTTTGTGCGTTTTAAATATCTTTTATGTGAATTTAATCTTTAATATGCTATATGTTTTAAACGGGGCGACTATGTCCAATAATATGGCAAATAATATAAAGTCTTCAAACTATTCTGGATAAAATGTAACAAACACTTTCACACGCAAAGTAAAGGAGATCTCTAGCACTCCCACCCAATTCAGAGAAGCTGGAAGTCAGCTCTGTGTTCAGGCCCTGAAGCTTTGACAAAAACCAGTGTTAACCAGGGATTAGAGCCTGGGTAGCTGCCAAAACCAGGTGGGGAGTTTGAATGGAGACTACGAACTTTATCTCTATATAAAATATATCACTAATACGGGTGAACAAAGGCTGACTATACTTCAGTGAAATGATAGATCTAAAAAAATCTGCTTCTGAGAAAGGGAAACAGAAACAGGGAAGCTTGTCAGTTTTGGCTTGGATTTTGAGTGAGAAAAATATATTCTAAAAATTTGCTATCACAGGCCTGTCCTCACACAAATTTAGAGTTTTAACTGACATTTCTTGCTTGGTTCAGGAAATCTATAGCTGGGAAATTATCAAAGTGATCCCAGTAATGCTCCTGGGGTAACTAGCATTTAGCAGAGTCTCTCTGATGTAGCATGTCTTCTACCCAGGCCTCACAGCAGTCTTACAAATAAAATCTCATTAAAGACCAGCTCACAATTTTAATTCACAAAACATGGGCCTTCATCAGTAAGAATCAACAGAATCAACAACTAACAGAATTAGATTTCCAGACACTTCAGGAAATGGAATTATTGATGCATTATAAAATAAATATATTTAAAATTTACATCAAATAAATTACAGATAGGGGGTCACCCTGTGTCTGAGTGGTTTAAGTTCATGTGCTCTGTTTTGGTGGCCTGGGGTTCACCAGTTTGGATCCTGGGCGTGGACCTAGGCTCCACTCATCAAGCCATGCTGTGGCGACATCCCACATAGAGGAACTAAAATGACCTATAGCTAGTATATACAACTATATACTGGGGCTTTGGGGAGAAAAAAAAATGAAAGATTGGCAACAGATAGTAGCTCAGGGCCAATCTTCCTCACCAAAAAAAAAAAAAAAAAAAGAGAGAGAGAGAGAAATTAAAGATAAAATAAAAAATGAAAAAATTACAGTGTACAATTAGACTGTGAAGAAGCAAACAGCACTGAATAGAGAAATAGTGACCTGGAAGATACATCTATAGAAATTACCCACAGGAACCATAATCTCCATTTTCCCAGGGGCGTATGAACCAATTCTGGCTTTTGAGACCCAAGTAGAAGTCTGCTGAGACTGTTTCAGGGAATTCTTTTGCTTCCCTGCCTCTTTTATGACATGAATTCTGACGTGGTGAGGATTTGGAGCAACTGAAACTCTCCTGAATTCTTCTGGGAATGCAGAATGGTACAGCCACTTTCCAAGAACAGGCTGGCACTTTCTTACGTAAAGTTAAACACATACATATAGGAGGTATGGAATTCCAGGGACCCAGGAGTCCCGTTCCTAGGTAACTGCCCAAGAAGAATAAGAACTATGTTCACACAAACCGTTACATGAATATTTATAGCAGCTTTATTTCACATTGTCAGAAACTTTAAACACTCAAAATGCCCTTCACTTGGTGAATAAAGCAGCTGTAGCGCATGCAGTGGAGCGCTTCTCAGGTGCACAGGGGAGTGAACGACAGAAACAGGCAGCAGCGTGCGATCTGAGGTGCACTGTGTGAAGGGAAAGCAGCCAGATTTGAAAGGCCTGCATACTGTATGACTCTATATGACATTTTGGAAAAGGCAGGACTCTGGGGACTGAACACAGAGAGGTGGTTGTGTAGGGTTAGTGGGAGCAGTTCTCTACAAAGGGACACTAGGGGATTTTTGAGTCATGAAACTGTTTACAATGGTGGTGGTACACGACTATGCATTCATCGAAACTCGTACAACTTAGTATACACCAAAATAATTTTTTTCTGCTACTGTAATGTAAGTTATACTTCAATTAAAAACAAAAATGAAGAGGAGGAAAGTGATTATTACAGCATGTAGAGTAAACATCAGAGAAGTTTAGTTATGAAGAGTAATTGAAGAGGATGTGGGGGTCAACAGAGAGTTTCTTTAAGGCAAATAATTGAGCATGAATTGTTTGTTAAGAATGACACATTTGAGAGGGCCAGCCCCCTGGCTGAGTCATTAAGTTCGAGCATTCTGCTGCGGTGGACAGGGTTTCACTGGCTCGAATCCTGGGCGCGGACATGGCACCGCTGATCAAGCCACGCTGAGGCGGCATCCCACATGCCACAACTAGAAGGACCCGTGACGAAAAATACACAACTATGTACTGTGGGGCTTTGGGGAGAAAAAGGAAAAATAAAATCTTTAAAACAAAAACAAAAGCAAAAGAGAATGACACTTTTGAGAAGGAAAGTTTGAAGATGTATATATGAATGAAGAAATAACAGGAGAGAGGCCAAGGCAAGAGGGATGAAATCCAGCCAGCACATATGGAAGTGTTGGTCCTTGCAAGGAGATACACATTTTCCACATAAGAGAATAAGGGAAAGATGCATGCAGTTTCCAGCTAAATTTGCTGGTGACTTGGCTTCGTTTTTCTCAGTGAAGTGAGATCAGCATAAAATGGGTCTGAAGAACAAGTAGACTGCGTGAAGTAATTCTTGCCCAGTGGTGGAGAGTGCCCTGTCTGAAGAGACGTGACAGGATTTCCAGCTACTCAGGGCTCATTTGAAGTTCCTGATTATGAATTTGCCGTGACATGCTATGTTGGGTGAATCCTCCCCCTCTCCATAGATGATTAGCTGCTGGGTGTTGACACAAAAAATGTGGATAGTGAAGTTCTTCCAGAAATGGAGTTTTGTCTCGAGAGTGTCAGGGAGGAGGGAACAAGGAGTTGAGGGTATTTGCAGAGGAGTAATTTATACTTTATTTTCTACAGTAAATTATACTGAGCCATCCCTGGTGGTCTAGCGCTTAAGATATTGGCGTGCTCATCATGGTGGCCATACCACCATCTCTCAGTCGTCATACTGTGGTGGCTGTGTGTTGCTGTGATGCTGAAAGCTGTCCCACCAGTATTTCAAATACCATCAGGGTCACCCATGGTGGACAGGTTTCACCGGAATTTCCAGCCTAGGCAAACTCGGAAGGACCTGGCCACCCACTTCTGAAAAAAAAACTGGCTATGAAAACCCTATGAATAGCAGTGGAGTCTTGTCTGATGTGGCACTGGAAGGTGAGAGAATGGAGCAAAAAGACTGGGCAGGGTTCCACTCTCCGGTGCACAGGGGTGCTAGGAGTCAGGATTGACTTGAAAGTACTAACAATAAAATTTACACTTGGGACCGTGGAGGGAATTTAATCAATTGAAAGTAATGTGGAGGTCAATGAATTAATTGCATGTTGAAGCATTTGACAAAGATAGCAATCAGTCTCTGGCTTATCACTTTCTATTCATGTCTAATATGGTGCCATGCCTTTCAAATATCTGTTGAATGAACAAATGCCAGTCCCTCTTAGAGGAGAAATAGGCCTTTACAGTCTCACCTCCCTGTCACTTCCTACTCTTCCGCAGTGCTCTGGGTGTGGCAACCCTTTACCTCCTGAATGCTTTGAAGGTGAGAGTAGGCAGGCCTTATCCTCTGGCACACAGTAATCACTGAAGAGATGTTTGTTGAATGATTGACCATTGATCTCTGCTTGAACAGTTCTTTGTGTTGTATTGAAATTGTCAGATTTCTTGGTTGTATTCCCCACTAAGCTGTTAACTCCAAAAGGATTAAAACTGTATCTTACTCATCCCTGTACTTTTAGTGGCTGGCACAGAACAGGCGATAAGTGAGGGATTGGAATAACTTAAATTTCTTCAAAATACAACAGAAGCTACAACAGATCAAATCTTCCCTTCAGGTAACAGTTGGAATAAGGTGGTTTATTACGTGTGAATCATTAGTTGAGTGAGGAGAATGTACCTTCAGGCGGCCTCATCAAGTAGTTTGATATATGGCATGCCCACTTTGATGTTGAGTTTTTGTAGATATATGCTAACTAAGTTTATTTGGGGGTTTGTTTGCTAGGAGGAGGCATCTCCCTACTCTTTGGTCAACATCTGCCTGGACTTCCTGATTGCTAACCTGGAGAAATTGTGTTCTGAAAGGTCTGATGGGACCCTGTGCCTTCCGGAGCATTGGAGTTTCCCTCAGGAAGTAGCTGATCGATTCCTTGGAGTGATGACGTGGCAAGGTAATGATAAGGCTCCTTTATAGCATACTCTTATAACACGTTACTATCTGAAAAGCCCTTTCACATACAATTCCTGTTTTGCTCCTCACAATAACTTGGTGGGAAATATAGAAATTATTCCCTTTTTTGTTTTTAAGGAAGATTAGCCCTTAGCTAACATCTGCTGCCAATCCTCCTCCTTTTGCTGAGGAAGACTGGCCCTGAGCTAACATCCATGCCCATCTTCCCCTACTTTATATGTGGGACGCCTACCACAGCATGGCTTGCCAAGCAGTGTGTAGGTCCGCACCCGCGATCTGAACCAGCAAACCCCGGGCCACCAAAGTGGAATATGCGAACTTAACTGCTGCAGCACTGGGCCGGCCCCAAAATTCTTCTCATTTTATTTGTGTGGAGGTTGAATCTCAGAGTTCTTCTGGGATCTGTTGATGGTAACTGTCTTGCTTCTAGGCTTGCCCTGCTGTTGGCTTAGCAGAGTGACCATAGTGGAGAACTAAGTCAAGCTATCGCTCATCTATCTGCTGTCTAGCTTCTGAAATGCTGTTGGCTGTAGTCTCATCTCCCATTCTTTTCGTTGTGAATATAAAGCTTTAACATTTTTTCTTTTACCTCCCATTGAGGTTTAAGGGTCTAGCTTCATTCTTTCGCATGTGGCTCTTTAGTTGTCCAAGTGCTATTTGTTGAAAAGGCTCTTCTTTCCCCACTGAGTGGTCTTGGCACTCTTGTTGAAAATCAGTTGACTGTAGATTCGTGGGTTTATTTCTTTACTCTCAGTTCTGTTGTATTGATTGATATGTCTGTCCTTATGTCAGTACCACAGTGTCTTGATTACTGTTGTCTTGTAGTGAGTTTTGAAATTGGAAAGTGTGAGTCTTCCAGCTTTATTCTTTTTCGGGATTGTTTTGGCTACTCTGGATTCCTTACATTTCCATATGAATTTTCAAATCAACTTGGCAGTTTCTGCAAAGAATCCAGCTGGGATTCCAATGGGGATTGCATCAAATATGTGTATCAATTTGGGGGAATATTGCCGTATTCTCAGAATTAAGTCTTCTGACCCATGATCATGATGTCTTTCTGTTTATTTGGATCATCTTTAATTATTTTCACCAATGTTTTGCCATCTTATCAGTCTGGAATCTTTCATTCATAAGCGTGGGATGTCTTTCTCTTTATTTAAAATAGACCTTTAATTTCTTTCAACAATGTTTTCTAGTTTATAAGTTTGACACTTTTGTTTATTTCTAAGTGTTTTCTTTTGGTATTATTATACATAGAATTGCTTTCTTTTTTTTTTTCAGGAAGATTAGCCCTGAGCTAACTACTGCCAGTCCTCCTCTTTTTGCTGGGGAAGACTGGCCCTGAGCTAACATCCATGCCCATCTTCCTCTACTTTATATGTGGGACACCTACCACAGCATGGCTTGCCAAGCAGTGCCATGTCGGCACCCAGGATCCGAACCGGCGAACCCTGGCTGCCAAAGCAGAGCTCGTGAACTTAACCACTATGCCACTGGGCCAGCCCCTAGGATTGATTTTTTTTGATGGTCATATATCCTAAAAAACTTTCTGAACTCATTTTTTACTTCTAATAATTGTTTAGTGGATTCTTTAGAATTTTCTATATACAATATCATGTCATCTGCAAATGGGGATAGTTTTACTTCTTCCTTTCCACTTCGGAGGCCTTTTATTTCATTTTCTTGTGCAGTTTCGCTGGTTAGAACCTCCAATCCAGTATTGAGGTATTGAACACTGAAGTTGAAGTATTGAAGCAGACGTCCTTGTGTTTTCCTGATCTTAGGGGGAAAGCCTCTAGTCTTTCACCATTCAGTGATGTTAGCTTTGGGTTTTTTGTAGCGGCCTTTAATAGGCTGAGGAGGTTCCCTTCTATTTCACTTTGTTGAGTGTTTTCATCAGGAAAAGGGTGTTGGATTGTTCTGCCTCTGTTGAAATGCTCCTGTGGGTTTTATTTTTTATTCATTAATATGGTGTGGATTACATTGCTTTTTGGATGTTAATCCAACATTGTTTTCCTGGGATAAATCTCACTTGGTCGTGGTGTGTAATTCTTTTCATATGTTGCTAGGTTAGATTTGCTGGTATTTTGATAAGAACTTACGCATCCATTATTTTAAGGGATATCAGGGTAATACTGGCCTCAAGGAGTTGGGAGGTGTTTCCTCTTTTCTGTTTTTTCGAAGAGTTTATGAAAAATTGGTGTATATTCTTTAAATGTTTGGTAGAATTCACTAGTGCAGCCCTCTTGGCTTCTTTGGGTAGTGTTTTGGTGGTGAGTTCAGTCTGTTTACTAGTTATAGGTCTATTCATATTGTCTATTTCTTCTTGGGTAGTTTTGGTAGTTTGTTATTCTTTTTTTTTTTTTTAATTTTTTTTTTTTTAAATTATTCCTTTTTCTCCCCAAAGCCCCCCGGTACATAGTTGTGTATTTTTAGTTGTGGGCCCTTCCAGTTGTGGCATGTGGGATGCTGCCTCAGCATGGCTTGATGAGCGGTGCTGTGTCCGCGCCCAGGATTCAAACTGGCGAAAGCCTGGGCCGCCAGAAGTGGAGCGTTCCAACTTAACCACTCGGCCACGGGTCCGGCCCCATGTGTTGTTCTATAAATTTGTGCATTTCATTTACATTATGTAGTTTATCAGCATACAGTTGTTCATAGTATCCCTTTATAATCCATTTTATTTCTGCAAGATCAGTAGTTGTATCTCTTCTTTCATTTCTCATCCTAGTAATTTGAGTTCTTGCTTTTTTTCTTCGTCAGTGGAGCCAAAGGTTTGTCAAAGGTTTGTTGAGCTTTTGAAAGAACCAGCGTTTGGTTTCATTGATCTCCGTCCTCCCCCCCACTTTATTGTCTTGTCTTTCTGCCGTTTCATTTATTTCTACTCTAGTCTTCATCATTTCCTTCTTCCTGCTCACTTCGTTTCGTTTGGTTTTGTTTTTCCTGTGTCTTAAGGTAGAAGTTTAGGTTATTGATTTGAGATTTTCTTTTTTCTTTTCGTTCTTTTTTTTTTTTTTTGAGGAAGATTAGCCCTGAGCTAACATCTGCTGCCAATCCTCCTCCTTTTGCTGAGGAAGACTGGCCCTGAGCTAACATCCATGCCCATCTTCCTCTACTTTATATGTGGGCCGCCTACCACAGCATGGCTTGCCAAGCAGTGCCATGTCCGCACCCGGGATCCGAACTGGCGAAAGCCAGGCTGCCAAAGTGGAACGTGCGAACTTAACCACTGTGCCACCGGGCCAGCCCCAAGATTTTCTTTTTTAAATATTTGCAATCAGAGCTATAAATGTCCCTCAAGCACTGCTTGAGCTGCATCCCATAAGTTTTTGTATGTTTTCATTTTTCATTCATCTCAAATTATTTTCCAGTTTCCCTTTTGATTTCTTTGACCCATTGTTTTTTTAGGAGTGTATTGTTTAATTTCCACATACTTGTGATGTTCCCAAATTTCTTCGTTATTAATTTTTCATTTCATTTCATTGTAGTTGGAGAACATACTTTATTTTAATTCTTTGAAATTTATTGGGATCTGTTTTGTGGGCTAATATATAGGGCCTTCTGTAGAGAATGTTCATGTGCTCTCGAGGAGAATGTATATTCTGCTGTTATTCGATGACTTCTGTAGATTTCTGTTGGATCTAGTTGGCTTATGCTAATCCGCTTCCTTATCGATTTTTTGCCTAGTTCTATATTGAAAGAGTTTTTGAATCCTCTTTGTTGTTCATGCTAAATAGGATATAGCTGTACTCTTAAGAAATTTAACAGGAAAGAAGAGAAAAAGGAGGTGGTAACTTTTTATGAAGGTGCTGGTGGGGGAAGGGATAGCACGGACCCTTCTGAATGTATGGAGAAAGGGAAAAGCCAATGAGGAGGGAAACATTAAAAATATAAGAGCTTGGGGCCGGCCCAGTGGCGCAGTGGTTAAGTGCGCACATTCCACTTTGGCAGCCTGGAGTTTGCCGGTTCGGATCCTGGGTGCGGACATGGCACCGCTTGGCAAGCCATGCTGTCGTAGGCGGCCCACATATAAAGTAGAGGAAGATGGGTACGGATGTTACCTCAGGGCCAGCCTTCCTCAGCAAAAAGAGGAGGATTGGCAGCAGATGTTAGCTCAGGGCTAATCTTCCTCAAAAAAAAAAAAGGAGCTGAAAATTGATGACCCAAAGTACTGGAGGTAACTGAAGGAGTAGAATCATAAGCCTGGTTGAATAGGATTTGCCTCAGAAAGAAGAAATGACAGATAACCGAACAAAAACAGGAAAGAAAGTAGTGAGGGTGGGAGAAGAGCTGTCTTTGGTGTTGGTGGGGAGGAAAGTCATTCTGAAGGATTCTGGGTTATTTGCTGTCTGAGGGGAGGTGATAAAGAGAAGGAAATGAGATTTATTTTTTCCAGTTGGGGTTGGAGATAAGTACTTTGCAGAGTCAATGTTTATTGACTCAAGAGTTGATTTGTGGCAGAGGCAGAGTAGGTTTGGTGTTTGAGAGTCCTTAGGATAACCTCACAGGGGTGAAGCTCCTGGAGATTTGGTGACTGAGGCTGAGATTGGGAACTTTTGCTCTGTGGTTTAGTTGATAGGTAACTAAGAACAAAAACCTAAGAAAACATCAATTTTTCCCGGTTGAGGAGAGGAGCAATGTCTCAGTCATATGTTATTTAAGTTTCTATAATTATAAGGCCATTGAAGTTATAATGGCTAACAATTTGGCAGACACTGTACCAAGAGCTTTACATACATATTATCCCTTTCTACAGATGAAGACACTGAGGATCAGAGAAATTAAGTAAATTTTTGTCCGAGATCATGTATCTCAGAAGTGACAGGCTTTGCACCCAGGCACTCTGGCTCTAGAGACTTGTTTTTAACCGCCACGCTGTGCTTTAATATGTTCACTTAATGTGCTGAATTGTTTAGCCAGAATTTTGTGGGCTATTTGATAACCTTTTATGAGACCTATGGCAAATTTCTTAGAAATAGCTATCGGCTTGTGGCTGTTTTCATTTCTTATTTGTCAGGTCTCTCCTACTCAGCAGACAGTGTGCTCGGGGCTAAGGCCATGAAAATAAACCCTTGGCTCTGCTGCCCTTAAAGAACCCCTGAGACTGCTACCTTGTGTTTAGTTTCCCCCCAGGTTTTTCATATTCAGCTTTAATCTAAAGATGCTATATATCACCAGCTAAATAAATTTTCACAAAGATTAAGTAGAAGAAGATGCATTATGTGCTTGTGACTTTTACCCTTGGAGTACCATGTATTTTTCAGAGTGAAGGCATAGAGTTTAGGGAGAGAGGAAGATAAATTTATTAAACCTTCTAATCTCTCTATAGATTTGACTTTTAAAAATTATTGTAAATATTTTTAAATATACAAAACTAGAGAAACTAAATAATCCTTAAGATATTCAGCTTCAACACTTATCAGCTCATGGCCAGTTGTTTTTTTTGTTGCTGAGGGAGATTTGCCCTCACCTAGCATGGCCACTGATGAACGAGTGCTGTAGGTTCATGCGCGGGAACTGCACCTGGGCTGCCAAAGTAGAACACGCTGCACTTAACCCCTAGACTACTGAGGCTAGCCCTCATGGCCAGTCTCTTTTTGAAGAAGATTAGCCCTGAGCTAACATCTGCTACCAATCCTCCTCCTTTTGCTGAGGAAGACCGGCCCCGAGCTAACGTCCATGCCCATCTTCCTCCACTTTCTATGTGGGATGCCTGCCACACATGGCTTGCCAAGCAGTGCCATGTCCGCACCCGGGATCCGAACCGGTGAACCCCGGGGCCGCTGAAGTGGAACATGCGCACTCAACCACTGTGCCACCGGGCTGGCCCTTCATGGCCAGTCTTGTATCATCCATACTTCTACCCACCCTTCCCCTGCCCCCAGATATTTTGAAGTAAATCCCAGATAGATCATTTCAACTGTACATGTAGCTGGGTAGGGGAGACTTTTAAAATATATCTAAGACAATTTTAATTTCACACTTAAAGTTTTTCATGTTAATTTCTAAAAAAAATTTCTCACAGCTTTATTTATTATTTATTTATTTTAAAAAATGTTTTATTTATTTTATTTCTTTTACTTTTTCTACCCAAATCCCCCCAGTATATAGTTGTGTGCTTTAGTTGTGGATCCTTCTAGTTGTGGCATGTGGGATGCCACCTCAATGTGGCCTGATGAGCAGTGCCATATCCACGCCCAGGATCTGAACTGGTGAAACCCTGGGCCATCAAAGTGGGGCATGTGAACTTAACCACTCAGCCATGGAGCTGGCCCCTGGACTTTGGGTGATTATGATGCCACAGTGTAGGGTCATCCTTGATAAAAAATGTACCACTCCGATGTGATGTCGATAATGAGGGAGGCTGTGCCTGTGTAGGGGCAGGATTATTGAGAAATCTCTACCTCCCTCTCAGTTGTCTTGTCAACCTAAAACTGCTTTAAAAAAAAGTAGTCTTTAGGGGCTGGCCCCAGGGCACTTTACTGCAGCAGCCTGGGTTCACGGGTTCAGATCCCAGGCCAGACCTCCACTACTCGTCAATCCACATTGTGGCGGAACCCACATAGAAGATAGAGGAAGAATGGCACAGATATTAGTTCAGAGCTAATCTTCAAGCAAAAGAAAAAAAAGAGGAAGATTGGCAACAGATGTTAGCTCAGAGCGAATCTTTCTCAACAAAAAAATAAAGTGTTTAAAAAAATACACACAAAGATACAGATACACCCACAACATATATATTGCAAAATAATACAAGAGATAGAGGAGAAGCCTATAGATAAGCTTATCAACCAATCACAATTACATGGGCCTCATCTGGATACTAATTCAAACAAAGATCTTTGACAGTTCTAAGACAGTCAGTCAAAATGAACACTGACTGGATATTTGATAATATTAAGAAATTAATGTTGGGGCCGGCCCTGTGGCCGAGTGGTTAAGTTCACGCACTCTGCTTTGGTGGCCCAGGGTTTCGCCAGTTCGGATCCTGGATGTGGATGTGGCACCACTCATTAGGCCATGTTGAGGCGGTGTCCCACATGCCACAACTAGAAGGACCCACAACTAAAATATACAACTATGTACTGGAGGGATTTGGGCAGAAAAAGGAAAAATAAAATCCTTAAAAAAAAAAATCACCCGAAGTCCGTAATTTACCTTAGGATTCACTCTTGATGTGCATTCTATGGGTTTGGACAAAAGTATGATGATATATCTCCTTCCTTATAATATACAGAGTATTTTCACTGCCCTAAAAATCCTCTGTGCTCTGCCTGTGCATCTCTCTCTATTCCTGGCAACCGCTGATCTTTTTACTGTCCCCGTAGTGTTGTGTAGTTGGAATCATACAGCACGTAGTCTTTTCAGATTGGCTTCTGGCACTCAGTAATAAGCATTTAAGGTTCCTGCATGTCTTTTTTTTGATAGCTCATTTCTTTTTAGTACTGGAAAATAGTCCATTGTCTGGATGTACCACAGTTTATTCGTTCACCAACAGAAAGACATCTTGGCTCTTTCCAGGTTTTTGCAATTGTGAATAAAGCTGCTGTAAACATCTTTGTGCAGGTTTTTGTGTGGACGTAAGGCTTACTCCTATGAGTAAATAACAAGGAATGTGATTGCTAGATCATATGGTGAGAATACGTTTAGTTTTGTAAGAAACTGCCAAACTGTCTTCCAAAATGGCTATCCTATTTTGCCTTTCCACCAGCAGTGTCGGAGAGTTCCTGTTGCTCCACATCCTCTCCAGCTTTTGGTTCTATCAGTGTTCGTGATTTTGGCCATTCTGGGAGGTGTGTAGTGGTCTCTCATTGCTGTCTTAATTTGCATTTCCTTGACAACATATGGTGTGGAGCATCTTTCCATATGCTTATTTGCCATCAGTATATCTTCTGTGGTGAGACGTTTGTTAAGATCTTTGGCCTATTTTTTAGTTGAGGTGTTTGTTTTCTTATTGGTGAGTTTTAAGAGTTCTTTGTGTATTGGGGATAAGTCCTTTATCAGATAAGTCTTTTGCAATTATTTTCTACCAGCCTGGCTTGTGGTTTAATTCTCTTGACATTGTCTTTCACAGAGCAGAAGTTTTTTTTTTTTTTTTTTTTTTTTTAAGATTTTATTTTTTCCTTTTTCTCCCCAAAGCCCCCCGGTACATAGTTGTGTATTCTTCGTTGTGGGTTCTTCTAGTTGTGGCATGTGGGACGCTGCCTCAGCGTGGTCTGATGAGCAGTGCCATGTCCGCGCCCAGGATTCGAACTAACGAAACACTGGGCCGCCTGCAGCGGAGCGCGCGAACTTAACCACTCGGCCACGGGGCCAGCCCCCACAGAGCAGAAGTTTTTAATTCTAATAAAGTCTAGCTTATTGATTAATTCTTTCATGGAGTGTGTCTTTGGTGCTGTATCTAAAAAGACATCACTGTACCCAAGATCATCTAGGTTTTCTCCTATGTTATCTTCTAGGAGTTTTGTAGTTTTGGGTTTCCATTTTTTTTCTTTAAGATTTTGTTTATTTATTTAGTTTTTAAATTTTTCCTTCTTCTCCCTGAAGCCCTACAGTACATAGTTGTATATTTTATTTGTGGGTCCTTTTAGTTGTGGCATGTGGGGCACCGCCTCAGCAATACTTGATGAGCAGTGCCGTGTTCGAGCCCAGGATCTGAACTGGCAAAACCCTGGGCCGCCAAAGCAATGCACGCAAACTTAACCACTCGGCCATGGGGCCAGACCTTGTATGATCCATTTTGATCCTTTTTGTGAAGGGTGTAAGGTCTTTGTCTAGGTGAGTTTTTTTTTCATGTGGATGTCCAGTTGTTCCAGCACTATTTGTTGAAGAAACTGTCTTTGCTCCATTGAATTGCCTTTGCTCCTTTGTCAAATATCAGTTGAATGTATTTATATGGGTCTATTTCTGGGCTCTTCATTCTGTCCCATTCATGTATTTGTCTGTTCTTTCACCAGTACCACCCTGTCTTGATTACTCTAGCTTTATAAAGTCATGTCTGGAAGTCAGGTAGTGTCAGCCCTCCAGTTTTGTTCTTTTCTTTCAATGTTGTGTTGGCTAGTCTTGGTTTTTTGCCTTTCTGTATAAACTTCAGAATCAGTTTATCTATATCCACAAAATAACTTGCTGGAATTTTTTTTTTAAACATTTTATTTTTTCCTTTTTCTCCCCAAAGCCCCCCAGTGCGTAGTTGTATATTCTTCGTTGTGGGTCCTTCTAGTTGTGGCATGTGGGACGCTGCCTCAGCGTGGTTTGATGAGTAGTGCCATGTCCACGCCCAGGATTTGAACCCACGAAACCCTGGGCCGCATGCAGCGGAGCACACGAACTTAACCACTCGGCCACGGAGCTAGCCGCTTGATGTAATTTTTATTGGGATTGCATTGACTCTGCAGATCAAGTTGGGAAAAACTGATATCTTGACAATATCGAGTCTTCCTATTTGTGAATACGGAATCTGTCTCCATTTATTTAGTTATTCTTTCATTTTTTTTCAGAGCTTTATAGTTTTCCTCTTAGATCTTGTACACATTTTTTGTTAGATTTATATCTAAGTATTTTGATGTTTTGGGGTGCTAATGTAAACGGTAATGTGTTTTTAATTTCAAATTCCTCTTTTCATTGTTGGTATATAGGAAAGTGATTGACTTTTGTATTATTTCCCTTTCTTGTCTTGTTGCATTAGCAAGGACTTCCAGTACAACGTTTAAAAGGAGTGGTGAGAGGACATATCCTTGCCTTATACCATTATCCCTTGGTATCTGTGGGAGATTATTTACTAGATCCCCTCGCAAATACTGAAATCCAAGGATGCTCAAGTCCCTTAGATAAGATGGCATAGTATTTGCATCCACTGTATAATGTAAGTCATCTCTAGATTACTTATAATACCTAATACAATGTAAATGCTATGTGAAAAGTTGTTATACTGTATTGTTTAGGGAATAATGACGAGAAAAAAGTCTGTACATGTTCAGTACAGACATAGCCAGTGTTGGCCTTTTCATCCATAGTTGGTTGAGTCCACAGAGGCAGAAGATGCAGACACAGAGGGTTGACGGTACCTGATCTTAGTGGGAAAGCTTTAAGTTTCTCACGCTTGGATATGGTATTAACTGTAGATTCTTTTATAGATAGTCTTTATCAAGTTGAGGAAGTTCCCCTCTATTTGTAGTTTACTGAGAATTTTTATTATGATCAGGTATTGGATTCGTCAAATGCTGTGGGGCTTTTTTGCATCTATTGATCTGTGATTTTTTTTTTTTTAAAGATTTTATTTTATTTTTCCTTTTTCTCCCCAAAGCCTCCAGGTACATAGCTGTGTATTCTTAGTTGTGGGTCCTTCTAATTGTGGTATGTAGGACACCGCCTCAGCGTGGCTCGATGAGCGGTGCCATGTCCACGCCCAGGATTCGAACTGGCACTAACTTAACCACTCAGCCACGGGGCCGGCCCCTTCATATGTGATTTTTGATGTGATGGATTACATTAATTGATTTTTGAATGTTGGACCAGCCTTGCACACTTGGGATAAATCCCAGTTGGTCGTGGTGTATAATTCTTTTTCTACATTGTTAAATTAGATTTGCTAATATTTTGTTGAGGATTTTTACATCTGTGCTTATGAGAGAGATTGGTCTGTAGTTTTCTTTTGTAATATCTGTGTGGTTTTGGTGTTGGTGTAATGCTGGCCTCAAAGAATGAGTTAGGAAGTATTCCCTCTGCTTCTATCTTCTGAAAGAAATTGTAGAGAATTGCTATAATTTCTTCCTTAAGTATTTGGTAGAATTCACTAGTGAACTCATCTGGGCCTGGTGCTTTCTGTTTTGGAAGATTATTAATTATTGATTAAATTTATCTATTAAGCCCATTCAGATAATTATTTCTTCTTATGTGAGTTTTGGTAGATTGTGTCTTTCTAGGAGTTGGTCCATTTCATCAACGATATCAAATATGTGGGCGTCAAGTTGTTCTTGGTATTCCTTTCATGTCCATGGGATCTGTAGTGATGTCCTCTCTTTCATTTCTGATATTAGTAATTTGTCTCCTTTCTTCTTAGTTAGCCTGGCTAAAGGCTTAGTGATTTTATTGATCTTTTCAAAGAACCAGCTTTTGTTTTTGTTGGCTTTTCTCAATTGATTTCAGATTTTCAATTTCATTGATTTCTTCTTTCTTTTTTCTTTTTTGAGGAAGATTAGCCCTGAGCTAACATCCACCCCCAATCCTCCTCTTTTTGTTGAGGAAGATTGACCCTGAGCTAACCTCTGTGGCCATCTTCCTTTATTTTATGTGTGGGACGCCTCCACAGCATGGCTTGATAAGTGGTGCATAGGTCCATACCCGGAATCTGAACTGGTGAACTGTGGGCTGCCAAAGCGGAGCGTGCAAACTTAATTGCTGCGTCACTGGGCCGGCCCCCTCTTCTGCTTACTTTTGATTTGATTTATGCTGCTTTTTCTACTTTCTTAAGGTAGAAATTTAGATTGTTGATTTTAGATCTTTATTTTCTAATATATGCATTTAGTGCTGTAACTTTCCCTCTAAGCACTGCTCTCACAAATTTCGATAAATTGTGTTTTCATTTTCATTTAGTTCAAAATATTTTAAGACTTTTCTTAAGATTCCTTCTTTGACTCCTGTTGTTTAGAAGTGTTGTTTAATCTACATCTGTCTTGGGATTTTCCACTTACTTTATATTTTTTAAAGAAACTGTGGTTATTTGTTGTGTAGAGTTTCCCACAGTGTGGATTTTGCCATTGTTTGTGCTGTAATTTTGACATGTTCCTTCTGATCCCTGTAACCCTGTAAATTGGAAGTTAGAGGTAGAGGTTTGATTAGTTCAGGTTTGACTTTTTTTTGTAGTGCCCTTGACTTCCGTAAGGGGGTTAATAAAGTCTGGTTGTCTGGTTGGTTTTATGATTTTGGTGGCCATAGATGACCATTGCCTAGATTAATTAAATCATTAGGTGTCCTTGTAGGTTTGACTTTTGGTATTGATTACTCTAGGTCTTCCTGGCTTAGAGTACTTTTTCTTTCTTGTATTCTTGGTTACTCTTCCACAATTTCCTTTGTATACTTCTATTTCTCTGTATGCACCTTAAATGTTTTATGTTCTTTAAGGTTCCATCACCCTTCTCACTTTGTACACTTCCTGGGTAATTTTCTTTGGTTTAGCTACCACTTGTATTCTGATTCTGGAGAGTTCTCAGCTCAGGACTTTATTCTCAGCTCCAGAACCACTATCTAGGATGCCTCCTGGGTGTCCTCTAACTCTTCTCTGGGCTGCTGAGTCATCATATTCTTCTAGTTTTCTTTCTACCTCAGTGGCTGCTGCTTATCTGTCTCCTTATCCAGCTCCCCTTGAAATGCAGTGCAGATTAAAGGTTAGGAGCTCTGACTCTGGTGCTAGACTCTTTGGGTTTGTATACTGTCATGGCTAGTAGGTAAGTTTCCTTGGGCCAGTTACTTAACTCCTTATGCCTCGTCTCATCTGTAAAGTGTGACTAATAATAATACCTATCTCATTGGATTTTATGAGGATTTAGAGAGTTAATATATCTAAAATGTTTAGAATATTCAGTAACTGTTAGTTGTTATCATGACTACTCCTCATTCTACTATCTGACCTTAAATGTAGATGCTTTCAGTGCTTGGTCCTTCCTCCTTTACTTGTTACAGGTCATTCATTCCCATGGTTTTGAATACTGTCTATGCCGTTTAATTCCAAATGTTTGTGCTGCATTGTAGACTTAAAATATATAGTATCTAGTAGACCTTGGCTGATCTTGTGGGGTGTCCTGAAGGTAGAATAACTACTCCAATCTGTGTTGAGTTGAGGTGTGAGGGCTGGATTTTTTTTTTTTCTTTCTTTTTTAAGATTGGCACCTGAGCTGACAACTGTGGCCAATCTTTTTTTTTTTTTCTGCTTTATCTCCCCAGATCCCCCCTGGTACATAGTTGTGTATCTTAATTGCAGGTCCTTCTAGTTGTGGCATATGGGACACCGCCTCATCGTGGCCTGACAAGCAGTGCTATGTCCGCGCCCAGGATCCGAACCAGTGAAACCCTGGGCCGCCAGAGCGGAGAACGTGAACTTAACCACTCGGCCATGGAGCTGGCCCCTGGATTTTTTTTTTTTTTAAAGATTGGCACCTAAGCTAACAACTGTTGCCAATCTTCTTTTTTTCTTTCTTTCTTTTTTTTAGTTGCTGCTTCTCCCTAAATTCCCCCAGTACATAGTTGTATATTTTAGTTATGGGTCCTTCTAGTTGTGGCATGCGGTACGCCTCCTCAACATGGCCTGATGAGTGGTGCCATGTCCACGCCCAGGATCCGAAGCAGCGAAACCCTGGCCTGCCGAAGTGGAGCACATGAACTTAACCAGTCGGCCATGGGGCCAGCCCCAGGGCTGGATCTTTATACTGCCCAACTCGGTCTTTGGATGCAGGTCTCCATGGGCAAGTGGTGTCACTTTGGGTGAGGCAACTCTTTTCAGCTGATATGGTCCCCATAGAGGATGGCTGTCATCTGGAGGCACTTCCCTCAGCTCAAGTAGTATGTCCTTTATTCCTAAAGGGGATCTGGGTGTCACATCACAGCACCCACTCTGCTACCATTTCCCCCATCTCCAAAATGGCTTGATCATCTACCTGATTGTTCAATGACTTAGGAGTCATTTTTCATTCTTCCTCCCTCTTCCCTTGATTCTGTTGAAACGTTTTCTACCTTCAAAATACTTAACTCAAACATTCTTTTCCTCCTAGTCCATCAGTGACACCTTTTTTCTTTCCTGTCACCTGGTCTCTCAAGTGGTTCACTTTTGCCCTTCACCAAAATCTGCTACACAGCAGAGAACAGTTCTCTTTTATCTTAATCAGATCTGGCCACTCTTCTGTCACTCTTCAAAGACGTCTCTTGTACTTAGGATAAAATGCCACTTACTTACCCTGGCCTGCAAGATCTGACTCTTGCCTCTGTCTCTAGGCTGTCAGCTGCGGGTATCCCCTCACCAGCTGTGTTCAGCCACACTGATTTTCTCTCATTTCACAGAAAAAGCCAAGCTGGTCCCCCATCAGGATATTAGCTCTTCTCTCTATCTGGAATGACAGCTACCTTTGCTTTCACATCTTTTAAGTGTAAACTTAAGTGTTAGCACCTCAAACCCAGAGAGAGACAGAAGATTCTTGTCCTCCTCCTCCCTTTTCCCATCCCTGTATTATGTTTTCATTTGTTTCCTTTAGAACACTTACTACATTTTTAACGTTGGTAGCATTCTGCTTGTTCTGTATTCCCTTATATCTGTATTCTCCCTCTAGAGTGTAAGTAAACTCCATGATGGCAGGAGCCATGTCTGTGTCATTCACCATTCTTGGCATCTAGCATAGCACTTCGCATACAGTGAGCACTTGATGTTTGTTGAATAACTGTATAAGTGAGTGCACTAAGTTCTTCCTCAAAGCCTGAGGTATGGGGGCTTCCTTCTCCTGCTTTAGTAGCCCAGCCCGACTCAAAGTGGGCATCAGTTGATACACCTTTTCCCTCAGCCCTTTCCCCCAGTCTGTTTAGCCACATGTTCTGTCAGCCTTAGTTTAAATTTTCATCTCTCATCATTAAAATCATTAATAATCTCTTGCCCCATCTCACTCCCATCAAACACTATGCTAATTCCTTTACACTGTTACATATTTGGACTTTCTAAAAATATAGTTATGACCATTCATTTTTTGCTTAAAAATTTTGAGTCGTTCTCCATAGGGTAAAAGTCTGAGTTTCCTGGCTGGGTGTACAGGCCCCATCTGCCCTCTAGCTTTCCCTCCACTCATTTCCAGCCATGCCTCACTTGTACACTGGGTTCCAATAGTGCTGGTCTACTTAGGGTTGTTTCCACTAATCTGCTGTCACGTGCCTCCATGTCTTTGACATGTTCTTCCACCCTTCACCTTCCCCCTGCAAACTGATAGTCTTCAGAACCTTCCCCAAGGTTAATCTCATCTGTACTAATTGAGTACCTGGTGTGTACAAATCACTGCTGCATGTAATGTACTATTGTAATCATTTATTTATGTAACCTGTCTTCCTAGACATAATTGCTAGTGAATTCCTTGTGGTCACAGGTGTTTAATTACCTTGTGTGCCCGTTACTTAACGTGGATCTCACACATAGAAGATGCATTTCTAAATCTTGCTCAGTGAAATCTAGTACAACCCACTTGTTTTAAAGATGAGAATGAGTCCTGGAGAGGTAAGTGACTGGTCATATATAGTAGTGTTATTTGCATATTATATATCTCGTACTTATTCATTTTCTTTTTTTTAATGCGAACAAGGTTACTATGGATAAAACCGAACTCTGGAGTCAAACTGGCTTTGATTTCTGATTCTGTCACATAGTTTCACCTTGAGCAAGTTCCTTAACCTCTTTAAACTTCAGTTTCCTCAGCTATAAGATAGTAGTAATAATAGTTCAGTCATAGTATTATTGCAAAGAGTAATGAGATGATCTGAGTAAAGGGTTTAGAACAATGCGTGACACGGAGTAAGCAGTAAACGCAGTCATTGTTATTGTTAGCATCTGTCGTAGTTAATTGGCCACAGTGCCTCCTGGAAAAGGTGTGAGATTTAGTTGTTATTACAAGATGGTTTTGGTTCTCTTACAGGCAAGCTGACTGATAGAACAGCGAGCATTTTCCGGGGCAACCAAATGAAACTGAAGCTGGTCAATATTCAGAAAGCTAAAATCTCTACAGCTGCATTCGTAAAAGCCTTCTGCCATCACAGACTCATTGAACTGGATGCTACTGCAGTGCACGCTGACCTCCCAATCCCAGACATCATAAGTGGACTCTGCGGCAATAGCTGGATCCAGCAAAACCTCCGGTGTCTCCTGTTGGACTCAGCAAGCATCCCTCGAGATTCACGATTGCTGTCCTTTGGTCAGCTCACTGGTCTGCGCATTTTAAGTGTTTTCAATGTTAGTTTTCATAGTGAAGACCTGGCTGATGTTTCTCAGCTACCAAAACTGGAAAGCTTGGATATCTCCAATACTCTAGTCACTAACATCTCTGCCCTCCTTACCTGTAAGGATCGACTCAAATCTCTCACAATGCACTATCTGAAATGCCTAACTATGAGCAAATCACAAATTCTTGCAGTCATTAGAGAACTTAAATGTCTGCTTCACCTTGATATTTCTGATCACAGGCAACTCAAATCAGATCTGGCTTTTTATTTGCTACAGCAGAAGGATATTCTGCCTAATATTGTGTCACTGGATATTTCGGGTGGCAGTTACATCACCGATGGAGCTGTAGAACTGTTTATACGGCAACGACCTGCGATGCAATTTGTGGGACTATTGGCTACGGATGCTGGTTATTCTGACTTCTTTACTACAAAGCAAGGCTTGAGGGTTTGTTCTTATCTGAAATGTTTGTTTCCTGTGTTCAGAATGTTGTTAAGCTTTTGTTGTATATCAGAATATGAGGTGTTAAGGTTACAAAGACAGATAAAAAGTCCTTAAGGAGCTTAACAATAATTATTGTGTAGCTACTGTGTGGTAGGTTGTGAAAATATAACCTTAAACAGGATACATTCCTGGCCTTGACGACTTCTAATGTAGCTTGATAATGATAAGTACAGCCATTTATACATGGCCTCCTATGTGCCAGAGGCCATGTTGTGCACATGGTTTTCTACTTTAATCCTCCCATTTTACAGATGAGGATATGGGCGCTCAGGGAGGGTAAGCCACTTATCCATAATCATAGAACTAATTATTAAATGGTAGAGTCAGGACTTATACCCAAGTCTTTGTGACTCTAAAACTTGTGTTTTTTTATCTCTATTAACAGCTAAATATAATTAATAAGGCAGATGATCAACATGGCTAACATCATTTTTGGTTCATGTATGACAAAATGTTTTAAGAAAAAGCCTTAAGAAAAGAATTTTGAGCATCACCAGAATAAATTTGTAGCCTCTTAGTGGTCCCTCTTTTTTTTTTTCTTTGCTGAGGAAGATTCATCCTGAGCTAACATCTGTTGCCAATCTTCCTCTTTTTTTTAAGGAGAAATAGCCCTGAGCTAACATCTGTGCCAGTCTTCCTCTCTTTTGTATGTGGGACACCACCACAGCATGGCTGACATGTGGTGTAGGTCTGCATCTGGGATCTGAACCTGTGAACCCAGGCCACTGAAGTAGAACCAAACTTAACCACTAGGCCTTAGGGCTGGCCCATTGGTGCTATTTTTAAAGTAGCATATATTTAAATATTCTAGAATATTTCTTTTTTAAGACAGTGATTCTCTACTTTAGTTATACATTGTAGTCACTTTAGAAGTGTTAAAATATGCTGATACCTATGTCCGTCCCCCAGAGGTTCTGATTTAACTGGGCTGGGACTTGGCCTGGGCATCAGGATTTTAAAAACTCCCAGGTAATTCTAATGTGTAGTTGAGGTTAAGAACCACTGCTCTAAAAGAACCCTGTCTCTATAATTATACCATATGTAAGTCTTCCTAGAGCAAGAGAGTAAAGTGATTTGCAAGCATTACTTGTTTTTACATTTTATTCTTTTGCTTTGAAAACAGCGATTATATTTTAAAAGCCCTTTTAATTCCAGCATCTCTAATGAAGGTAGAAGCCATCAGTTACATCATTAGGCTTGACATAGAGACACAATTTGAACTTTCAGATTCAATATGTGTAGTAGAGAATTGTTTACCAGGAATGTACACCTGCGCCTGTTTCAGATTAATAGCATTTAATGTCACATGAGCAAAAGACCACAGTGATTAAAAAAAAAAGACTTTAGCACAAACTCTTGGTATATACAATAATATGGGACAAGTGCTGGAGTATTCTTTAGAGGGATTATACATGTAGTTAAGATACTATCAAAGCAGGTACACCAAAAGAAAATGAGAAGTTTTGTTTCAGTAAACTTGGCCTAGTGTACATGTAAGTTTAGTTTCTTTTGAAATTTTAAAATTATGCATTATATAGTGTTGGATATTGTGGGGATGGAGAGGAGAGACCACAATCTTCCTAGTATTAAGAAACCATAAAGATTGGGGCTGACCCCGTGGCCCAGTGGTTAAGTTCGTGCGCTCCACTGCAGGTGGCCCGGTGTTTCGTCACTTCGAATCCTGGGTGCGGACATGGCACTGCTCATTAAGCCACGCTGAGGCAGCGTCCCACATACCACAACTAGAAGGATCCACAATGAAGACTATACAACTATGTACCGAGGGGCTTTGGGGAGAAAAAGGAAAAAAAATAAATCTTTAAAAAAAAAAAAAAAGTAAAGATCTTAAACCAGCTTTATGTGGAATGTAAGGGATAGTAAGCTTAAAAGGTGTGTTTCCAGAAACCTTTTATTTAATAGGAATATGTGTATATTTTCAAATCAGATGCAAAATATACTAAGTATCTTTATTCTTTGGGTTGATCAAAAATTTGCTTACATTAAAATGGATAAAATTGGGGCCTGGCCCCATGGCCAAGTGGTTAAGTTTGTGCACTCCACTTCTGCCTCCCAGGGTTTCGCCAGTTCAGATCCTGGGGGCAGACCTGGCACCGCTCATCAAGCCATGCTGAGGTGGCATCCCACATAGCACAACCAGAAAGACCTACAACTAGAATATACAATTATGTGCTGGGGGGCTTTGGGGAGAAAAAGAAGAAAAAAGAAGATTGGCAACAGATGTTAGCTCAGGTGCCAATCTTTAAAAAAAAAAAGTAAAATTAAATGTTAGTGAAAACCTTCAAACACAACCAATGTAAGTTATTTCTTGCACCTCAATTTGGAATGGGTGACAATACCTTTTAAATGGGTGGAAAGGGCACCCACCATTAGTATTAAAAATAGCCATGCAACGTTTTTCATTTGCTAGGAAATCCTGTTGGTCCACTGGCGGGGTGTAGTGAGTATCCCTTATGAGGACTGTTTTTTAATGGCATCTGCAGGAAGCCATGGAGAAAAAGGGTGATGCAAACAGCTATCTGGTCTTCTTGGTCTTGCTGTGGCTTATTCTTTGTTTCTCTTTCAGCCCTTTCATCTGGATGATCACAAAACTTTTTTAAACTCTAGAATATATCCATTGCTTAGATTCTTAACAATGTGTAGGTCCTTGGGCAATTGATCCACGTATAGTACTTAAAGAATTGTTTTGAAATGATTTTTAACTTGCAGATTACTAATTTTAAAAATTTTGCCACATTTGTTTTATCATATCCTCTGTCTACACACACAAATTTTTTCTAAACCGTTTGAAAGTAGGATGCATACATCATGCTCCTCTATACCTCTTAATACTTGAGTTTTTATTTCCTAAGAGCAAGAAATTCTCCTTAATGACCACAGTGCAGTTATCAAATTTCAGGAAATTTAACATTGATGCAATGCTTTTATATAATCTACTCTACATATTTCCAGTGTTGCTTATCCCAATAATGCCCTTTAAAAAATATTTTTCCTTTTAATCCAGGATCATTTTTGCTTTCAGTTGTCATGTCTCTTTATAATTTAACCTGGAAGAGTTCCTTAGTCCTTGTCTTTTGAGATGATAATGTTTTTGAAGAAGACAGATCAGCTTTGTTTTGTTGGCTTTCTGGAAGAATGTTCATCGTTTTTGGTTTGTCTGCTGTTTCCTCATGATTACATTTAGGTTCTTCATCTCTGACTGGAATACCATATAAAGGATGTTGTGTCCTCCTTAAGATCACATTCTGCAGCATACGGTCGCCCTCATTAGCCATGTCACTATTCATCACGTGGTCACATTCAGATACTAGATAAAATATCCAGCTAGAGATAAAGTGTGATCTATATAGTATTGTATTGTTTCTATACTATATAGATGATATTTTTCCCTTGCACCTAATAAGCAGTATATAAGATAATTGAAGATTATGCACATATCCTGGTCCTCGTCAAACTTTCTGATCTAGATTTAGCATCCATTGATGATTCTTACCTGAACCAATCTCTTTTTTAAAAAGTTATTTTATTGAAATCATAACGGATTATAACGTTGTGTAGTTTTAGGTGTTCATTATTATATATCAGTTTCCATATAGACTACACCATGCTCACCACCAATAGTCTAGTTTTTAGTGGTCAAAATACATATGTGCCCTTTTACCCCTTTCACCTGCCTCCCCCTTCCCCTTTCCCCTCTGGTAACTGCTAATCTGTTCTCTTTATCCATGTGTTTGTTTTTCTTCCACATATAAGTGAAATCATATGGTGTTTGTCTTTCTCTGTCTGGCTTATTTGGCTTAACTTAATACCCTCAAGGTCCATCCATGTTGTTGCAAATGGGACAATTTTGTCTTTTTTATGGCTGAGTAGTATTCCATTGTACATATATACCACATCTTTATCCATTCATCTATTGGTGGGCGCTTGGGTTGCTCCCACATCTTGGCTATTCTGAATAATGCAGTGAGCATAGGGTTGCATAAGTCTCTTTGAATTGTTGATTTCAAGTTCTTTGGATGAATACCCAGTAGTGGGATAGCTGGATCGTATGGCATTTCTATTTTTAATTTTCTCAGAGATCTCCATATTGTTTTATGTAGTGGCTGCATCAGTTTGCCTTCCCACCAGCTGTGTATGAGGGTTCCCTTTTCTCCACATTCTTTCCAACATTTGTTAATTTTTTTTTATTAAAGATTTTATTTTTTTCCTTTTTCTCCCCAAAGCTCCCCGGTACATAGTTGTGTATTCTTCGTTGTGGGTCCTTCTAGTTGTGGTACATGGGACGCTGCCTCAGCATGGTTTGATGAGCAGTGCCATGTCCGCGCCCAGGATTCAAACCAATGAAACACTGGGCTGCCTGCAGTGGGGTGCACAAGCTTAACCACTCGGCCATGGGGCCAGCCCCTCCAACATTTGTTAATTTTTATCTTCTTAATTATAGCCGTTCTGACTGGTGTAACATTAATATCTCATTGTAGTTTTGATTTGCAGTTCCCTAATAATTAGTGATGTTGAACACCTTTTCATGTGCCTGTTGGCCATCTGTATATCTTCTTTCAAAACATGTCCTTTCATATCCTCTCCCAATTTTTTGATTGGGTTGTTTCTCTTTTTGTTGTTGAGTTGTATGAGTTCTTTATATATTTTGGAGATTAACCCCTTGTTAGATATATGATTTGTAAATATTTTCTCCCAGTTGGTGGCTTGTCTTTTCTTTTTGTTCATGATTTCCTTTGTCTCATAGAAGCTTTTTAGTCTGATGTAGTTCTATTTGTTTATTTTTCTCTTCTTTGCCTTGCCTGAGTAGACATGGTATTTGAAAAGATGCTACTGAGACCGATGGCAAAGAGTGTACTACCTGTATTTTCTTCTAGGAGTTTTATGGTTTCAGGTCTTACATTCAAGTCTTTGATCCATTTTGAGTTAATTTTTGTGTATGGTGTAAGATAATGGTCTACTTTCATTCTTTTGCATGTGGCTGTCCAGTTTTCCCAACAACATTTATTGAAGAGACGTTCCTTTCTCCATTCTATGTTCTTGGCTCATTTGTCTGAGATTTGCTGTCCATAGATGTGTGGTTTTATTTCTGGGCTCTTGATTCTGTTCCATTGATCTGTGTGTCTGTTTTTGTACCAGTACCATGCTGTTTTAATTGCTGTAGCTTTGTAGTATATTTTGAAGTCCAGGATTGTGATGCCTCCAGCATTATTCTTTTTTCTATAGATTGCTTCAGCTAGTCAGGGTCTTTTTTCATTCCATATAAATTTTAGAATTCTTTGTTCTATTTGTGTGAAGAATGTTACTGGGATTCTGACTGGGATTGCATTGAATCTGTAGATTGCTTTAGGAAGTATGGACATTTTAACTATGTTTATTCTTCCAATCCTTGAGCATGGAATGTCTTTCCATTTCTTTGTCTTCTTCAGTTTCTTTCAATAATGTCTTATATTTTTATTGTCATATTAGTTTTCAGTGTGGCTGAGTTTCTTGCTAGATGTTTTATTCTTTTTGCTGCAATTGTAAATGGGATTTTATTCTCGACTTCTCTTTCTGCTAGTTCGTTATTAGTTTATAGAAATGCAGCTGGTTTTTGTGTATTGACTTTGTACCCTGCAACTTTACTGTATTTGTTTATTATAAAAGTTTTTTGGTGGATTTTTTTTGGATTTTCTATATATAAAATCATGTCATCCACAAATAGTGACAATTTTCCTTCCTTTACAATTTGGATGACTTTTATTCCTTTTTTTTTGCCAAATTGCTCTGGCTGGGACTTCTAATACTATGTTGAATAAGAGTGGCAAAAGAGGACATCTTTGTCTTGTTCTTGATCTTGGAAGGATAACCTTCAGTGTTTCACTGCTGTGTATGAAGCGAGCTATGGGTTTGTCATATAAGACCTTTATTATGTTTAGATACATTCCTTCTTTTTTAGTCATACATAGATGTTGAGCCTTGTTAAATGCTTTTTCTGCATCTATTGAGATGATCATATGATTTTTAATTTTTATTGAGTTTATGATAGGTTACAACCTTGTGAAATTTCAGTTGTACATTCTTTGTCAGTCATGTTGTAGGTGGACCGCTTCACCATTTGTGCCCACCCTTCAACCCCCATTTCCCCTGGTAGCCACTAATCTGTTCTCTTTGTTTACATGTTTAACTTCCACATGTGAATGAAGTCATACAGAGATTGTCTTTCTCTGGTTTATTTCACTTAACGTAATTCCCTCAAGGTCCATCCATGTTGTGAATAGGACGATTTTATTCTTTTCTATGGCTGAGTAGTAGTCCATTGTATATATATACCATATCTTCTTTATCCAGTTATCTGATGGGTGCTTAGGTTGCTTCCACGTCTTGGCTAGTGTAAATAATGCTGTGATGAACATTGGGGTACATGGGACTTTTGGAATTGCTGATTACAAGCTCTTTGGTTAGGTACCCAGTAGTGGGATGGCTGGGTCATATGGTATCTCTGTTTTTAATTTTTTGAGAAATCTCCATACTGTTTTCCATAGTGGCTGCACCAGTTTGCATTCCCACCAGCAGTGTATGAGGGATCCTTTTTCTCCACAACTTCTCCAACATTTGTCACTTTTTGTTTTGGTTATTTTTGCCATTCTAATGGATGTAGGGTGGTATCTTAGTGTACATTTCATTTGCATTTCCCTGATGATCAGTGATGATGAGCAGCTTTTTATGTGATTATTGGCCATCCGTATATCTTCTTTGGAGAAATGTCTGTTCATGTCTCCTGCCCATTTTTTGATCAGCCGCTTTGATTTTTTTTGTTGTTGAGTTGTGTGAGTTCCTTACATATGATGGAGATTAACCCTTTGTCGGATATATGATTTGCAAATATCTTTTCCCAATCAGTGGGTTGTTTTTTTGTTTCAACCCTTTTTTCCTTTTTCTTGAAGAAGCTCTTTAGTCTGATGAAGTCCAACTTGTTTATTCTTACCTTGTTTCTCTTCTGTGAGAAGACATGGTGTCCAAAAAGATCCTTTTATTACTGATCTCAAAGAGTGTACTGCCTATATTTTCTTCTAGAAGCCTTATGGTTTCAGGTCTTACCTTTAGGTCTTTGATCCATTTTGAGTTTATTTTTGTGAATGGTGAAAAAGAAGATTCGTTCTTTTACATATGGCTTTCCAGTTTTCCCAGCACCATTTGTCGAAAAGACTTTCTTTTCTCCGTTGTAACTTCTCCTTTTCATTTCTGATTTTATTTGAACCTTCTCCCTTTTTTTCTTAGTGAGTCTAGCTAAAGATTTGTCAATTCTAGGGGCCAGCCTGGTAGCGCAGTGGTCAAGTTCACACGTTCTGCTTCTCGGTGGCCCAGGGTTCACCAGTTCCTATTCTGGGTACAGACATGGCACCACTTGACAAAAGACATGCTGTGGTAGGGTCCCACGTATAAAGTAGACGAAGATGGGCACAGATGTTAGCTCAGGGCCAGTCTTCCTCAGTAAAAAGAGAAGGATTGGCAGTAGTTAGCTCAGGGCTAATCTTCCTCAAAAAAAAAAAAAGATTTTGTCAATTCTGTTTATCTTTTCAAAGAACCAGCTCTTAGTTACAGTGATCTTCTCTGTTGTCTTTTTAGTCTCTATTTCATTTATTTTCACTCTGATTTTTATTATTTCCTTCCTTCTGCTGCCTTTGGGCTTCATTTGTTCCTTTTTTCTAGTTCCTCTAGGTGTAATGTTAGATTGCTTGAGATTTTTCTTGTTTTTTGAGATAGGCCTGTATTGCTCTAAATTTTCTTGTTATTACTGCTTTTGCTGCATCTCATAGATTTTGGTATGTCATATTTCCATTTTCATTTGTTTTCAGGTAATGTTTGATTTCTCCTTTGATTTCTTTGGTAACCCAGTAATTGTTAAGTAGCACGTTGTTTAGACTCCACATAGTTGTGATTTTTCCAGCTTTCTTCTTGTAGTTGATTTCTAGTTTCATACTATTGTGGTTGGAAAAGATGCTTGATATGATTTCACTTTTCTTAAATTTATTGAAACTTGTTTTGTGTCTCATCATATGGTCTATCTTTGAGAATGTTCCATGTGCACTTTAGAAGAAATTATTCTGCTTTTGGATGGAATATTCTATATATATCTGTTAATTCCATCTGGCCTACCATTTCATTTAAGGCTAATGTTGACTTTCTTTCTGAACGATCTATCCATTGACATAAATAGATGTTAAAGTCCCATACTTTTATTGTATTGCTGTCAATTTCTCCCTTTAGGTCTGTTAATAATTGCTGTATATATTTTAGTGCTCCTATGTTAGGTCCATATATATTAATAAATGTTATGTCTTGATAGATTGTCTCCTTTATTCTTATATATAACTTTTATCTTTGTCTCTTTGTACTGTTTTTTGGCTTTAAGTCTATTTTGTCTGATGAGTATGGTTACACCTGCTCTCTTTTGGCTGCCATTTTCTTGGGGTATCATCTTCTACCCCTTGACTTTGATCTTGTGTTTATCTTTAGAGCTGACATGAATCTCCTGGAGGCAGCATATAGTTGGGTCTTGTTTTATAATCCATCCGGTCACTTTGTGTCTCTTGATTGGTGAATTCAGTCCATTTACATTAGGGTGATTGTTGATATATGAGGACCTCCTCCTGCCATTTTATCTTTTTTGTTTGTTGGTTGTTCTGTATCTCCATTGTTTTTTTTTCCTTGTGTTTCTGTCTGCCATTTCAGTTTAGTTGTTGTCTATGATGTTTTTCTTAGTTTCCTTTTTTTTATGTTTTGTTTCTGCTCTAGATATTTGTTTTGTGATTACCACGAGGTTTATATAAAACGTCTCAGATAAAATAGTCCTTTTTCTGCTCATAGCATCTCATCTCCATTTGCTTATACAGGTTCCATCCTTTTTCCCTTCCCTTTTTACGTTTTTGTTGTCACAATTTATCCCTTTTTGTGTTTTGACTTCAATACCATGTTGAAGTAGCTGTAGTTATTTTTAATGCTTTTCCCCCCCTTTAACCTTTATGCTATAATTGTTTAACAACCTGTTCTGATATAGAATTGCAATTTTTCTGATTCTGTCTATTTATCACCTTACTCAAAATTTTGTGTACTTTTCCCTTTTTGTTTCTGGTAGGAGAGCTCTTTTCAGGATTTCTTGTAAGGCAGATCTAGTTGTGTTGAACTCCCTCAGCTTTTGTTTGCATATGAAAGCCTTTATTTCTCCTTTATAACTTGAAAGATAACTTTGCTGGATAGAGTATTCTTTGCTGGCAGTTGTTTTCTTTCAGTATTTTGAGTATGTCATTCCAGTCTGTCCTGGCCTGTAGAGTTTCTGCTAAGAAATCTGCTGATAGCCCAGTGGAAGTTCCATTTTAGGTTACTGTCTTTGTTTCCCTGGCTGCCTTTAAAATTCTTTTGATATCATTGACATTTTACAGTTTTTATATAATGTGTCTTGGAGAAGGTCTTTGGTGGTGTGATAATTAGATGTTCTGTTGCTTTTGTGGACTTGTATATCCATTTCAATTCCCAGGTTTGGGAAGTTCTCCACTATCTCTCTTTAAATAAGTTCTTTTTTCCCTTGTCCGTCTCTTTTCTTCTTCTGGGATACCCATTATCCATATGTTGCCCTTTCCAGTGGTGTAGGATAGTTCCCTTAGAGTTTCTTCATTTTTCAAAAGTCTTAGTTCTCTCTCCTCTTCTACCTGAATGATTTCTAGGTTTCTGTATTTGAGTTTGCTGATTCTCTCTTCTAAATGGTCTGCTCTATTTCTGGTGCTTTCTAAGGCATTCTTCATCTCATTTATTGAGTTATCCCACTCCGAATTTTTGTTTATTTGGTAGAGTTTTAATCTCTTTAGTGAAGTATTCTTTCTATTCATTAATTTTATTCCTAAGCTCATTGTGCTGCCTTTATGAGTTTTCTTGTAACTTGGTGAGTTTTTTCATGACATCTATTTTGAATTCTCTATCAGTTAAATCCCAGCCTTCCATGACTTTTAAGTTTGGTTTCTGGAGAATTGTCATTTTCTTTTTGTGATACTATATTACCGTGGTTTGTTTGTGGTGCTTGCTGGTTGTTCCTCTGCCACCGCATTTGACATAGCAAACACCTTTCTTATTTAGGTAAACCTTTGTTTACTTCAATTCTAAAAGTTCAATAGATTGGTAATTTGAGGCCTTCTTTTCTTTTTCAGTACATAAGTCTATAGCACAAGGTTCTGGCTCTTCTTACCTGAACTGCCTCTGGCTGTATTTGAGAGTGCACTTTCCACCCTCCCCCACCTCTGCAAGAGATGTCACCAGTGCCCTTATCTGTGCTTGTGCCTCCAGGGTTGCCAGTGCCTTGCTGCAGTTATTAGCATCGCCACTGGGGACACTGGAATGGTGGGTGCCTCTGCCACGGTGGGGGGAGGGGAAGAATTGGTATGAAGCTGGAGTCACTTGTATCTCTACTGTGTCCAGGTTTTTTGGGTTTCTGGGTGCCACCATAGCTGGAGGGACCAGAGTTGCAACCTCCACTGCTGCTGCCGCCCAGTTACCTGTGGCTGTTGGTGTCACTGTGACAGGGAGGCCACAGTTGCGTGTACCACCTCTGCTGCTGCAGAGTTGCCTGGGGCTGCGAGCTCAGCTGCCATGGCAGGGGAAGGAGGATCGTGGGCATGGTTTGTACTGTTTCCCCAGTTCCCCCATCCTCTATGTTCCAGTCCGCCCACCTTCAGATGTGTAAATGTGTGGATCTCTGCAGTGTCCTGTTGTGTTGGGCAAAGGAACCAGTGTTGTGTTGCTGATGTTTTACTAGTTGTGGATCGAAGGGGAGAGAAAAAGGGAGCATCTCATGCTGTATGGTGCTGTTGTCACCCCTGGGTTCTTTCGGCATATACTGAAAAGTGGAATTGCTGACTCATATGGTAATTTTGTTAGTTCTTTGAGGAACTGCCATACTGTGTTTTCCAAAGCACCTATGTAATTTTACATTACCAACAACAGTACACAAGCATTCTAAATTTTCACATCCTCATCAACACTTATCATTTTCTGTTTTTTTTAAATATTAGCCATCCTAATGGCCGTGAGGTGATATCTCATTGAAGTTTTGATTTGCAATTTCCATACTAATCAGTGACATAGAGCGTGTTTTCATGAGCTTATTAGCCATTCATATGTCATCTTTGTAGAAATATTTATTCAAGTACTTTGCCTACTTTTGAATCGAATTATTTGTTGTTGAGTTATAGAAGTTCTCTGTATATTCTGGATATTAATCTTATCAGATATGTGATATACTTGTTTTTTCCATTCTATGGGTTCCTTTTTTTCATCTGTTGGTAACTGTCTTTTGATGCAGAAATTTAAAAAATTTTTCTTAAGTCTGAATTGTCTATTTTTTTTGTGGCATGTGTCTGTGGTGTCATATCCAATAAGTCATTGCCAAATCCAATGTTGTGAAGTTTTTGTACTATGTTTTCTTGTAAGAGTTTTATAGTTTTAGGTCTTTGATCCATTTTATGTTAATTTTTGTATATGGTATTAAGTACAGGTCCACAACTTCATTCTTATTGCATGTGGATATCCACTTTTCTCAGCATGATTTTTTGAAAAGACTGTCTTTTCCCCCACTGAATGATCTTGGCACTCTTGCCAAAAATCATTTGATCATATATGCAAGGGATATTTTTTGGCTTCCTGTTCTATTTCATTGGTCTATATGTCTTTCTTTATGCTAGTACCACACTGTTTTGATTCCTGTAGCTTTGCAGTAAGTTTTGAAATCAGGAAGTGTGAGTCTTCCAGTGTTGTTCTTTTTCAAGATTGTTTTGTGTATTTGGCATCCCTTGGGATTTTGTAAGAATTTAGGATGGGTTTTTCTATCTCTCTCTTTTTTTTTTTCCACTTTTCATTGGGATTATGATAGTTTACAACCTTGTGAAATTTCAGTTGTACATTATTGTTTGTCCGTCATGTTATAGGTGCACCACTTCACCCTTTGTGCCAACCCCCCTTTCCCTTGGTAACCACTTATTTGTTCTCTCTGTCTACCTGTTTAACTTCAACGTATGAGTGGAGTCATACAGAGATTGTCTTTCTCTATCTAGCTTATTTCACTTAACATAATACCCTCAAGATCCATCCATGTTGTAAATGGGACGATTTTACCCTTTTTTATGGCTGAGTAGTGTTCTATCATGTATATATATACCACATCTTCTTTATCCAATCATCAGTTGATGGGCACTTAGGTTGCTTCCACGTCTTGGCTATTGTAAATAATGCTGCAATGAACATTGGGGTACATGGGACTTTTGGAATTGCTGATTTCAAGCTCTTTGGTTAGGTACCCAGTAGTGGGATGGCTGGGTCATATGGTATTTCTATTTGTAATTTTTTGAGAAGTCTCCATACTGTTTTCCACAGTGGCTGCACCAGTTTGCATTCCCACCAGCAGTGTATGAGGGATCCTTTCTCTCCACAACCTCTCCAACATTTGTCACTTTTTGTTTTGGTTATTTTTGGCATTCTAATGGGTGTAAGATGATATCTTAGTGTACATTGATTTGCATTTCCCTGATGATCAGTGATGATGAACATCTTTTCATGTGCTTATTGGCCATCCATATATCTTCTTTGGAGAAATGTCTGTTCATGTCTCCTGCCCATTTTTTGATCAGCCTGTTTGATTTTTTTTGTTGTTGAGTTGTGTGAGTTCTTTAAATAGTATGGAGATTAACCCTTTCTCGGATATATGATTTGCAAATATTTTTTCCCAATTAGTGGGGGTTTTTTTGGTTTCAATCCTGTTTTCCCTTGCCTTGAAGAAGCTCTTTAGTCTGATGAAGTCCCATTTGTTTATTCTTCCTGTTGTTTCCCTTGTCTGAGAAATAAAGATCTTTTAAAAATTTTTCGTTCTTCTCCCTAAAGCCCGCCAGTACACAGTTGTATATTTTAATTGTGGGTTCTTCCAGTTGTGGCATGTGGGATGCCACCTCAGCGTGGCCTGATGAGCAGCACTAGGTCCGCTCCAAGGATCTGAACTGCCGAAACCCTGGGCCACCGAAGCAGAGCTCGCAAACTTAACCACTTGGCCACAGGGCCAGCCTCTGGGTTTTTCTATTCCTGCAAAAAACATCACTGGGTGTTTGGTAGAGATTGCATTAAATAATATAGATCAATTTGAGTAGTTTTGGCATCTTAAGTCTTTTAATACATGACCATGTGTTTCTGTTTATTTATGTCTCCTTTCATTTCTTTCAGCAGTGTTTTATAGTTTTCACTGTACAAGTCTTTAACCCCCTTGGTTAATTCCTAAGTACTTTATTATTGTAAATGAAATTGTTTCATAATTTCCTTTTCAGGTTGTTCATTGTCACTGTGTAGAAGTTCAACTTATTTTTATATTCTGCAACTTGGCTGAATTCATTTATTTCTTCTAACAGGTTTTTGTGTGTGTGGAATCTCTAGAGTTTTTTCTTTTTTTTAAGATTTTATTTTTCTTTTTTCTCCCCAAAGTCCCCTGGTCCATAGTTGTATATTTTTAGTTGTGAGTCCTTCTAGTTGTGGCATGTGGGATGTCACCTCACCATGGCTTGCTGAGCAGTGCCATGTCCGCATCCAGGATTTGAACCAGTGAAACCCTGGGCCGCCGAAGGGGACTGCGTGAACTTAACCACTCAGCTATGGGGGCGGCCCCCCGACTTCCATTTTTGTTAAACTTTGAGAAGGCTTGGTATTAATTCCTTAACTATTTGGCAGAATTTACTAGTGAAGCCATCAAATCCAAGGCTTTTCTTTGTTGGGGGATTTTTGATTCCTGATCCAGTCTCCTTACTAGCAACGGATCTATTTAAGTTTTCTATTTCTTCATAATTTAGTCTTGTTAGGTCTTATGTTTCCAGAAATTTGTCCATTTCACCTAGGTCATCTAATGTGTTGGGGTATAATTGTTAATAATACTCTCTTAGAATTCTTTTTTTTTCTTTTCGGGGCCGGCCCGGTGGCTCAGCAGCTAAATGCACATGTTCTGCTTCGGCGGCCCGTGGTTCACTGGTTTGGATCCTGGTGCGGATGTTGCACCACTTGGCAAGCCATGCTGTGGCAGGCATCTCACATGTAAAATAGAGGAAGATGGGCACAGATGCTAGCTCAAGGCCAGTCTTCCTCAGCAAAAAGAGGAGGATTGGCAGATGTTAGCTCAGGGCTAGTCTTCCAGAAAAAAAAAAAGTGTTCCTTTTTTGTCTTTCTGTAGAATTGGTATAATGTCCCCAGTTTCATTTCAGGTTTTAATATTTTGAGTCCTCTTTTTATTTTTCTTTATTCTATCTAGATAAAGGTTTGTTAATTTTGTTGATTTGTTCAAAGAACCAACTTTTGGTTTCGTTAATTTTCTCTATTATTTTTCTGTTTCATCAATCTCTGTTCTAATCATTATTTCCTTCTTTCTGCTAGCTTTGGGTTTAGTTTGTTCAGTTTTTCTTCTTTAAGTAGTAAAGATAAGTGTTGATTTGAGATCTTTTTTGTTGTTGTTGAGGAAGATTTGCCCTGTGCTAACATCTGTTGTCAACCTTCCTCTTTTTTTTGCTTGAGGAAGATTCGCTGTGAACTAACCACTGTGCTAATCACTCTCTTTTGTATGTGGGTTGCTGCCACAACATGGCCACCAATGAGTGGTGTAGGTCCACACCCAGTAACCGAACCTGGGTCGCTGAAATGGAGCATGCCATTTTAACCACTAGGACATGGGGCTAGCCTCTCTGAGATCTTTTCTTTTAATGTATGCTTTTATAGCTATAAATTTACCCCTTAGCACTGCTTTCACTGTATCCCTCAAGTTTTGTTAGGTTGTCTTTTTATTTTCATTCATCTGTAAATATTTTGTAGTGTCCGTTGTGACTACTTCTTTGATCCTTTGATTGAGTATGTTGTTTGACTTCCATACATTTGTGAATTCTCTAGTTTTACTTCTGCTATTTCTAACTTCATCTCATAGTGTAAAAAAAGAATACTTTGCATGATATCTGTTTTTTTAAGTCTATTGAGACTTCATTTGTGGCCTGACATATGGTCTGTCCTAGAAAATGTCCCATGGTATACTTGAAAAAATGTGTGCTGTTACTGTTGTCTATGTTTGTAGATCTCGTTGTTTTATTGTGTTATTTTAAGTCAGCTGTTTCCTTACTTGTGTCTGGTTGTTCTAGCCATTATTGAGAGTGGGTTATTCAAGTCTCCATTATTGTAGAAATGTCTGTTTCTCTCTTCAATTCTGTCAGTTTTTGCATCATATATTTTGATGGTCTGTCAATTGGTACATAAGTGTTTGTAGTTATTTTATCTTCTTACTGTACTGAACCTTTTAGTAATACATAACGCCCTACTTTGTGTCTTGTAACCTCTTTTGATTAAAGTCTATTTTGTTTGATATTAGTGTAGTTATATCTGCTCTTTTCGTTACGTTTGCATGGAATCTCTTTTCCATCCTTCCTTTTACTTTCCATATAGCTGTATCTTTGGATCTAAAGTAATTCCTGTAGGCACAATATATAGGTGATTCATGTGTTTTTATTCGTTCTTCCAGTCTTTGTCTTTAAATTGTAGAGTTTAATCCCTTTCCATTTAAAGTGATTACCAATAAGGGCAACTTCTGTCATTTTGCTCTTTGGTTTCTGTGTGCTTTGTAGCTTTTTCCCTCTCATTTCCTGCATTACTATTTTATTTTTTTGTTTAGCTGATTCTTTTGTAGTGAAATGTTTAAATTCTTTTATTTATTTTTGTGTATATTCTGTAGGTAATCTCTTTGTGGTTACCGTGGGGATTACGTCTCACATCCTGAAGTTATAACACTCCAATTTGAATTTATAGCAGTTTAACTTTGATAACAAAAAATTGTTCCTTTACATCTCTGACCCCACCCCTTTTAATTGATCGTGTCCCAAAAGTACATCATTATACATTGTCGGCCTCAAAGCATAAAGTAATAATTCTTTTTAAAGCATTTGTCCCTTACTTTATGTAGAAAACAAAATTTGGAGTTACACACCAGAGTTATAAAAACACTAGCTTTTTATAGTAATAATTTTTCTTAATGTATTACTTAAATCATGTAGAAAACAAAAAGTGGAGTTACAAACCAATTTTAAAATATCACTAGCTTTTGTAATTTCTCATGCGCTCACCTTTATTGAGACCATTGTTTCGTCATGGCTTCTTGTTGCTGTCTAGTGCTGCTTCACTTCACCCTGCAGGACTCCTTTGAGCATTTCTTGAGGGGCAGGTCTAGTGGTAGTAAATTTCCTCAGCTTTTGTTTATCTGGGAATGTCTTGATTTCTCCAGCACTTCCCCCCCCCCCCCCAAAGTTTTCTCCTTTCTTGGGGGTGGAGGGGAAGATTAGCCCTAAGCTAACATCTGCTGCCAATCCTCCTCTTTTTGCTGAGGAAGATTGGCCCTGAGCTAACATCCATGCCCATCTTCCTCTACTTTATATGTGTGACGCCTACCACAGCATGGCTTGCCAAGCAGTGGCATGTCTGCAGCCAGCATCCAAACTGGTGAAACCTGGGCTGCTGAAGCATGACGTGCACACTTAACCACTATGCCACTGGGCTGGCCCCTCTCCAGCAGTTTTGAAGGATGATTTTGCTGGATATAGGATTCTTGGTTTAAGTTTTCTTCTTTTAACACTTTGAATGTATTGGCACATATGTCTTCTGGCCTGTGAATTTCTCATGGGAAATCTGCATATAATCTTATTGAGGATCCGTTGTATGTGGTGATTTAGTTCTCTCTTGCTGCTTCCGTGATTCTGTCTTTGTCTTTGGCCTTTGAAAGTCTCTTGGTGTGAGTCTTCTGAGTTCGTCTTAATTGGAGTTCTTTGATTTCCTTGGATGTCTATATTCACATCTTTCATCAAATTTGAGAAATTCTTGGTCATTTTTTCTTCAGATATTCTCTCTGCCCCTTTCTCTCTCAGTGTGTGTGTTGGTTTTCTTAATGGTATCCCACAGGCTCCTTAGACTCTGTTCACTTCTTTTCAGTGTTTTGTTTTCCATTCCTCTACTCCATAAAATCCTTTGTCCTATCGTCATGTCCATTGATTCTTTCTTCTGCCTGTTCACATCTGCCTTTGAATCCCTGTAGTGAATTTTCTTTTTTCTTTTTTTTTTTTTTTAAGATTTTATTTTTTTCCTTTTTCTCCCCAAAGCCCCCTGGTACATAGCTGTATATTCTTCTTTGTGGGTCCTTCTAGTTGTGGCATGTGGGATGCTGTCTCAGCGTGGTTGGATGAGCAGTGCCATGTCCGCACCCAGGATTCGAACCAACGAAACACTGGGCCGCCTGCAGCAGAGTGCGCGAACTTAACCACTCGGCCACGGGGCCAGCCTCTCTAGGGAATTTTCAATTTAACTTATGCTTCTTAGCTCCAGAATTTCTTTGGATTTTTTTAGGTTTTCTGTCTTTATTTTTCTCTTTGTTCATACATTGTTTTCTTGACTTGATGTCTTCCTTTAGTTCTCTGAACATCTTTAAGACAGTTCTTTTGAAGTCTTTGTCTAGTAGATCTGCCATGAGGTCTTTTACAGGGACACTTTCTCTTGCTCCCCCCCCCCACCCCCAATAATGGGCCATACTTTGCTATTCCTTTGTATGCTTTGTGATTTTTTTGTTGAAAACTGGACATTTGAAACCAATAATTTGGCAACTCTGGAAATCATATTCTCTCCCTTCTGTAGGGTTTGCTGTTTTGGTTTTTTGATCTGTGCTGACGATGAGCCTGAGGTATGAACTTTAATGTCTTTTTGGGCCTTTTCTGAGCCTTTTTGGGGGCATGTGCAGTTGCTGTGGAATTTTCTGTGTATATGCAGTTGTTTTGCATGTCTTAGTTTTTAATGTCTGGCTCCTCAAATGGGAAAAAGAGTAAAATGAAGATGGGAGGTGAGGTGGGGAGGGACGCTGGTCCTTTAAATCCACTGGAAGTTACTTTAGCTGGAGGGAGAGGAGCTTTGAACAATTGGAGAGGTGCAACAACAGTGGCTGCCCACCTCTTTGTCTGCACCTGGCATCAGAAGCAGCAATTAGGAATGAGAATACAGATCCCCTGTATTTGTAGGAGAGAGTCTTTGTCTCCACCATGGCTCCCACAAGCTAAGTGCAAGCTGATCTAGGAGCACATGCTAGTTGCTGGGGGTTGGGAGGTGGATGGCTGCTATGTGCTAAGAGTTGAAATTGATGGAAGTGAACCACAATTTACTGTCCAAGCTTTCCCCTGGAAATTGCAAGGCTTTAGTAAACTCCAATTAATAAACTGTATTTCAACACAGTTGCATTAGACAGATTCTCCAAGTTGCTTATTGTCTAGGTTGGGAGAAAGATCTGTAATTAAATACATTAAATGCTCACTGTCTGTTGTCAAAGTTTCTCCAGTTCTCTCGTGATTGTATGAAACTTATCCTCCAGTAGATTTTTCAGGAAGGGGACTTGTATCCATATTCTCTAAGTTCTTATTATTCAATCTTTTATAACTTTGATATTTGAAGTATAGCTTGGCTGCATATAAACTCCTTTGTTTACCCTTTTCTTTCCCTGTTTCTTGAAAATGCGTCTCCACGGTTGCCTTTATTTGTATATTGCTTATTAAGTCTGATGACAATCTAATTCTCTGTGTCACTTATTTGGTTTCGTTATGTGGGGGCCCTGAAGGTTTTTTCTTTAGATTCACTCCTTGTGCTGTGATGTGTCTCAGACTTGATCTGGGGCAGTTGTCCCAGGTCTTGGGTGAAGTCTTTCAGTGTCGTGATTTAAGGCTTTTTTTATTTCCGGAAAGTTTTCCTTTGATTGTAATTTTATTTTTCCCCCAGAAACTTCAAATATATGTATGTTGGATCTCTGTCTTTTTCCATATCATCACTTGATCCAGATCCTTTTTACTTTCTTTTTTTAAGTTTCCTTCTCTTGTTTCTTTTCTTGCATTTATTCCCCTTACTAAATTATTATTCAAATCTTTCCTTCCCTGGGTACCTTATAAATTAGTTTTTATATTTGATATGATTTTTTCTTTGAGTTTAATCACCCCTTGTTTCATCTTTTTGTTGAAGGTATTTTTGCATATCCCAAAATGCTTGTTGAAAATATTTAATGTGTTTTAAAGTGCTGTATTACAATTTTCTTCTGATTTGTTGTTGGTTTATAGGAAGAATTTTTCTCAGCTGAAATGTGTAGATTTACTTTTTAAAAAAATTTCTTATAATAGGTTTATCTGGACTCAGTTTGAATCTTTTTATTTCTTGGCATTTAATTGACAGGGTTCTTGAATCAAAAGCACTCTCCTATCAATGCAGTCTTGTGAGATTTCTTTAGTGCACGGTGGATCATGTTACTAGTCAGGGCGGAGTGGAGAAGGGGTTGGTTTTTTTTTTTTTTTCATTTTTCAAGATCTTGTGTTTTCCCCCTTTATTTCCTTCTTTTCCTTCATTGGCCAGGAATGCTAAAAAGTGGTTAGATTTAGTTTTATTTACATTCCTTGTTGATTTTATTGTTTGGATCAGGAGGGTACCATTATCTTCCAGACTCCAAGTCTATATATAGACTTTGAAATTAGTACTTCCAGCAGTAGCAAGGAAGAATTATATTAATATTAAACCAATAATAAAATACTATTACTGGAAAAGATCAACTGCTTTTTCTTTCATTTTAGTTAGTTTGTGGCCCTTTCCTGTCTTTTATTGCCACATTTATCCTGCATGAGTACTTAGAAGACATATACATTTATGGTTATTCATTGTTTAAAAATTTACGTATTTTCCAATTTTAGTTGAGGTCTTATCTGTAATATAGTTGTAGGGACATGGTATTTGAATTTGCCTCCACCTCTTTCTTGGTTTGCCACTTCTCCTCTCCAGACCCATTGTAAAAATGAGGTTGAGGAGAACATTTTCCTGTTAGAATTATGATTGAATGAGAACAACTTTGTAAAGCACCTGAAACATTTACTTGAACACCTACTATTGTTTCAAACACTTAAGACCCCACCCTGTTGGTAACAACGTCTTTGTTTTTTAGGTTGCTGGAGGAGTCAGTATGAGTCAGATTTCAGAAGCACTGAGCCGATACAAGAATAGGTCATGTTTTATGCAGGAGGCCCTCTACAGGCTCTTCACGGAGACGTTTTCAATGCAGGTAACCATGCCTGCTCTTTTAAAGGTAATCACTCCTCAGAAGGGTGGGTTTTATTATTACTTTCTTACTTGGTTCAGTTAAAGTTGTTCATCAAACACACTGAATACAATAACTCACATGCCTTATTCTACAGTGAGAATAACTGCCCTCATGAAGAATGGAAAACAGTGCTAGTTCGGCGTAACTGCTAGATTCTCTCTCATTGTGAGCATCTGAATCAGTTTAAGTGATCTGATTATTTGAATTTGGTCTGAGATGGGGATAATAGGACCATTGCATTATTTTGCCTAAAACAGGACTTAGTAATCTATAAACGTGAATTCACTTTGCTGTAAATGTTTCTTGTTTATTCATTTACTCTTTAAAATCTGACATCTGGTTTTCTGAAGGAAAACAACAATGTTGTCCATAATCAGAACAGAACAAAATAACAATAATTGAAGTTGCCAAATTTACCATTTAAAGTATTTTGTGAATAAAGTAAAATTACCGGTATTGATGAGGCTAAACTTTGGTTTACAGAAGGATGAATTTATTTTAACTGTAATTGGAAGTATTAAGTGGTTTGAGAAAAGAAAATTATGATTATATAAAATTAAATATAACGTGAAACTGAAGTCTTAAAGTCACCTTGTCTTTATTATTTGTAATTCTTTCCAGTTCCTTAAAAATATCGCTATTTCCAGGCCAGCCCTGTGGCCGAGTGGTTAAGTTCATGCGCTCTGCTTCGGCAGCTCAGGGTTTCGCCGGTTCGGATTCTGGGTGTATATGTGGCACCCCTCATCAGGCCATACTGAGTGTCCTCCCACATAGCACAACCAGAAGGACCTACAACTAGAATATACAACTATATACTAGGGGGCTTTGGGGAGAAGAAGAGAGGAAAAAAAACGATTGGCAACAGATGTTAGCTCAGGTGCCAATCTTTAAAATATATATATATATATATATATATATATAGCTATTTTTATGCCATAGGTAATTAGGTTGATTGATTGATTTCTGCTTTATCTCCCCACATCCCGTCTGGTACATAGTTGTATATCTTAGTTGCAGGTCCTTCTAGTTGTGGCATGTGGGACGCTGCCTCAACGTGACCTGATGAGCGGTGCCATGTCTGTGCCTGGGATCCGAACCAGCGAAACCCTGGGCCGCCACAGCAGAGTGGGCGAACTTAACCACTCAGCCACGGGGCCAGCCCCAGGTTTATTCATAACTTAAAAGCAAATACTGTAGAGAGGGGCCAGCCCGGTGGCGCAGTGGTTAAGTGTGCACGTTCCACTTCAGTGGCCGGGGTTCGCCTGTTTGGATACTAGGTGCGGACATGGCACCGCTTGGCAAGCCATGCTGTGGTAGGCGTCCCACATATAAAGTAGAGGAAGATGGGACGGATGTTAGCTCAGGGCCAGTCTTCCTCAGCAAAAAGAGGAGGATTGGCAGCAGTTAGCTCAGGGCTAATCTTCCTCAAAAAAAAAAAAAAAAACTACATAGAGAAAAAACTCTGGACCTTTGTTTCCCATCTGTAATGAGGAGATTAAATTAGATGTCCTGAAAAATCCTTTCATTTCTTAAGAGTCTGTAATTTTTGAAAATCATGTTTTTTTTAGTTTCAACATTTTAAGTTGTGGATGATGGCGATCCAGTGAAATCCTAAGAGCAGTTTAGCAAGAAAGGAAAAGTCATTTTGCATGGTAGAAGTCTCTTAGGTCTTTGTTTAGGCTCCATGAATTCATGCACCTGTCAGAGTGAGGGACTTAAAATCACAGCTCATGCGAGTGTCAGCTGACTGGTGTCTGAGGTCGGTAAGCATGGTTATTCCTATTTGATAGAACAAATCACATCGCCCCTTAATGTTAGGGGAGATGTAGTCTCAGCTAGTATAATACCTTCATTTTATATTTGTGTTCTAGGTCTTCCATAGTCTGTCTTCTAATTACCTTTCTAATGTTATATTCTCCCACTTTTCATATTCTTTCAAATTCAGATTTTTCCCTCTTCTTTGGCTGGATTCATCCCATCCTTTTGTCCACCTGATGTGTTTTTCCTTATCACATTTCCCTTCCCTAGGAATCCCCTCTTCATTCCACCTCCACCTCCTTCTGTCTATATCCTATCTGAGACCCTGCCTAAATGAGCTCTGAATGAAGCCTTTTGATTCCATACTAGAAATGATTGCTTCCTCCGTAACTTCTTTAGGCAGCACTTTGTTTATACCTTTTTATGGTGCTTTTTTCCATTTCCATGTTTTGACATCCCTCACAATGTTACTTGTTTACATACCTTATTTCTCTCTCAAGGCTTTATGCTAAGGAATAGGGTGCAGGTAACTCACGTTTGTGTCCTCTCCAGTGCTTATCACAGTGCCTCCTGTGGAGTGAGGCTCACTAAATGATTATGAAATCACAGATGAGGAAACGGAGGTCCAGAGAAGGGAAATGACTTGCCTAGTCTCACAGCTAGTCAATGGCAACATTTGGATTGGAAGGTATTGCCGATATACTAAAATATATGCTGAGGATAGGGAAAATATTTTATTTTCTGACCCAGAGCAAAATATTTTTCTAACTAACACAAAAATAAGATGGTATAAAGAATGCTGATGTTGTCATATGCCACTAAAAACAAGTTCATCTTCAGCTTGTGGCTATAGGAATGAGGAATCATCCATTGGATCTGCCAGTGCAGTTCACAGCCAGTGCATGCGCCCTCAACCTAACCCGCCAAGGCCTGGCCAGGGGGATGCCTGTTCGTCTGTTGTCAGAGGTCACCTGTCTACTTTTCAAGGCTCTGAAAAATTTCCCCCATTGTCAGCAGGTAATTTGAACACTTGACTGTGCTTCTTACTTCAGGCCAAATATATGCAAAATATGTATTATTTAGTTCTGATTTTACATTCTACCTGAGAGAGAAAAAGAGAAGGAGAGAGACAATAGATACAGAAGTCATGTTTGTTGTAGAAAAAATAGGAAATATGATGAGCAATAGGGTTTACATTTTTTAAAATTTCTCAGAAGCCAGTTGCCTAGAAACATCTGCTATTAGCACTTTGGTACATCTCTGTAGTCTTAACATCTTATGTGAAAATTGAGTTGAATGATAGTTCTAAATATAAAAGCTAAGTCCGTAAAACTTGTGGAAGAAAAATAGAAAAAAATGTTTGTGACCTCCAGGTAGCACAGTTCCTTAGGATGCTAAAAGCATACATCATAAAAGAAAAATGGTAAAGTAGAGTTCATCAAAATTGAAAGCTTCTGCTCACAAACACACATAGACAAAAACATTAAAAAATGAAAAGGTAAACCATGGGCTGGGAAAAATGTTCATTTTCTATATGCGACAGAGGACTTTTATCGAGAATATAAAGAACTCTTCACTCAGTAAGCCAAGACAAACCAATTTTTTAAAAAGGCAAAAGATTTGAATAGACATTTCACCAGAGAAAATATGCAGATGACAAATGAGCACACGACAAGATGCTCAGTATCTTTAGTCTTCAGGGAAATGCAAATTAAAATCTCAGTGAGGTACCACTGCATACCTAGATACCACTATACACCCCCTAGATTGGTTGAAATTAAAAGACTGACAATACCAAGTGTTGACAAGTGTGTGGAGCAACTGAAATTCTCATATCTTGATATTAAGAATGTAAAATGATAAAATCACCAGTTCAACAGTCTAGTAGTCTTAAAGAAACTTAAAGCTAAACTTAAAGTTTCTTAAAGTTAGACATATACCTTCCATGCTACCCAGTCATTCTAGTCTTAGAGAAATGAAATCATATATCCATATAGAGACTAATATATGAATGTTCATAATATCTTACATAATCCCCCCAAACTGAAAACTTCCCAGAAGTCCAACAATAGGTAAATAGATAAATTGATATATTCATGTAAGGAAATGCCCTCTGGCAATACAAGGAATGAAGTACTGATAGATGCAATGTGGATGAATCTCAAACACATGTGCTGAGTGAAATAAGCCAGACACAAAAGAGTAGATGTTGTATGATGCCATTTATGTGAAACCTTAGAAAAGACTATTCTGTAAGGACAGTGTCATTTTCTGGGGCTCTAGTTTGCAAGGTCAGGATTGACTGGAAGGGGATGCAGTAGAACTCTTTGGTGGGATGATGGAAGTATCTTTTATCTTGATTGTGGCGATGGTGAGTGGTAGTGGTTATACAACTGTATAAATTTGTCAAATCTAATTTAAGTGTGTACTTAGAATGGAAATTGATTTTAAAAAATACAGTAAGGAAGGGACTGGCCCCATGGCATAGTGGTTAAGTTTGGTGCGCTCTGCTTCAGCAGCCTGGGTTCGCATGTTTGGATCCTGGGCATGCACCTACACCACTTGTCAGCCATGCCGTGGTGGTGACCCACATAGAAAAAAATAGAGGAAGACTGGCACAGATGTTAGCTCAGGGGTAATCTTCTTCAAGGACAAAAAAAAGAAGAGGAAGATTGGCAACAGATACTAGCTCAGGGCAAACCTTTCTCAACAACAACAAAAAATACAATAAAGAAGGTGATCCTCATTTAAAAAAAATTATACTTCCACTTTCTCTTGAAAAGTTGGAAGATCATTCTCAGTTCAGTCTTAATTCCTACATGGCAATTGTCAGTTGGAGCTAACAACTCCTCCAATAAAAGGGCATGAATTCTTCAGCCTGCCATGATTCCTACTACTCTCCTGTTGTTTCATACTCAGCTCTCTTCACTTGTTTATGTTACTGCCTAATTCCTGTTGGCATTTGCTGCCCCTGCCTCATATAGTATACTTTTGTCTTACTGGTTTACTCATCGCCTTTCAAAGAGGTATTGTATTTTCTATTCCCCTGGCTTTCCCAGGAGCCCTTCTCTCTTTCTTTACTATCTGTAAAGGACCTGTTCAACTCCTGCCAATCTTAGGTAGACTGTAGAAGCTCTGTCACAGAGTTAGTTACGAGATACCTGTTAAGGACGTTTGTCTTTCACTGTATGGGCTTCAGCTGATTGACTTGGATTGACATACTGGCCAGCTACTCTCCACAAAGATCCTTCTAGGGTTCAGGGGCAGGAGACCTGCTCTTTGCCAAAAAAGGGGAAGATTTTTCTTTAGGGAAAAGTGAATGTGACAGAGTTTATTACTAAGATTACTAAGATTAAGTGAAGAACTTGGAGAGGGCCATGTATACAGTGAGATTTCAATAAGAAAAGTTTATTGGTAGCACCTTCCAAATGCTTAGAACCTTTATTTAGAATGGAGTATACATTTACTGAAAATTGTTTTTCTTTATTCCCTTAAAGTTACAGAAGAATTGTCTTCTCTCCTTAACCAATTCGAGGATTCTTGTGGATGTCCCATTTGACAGGCAAGTATGAAACTTGGTCATCTGGTTTTGGAGTCTTGATCAGTGTTACTCTGAGCATTGTTAGTTTTTGGGTATTAGGTTGGCAAGGGTTTGATTAAGGCTGGGGTAGGGTGTTTGGGGAGAATGCTCTGTTGAGCCTCTTCCAGAAATGTGATTGCAAGTGGGTGCTCAGAACATGGGCTCCAGAGTCAAACATTAAACTTAGATTCCAGTTCTAGCCTTCCCATTATCTTTGTGCATAAATTTTCTTATTTGTAAAATAGTGACTTTTAGGAGATTAGATATGATAATGTTAGTAAAGTACTTATCAGTGCCCAGCTTAAGAAGTCAAGGCTGTTCTAAACATTAGTCATTCTTTTTATTATTTTATTGATTGTAATTTAAAAAAAATCATTATCCTAGACTCCAGAGGGATTCCTCTTAGATGCCTTTGTAACTCCCTAATTCATGAGTTTAAAACATTTATCATAGTTGCTGACATGAGCACAGGCTGACATGAACAAAGGCTGTGATTTGTGGGTGCAGGGTTGTAGGCCAAGCCATTCTCAAATCTAATTGAATTGTGTATTTAAAATGGGAGTTGACTTTTATTTTATTTATTTATTTTTAAAGATTTTATTTTTTCCTTTTTCTCCCTAAAACCCCCCAGTACATAGTTGTGTATTTTTAGTTGTGGGTCCTTCTAGTTGTGACATGTGGGACGCCACCTCAGCATGGCTTGATGAACCATGCCATGTCCATGCCCAGGATCCGAACCGGCAAAACCCTAGGCCAGCAGAGCATGAGAACTTAACCACTCGGCCACGGGGCTAGCCCCGGGAGTTGACTTTTAAAAACACAGTGAGAAGGTGGTCTTCCTTATTTAAAAAGATGTATATTTCCACCTTCTCTTGAAAAGTAGGAGGGTCTTTCTCAGTTCAATCTTCATTCCTGCATAGTGATCATGAGTTGGAGCTGAGTAACTGACCCTATAAAAGGTCGTGAGTTCTCTCTAGCTAAGTGATTTGTTTGCTGTGGCATTTTAGCACTAACTACAATTCAGATTACAACTTACCTCTCTCTCAGGGAGCTTCTTTCCTTTTTCAGACCCATCATAGTAGAAACTGAATGCTAAAAAAGTAAGTCTTTCTTAAATCTGTCCATCTTTCTTTGAATCCTGCGCATTTTGCTCACGTTTGCATGTTCTCTTCTTCAGATAGTCTCTTTTGCCAGATGCTCTTGGCTTTCATAGCTGAGGCTTCTAGTCCAAGACTGTTTTCGTTACAGGATTTGTTGGGGAGGCTAAGTGACTTCTCTCCTCATATACAATTTCACAAACTTTATTGTGAGAAAAATACTGCTTTTCAGGTACGATGCTGCAAAGTTTGTTATGAGATGGCTCTGTAAGCATGAGAACCCCAAAATGCAGACAATGGCGGTGAGCGTCATCTCAATTCTAGCCCTGCAGGTATGTGATTGCTGAGGCAAGGTGTCTCCCTCCTTGGTCTTGCTGGGGCCGTGATGGAGGCCTAACATTGCACCCTTGCCTGTTTGTTTACAGCTCTCTCCCGAGGAAGCCACACAACTTCAGGAAGAGCTCTTCATAGCAGTGAAAGTAGGTTCATCATCACTTTTATAACCTTTCTTTTCCTGCTTTTTTTTTTTTTCTCGCCAAATCTCCCCCCCCTCCCCCTTACATAGTTGTGTATTTTAGTTGTGGCTCCTTCTAGTTGTGGCATGTGGGACGCTGCCTCAGCATGGCTTGATGAGCGGTGCCGTGTCCACACCCAGGATCTGAACCGGAGTGGGAGAACTTAACCACTCAGCCACAGGGCCAGCCCTATAACCTTTCTTTTAAATAAAAGTAGGTTATGAACCTAGTTAAGAAAATCAAATCATTCTAAAAGGCCTGTAAAATGAAAAATCTGTAAGACCTGCTCCCCAGAAGGAACTACTTTCTACTCTTGCAGCTGTTTCTTCTGGTATTTACCTCCACATCTCTGAATAAAATGCTTATAACTGCGATTTCTTGATTTATCAGTTTTAGATGTCTGGTGATTCTGCTGCTGTGGTAAATAAGAACCTGGCTCTCCTTCATATGTCTCTACAGATTGTCTCCTTCTCCAAGCCCTAGCTGATTATCACAATTTTTAATAAATCAGTAATCAGTATTTACATTATGATTATGCTAACATTGCTTACTGAAAAATGTACATCATTGTTTTATTTTGCACTTGTCTTATTTTGAGAGAAGACTTGAGCCATCCTTTTTTTTTTTTTTTTTTAAAGATTTTATTTTTTTCCTTTTTCTCCCCAAAGTCCCCCGGTACATAGTTGTATATTCTTCATTGTGGGTCCTTCTAGTTGTGGCATGTGGGACGCTGCCTCAGCGTGGTTTGATGAGCAGTGCCATGTCCGCGCCCAGGATTCGAACCAACGAAACACTGGGCCGCCTGCAGCAGAGCACACAAACTTAACCACTCGGCCACGGGGCCAGCCCTTGAGCCATCCTTTCTTTTAAAGAATCATTTATATTTTCTGTGAGAATATTTTGGCCTTTACATGTTTTTCTTTTGGGTTGCTGGCTTTTTTCTAATTTATAAGATTTTTTTAATATATTAAGGAAATGAGCCTTTGACCATGATATGAGATGCATGTATTTTTCCCCAATTGTCTGTTTTTACTTTGTTTACGGAATGTTTTGCTGTGCAGTAATTTTTTAATTTTTATATGGTTGAAGTTATTTTCTTTTGTGCCTCTAGGATTGATGGCACACTTTGAAAGTATCTCCCTACTCCATGGAGTATTTTTTTTAAATTTCTCAATTTTTTTTTTTTACCCTTGGTTTCCTTTTTCTTTCTTTTAACATGTAAGTATTTGGTTTACTTGGGGTTTTTTTGGTTTGGTTTTGTTTTGAGATTTCGGGGTCTTTTTTTTCCCTCAGTGTCTGCTCAGTTGCCTCTTTCCTATTATTGAATGATTTATCTTTTCTCTACTGTTATGCATTGCCACCTTTATCATATATTGAATTCACATATATAATTGCATCTATTTCTGGACTTTATTCTCTTCCATGAATTTGTATGTCTATTTACATGCTGTCACACTTTTTATTTATTGACTTTATAAATCCTTTAATAGTTAAGACCTTTCCTTGGATTTTTTTCAGTTTTTTTGTCTGTTTGGTTTTTCTGTGTGAACACAGAAAGCCCTGTTTTCTTTGGGAGTATGTTAAATTTATAGATTGGCTTAGAAGAATTGACATCTCTGTGATGTTGATTTTTCCTATCTGAGAAGAGCATATGTTATTCCATTTATTCAGTCTTTCCTGTCCCCCAGAAGTATGTAGATGTTTTCTTCATGTTGATATTGTATACTTCTTACATTTATTCTTAAGGCTTTTACCTTTTGCATGTTGTTATAAGTGGAATCTTATGAGTATTTGGTCTTGAGCCAGTAGGTTTAGAGGGTAAAAATCGAGAGTGAATTTGAATGTGTTAATTTCTGAGATGCTTGAGATATCAAGTAGACAACTTGATATCAGAGGAGTGGACAGGGCTAGAGAGATCATTTGAGTCACTAGTTCTGATATGGGACGCAAACACTTGGAAAATGTGGAGTATATATAGAGAGAAGAAAAGGGCTACAATACTATGTGGGAAGAGAAAGAGGAGACAGGAAAGGAGATAGGGAAGGAACATCCAAAACGAGTTAGAAAATCAAGCGAGACTGGTGTCTTAGAATCCAAGAGAAATATTTGAGAGAAATTGGGCAGTCATGTGAGATGCTATTGAGTGATTGAGATGAGTGGTTTTGAGTGTGTTAACCACTAGATTTGGCAAGATGGAAATCATTAGTCATCTTATGTTATCATAGTAGAGTAGTGGGACAAAACCTGGTTGGAGTACAAAGATGAGCAAATGGGAGGTGAGAAATGGAGATAACTTTTTGATATATTTTATTTATTTGTTTGTTTGTTTGTTTCTTCTCCCCAAAGCCCCCTAGTACATAGTTGTATATTCTAGTTGTAGATCCTTCTAGTTCTGCTGTGTGGGATGCCGTCTCAGCATGGCTTTGAGTGCTGCTAGGTCTGTGCTCAGTATCCTAACTGGCGAAACCCTGGGCCGCCGAAGCCGAGTGTGCAAACCTAACCACTCGGCCACCGGGCTGGCCCCTGATGAGTAGGCAGAGAAATAAAGCTATTATGTGGAGCCAGTAGTTTATTTTTCCAAGTGGGTTACATTAAGATGTGTTTTATGGCCATGAAAATAATTCTGAAACAGGAAAAAGTGATGGCATAGACAAGACAGAGGGACGTAATTTTGGTGCCATATCTTTGTGTGTGTACAGGAATTGTCTATAGAATAGAAGTAAAGATGTTTGCTTTTGATTGGAGCAGAAAGGAAGGCAAAGTACAATGATGCAAGTGCGAGCAGGTTGGTAGATTTTGTTAGGAAGAATAGCTATAGTTCTCAGTGAAAAATTAGATGAAGTCATTAAATGAGAGGAGTAAAAAGATGGCAGCTAAAGTTTGAGGAGAGAGAATTGTGAAATAGTAGACTTTGGAGCAAATTCCTTGAGCTATAATACAGTAGGATTGCCAGGTATGGTTGAATGCCCCTTTGAGATTTTTGGCAGATATTGGAAGTGCGACTCGAGCACAGCCTTTAGGAGTATTCAGATGTTTGGGGGTGGTCATGAAGTGTGGTTTAGGTAAGGGAGGAGTTTTGCCAAGATGATGTGGTGGAGGAACATTGAAGTTGCTGGGAACGATAGCAGGAGTACGTGGAGAGAGAGAGAGATTGATATTGGTATAGAGACCAGGTACTGAAAATACATGGAGGACAGAGTAGCACACTGTAGTCCTTGGAGAAACAGTTTTAGCTAGTGGTACCAAAAGTTCAGGGTTTCGATTAAAACAACAGGTTCAACCACTAGCCGTAAGACCTTAGATAATTTACTTATCTCTTCTCTGCCTCAGACTCTTCATCTGAAACGCTGGTATCTCCTGGAAAACACACCGCTGTCAGAGGAGTAATATTTGTTTGGCAGTTACATTGAGTGTCATTAAGATAAAATATGTAAAGCCTCTGACCATGGGTCTGGCCAGAGTCATCGTTACTTTCAGGGTCTGCCTCACTTCCTCTGCTCCCTCCCTTCTCTTGCCACCACACACCTATTGGCTGTCTGGATGATTGTTACAGTGTTGTGTGCCACTTTTATATTCTCCTCTTGGTTTTCACAGCTATATTTTTGTGATGAATTCTCTTGATACGTTCTCTCTTGGTTGGGTAAAATATTTGAGGTGGTCTCGTTCCTCCTGAAGCCAGGCCTGGTGGTCTAGTAGTTAAGATTTGGTGTTCTCACTGCTGTGGTCTGGGTTCATTTCTCAGTCAGGAAACCATAGCATCTGTCTATCTGTTGTCACATTGTGGCAGCTGCTTGAAAGCTATCTGCCAGTCTTGTAAATACCAGCAGGGTCACCCTTGGCGGCAGGTTTCAGCAGAGCGTCTAGACTAAGACAGACCAAGAAGAAAGACCTGGCCCCACCCACTTCTGAAAAAATTGGCCATGAAAACCCTATGAATACCATGGTCTGATATAGCACTGGAATGTGAGAAGATGGCACAAAAATACTGAGCAGGGTCCTGCTCCGCTGTTCGCAGGGTCACTAGGAGTCAGAATGGAGTTGAGGGCACTGACAACAGCGTTCTTCCTGAAAATAGATGTATTCTGATTTGTTTAGTGCTGATATGTTTTATGTATCTTTTCATTAGCTGGTTCAGTGAAAATTGGCTATCTTTTACCTCCTACATGTCAGTCTAATATGCTTGAGAGAAGGCATAAACACTGGCTTAACTTGTGTTAATATGTGAAGTATTCTGATCTGAAATAGTATGTTGGAATCTCTGTTAAAATGAGCCAGTGGTTTCTTTAAGCTGTTAGGACATAAGGTTATAATACTAGCGTTATCCTCTGGCTATACGGACTTGCTCAAAGGCCCAGAACAGCAAACTTTTTCTTTGCCTGGCAAATCCCCTCTCTCCCCCCACTTTCTTGCTTTGCTGGCTTACCCTCCTTTTCTTCTGGTCCCCGTTTACAAACTAACTTTGTATGGAGGTTTCTCTCTCCCGCCTTTTCTAGAGTAAATTCTTAGGCTTTTATTTGTTTCCTTCAGAACATTTACTAAAACTTAAAATTGTTTTATTATAGTTCAGAAAAACCAACTGTCTTTTTTTTATCTTCTGTCTGTTTTCCCTCAATAAGTGCCTGACTTCCAAAAAGTGTTGAGTAAACATTCTCAATAAATGAATAATGAAATAGCTAATAGGTACTTGATTATGAGGTTTACTAACAAGCACCAATAACTCTAAGTGCTCATTAAACTTTTAATTTTCTTTTTTCGTGTAATCCTCATAAAAACCCTAGGAGATAGGTGCAACTCATTCTATAAAGAGAAAATGGGTCACAAACCTATTAAGTGGTGGAACTTGGGTTTAGAACCCAGGTTTGATTCTGAAGCTTTTTTTAACTATTGCTTTCCTTGTGTTGGAATTGAGTCAGTCATCAGGACATCTAACTCCCTGTCTCTTTGGTTTTTAGGAACTTCTAGCAATAGTAAAACAAAAGACTACTGAGAACTTAGATGATGTCACCCTCTTGTTTACTTTGAAAGCACTTTGGAATCTTACAGATGAGTCTCCAGCCGCCTGCAAGCACTTTATTGAAAATCAAGGACTGGCAATCTTCATCCACGTCTTGGAGGTGGGAAGACAGGATTGAGTTTATATGTAAAGTTCTTTTCTTTATGGTAAAGTAACCTGTATATTCTTTTGACAGACTTTTTCAGAGTCAGCAATACAAAGCAAAGTACTTGGTCTTTTGGTAAGGTGAATTGTTTTGAGTTAATTCTAAATACTTAGAAAAAATAAGAAAACTAACACTTACGTAGTACCTACTATATGCTAGGCACTCTTGGAAGCAATTTGCATGTATTAGCTCGTTTAATCTTCACATCATCCCTGTGAAGTAAATACTATTATATAGCAGTCATCTATTGCTGTGAACAGTTACAGCTTAAAACAGCAGCCATTTTATTTACTTAGGAATCTGTGAGTCAACAGTTTGAACTGAGCTCAGCTGTGGAGTTCTGCTGCTGGTCTCCTGTGGAGTTCCTCACGTAGCTGCAGCCATCTGGTGGCTCACATGGGGTTGGGTGCTCTAAGGTGGCCTGACTCGCTTATGTCATGGTTCATACAGGTTGTTAGCTGGGCCTTGAGTCTTGGTGGGCTTCTTCACTTGGCAGTTTCAGGGCAGCAATAGAAGGCAAGTCTCACTGTACAGGTAGCTTCTAAAACTCTACTTATGTCACATTTTCTAATGTCTTGTTGGCCAAAGCAGGTGATATGGTCTAGGGTGTTTTCCAACAACCACTTCTCTAACTCGGCAACGCCAGCTTGGTGTCCTGCAATTCAGTTCAATTCAGTTCTGACACTGACTACCCAGAGTTAGCATCAGACCCCCCCAAGTTAAAGAGCTTAGTCCCAGTAGACTGTGCCCCCACTTTAATTGCCAGTCATAAATCCTGGGCCACCTGTACTTCTGACTCACTGGCTATAAATTGGGGGTTTCCATGACCCCCTTTCTCAGGTTGATAATTTGCTAGAATGGCTCACTGAACTCTGGAAGGCACTTTACTTGCTGTTATCAGTTTATTATAAAGGCTACAACTCAGAAACGGTCCAGTGGAAGAGATGGGTAGGGCAAGGAAGGAGGGGTGTGCACAGAGCCTTCTTGCCATCACTGGGCACACCCCCCTCTAGCACCTTGATGTGTTCACCAACTCAGAAGTTCTCCAAACCCCATCGTTTAGGAGTTTTTATGGGGTCATCACATAGGATCAATTATTAATTCAATCTTCAGCCCCTCCCACCTCCCCCCACAGGTTGGGGAGAGGGGCTGAAAGTTTCTGGCTTGTAATCAAGGTTTGCTGTTTCTGGCAACCAGCTCCCTTCCTGAAGCTATCTAGGTGCCTGCCAAGAGTCGCCTGATTAGAACAAAGATGCTCCTATCACTCCAGAAATTCCAAGGGATTTAAAAGCTCTGTGTCAGGAACTGGGGACGAGGGCCAAATATATATATTACTTACTATGCCCATGGTTAAGCCCAGATTAAAGGAGTTGTCCATCCCTTGATGGGAGAAGCAGCAAAGTCACATTGCTAAGGGGTGTATACACAGGGATAGGAAAAATTGTGTTAGATTCTATACTTGACCACGAATGGTCATCTACATTTTATAGACATAGAATCTGGGGCACAGAAGTGCCTTTTACCCTATGTCACCTAGGTAGTAAGAGGCAGAATCAGAATTCAAACTCAGGCAGTCTGGCTCCAGAGGTTCTAACACTAACCACTTTGCTATACTTCCTCTTTAACAAGGCAATCAGGTTTTTAGAAATTTGTTGTTTATACTTCTATATACTACCTCTCAATCAGGATGTTCATTATTGAGAAATTCCTTTGTTTCCTAAAGATAAAGGTGAAAATTTGCAAAAAGTAATGAAAACATACTTGAAGGCCCTGCAGTTTGCCATGCTGTTGCTATGGGCGATGCAGATGCATGAAATCCATCAAGCTGATGGTGCTCGTAGCATTGGGGATGTGGTGGTGGACATGCATACGGAGAGTTCTCTAGTTGAAGATTGACTATATGCTAAGTACTGGAAAAAAGGCACAAAGTCCAGAGGGAACCTTTGATTCTAGATCATGAACTCCTTGACATTAGGTACTATGTCTTTTCCTTTGTCTCCCTAGCACATATAGGACTTGAAACACAGAGGAATACATGATAATATTGGAAATCTGGAAGGTAGAGAAAAGTAGAAGGAAGGGACAAAAGAAGTAGGGGATAAAGGTTATTTTTGGCTAGGGAAGATGAGAAAGTGTAATCATTTGAGGGACACTGTAATACAGACTGAAATTTTCAGAGAAGGTGGGAAGAAGAAAAGCAATGGGAAATGAGGCCAGGAAGGTGGATTGACACCTCATACATCCTGTATAGTGCTGAGTATCCTCCTAGCTGACCTGGGAGATCCTTAACTTTCCGTCCTTCTGAGGGCCTCTCAGAATGCTGAGGGTCTATGAGGTTGCCCGTTTTGCTTTCTTTCTCTGAATGAAGAGGACTCACTTTCTCCTGTGGCTCCCATCTTCTCAACATTTTGTTCCGTAGACTCTTGGAAAGAAAATGCTAATAGAAAAGTAGCCTCTGCCAAGCTTAGAAGAGAAGTCTTGGGACTCACCTGAGGTGTCTCTGTTGTGCTGAGGAAGCTGTGTATCATGTTGCCTCTCCTTGTTTGGGGCTGCCGTCTGATGGACGTACTGCTGAAATCGTGCTGTTGATGAAGCACACAGCTGGCCCTGGGGAAACTGCGGGAATCTCAGAACAGTGCAGGTTTTGCTGAAATCATGCTATTGACACGAGGGATATAGCTGGTCTTTGGAAACACTGTTGTGGGGTGGAGTGGATCTCAAAACGGTCCAGTTGTCTGTGTAGTGGCCATGTGCTTTTTTCAGAATACTAGTCTACAGGGTGTACTTTCTGAAAGCTGCTTCAAGAGGAGCAGTAAATGCTGTCTTCACTTTGACTGTGTGTTTCACCTCTAAACCTTTGTTTATTCATCTGTGTGGTAGACAGATGATCCTAAATTGGCCCCCAGTGATTTCAGTCTCTTGCTGTCCATGTCTTTGTGAATTGCCCTTCCCTCGAGTGTGGGCAGGGCCTATGACTTGCTTCTAAGCAATAGATATGGCAAAGATGATAGGATATATATCACTCTTGTGATTATATTACAATATAGATTTAATTTCATCTTGCTAGCAGACACTCTAGAGAGACTTTCTTGCTGCTTTGAAGAAGCAAGCTGCCCTGAAGTAAGTGCTTGGAGAAGGGAGAAGCCTGCATGGCAGGAACTGTGGATAGCTTCTAGGAGCTCAGGGTGTCTTCCAGCAAGAAACTGAAACCCTCAGTCTTGCAGCCACAAGGAAATGAATTCTGCCAAGAGTCTGAGTGGGCTTTGAAGTAGATTCCCCCCACTGGAGCCTCCAGATGAGAATGCAGCCCAGCCAGCACTTTGATTTCAGCCTGGTGAGACCTCACAGTAGAGGACTCACTAAGTCATGCCTGGACTCCTGACCCACAGAAACTGTGAGAGAAAAAATGTATGTTGCTTTAAGCCACTGAGTTTGTGGTAATTTGTTACACAGCATAGAAGACTAATACAAAATATAAAATAAAGAAAACACTACCTGCCCTTCATTGTTACTGTTAACCTTCGAGCTAATGGGTCATGTAGTAGGTCCCAGGAACGTGGAGTATTTGAGTCGGGCCTGGATTTGTCTTCTGGTTCAACTAGTCATTAGCAGTGTGAATCTGACGAGTCAGTCTTACTGAGTGGCACATTTTTTGTTTGACTATTTCAAAGATTAAACGAGATAAGGCAGATAAAAAGACATTTTTGTTTAGTATAGTGCCTGGCACTTAGTAAGTGCTTCCTCAATGCTTTGTTGTTACTGATCATCCTCATTATCAAGGGGTGGAATTGTGGGTGTTAGCTGGTAGAGAGGGAGGAGGCTGGGACCAAGCGTTCGGAATGTATCTGACCTGGTAAGAGCAGAGGGAGAGGAACCAATTCCTGATGCTCCCCTCCTTTCCTCTCCCTGATATTCTCTGCTCCATCTGACCTGTAGAACAACGTGGCTGAAGTCAGAGCTCTCTCCTCTGAGCTGATGGCAGAGGGTGTGGTGAAGCATGTCAGCAGCTTGCTCCAGAGCAAAGAAATGGAAGTCAGCTATTTTGCAGCAGGTGTCATAGCCCACCTGACGTCTGACAGCCAGCCCTGGAGATCCCGTGGCCTTCAGAGGAGCGCTCTTCTCCAGGATCTGGTATGAGAACTGTTCCTCTTGACAAAATCCAGAGTACTCTCTTCTTGCAGAAAACTTATTTTTCTAGATGATAAGAATATTAGAAATATGTCTTCATTGTAGAAAATGGGAAACATATAGAAAAGTCTGAAGAAAATATGTAAAAGCTGTATACCCTCCCACCCAAAGCTAACCTCTAGGTAACGTTTTGTTGCATTTCTTCTGATATTTTTCTTTCATAAAAGTTCTACATGCCAACAGTTGTTTATGGCTTATTGCAATTCTCTTTCCCACTTTTAGCTCTTTTTAAAGCTGTTTCTTTTGGTATTTACCTCCACGTCTCTAAATAACTACTGTTGCTACTGCTTGACTTTTCAGTTTAAGGCATTATCTACCAATTCATTTTCCCACTCTGAGAAATGAAGATTCTTTTTCTCACTGTTCCTGTGCACCCCTTCCCTATGCTTCAAGTATAAATCTCCTTTCAGCTCATTCAGACATAGTCTGTCCACTCAGCTTCCCAGAGACTTCTTTCCTAGAGCCTCTGTCTTTCTTCCATCTGGTCTGCTTTGTCTGTACCTCTACTAAACTGTCATCAAGAATATTCCTTTACTGACATCTTGGGGATTTTGTGCCTCTCTTGTGTGGGATTCCTTGTTTCCTGGGTTTGCATGCCTTCTTGTTTTTTGGTGTACTCCTTCATTCTGTTGGATCATATCCTCTGATAGCTTCCTAAGAAGTGAAGCATGAAGGAGAAAATTTGAGACACTATCTATTTGAAAAAGCCTTTATTTCACCTTCACATTTAGTTGATCAAATGGCTGGGTATAAAATTTTAGTTTTGAAATATTTTCCCTTCAGAATTTTTAAATCAGTGCTCTGTTGTCGTCTCAGTATCACTGTTGAGAAGTCCTGTGCTATTTTTCTTTGGAAGATTTCCGATCTTTGTCCCTAGTGTTTGGAAATCACAGTGATGTGCTTTGATGTTGACGTGAATTTATTTTCATCTGTTATGTTAGCTACTTAGTGCTCTGGAAGCTCCTAACCTTCACTTCTGGGGAATTTTTTCTCCCTCTCTCCCTACGCTAACTTCCCTCCCTCTTTCCCTCCAGAAGAAGGGAGGGAGGGGACAAGAAAGGAGGAAATGTTGGCCTTTTTTCTGGGATGTTGGCCCTCATAGACTTATCTTTTCTGATCTATTTCTTATTTGTCTTTTTAAAAATCGTTTTCACCTTCCATTCCTTCTGTTGGATTTTGCATTTCTGCTATTATATTTTTAATTTCCAAGAACTCCTTTTTTTTTTTTCTTCTCTGAATGTATCTTTTTTATACAGTATCTTTTTCTTGTTTCATGGTTGGTGTATCTATCACCTCTTTAAAGATATTAATGATAATTTGGGAGTTTTGTTTTGTTTCAGGTTTTCCTCTTTCTCCAGGGTCTGTTTCCTGCAAGTTGCTTTTTTTTCCTATTCGTTTTGTTCTTTTATGTTACAGACTTTCTTGAAGTGCATGGTAATCCTCAGTTGTCCATTCATATGTTCATATGTAAGAGTGGGGCTGTTTGGAAGCTGTGCACATAGGTGGAACTTGTCGACTGTGGGCTTCCTTAGAGAGTGAGTGGTCTGGATTAGTTGTTCCTCAATGTCAGTGTTGTTAGATCTTTTGTCGTTACTGGTTGGAATGTACCTAAAGAAGAATCTTCTGTTCTCCTGATTGAAAACTATCAGCTTGGCTACCAACAGTCTGAAAGCCCAACAGAGGAAGAGATATATGGACAGAGGAGTCTCAGCATTTGGTATTTAGGTTTTCACTTCAGCCCTCTGTTTTTAGCATGGTACTCCCACCCTCAGTTGTTCACGGGGTTGGCCAATTCAGAAATTTTTGTTAGGGGTGGGAGACGAGATCTGGAGTCTTGATTCTTTGGCACTTTGGACCAATCCTCCTGTTTTCAACCCCACCTCTAATCTTACTTCCTGAAGTACCTTGTGTGCTGAATTTTTTGTCTCTTGGGGGTTCTGTTCAAAAACTTTTTTTTCCCTAACCTTCCCCAGTAGTAGATCTAGTAAATCAGTTACCATTTCCCTTCCCCTTTGTTCTTTGCATGTTTGCTTTCTTTTATTTTAAACCATTTATACTATTCTGTTATGGGATTTAGCAAAGGAGTAGATGCATGCTCAGTCCTTCATCTTTATTTTATTTTTTTCTTTTGAGGAAGATTAGCCCTGAGCTAATATCTGCTGCCAGTCCTCCTCTTTTTTGCTGAGGAAGCCTGGCCCTGAGCTAGTATCCTTGCCCATCTTCTTCTACTTTATATGTGGGACACCTACCACGGCATGGCATGCCAGGCGGTGCCATGTCTGCACCCGGGCACTGAACCAGCGAACCGTGGGCCACTGAAGCAGAACATGGGCATTTAACCACTATGCCACTGGGCCGGCCCCAAATCCTTCATCTTTAAACATAAGCCCCTTTTTATTGTGTTGTTTTCCACATGACTTTGTTCATATTCTACGCATATACTGGTTATCTAATTGATATTTTGGCAGGTAGATCTACCTCGGTTTGGGTAATCATTCCCGTATTTTGAAAATTTATGTTGTTTCACATGTATATATGTAGGAATATATATATGAATGTATATATATGAAATAGTCTATTATGACTTTTTGAAAATGATAGAATACAATACTAGAATCCTGGTTTCTTTTTTTGTACAGTATGCAACCGTCCAGAATTGGCCAAGTTCAACTTGTAAGATGATGGCGTTGGTGACCTACAGGTACTTTCGTGATGGTGTAGTGCTTTTCTTAAAGCTTGGCCTCAGTCTACCCACCATGTAGAGGCCTTGGTACATGATAAGATATTAGAGTCAAATAGCCTGTGTTCAAATCTTGTTTCTTTGTGATATTGGGAAAATCACTTTTAGACAATCTCTGAGATTCAGTTTAGTTTATCTGTAAAATGAGGCTGACAGTGTGCAGGATTGAGGATGAAATGAGATATTGAATGTATAGAGTGTCTAACAGAATGCAATTTCTTAAATGCTCGTTCCCATTATATGCTCAACAATATGTCTGTCTCACTGAGGGAATGTTGAAAATTATTATTACATCCCTGACATTAGCCTAAGTTCTGAATCTTCCTTGTACCTTTTTAGATCCTTCAAGGCATTTTTCCCACTCCTTGGCAACTTCTCTCAACCAGAGGTTCAGCTCTGGGCACTATGGGCCATGTATCATGTCTGCAGTAAAAACCGTATGTATTTGAAACATAATCGTTTTCCAGCTGTGTTTCTGTGTAATGATTAAGTTCAAGATGGAAGTTTTAGAAATTGTTCATCTGTGTCCTGAATTTAACTCTTTTTAAAAAGAAACTGAAAAAAATGGTTGTATTAGTTTAGAAAATGCTGCAGAATTATAATCTCTTTGGGGGTGATGTCAGGGAGCATAGTGAGTACAAGTTGGCTCCCACTCCTGCTCCCTCCTGGCGAGCACGGTTAATAATTTGATAACTAACTACCCTTCCAGATGCTTCTCTGTATACATGCATACCATAGCTAGTATATACTGTATATGAATGTGATAGTGTTTTTAAATAAAATGGTCTCGTTCTGTGCATGCTATTCTAGAATTTGCCCCCTTCACCTCAGCAGTTTGTCATGAATGCCCTTCCTGTAGTGATACATAGATCTGCCTCTTTGTAATGGTCTGTGGGAGACCGGGGCCAGGAGTCAGGAGTTCTTTTGCAGCCAGATTAAAGGTTTTTCCATGTTTTGCTGTTTTAAATTACCCTTTGAGAATTTTTGGCCTATACCCTTTGCTAAGGATTACTGTTGAAGTTTTGCTTTTATTATAAAAGAAATATAAGCTATAATTTTATACTAGAGTTAATTACCAATTTGCATTCCCATCAGCAGTGTATGAGGGCTTGCCAGATTCCTTACATTCTTGCAAAAACAGCATTTAATTGAACGTCTTGATTTTGCCAATCTCAGGTGAAAGTGATAGTCTCATTTGACATGTACGTTAAGTGAGATTACCATCTTTTCTTCTATTCAAGAGTCCTCTCCTTTCCTTGAATTGTCTGTCATTCACTTTCTGTCTACTGTTGGTCTTTTTATAATTTTTTTTTGAGGAAGATTAGCCCTGAGCTAACATCTGCTGCCAATCCTCCTCTTTTTGCTGAGGAAGACTGGCCCTGAGTGACAATCTGTGCCCATCTTCCTCTACTTTATATGTGGAACACCTGCCACAGCATGGCTTGGCTAGCGGTGTTGTATCCGCACCCGGGATCCGAACTGGCAAACCCCGGGCTGCCAAAGCAGAATGTGCGCACTTAACCGCTGCGCCACCAGGCCAGACCCTGATCTTTTTCTTTTGAATTTGAAGGCCTTCTTGCAAGTATTTTTTCCCAGTTTATTGTCTTCATTTTGTTCATTGTGTTTACAAGTCAGGTTTTCACTGTATGGCCTCTGGATTTCAAATCATGGTTATACTTCCTAAAATTGATGAAAATTCTCAGCCATTTCTTTTAAAATAATAACCTTCCCCTATTCTGTCTCTTGTTTTCTGTGGAACATCTATCAGAAGTATCCTGTACCTCCTCTCATTCTGTCCTACACGTCTTGTAACCCTTTTAAAAAAAAATAGTTTCCATGTCTTTGTTTCTTTGTGCTCTACTTTTGGTGATAGCCTGAGATGTGTTTTGGGATTTTCTCTTTGTGTCTAATGGTTTAAGAGAATCCTTTTTAGACTGAATTGTGGACATGTTCCTTCAGCACAGTCTTGTGTTTGCTTCTGTCAAGTGTTGTAGAGGTTTCTCTGGGATTGGACTAATATTTATATTAGTTTCTCAGCTCAGGAGTTCCCAGAACATGTAGGTGTGGTGTAAATTGAAACCCTGTACCTGTTTGGGACTGTGGTTATGAATTCTCAGGAAAGACTTCTCTTCACTCCTATACACCCACCTAGAGCCCAAGCCAAGATAAAGATGTTTCATTGTCTTATTCCTTCTTTTGTCTAGCCCTTTGACGGACCAGCTTTATGCACTGATTTTGCTTCTAACTTGCTAACCTAAAATCTCAATTCCTAGATTATTGAAACTGACAGTCCCTTTCTGCCCCAGGATAGCTCGAGGTTAGCTCACATGAGCTTAGGTGCTTTCTGCTCTTTGTGTCTCGCTCTTGGACACTTCCTTTACTCTGTACACTCAACTGTGCATTTAAAATTTTTTAGTTACATTTTGTCTAGCATCTGGTATTTTCAGGTTATCTAGCTCAACATACTGCCTAAACTTGAAATGTGTATTATTTTTGTGATAGAAGATATTCGAAGCATAGAGTTGTCTGGAAGTAAACATACTAAAATAATCATCTCTTCTCACTACACAAGGCAAGCATTATTTAAGTTTTGAACTGACTCATTTTATCTGTTAAATCCTGTGTCAAAGAGCTTTCAACCTTTGTGCTCTTTCTTTAAAAAAGTGAATGAGTGTTGGGGATATTTAAAATGTTGATTTCTTCATCAAGTTTCTTTGCCTGACTTTCTTTCAGCCAGCAAATACTGCAAAATGTTAGTGGAAGAAGAAGGATTGCAGCTTTTGTGTGACGTCCGGGAGCGCAGTGGAGCAGATCCCCAAGCACAGCAGATTGCGGCCTCCATTCTAGATGACTTCAGAATGCATTTTCTGAATTATCGGAGCCCCCCTCTGTGTTGAAGGCCCTTCTTAACCTAAGGGCCTTCAGAGATGCTCTGTTCCTCAGCGTCAGGTTTGCCCTGTCAGCAAGTGAATCTTGAAACCAGTTCTCATTGGAATTTGTGAGTTGGCCACCTCATTGGCCTTTTATTGTTAATTTTCTTCACGTTACAAAAGGTTAGATTTGTATGTTAGCCATAATCTCAAATCAAGTTGGAATCATTCTAGGAGCATCTCTTCCACAGTTTTGCAAAATCAAGCCCTAGACTCATGGGAAGACCTGTGAGCTTGTGTTGGAACAGCCATGCCAGTTACTTTTCTCTAGCCCTGGCCAATTTCTTAACTCTGGGAGTTTGTCAGAGAAAGGGGTAAAGAAAGACCTACAGGGAGACCTCAGTATTTATGTTAAATTTCATGTTTGAAAGACTCTCTTGAGTTGTTATTCCTGCTTATGTGAAACCACTGGAAAAGAAGTACATGAAAAAGCTCTGGGAAATTTATACTTATAAATGTCTTGTTTGGAAAGCAGAACTTCTGTTGGAGGGGAGGAAAAAGAAAATTTTTCTTTAATAGATACCAAAGAACCTTCTACTCATGGAGTGGAGGGAAGAGAAATATATTTTTTACAATTTCGGATATTCTACCTTTGGCCTTTTTTCTTCTAGCTTTACTCATTAGACTGAGCATAACATTCTGTGTAATGGGTGTACTGGTGGGGCAAGGTGGGACTTCTGACTGAGCATAGTGTTTAATGAAAGATTACTTGGGAACTGTAATCTCAGTCCCTCTAATTTTTAATTTTACTTGCAACTGTGATCAAAACTGAGAGGAAGAGGAAGGGCCAGAGAAGGATTTTGCCAAAGATTTTAAGAGGTGCTCCTGGGCTGGCACCGTGGTCTAGTGGTTAAATTTGGCATGCTCCACTTCAGCAGCCAGGGTTCAATTCCTGTGTGTGGACCTATACCACTCATTGCGGCCATGCTGTCATGGTGACCCACTTACAAAAGAGGAAGATGGGCACAGATGTTAGCTCAGGGTGAATCTTCCTCAGCAAAACAAACAAACAAACAAACAAAAAGAGGTACTCTTAATCTAGCATGGAGATAAGAAAAATATGAGCTCTTCTGAGAACCGGCTCAACCACAACGTAGACCATCAGAAGCTTTTGTCTGTGCCCTCTGCAAACCTCCTCTGTGGAATCGAGTATGAACTCCTTTCTTGTCTTATTTTTGACAACTAATGAAAACATTTGCCATTCATCTGTTTGTTTTTTAAAGATTTTTTTTCATTTTTCCTTTTTCTCCCGAAAGCCCCCTGGTACACAGTTGTGTATTTGTAGTTATGGGTCCTTCTACTTGTGGCATGTCGGATGCTGCGTCAGCATGGCTTGCTGAGCAGTGCCAAGTCCACGCCCAGGATTCAAACCGGCGAAACCCTGGGCCGCTGAAGCAGAGCACAGGAACTTAACCACTCGGCCACGGGGCCGGCCCCTGTTTAACTTTTTCAAAGAACATTAGTAGCATATTCTAAGAGTAGATTTCTGTGCTTTTAGCTAGCCAGACTCTTAACTGGAGTGTTATGTACCATCTTTTGGAATCAAATGAGGCTTGTTTTTATTCTAAACCATATTCCAAACTGTTGCTCACCAGTGTCCCACTGAATAAGGGGAATTTGTAACCTGCCTCCTTCTACAGTCCTGAAACTCTGCTCTGTTTTCTCCCATTCACTCTTCTTCATGATTCCGAAAGGCTGTCTTAGTTTCCTGCCCTGGGTTCTGGTACTTTGGAACATTCTGTTAGCAGATACTAGCCTTTGCTAATGTGAGGATGTGGTGGGAACTAGTGCCTGTTAAGGTCCAGGTCTACGCTAGGCACCTCTCCAAGCTTTGTGTCGTTCCCAACAGTCCTCTGGGGTAGGTAAGTTTGATTCTCCCCATTTAACAGATAAGGAAAAGGAAGTTCAGTAAGGTACTTTCCTGGATAGTGATAGTGATAGCTCGTGCAGCTGGTGCTGACTCTAGAGCCTGGGCTCTTCTGTGTTACTCTCCCTTCCAGGAAGTGAGCACAACCGTGGGGCACGTTTCCATTTAGCAGCAAATCAGCAATGTTGTTGTTATGTATCCATCCCCATGGCTTAGTGACTCTAGGCCAGGTGTAGGCTCAGCAAACTCAGGCAGAGCTCAGATCAGTTAAAGAATGACTGCAAGGCTACAGCTTCAGATGTAGCCTTCTCTTCTGCTGCCTTGGTACAGGAGCAGGGCTACTGAGACTAGTGTGCGCATGTGCATGTCAGCCCTGCTTGGTTTCTCAGTATGTCATCCCCTTGCTCACTTTTGCTCATGCTGTTGCCCTCGACCTTCCTCTTCTTTGCCTCAAATGCCTATTAATCCTTTAGGTTTCAGCTCTAATGTTACCTGCCCAATTCCTGACCTTCCACTCTCTCCATTGGTTAATCGCTCCCTTCTTAGTGCTCCTGAAGGGTACTTAATGTGACTGTCAAAGATTTACCCTCTAGTTTATAAAAGGTTTTCACAGCGATGATTTTGTTTAATTATGAGAAGAATACTACATTAATAATAATGCTTATTGAACATAAGGTGTTTTATTTATTTTCTTTTAATCTTCACAACAGTTCATTTTGCAGATGAGGAAGCTGAGGCACACCGTGAGTAACTGGCAGAGAGCCGGGATCTGCAGTCTGATTCCTGACACCTGCCCAGCCACCAGGGTTCCCTTGTTAGCTCTGTTACAGAGGGAGGAACTAGGGGGTCCTTACAACCTCTTGCCATCTCTGGTGAGCACCTGATAACTGAGAGGCAGAGGTCGGGCTGAAAAGCCAACAGGACAAAAGCCCAGAGGGGTCTATTTTAATCCTTAGTTTATCGTTTGAGTAGGGAGAGGCAGGTGTGCTCCAAGCAAACCCGACTGCAGTGACTATCTAGACAGGGTGAGGAATAATGAACAGTAGGTGGCATGGTCAGCACATTAATACCAGGCCCATGCCAATTATTTTATATCCATCATTGTCCTTGTGTGGAAACTGAATCCCAAAGAGGCAAAATGATGAAGGCAGTCACAGTGCAAATTTTCCTTCTGGATCCTGCCCTTGAAAACGTGCATCTCCCGTGCTTAAGGTTAAATGGGAGTCACTTGCCAACAAATTTGGGAGGCCGCTTCTCCCTGAAGGCTGCCATGCCCTCTAGCCGGTCCTGGGTGGGGATGTTCTGAAACAACATGCAGAGTATTAGTTTCAGGGGAGAAGGACCAGAGACTAATAAAGACTTCCTTAAGCTTGTCCAGCCCATGGCAAGGGCAGACTCCGAGTCTTTCCATTGTTTCTGGACTTGTGTTGGGCCATGCAAAGGTTTGGGCCTCACTGGCTCCTTGGTCTCCAGGGGAAGGCAGGCCACCTCTCTGTCATCCGTGGCCTGTCACGTTAGCCTCTACTTGCATACTGTTTACATTCCTCCAGAGAGCTCGCAGTCTCTTGCAGCAGTCTGATATGAAGCTGCTCAGTAGAGAAGAAAGATTGGGCTTTGCAGTGAGATGTGGCCCTGAATTCTTGTGTGTTGCTAGTTCACACTGGGTCCTGTAAGTCCCAGACCCCCGTTCAGGAGTATTTTGGATATTTGTTAACCTGGAGATCAATATTTTTGACTCAGTGAGGAGGCAGGGGCCAAATAGGTCAGCCCCAGGTTTACTGCCCCACCATCGAACATACACGGCCTGCAAGCTATAACCAAGGCCTTGACATCCCAACTCCAGCCTGGCCTCTCCAGCGGCCACTGGTACAGAGACAGCAGAAGCCATTCTTCCTCTCTATCAAATGTGATTCTCTGGGCACTAAGTGGGCCAGGATGCACCACCATTAGATGGCTGAGGAAACAGTCCCAGAGAGAAGCAATGTGGTTCCCTTGGGATCGCCTCAGGCTAATTGTGAGGAGGAGGTGGCATAGAGTCTGACTCTTAAGGTTGGGAGGAACCTACTAAATTGGTCACATATTGCTCAAGATCCCCCACTCTGACCCAGCCTCTGCTTACAAGCAGGCAGGGACTGGAGCAGCCACGTACCTGGGCATAGCATATCCCTTCAATGGCCATCCCTGATGCAATGTCCACCTGCAAGAAAGAGGTGCCTGGATCAGCCTGACCTTGTCCAAGTGCATTTGCACTGGGAAGCAGCCCGCCCTACTGCCTACACCTTTCTTTAGTGTTCATGGATTCCTCCAGCAAAGAGTTACGGAAGTTTACTGTATGCCAGTCCGCACGAACCGAGATGAATATGATAAGGAGTCTCTACCTGGAGAGGGAACACCATTCGAAGCAGCGATGAAATAGCGCTGGCACGAATGGGGCTGTGAGAACAATGGGGAGGGTTGCACACAGCCTGTAGAGCCAAGGAGAGCGGGCATGAGCTGTGCTTGCACAGCCTGGGTTCCCACCTCCCCATCTGGCTGCCTCAGTGTGCCTCCTGTCACCCCTGTTAGTGAACTTCGCAGGCTTCCCTTACCCTCAGGAATAAGATCCTGGGCCTTTTATGACCTGGCCCCTGGCAGCATGCCAGCCTCCACTGCCCAGTGCTTACTATTACTACCACTTGTAAGCACTGTTCCAAGAGAAGTACCGTGTGTGTCAAACTCACTCACTTTGCACAACAAGGGTTATTATCTCTACTATACAGCTGAGAAATCTGAGGCGTAGAAAGGAAGGTGAAATGATTTGTCTAAGGTCATAGGAGCATGTGGAAAAGCAGGTCTTTGAACCCAGACAGGTCAGCACCAGAGCCCATGCCCCTAACCTCCATGTCACGTTGTCTCAGTCACCTCTTCCTCCCATTCACTTGAGTGGCTTATTTATATACCTCTGTGCTATTGCTCTTACTTTTCCCTTTGTTTTGGAATTCTCATTCTTTTCAAGGCCCAACTCTAGAATACATTCTCTGACCCAGCACTGCCCAGTAATACCATAGCCATACATACAGTGCAGCTCCAACCTCTTCAGGGTGTCTGCTTGGTACCCTTAACCTTTTATTAGTGATTTGTGTCTGTACCTGCCCCCCTCCCCACCTTGGGAGCCGTGACCATATTTGACTCATCTCTGTGTCCCAGTTCACGGCTCAGGTTTAGATTCAGTGTGTGGTGACTGAATCGATGAGTGAGTTGATGTCTAGGGATAGATTTGTTGCACCCAAGGCACCCTGAGCCCTGTCCTTGAGGCCACATTACTGACCACAAGCACAAATGCAAGAGCCAGTCAGACCTGAGTTCTTATTACTCACTGGCTCTGTGACCCTGGATTCTGATCCTCAGTTTCCTTCTCTCTCCAAGACAGAGAGATGAGGATAAAATGTAATTCGGGATGTCACCTGGTCAAACTTTACATTTTGTAGATAGGTAAACTAAGGTACAAAAAGAGAAGTCAGACTCAAAGTCTGTTGGAGTCCAGTTCCTGAGTGCTTTCCAGCTGTGCTGTCAGTCTGAGCTGTGGAAGCACTGCCTCGGCCACCCCACTGACTTTAGTGGACTCCAGTCTTGACCCAGAGCCCTCTCACCTCCATTCCTCGGTCGATGGCTACTTTGCTCAGCCGCACAGCGATGGGGGCCTAGGAAAAAGGAAAAGCTTGGTTGAGGAGGGGATCAATGCTGATAGGGCTTTGAAATACAGAGGCACATAGCTCCTTGGTGGGGGAGAATCTGGACAGGGAGGCAGAGGTCTGGGTTGAGTTCCAGCTGTTCTGCTGACAAGTGTTGTGTTGCATTAGCATTAGTACCTACTGCTTCTCAGTTGATGTTCGTTTTCTCTAACCAAGGAAACCTGACTCTCTGGGGTTCTTGGCAGTTAATCCATCCCTCCAACATGCACAACATACTGCAGTTGGCGAAGTATTTCCCACTCACAGGTTTGTCTGATGGTGCTACCCACCCTTCCAGGATGGTGCCATCTTTAACTGAACCTCAGGGAGGTGAAGGCCACACTGATCCAGTGAGTCAGTGGTGAAGCTTGGATGTGATTTGCAGTCACTTTTCGCACTGCTTTTCCATTCCTGTGCCCCTTTCATCTCAGCAATTGCCAGCCTCCCCTGCAAGCAGGTTTCACCCACGCAGAGGAATGAAAGGTCAAGATTAGGAACTTGGGCTTTGCAGTCTGACAGGCCTGGGCTGAAATCCCAAGGGGGCATTTTGCACGACCGCTTGGAAGCAAGGGAATCAAAGTGGCTCTCTTTGCTTCACTGGGCTGACTTCCAGTTCACTCGCACCACAGCAGACCTGGCGCCCCAGCCCCACTTCCAGGCAAGGAATGTGTTTAGTTCCTACACCATTTATGTGGTGTTATTTGAAGTTTTTCTAAGTAAGGCTTTATCAGAAAGATAATTTTTTTTCTTTTTCTCCCCAAAGCCCCCCAGTACGTAGTTGTATGTTCTAGTTGTGGGTCCGTCTGGCTCTGCTGTGTGGGACGCAGCCTCAGCGTGGCCTGATGAGCAGTGCTAGGTCCGCGCCCGGGATGCTGAGGTGGCGTCCCACATAGCAGAGCCAGACGGACCTACAGCTAGAATATACAACTACGTACTGGGGGCTTGGGGGAGAAGGTAAAAAAAAAAAAGCTGGGAAAATATATTTGTGATACTTAAGACAGGTGAATTTCCTTGATTTACAGAAAACTGGTATAATTTTTTAACAAAAATTCACAAAGGTGAAAAGATGATTCACAGAAAAAGAAACACAAGGGGTGTTCAGCTTTACTCTTAAAGAAATGCAAATCAAAACAGTGAGGGGCCCCTTTTTACCTCAGATGGTAAACAGTAAAATGTTGGTAATGCCCAGTGTTGCTGAGATTCAGGAAACAGGTCCAATCATGTGCCACATGAGGACATTTTGGTCAACAATGCACCACATATATGACGGTGGTCCCGTAAGATTAGTACCACACAGCCTAGGTGTGTCGTAGGCTGTACCATCTAGCTTTGTGTGAGTGCACTGATGTTCACACACAACCACAACAGAATTTCCTGATGACACACTTCTCAGAACATACCCCCATGGCGAAGTGACGCAGGACTGTATTTGCCTACATTATTGATAGAGTAAATTGGTACAGTGCTTCGGGAACGTAATTTGGCAAGAACTGGCAAATGTTAGATTTAGATGTGTTTGCTCTTTTTTTTTTTTTTCTGAGGACGATTAACCCTGAGCTAAGATCTGCTGCTAATCCCCCGCTTTTTGCTGAGGAATACTGGCCCTGAGCTAACATGCGTGCCCATCTTCCTCTACTTTATATGTGGGACGGCTGCCACAGCATGGCCTGTCAAGCGGTGCCGTGTCTGCACCCGGGATCCGAACTGGCGAGCCCCAGGCCGCCAAAGCAGAACATGCGAACTTAACTGCTGCACTACCAGGCCGGCCCCAATGTGTTTGCTCTTTGATGTTGCAACTCCATGTAGGAATCTACCCTACAGGTATACGTCTAGAAGTATGCTAAGAGGTACCGAGTTTTTCACTCCAGCTATTTTGCAGTAGCAAAAAGATGTAAGCAACGTAAGTGTTTGTCGTTAGAGTGCTGGTTAGTAATGACGGCACGTGCGCGCCACAAATGGAGAAGTGTGTGGTTGTTTAATAGAGCGAGGTCGATAAGTGTTTGCTGAAATGGGGCACTCTCCAAGTAGTAGGTGAAAAAGCGAGGTGCATACTAGTCTGTATATTATCATTCCATTGTGTGAAAGGTGTTAGTATGACACACCTTTGGGGAGAAGGGTCAGGAAAATGAGAACTTTACTTGTTTTCTATTTTCCCATACTGTTTGAATTCCCCATGCATATTTTAATGTCGTGTTTTTAAATGTCTTAGAACTGGATTAGACTCTACAGTGTTCCTCGTCCCCTAAACCGTCCTTAAAAGGAATTGAGTTACTTAGATACGTGAGTACAAGGGGTCCCCCACTATCTGAAAGTTCGCTTTATGCCACTTCACTTTTACCAGACCTACATTAGTACCTTTTTTCACTAACTGAAAGGAATCTGAAGAGGATTTTAGCTTTTCCGATAAAAGGTGAAAAACGAGAGTGTTCAGCGTTTATCTTGCAGCGAGCTGCTGCAGACGCTAAGCAGTCGAGCACACTGTGCTATTTCAAGCCTCCGCGTCAGCCCAGCAGATGACAAACCTTGACCAAGGCCAGCAGACACAGAAGGTGTGGCCGTTAATGCCCTGCCTGTGCCGATGGATTGAGATGTTACTAGATGCCCCCTTCCTGCCTCGCCCCCATCCCAGTCTCCTGTACCTCCCACCACCCTGACCTCAGATGAGTCAGTGTAACCCAGCATCACCACTACCACCTCCTCCCAGGCCTCCAGTGTGTACCGTCTTCCCGACTCTGGTAAGAGAAACTACACTACATACATGCGTTATTTCTACTTTAGACAGGCCGTATATTTGTCATCATTCTGGCTTTCACCACATGTTAGCGTAATTTTAGGTATTATGTGTTATTTGGCATGATTTGGTAGGTTATTTTCTGGGTATGGGAACACTCGGAAATTTTTCTCACATAAATTAATGGTCATTGCTTCTTTGCTTTACGCCATTTCAGTTTATGAAAGGTTTCATAGGAATGCTCTACTTTTGGATAGTGGAGAAAACCTGTATATGTACATAATTTGTATTCTTATATATGCAATGAAAATTTCTGGAAGAGTATGCAAACTGTTAACAGTGGTCATCTCTGGGGAGCGGGACTGGGGAATTGAGAGGTGTTGGGTGACCAGCAGTCCCAGTTTGCCAGTGATGAAGGGCTATCAGGACATGGTACTTCACTGTCAACTGGGACGGCCGCAGGCAAATAGGGTCACTTGCATTATGCTGCTTTTGATGTTTGCCTTATATATATATATATTTTTTTCTTTTAATACCAAACACTTTATTTATTTATTTTGGTGAGGAAGATTCACCCTGAGCCAACATCTTTGCCGCTCTTCCTCTATTTTGTATGTGGGACGCCTCCACAGTGTGACTGATGAGTGGAGTTGGTCTGCGCTCAGGATCCAGACCCGCGAACCCAGGCCGCTGAAGTGGAGTGTGAGGAACTGTAACCATTGAGCCGCGGGGCCGGCCCCCGCCTTATGTTCTTAGTCTTCTATGCTCTTTGATTTCCTTGTCATGAATAAGTACTACTAGTATTTAGATAACTACCTAATAAACTGACTTCTCACCAAAGAAGATTAAAAACTATATAGATATGTTTTCTGTGTGTTGAAAACATACATATTTGTATGGATATATATATGAGAATTATTAGGAATATGATTGATAATTTCATGTTATTTGGAAATGAGAACAGTATGTTCCCTCCCTTTCTTGTTCAAGTAGAAAACATAGCCAAATCCATATTCAAAGGATAATGGATATTTACTATTTAAGGGGGAAATTTGAGTGTCAAGTTGCAGACCTTGCGTTTATTGACAATCTTTTTGGGGTTCTAATCTCTGGACCCGTTTGCTTTCCTAGTCTTGGTGGTTTGTCACTAGGGGGCAGCCATCTACCACACCATCCCTGGCACTCACCCCATCTGGGAACCTTCTCATCCTGGGCACCTAGTGACTCGGCTGGAATTGAAGGTTTGTTTTTCAGGTTGCATCAGAATGTCCCACCATCGGGATTAGTGATGGTAGTACTAGGTTTTGGTATGCTAAGCTACATTTAAGTACTGTAATACTACTAATTACATTAGTGGAATACAGTTATTGCAGTATATTAAAAAATCTGAAATCTGAGTCGTCTTGAGATCAAGCTCAAAGACCCAGTTGTTAAGTTTCTGCAAAAAGACAAACCCTCCAGTCTACAAGTCTTGCTAGGTAGGCCACCTCTGTGGAAGTGCCATCAGCCACTGCCTGAGTCACTCAGCTGTATGTCACTTCAGAGGCTTTCTGAGCAAGTGTAGTAGAAACCTGACAGCAGGAGGCCGTCCAGGTAGCAGCATCGTACTCTCCATTTCTATGTGATGAAATCAAAAAACCAGGAAGACACAACAAATACTTTCTTTTAAACCAAACTATCAGGTTTTAAAAGTTACAGTCCCTGCTCTCAAAGACCTCAAAGTTATAAAAAGAGGTAGGATTATTTAAATTTAAGGGAGACAGAAATTTTTTCCAAAGTAAAATACTTATTTTTATGATTAATTCAAGTAGTTTTATCTGTTAATAATATTAAAATGATAATACATGGTTAACATTTTTATAGACTTATGTTTTAACTTTGTTTTGTAACGTTTGTAAGTTTTTATATTTGAAATACATTAAATATTGAGTTTTACCGTTTTTAAAATTTTGTACATATTCTGCACTCTTTATAATAAAGGACCAGTTCTTATTTGTATTCGTATTATTGCAGTCACTTTTTGTGACCTTGATAAGCAAGTCACTTAACCTTTTTGGGTCTCTTATTTCACAAATATAACAGGGATAATCAACTCTACTGGATTGTTCTAGTAGTTGAGACGCTAGTAAAGTACCTAGGATTGTGTCTGGTGGATGGGCAGTGCTCCATATGGGCTAAGTCAGTCAGTATTTATTATAAATTAGTAAAATCTAGTGCCATTTCAGCTGCTTTCATATCTCCTTTTTGCAGGGGAAGATTCACCCTAAGCTAACATCTGTTGCCAGTCTTCTTCCTTTTTCCCCCAGAAGCCCCAGTACATAGTTGTGTGTAATTGTGAGTTCTTCTGGTTCTTCTTTGTGAGCTGCTGCCACAACGTGGCTACTGACAGTTGAGTGGTGTGGTTCTGAGCCTGGGAACTGAACCCGTGCTGCCAGCGTGGAGCGTGCTGCACTTTAACAGCTATGTCATCAGGGCTGGCTCTGCTCTCATATCTTTCTGGGAATTCAGGACTTCCCTCTGGTCCTCTTAAGGTAGTGAGAGGCCGGCAGAGCCTTGGAGACCCCTTCAGCCCAGATCCTGGGTGTCCTGCTGAAAGCTTTGGGCTGGCAGCTGGTGGAATTACACCTAAGCAGAGCCTAAACCCACTCCCTGGGTCTGTAAACCTTTTGGGAGACTATACGCAGAGGCTGTTGGAGATTTTTAATAAATAATGGGTCCTGGGACTGAGTGGTTAAGTTCCCGCGCTCTGCTTCAGCGGTGCAGGGTTTTGCCGGTTCAGATCCTGGGTGCAGACCTAGCACTGCTCATCAGGCCATGCTGAGGTGGTGCCCCACAGAGCAGAACTAGGAGGACCCACAATTAGAATATACAACTATGTACTGGGAGGCTTTGGGGAGAAAAGAAAAAAAAAGGAAGATGATTGGCAACAGATGTTAGATAGGGTCAGTCTTTTAAAAAACAAACGAATGAACAGAAATAATGGGTCTTAACACATGAGCTACATGATGTATTTCGAGCATTTCTTCACCGTGCAGTATGGTTGGAAGGATGGGCTGGTAGTTCTTGATCTGCTTTTGAATCTTGCTTTGTGTGTTTTGGGAACATTTTAATGCAGTACCATCCAGTACAGTAGCCACTAGCCCTCTGTGGCTCTTAGCGTTTGAAATGTGGGGAGTGTAACGGAGAAACTAAATTTTGTGTGTGTGTGAGGAAGACTGTCCCTGAGTTAACATTTGTGCCGTCTGCCTCGACTTTGTCTGTGGGACACTGCCACAGCATGGCCTGACAAACCATGTGTAGGTCCACTCCCGGGATCTGAACCCGTGAACCCCAGGCTGCCGAAGGGGAGCCTGCCACCACTACACCACCGGGCTGGCCCTGAGAATCGAAATTTTTAAATGTAAATAACTACATGTAGCTAGTGGCATGGACAGCACAGGTATAGAACGTTTCCATCATCTCAGAGTTCTATTGGACAGTGCTGTTCTGAGGACTTGCAAGCCCATTTGAGTCCAGTCCCTCAGAATTCAATTTTCACTTTAACTTAAAATTTGAATTAATTTAGGGTACAGGATGGCTGAATAGATGCAAAAACTCCAGAGAGGATTAATTTTATAAGTCTGGGTAAATGGATCTCATCCAGCCCCACAGGACACCTGCCCCCCGGGCTCCCCACACACGCATCCCTCCTGGCACAGGCCCTCCCTCTGGGGCTGGGCTACCACCGTACCTGGGGCAGGATCTCCTGGGCCAGTGCTCGTGCCCTGTGGTAGGCGGCGTTGCCCTCTTCATTCTGGGCCACGGCATGATTCACCAGCCCCAGGACCTGGGCCTGTGTCCCACTCAGTCTTCGGCCTGTGAAGATGAGCTCCTTTGCCAGGGCCACCCCCAGGCATCGAGGCAGCCTCTGAGTCCCTCCTGCCAGGATGGAGTCGGGATGGTGAATCCATGCAGGAAATGGGAACCCAGAGAAGGCCCAGCCTGGGAGTCAGCCAAGACTTCTCACGGGAGCAGATCCTGAGTTAGGACGGAGAGGCATAGCCCAGAACACAACGGCAAAAGAGGAGAGCAGGGATATACCCTAGAGTGGAACTGAGCAAGTAGCGAAGGATGGGTGCTATGCATGAGGTTACCTGCTCCTGGGAGAAGCCCTCGGGTGGTCTCGATCAGCCCCATGACAGCCGTGGAAGCTGCTTAAACAGAACAGAGTGAAGCCCTGCCCCTGTCCTCCAGCGCTAGTCCCCGCGGAGAAGAGACACCCACCTCTGGGCTCTGCTTACCCCTCCAGCCAACTCCTTCCCTTGTGGTCTGGCCACAGCCAGACCTGTCCAGACTCTGCTTTTGGAAGAGCCTTAGCCTGCAAGTCAGGAGGCCCAGGCCCTCATCCTGCCTCCCCTACTGGTGGGGGTGTGTGTCCCCAGGAAAGGCTCTGAGCCTCACAGGTGGAAAAAATGATTACCCTTCTGCCTGCTTTGGAGGGCTGCTAAGGATTACATGAAGCAATGGTTCTTGGAACAAGGAAGGGGTTTCTTTCTGGAAGGTTCCCAATACCTTTGTCGGTTAATGTATTCTCTGTCTCATGCACCCCTAGCTCTGGCCTGGCCAAGAGTGTCAGTGACGCCTGCGCCCATCACAGTTATTCCTCCCAGCTTTTCATCAGCCTGAAATTTCCCTGTGTTCCATTCTGCATCCTCCTTCCGAGTTCTGCTTCCTCTGAGTTCCCACCCCAAAGGCTTCTCTCCTGAATTTCCTCAGCACAGGCCATCTGAGCTGTGCATTGTGGGCAGGAGTGAATGGCCATTACTCCTGCGGCTGAGGGGTTTACAGTCACTCTCTCCTCCACCAAACCCTGCAAGTTAGTTGCCCTAAACATGGGCAGTGAGAAGCAGAGTTGCAGCTATGGCCTGGCCTGCCCTGCCCTGGTATTTTGATAGTTTCTCTCTGACGTGTATCGTGTAGATAGAAGCTCCCTCCATGCTTGGATTTATACCTTTTTGAATATTCTTCCTGGGATGGCAGGAGAAAGCAGTGAAGGGAACAGAGTAGCACCATGATGGCACTCAGACTTTTTGTAACTGCCTCCGGGAAGGGTGCACCTAACCACCAAGTCGGTAAGGTTCAACAGTGGTCAATTATCTCCATCCTCTCCCTCTACTCTTCAAAGCTCAATTGCTCTGAACAAGTAACGCAAACCTTGGCTGGTGCCAGTGACCCAGAGGACAATGTTCCTGCCTGGGCGTGTTTGTGCTGGGCTGGGCTGGTGACTGATGGCCCCCATGGCTCACCTTTGTTCAAAACATAATATGTGAAGCTGGCTTGGACAGAACCAGAGCTTGCACAGTTAACCTTTGCCCTCCTCAGCCTTCCCCCTCTGTGCTCTCTTTTCTGTCCTGTCAGCACTTTCTCTGGGGTTGGTAGGAGCCTCCCTGAGATGAGGGAAACCGTTCTGAGAGGTGATGGGTACTACAGCCGTGGATGGCTGGGCCAGGAGGGGAACCAGCATCCGCCTGAACTCCCTCTGTGTACCCCACCTTGCCTTTAGTTCTGCTGTTGAGCTAAACCAAGAAAGCCAAGGGCAGTGGCTGACTTTTTGCAGAATCCCCAGACTTAACCCTGTTTTACTCACCCTTCCCTCCCCGCTGTATCCCGCCTCTCCCCCTGCCCAGTACCTGCCACTCGGAGGTCACAGGCAAGGGCAAGCTCCAGGCCTCCGCCCAAGGCAAACCCATCCAGAGCTGCAATTGTGGGTGCAGGGAAGGCTGCTGTGGAGGTGAAGAAGGGCTCAGCCTGCAAGGCCCTGGCAGGACCAGGACAGGGGCTCAAGGTTGGGGAGGGGCTAGCTGGTTGGGACAGAGGGCCTCATTGGTTCCAGGTTTGGGGACCTCATGTGGTACCTCTGCCAGGTTATCTTAGAAGTCACTTTTCCCATCTGGGAAAGTTTGGGGTCAGCTGGGGAACTGTAGTGGGGAGATGGGCTGAATGATCCCTGCTCATGCCAACTTTCCTGCTCTCCTCCCTGGGACTGACCTTTCTGTTCTCCCTTCTTGTTCTGTGTGCCAAGCCGTGTGCTGGGTGCTGGGAACACAGAATTGAATCAGACATGGGGAAGGCAGACATGTAAACAGGCAGTGATGACCCATGGTGATCAGTGCTCTGATACTGGAAGCTAGGGTGATGGGTCAGGGAAGGTTTCCTGGAGGAGGCGGCACTGGTGGTCTTAAAGGATGAGTAAAAAGTTCAAGTAGGGGGCTGGCCCGTGGCTGAGTGGTTAAGTTTGCGCGCTCTGCTTCGGCGGCCCAGGGTTTCGCCGGTTTGGATCCTGGGCACGGACATGGCACCGCTCATCAGGCCATGCTGAGGTGGTGGCCCACATGTCACAACTAGAAGGACCCACAACTAAAATATACAGCTATGTACTGGGGGTCTTTGGAGAGAACAAGGAGAGAAAAATTTAAAAAGTTCAAGTGGTCAAGAAGAATATTCTAGGCAAAAGGAACAGCAGTTGTCAAAGCCTGAAAGCACGCTTGGTGAAACTTGACTCCTCTGGGATAGCCAGGTTTGAACCTTGAGGGCACAGGCGTCGGGGGTTAGAACTAGAAGGGTACAAAAACTGAAGAGCCAGAACTCCCTGTTGGAGAAATGCTCTCTGAACTCTCTTGTCACCCTCCTCCTTGTAGAACCCTTGTGCCCATCCCTCTTGGGAGAGTCATCTGTCTCTCTCAGAGCTCACAACAGAAACTGTCCTCTCCTAGAGTAGAGGATGGTGGGTGCAGTGGGGCTGGGGTCAGCAGTGCCCCTGAATGCCCTCTGCCCCGCTCCAGGGCCCTCACCAATCTCAGTCATCATGCCTCGGAGTCGCTGGACAAAGACCTCCACCTCCGCCTCACTCATCTGCTCCCGCTCCTTCAGATCCGCACCTGCAGATGGGGAGGGGTTGGTGATAGCCCTTGGGGAATGACCCAGTCCTGAATCCCAGGCTGTTAAAGGATCCACAGCAAAGGAGACTTGAGAAGCAGCCAGAGAGGAAGAAGAAATACCAGGAAAGCTCGGTCACGGAAGCCAGGGAGGAAAAGGGAAGGTGAGGGGTCAAAAAAACGGGAGATGCAACCACGACAAAAAGATAAATGGGACATCATCAAAATTAAAGACTTTGGTGCATCAAAGGACACTATCAAGAGAGTGAAAGGACAGCCCACAGAATGGAAGAGGATATTGGCAAATCACATATCTGATAAGGGATTAATATCTAGGATTTATAAAGACCTCCTATGTCTCAAAAGAAAAACCCACTGAGGACAAAGGCCTTGAATGGACACTTCTCCAAAAAAGATGCATAGATGGCCAATAAGCACATGAAAAGATGGCCATCAGCATTAGTCATTAGGGAAATGCAAATCAAAACAGCAATGAGATACCACATCACACCCATTAGGATGGCTATCCACAAACAATAGAAAACAAGTGTTGGCATGGAAGTCGAGAACCCTGGTACGCTGCTGGTGGGAATGTAAAATGATGCAGCCACTGTGGAAACCATTTTGGCAGTTCCTGAAAAAGTTAAACAATTAGTATATGATCCAGCAATTCCACTCCTAAGTATATACCCAAAAGAATTGAAAGCAAAGATTCAAATAGATACTCCACACCAATGTTTCTAGCAGTATTATTCACAGTAGCAAAAGATGTAAACAACCAGTGTCCATCAGCAGATAGTTGGATAAACAAAGTACAATGGAATATTGTTCAGCCATCAAAAGGAAGTTAGTTCTGATATATGCTACACTATGGATGAACCTTGAGGACACGCTATGTGAAATAAGCCAGACACAAAAGAACAAATGTATGATTCCACTTGTATGAGGTACCTAGAATGGGCAAATTCATGGAGACAGAAAGCAGAACAGAGGTTACCAGGGCCTGAGGGGGCAGTGGGGTGTTGCTTAATGGATACAGAGTTTGTTCGGGATGATGAAAAATTTCTGGAAATGGATAGTGATAGTTGCACAGCCTTCTGAATATATTTAATACCACTTAATTTTATACTTCAAAAGGGTTAAAATGTGAATTTTTTGAAATGTATATATTTACCACAGGTTTTTTTGGGTGAGGAAGATTGACCCTAAGCTAACATCTGTTGCCAGTCTTCCTCCTTTTGCTTGAGGAAGATTGTCCCTGAGCTAACATCTGTGCCAGTCTTCCTGTATTTCGTACGTGGGACACTGCCACAGCATGGCTTGGTGAGCAAGGTGTAGGTCCATACCTGGATCTGAACCCGTGAAGCCCAAGGCCACCAAAGCAGAGTGCACAAACGTAACCAGTACTTCACCAGACCAGCCCCCCAGTTTTTAGAATATTTAAAATAAGGGGCCAGCTCAGAGGTGCAGCGCTTAAACGTTCTGCTTCCGTGGCCCGTGGTTCGCAGGTTCAGATCCCGGGCGCGGACATGGCACCACTTGTCAAGCCATGCTGTGGCAGGTGTCCCATATATAAAGTGGAGGAAGATGGGCACGGATGTTAGCTGAGGGCCAATCTTCCTCAGCAAAAAGAGGAGGATTGGGGGTGGATGTTAGCTCAGGGCTAATCTTCCTCCAAAAATAAATAAAAATAAAATAAAATAACATTTTTTTCCAGTTTTATTGAGAAATAATTGATGTACATCACTGTATAATTGATTATTTTTTAAAAGGTGGGGTCACTGGGGTCCAAGGAGGCTGAGAGGGCAAATAAGATGAGAACTGAGAAGCAAGCACAGGATACAGTTGCATGGAGGTGGGCAAGGACCTTGGTGAAAGTAGTGACCATGGTGGGATCATCAAAGGGCAGACAGCAGGGGCCTGAGGAGGGACTAGGGGGTGAATATAGTCCCTTCAAGTCCTAGACTATAGGAAGTCAAAGCTGGGAGAGCTTTTGGAAGTCTGATTAGTTGCAGCCCCTCAGTGACAGATAAGGAAACTGAGGCCCAGAGAGGGGCCGGGAGTAGCCCAGGATTCCAGAGCAAGTCAAAGGCAGACCCAGACCTCCTGTAGCCCCCCTACTTCCCCGTGCTTGGCTGGGATAGTGAGGAGTGGAGCTAACATGGCTTGAAGTGACCTTGATAGAGGAGGTCGGACAGAAATGGAGCCAAAGGAAGAGGCCAGGGCAGGGCGCATTGTCAGTCTGGGCAGCTGGGTCGGGCAGGCCTCAAGCCGGCCTCCGTGATCCCAACAGCTCAGACCTAGAGACCGAGCCACAGCCCCTTGAAAACGCCTCAAAACCATGCTCCTCGCCTACCCTCCACGCTCCTCCTGCCTCCCCAGTGACCCTGCTGCCCCTCCCCAGCCGCCCCAGAGCTGGTTCTTAGCTCAGCCCAGCTCTCGTTGACTGGCTTCTCTTTGTGGGCCTGGGATGTGGCATTGCTCATCTTTGAAGTGGAAATTCATGGCGCTTGTCCTGTTGGGAGGACAAATGGTGCAGGGCAGTGGAGAGCTTTGGTGACAGGGACCGAGATCTTGTCAGGGGGACAAAGGGGCACAGACCCCCATTTTGGCCGCTGACCTTGTGAACATCTTTGGACTCAGTTTCTTCATTTCCTCAGTGAAGGGTCAGTATAGAGCATGGTGTAGCAGAAAGAACAAAGATTTGGGGGTCAGAGAGGCCAAGTTCAAATAGCGTTCTATTCTACTTCTTACAAACTGTGTAAGCCTAGGTAAGGAATTTTACCTCTGAGTCTTTGGGTTCACATCTGTAAAATGGGAAGAGTGAGTCCCAAGCTAAAGCTGCCCTAAGTTCTCCCCCAACGCCTGCAGGCTGCTGGGAGCCCTGCTGGGCCCTGGGCGGCCAGGGGAGGACACCCACCTGCACAGAACACACCCTTCACTGCACTTCTGAAGAGCAGGACACGCACTTGCCGGTCCTCCCGCAGCTGGGCCAGAGCTTCCAGCAGCTGCAGAGGAGACCCAGTCAGATGGAGCCCAGCCCAGCCCAGCCCACCTGGTGCCTGCCCTTTCTCACCTCTCTGACGAAGACGTTCCCCAGGGCGTTGCGGGCGCGCGGTCTGTTCATCAGAATCTCCGTGATTCCTGCAGGGGACAAGGCTGCCTTGGGTGAGCCAGCTGGCCTGCTCACCCCTGGGCTGGGGGCCTGGAGACAGGAGGCCTGAGTTCTGGACAGCCTCTACCCTTGAGCAGTGTGACTTGGGGCAAGTCACACACGCCCAGGGCTCAGTTTTCCCAACCATAAAATGGAGAGAGTAACCTTTACCCTCTCTGTCTCAGAAGAAGTGGAAGGGCTTGTGAACCGTGGAGTAACATGGGCAGAGGGACAAGAATGACCACCGCAGTGGTTCCTGCCTGCTTCTGCCACTGTTGGACACCCACACCTTCAGTTTCACGGCTCCCTCCATTATTCACTTCGCAGCCAGGCTTCTTCCTCTGGATGAGTTATATAACAAGTTCAATGAGTTCGAGAACAAGGCAAACGCCCTGGTAGCCACCACCTGGAAATCGTGCATGCTCGCACTCAACCATAGCTCCCCTTTCCCCGAGTAACAGCTGCTGACTTGTATGGTAAGCACTTCCATGCATTTATTTACAATTTATCACCCAAATGTTACCCCTAGATGTAGTTTACAGTTGCTAATTTTAAAAAATTTGATGTGCCTTTTAAAAGCTCATTAAAATCCCCAGGTTCTGCCTCTACCTGTGTCTTGCCCTCAAAAGTTACTTATTAAGGAATCTGGGCATTTGACCTGTAGGGCTTCCTGCTGCCTGGATTTTTCTAATTGCACACTCATGGGGCAAGTCAGCCAGGTTCCTCTGTCCGGGAATTTAGCCACTAAATCCAGAGGCTTGAGCACACTCGTGTTCTGTCCCCTTTGGCAAGAAGATAATGCCTGCCTGCCCTGCGTGATGTCCTTTCACCAGCAACCGCCAACCTTGTTGAAGGGGTTTTCTGTGCTCATTTAATCACTGTCTTGCCTTCCATTCACTGAAACCTGCTGCAGTCTAGCTCCCATCCCCATCACTCAGTGGAAACGGTTCTCGCCAAAGTGACCAATGCAACCACATCACTGACCAAGGAGCATGCTTCCATCCAGGTCCTAGCCTCGGAAACAGTCAACTCTGCTGACCGCACACATGCTCCTCCTCGGACAACTCTCTGCCTTGGCCTTTTTTTTAAATAGACAAATTTTTTAGAGCAATTTTTGGTTCACAGCAAAACTGATAAGAAAGTACAGAGAATTCCCTGCCCACCCCCATGCATAGCCTCCCCCAGTATCGACATCCGGCACCAGAGTCGTACATTGTTATGATAGATAAACCTACACAGATGTGTCATTATCGCCCAACATCCATAGTTTACATGGGTTCACTCTCAGTGTTGTACATTCGACGAGTTTTGACAATGACTAATAACACGTATCTGCCTTGTGGCCCCACGTCCTCCTGGCCTTCCTCCTACGTCTCAGCTGATACCTCTGCATTTCTTTTTTAGGTTTTCTTATACCCATTTTTAAAAATTCTTAATTCATTTATTCAACATATATCTATAATAAGTCCTGGGGATGTAATGTACAGCCTGGTACTTTAGTTAATGATACTGGATTGTGTATTTGAAAGTTGCTAAGAGAGTAGATCTTAGAAGTCCTCATCACAAGGAAAAAAATTTGTAACTTTGTGTGGTGATGGTATTAACTAGAGACATTGTGCTGATCGTTTTGCAGTAGATACAAATATTGAATCATGTTGTATACCTGAAACTAATATAATGTTATATGTCATTTATACCTCAATTAAAAAACCCAACTCTTGCAAAAGTAAGATAACACAAAAAGATATACAAATGGCCAATAAGCACATAAAAAGATGTTTAATTTTAGTATCAAATGAGAGTTTTAAAAAAGCGTAATGAGGTAAGACCACACACTCAGTACAATGACTAAAATGCCCGAAAATAAAAACCAAGTGTTGGTGGGGTTGGCCCCGTGGCCAAGTGGTTAAGTTCGCGCGCTCCGCTGCAGGCGGCCCAGTGTTTCATTGGTTCGAATCCTGGGCGCGGACATGGCACTGCTCATCAAACCACGCTGAGGCAGTGTCCCACATGCCACAACTAGAAGGACCCACAACAAAGAATATACAACTATGTACTAGGGAGCTTTGGGGAGAAAAAGGAAAAAAATAAATAAAATCTTAAAAAAAAAAAAAAGTGTTGGTGGTGAAAAAAATAATAAAAACTCTACATATCTATCGAACAGGTCTAATATATAATAAATTGTGAGCGTTATGAGTTATGTAACAGTGTGGCCCTCAGGGTGCTTACAGCTGAATACGATTAAATTATAATACAAGGCCATGGGTGAGGTAAGTACGTGAAGTACCACACGATTACAGATGGCAGCTCATGGACCGAAACATTTGAGCAAGGTGAGAATTAGGTGAAAATTTTCATTGGAGGAGTGAGGTATGGTGGGAAAAATACTACAGGTAAGGGACCACGCAATTTTTTAATGTCAAAGTTCCTGAAAGCTCAATCCAGTATCTCTTTATTCAGTTATTTGTACAATCGTGTATTTGACACATGCTGGCCTCTGTACTAGACTCTGAGCCAGAGACCAGGGCAGACGCGGTCCCTGTCCTCAGAACCTACAGTCTAGCAGAGAAGACGGATATTTAACAAATAATCACTGTCTGTGATGAGAGCACAGAAAAAAAGGACAAGAAGGTGGGAGCTATAGATGGGCAAAGGGTGTCCCCTGGTATAGAAGGTCAGCGACTTCTGGAGGGGGAAGTGATCTGTAAGCTGAGAGTTCAGGTGAGTAGGAGTCAGCTAGGCAAAAGTTTGTGTGTGTGTATGAGTGTGTGTTGGGGAGGGCAAGCCCGCCCCAGGCAGAGGGAGCAGCACCGATGAGGGCCCTGAGTGTGACCGGGCGGGGAACCGTAGGACGGCTCTACAAGATTTGTAGAGCGGGGCCACTTAGGGTTTTTCGGCTGGACCTGAGAATTAAACTGATATAAAACAGACTAACAGGAGAAAAGCATACGAATTCATGTAAGTTTTACATGACACGGCAGCCCTCATAAGGGGATGAAAACGCCCCAGAAATGGTGGAACCTACATGCTTTTATAATGGGTTGATCACGAGAGGCAACTGTGGAAACTCAGTAAACTGCAGGGGAGGCTGAAGGAAGACAAGGATTATTCTAACAACGTCTGTACAGGGTTCTCTTGGCTTCGATTTCCTATCGAAGAATGTTTCCTTTCTCCTGGTACCAGGAGGGCATCTTTCACATGGGAGTTTTTATCTCGTTTTCAGGAATAAAAGGGGAGATTAGAATGCCGGTCGTTCATCTGCTGTGTTTTCAAGTGCCTTAGCTCAAAATAATCCTTACACCAAAGTGGTATATTCTGAGGTGGCCATATATTCTGCCACCTTTCAGTGCCTTCTGGAACTGGAGTTCAGAGCAAAGGGAGAGCCGCATGAGGTGGAGCAGAGTCAGGAGGGCCTACACTGCTCGTCTGCCCCTGCCGCTCCTCCCATGCGCTGTTTGCCTCCTGTGTCCCTACAACTGCCCTGCCTACCTGGCCAGCCCAGAATTCTCTGCGCTCCAAGCCTGAATGTCCAGCCGTGCACTTGACTTCTCAACAGCGTGTCCAGACATGATCAGTCTCTCCTGCTCCCTTGGCGAGGGAATGACCTGTCACCCCAGAAGTCTGTCCTATTGCCTCCCACTTCCTCACCCCCTGAGGCCTGCCAAGTCAACCTCTGAAATAGATCTCAGATCTTTCAGCTCATATCCCTCTGTGCAGCCACTAACCTGCTGCTGGCTCTTTCCTCTATTACGTGGGTCACCCGACTGGCCCTCTTGGACGCAGTCACGCTCCCCCTCCTCCCTCCACTTTCATTCCTGCATTTGAGTCAGAGTCATCTTTCTAGCCCAAATGTGACCAGGTCTCTCCTCTCTCCTTTTCATCAAAATAAAGGCCAATCCTTAACGCCACCCACAAGGCCCTCCACAATCTGGCCCTTGTGCCCCGCTCTGGCCTCAACTCACTCCCCTAATGTGGGCCAGGTCCTGGGGAAGAGACACCAGCTCTGGGCAGGGGCTCAAATACTTCTATCCTTTCTCAGCCGTTTCTCCTCCTCTAAAATGTCGGGGGTGGACTAGAATAGTATTTATCAGTCCTTCTGCCTTCAAAGGCCCCTCACTATTTTCTCCCAGAGTCCTCAGCTTTGTCTGTGGAACAAGCAGTATTTATTAAGATGGCATTCTCAATGTGAGTTGATCTGAGACACAGAGAAGGGCGAACGAAATTTCAGGGCTCTGAAGGGACGAGTTTTCAGCCAGGAATCAGAACTCTGGTCCAGGACAGAGAACTGTAACAGTCAGGCTGGGTGGGCTTCCTTGGCCTCCCCAGAAACCTTCACAGAGCTCTTTGAGCCCAGCAGGCCTAGAGGTCCCACAGAGGAACTGTCCCCAAGGTCTCTTCCAGCTCTGGTGCTCCAGAAGAGACAATGCTGCAACTCTGGGGAGGAGAACCTGGCAGATACAGAGAAACCACAGCAGGGGTTTATGGAAACGGTCCCGGTCCAAGGTCACTGTGGCAGCAGACCCTAGAGCGGCCCCCAGGTTCAATCCTGGATAATCCCCTTCCCTTGAGTGGGTAGGACCTGTGAATTGCTTCTTACCATCAGAATACAGCTAAGGTTGTAAAATGTCACTTCCAAGATTAGGTTCAATTCTACGGTGTGATGACGTGTTACCTCAGTGATTAGGTTACCATATAAAGACTGTCTTGCTAGTGCACACTAGAGAAACTAGTGGACCTATGGAGAAGGTCATGTGGCAAGAAACTGGGCAGCCCCTAGGAGTTGAGTGGCCTTCGGGCCAATGGTCAGCAAGAAAAGAGGACTTCAGTCCTACAAACACAGGAGGTGAATTCTGTCAATAACGTGAAGAGCTTGGAAGATCTCTCCCCAGTCAGGCCTGTGATGAGACCACAGCCCCAGCCAACTCCTCAATTGCAGCCTGGTAAGACCCTGAAGCAGAGAACCCAGCTAGGTTGGGCCTGGACTTCTGACCTACAGAAACTCAGATAATCTGTGTGTTATTTTAAACAACAAAGTTTGTGGTAATTTGCTATGTGGCAATAGAAAACTAATACAGTCATGACGTCCTGGGATTGACAGAAACTTTCCTCTCCTCTTTGCTTTCCTCTTCTGTCTTTCCTTTCTGACTTACTCTCTCCCATCTTTAATCTTTATCTCCCTCTCAGAATACTAGCTGCCAAATCTTAAGGTGCTTGGCTTAAACTACAGCTCAGTTACACACCAGCTCCATGGCCTTGGCAAATTACTTTACCCTTCTGCCCTTCAATTTCCTAGTCAGTAAATAGAAATAATAAGAAAGTTGTTCTGAGGATTAAAAGAGATAATACACATAAGTGCTTAGCCAGAGTTTGTAGGTACAGCGAGCAGGGAAAATGCGCAGATGCTGGGGAAAGTCTAGACCCAAAACAAGGTATGAACTCCACGCTGGAAGCCCTGAGGAGCCAGGCAGGGCGTCTTTGGCTTTCATTCATTCTTCTGACAACATTCAATTTGCACTACCACATGTCGGGCCCTGGAGAAACAGAAGGTCTCAGCCATGGGCTCTGACTTCTTAGTTGAGCCTTGATTCTCAGAACATCGCCCTTTCTGCGCCCCAGCAGTGGGGCTGGGTCTGCACTGCAACCTCCCCACTCTTACCAAACCCACCATGCCACTGGCTGATGCTTTCCTTAGCAGCTGACCTAGGGTGAGTTCCGTCTGGATGGCCTGGATCACGGGCTAGGTGATGTGTGTTTAACAAGCTCTTACTACATGGAAGGGAAACTGAAGCCCAGAAGAGAAGAGAATTTACCCAAGTCAACAGCTGATCCCAGCTAGCAATCCTCACCCTCAAAGACCTAACAACCCATGAGGGAGACAAGTCCAGACATGTGGAAAGTAAAGGGACAGGAGGGGATGGTAATTCCAGCAGGATTTCCATAGGGAGAGAGGAAAGGAGACGACCCAAGTCAGGGCATGGCTAGAAAAAAACACACAGCTGGGACAGCTTAAAAGAACCCGTTGGTAGAAGAAATAAAATGGAAAGTTCAGGTTGTGGTGGAGAACCTCGAACGCCCTGCCAAGGAGTGGAGTCGAGCCATAAAGAAGAGTGCAGAGTGGTTAACAAGCCAATCCCATTTTCAAGGAAAACAGGTAACATGTGACATTGCTCTGGTGCCATCAGCCCAAGTGGAAGGCAGAACCTGTGGCTTCTAACATGAACATCAAATGACCCCGAATCATTTTGGGGAGGTGGGGGAGGCATCTCCTGCCTGAGTCTCCTCCCTGCTTCTGCTTGGTTTCCTCATTTCCTTCTCTCGATGACTTTCTCCTGCCTTCTGTATGCCCTCTGGCAGGGGCAGAGGTTTAACCTGTTGATCCTTGTTATTTCTGGATAAAACATTCTGCTGTTTTTAACTGAGCCCTAAGGTCTATGACCCGTGATGCTTTTTTTCGCTGATGTACAAGTCTGTGTTTTGAGTAAATGAATCACAGAAGAGGCAGTGATGACATGATGTCTGAGAACACAGGTTTTGAAATCAGACCTTGGTTCAGATTGCATAACTTCACTGTGCCTGTTTGTTAATCTATAAAGCGGGGCGAATAACTGTCTCAAGGCAAGTGCTGTTGCCAGTTTGGCAATGAACTAAGCATGAGATTAAGAGGTATTCTCTAAGACCCAGCAATCACACATGGCCAGAGAAATTCTCAAGTGATGTAGCTGGACGCTGGCAGCCCCTATGTGTCCATCAAAAGTGGGGAGGCAGGGGCCGCCCGGTGGCGCTGCGGTTAAGCTCGCACGTTCTGCTTCGGCAGCCCGGGTTGGCCAGTTCGGATCCAGGGTGCGGACATGGCACCCCTTGGCTCACTATGCTGTGGTAGGCGTCCCACGTATAAAGTAGAGGAAGATGGTCATGGATGTTAGCTCAGGGCCAGTCTTTCTCAGCAAAAAGAGGAGGATTGGCAGCAGTTAGCTCAGGGCTAGTCTTCCCCCCCCCCCCAAAAAAAGTGGGGATGCACACTAGAGCCTAGTATGCAATAGCAGGGAGCAAGGAACTAGATTTATATGGCAAAGCTGCTCTTCAAAACTTAGTATCAAGCAGGGAAAAGGAAGAAATAGGAGCTGTATAGTACACTGCCGGCTGTGACAATTAAAACTTCTACACAAACAAAGCTACATCAAGCGCAGGGAGGAGGGGTTGGGACTGGGGAGAAAAGAAAGACGAGAGAAGGGCTTTGCCCTAATGGCAACGTGCAGCGGACTGAGGAGCGTGTGCAACCCCATCAAATGCACTTGTCCAAAAAAAATCCACCACCACCACGATGCGCAATCGAAAGTGTTTTCTGCGTGTGACCCGTGCGAACTTTGCCCTTTGAGTCAGCGGGAGGCAAAAGTCAGCAGCCGCAGGGCCGGCGCGCACGGTGGAGCGCCCCGCCCCCCCCCCCCCCCCCCTCCGCGGCCCTGCACAGCGAGTCGGATTGGCTCCGCCGCCTCGGCCCCCCTGGAAGCCTGCCCGGACCCTTGGCCCAGGAGAGAAATCGGCCTTTCAGAGCTCCTGCTGGGGGATGGGGGGCGCTAGTACCTACTCCTACCCCTGAGCGACTCTTCTCCCCTTCCTCACAGCCCCAGGCCACCGAGTGGGGAACTGACGGGACCAATATTGACAGTCTCACCCCAACTAGGGTCGGGGCGGTCAGTAGGTGGTCACCCACCTTTCGGGCCTTAGGGAGTCTTGGAGAGCCTAGACTGGGATGCAGGAGATCTGGGATCAAATCCTCAAGCGCACTGAGCGACCCGCCTTCCCCCTGCTGGTCTCAGTCTTCCCGCGGGCAGTGGGCGCGCTGGCCACCTCTCCGGCCCGGCAGCGGCGCCCGGCGGGCCCTGCTCAGCGCGCCCGCGCTCGTCCCAGCGCTTCCTGGGCGCACTTACCTTGGTCCGGACCCTCCAGGGCGCGCACTTGGATCTCCCGGCCCCTGGCCGCCCCATCGGAGGCGCAGCCGCGGGTCTGAAGGGGCTTCCAAGGGCGTAGGAGGCGCAGGGCGCTGGTCAGGGGGCGCAGCATCGGGGCGCAGGCTGGAAAGAGGCCGCTCGGCCACTTCCCTCCGGCTGAAAGTTCGCAGCTCGGCCGCGAGGCCTTCGCAAACTGCTCCACCTATGGGCCGAGAGGCCCACGCCGCTCTCTGCGCCTCCTGGAGACCGGGAGATCGGGGTAGAGGAAAGCCCAGCTCTGCTGTGTGGTTTGTGTCAACCTCTCTGAGCGTCAGTGTTTTAATCTGTAAAGCGGGGCTAATAGTAGTGGCTACTGTCAAAGATAACGAAAGCCGGACCTGAACTCAGCTCGGATTTGTACACAGGTGACTGGGGGTTTTAAAGGGAGAATGAGGGGATAGAGAGGTGGATGAGTGGGAACTGTAGAGTCGAGGGAGTGAAAACTTCCAAAAAGTGGGAAGCGGGGCGGGGTGGGGGTTAGTCCGCGTGAAACCCATCTGGGTTTGCTGATTGGTGCTTCTCCAACCTTAGGCTCCCAGAGAGATTAGGAGGTCTCAGCCAGCGGTTGGCTGGAACAAACAGTCAATTCTTTTGGCATCCTGGAGTTTTCTCAGGTGGGCACTTTAATTGGGACTAGGGTCATCGTAAGGATGTGGCCTTGAGCTGTTAGAATTATGTTCGTGTTTAAGCCAAGGTTGAGGCCTAGTAGAGAAGACGGCTCAGAGGGGCCTGGCTAGAGTTTGGTGAAGGAGAGAATCTTTGTTACTATGTCATGGTGGTATTGAATGGAGTGTGTGAACCTTGCTGACACATATACCCAATAAATGTTATCTCATTTTTAAAATGTCATTTCATTCATTCTAGCATTGTCTGCGTTCACAGACTTCACTGCCTCACCTCCCATTCGCTCCTCAACTCATCCCAATTTTCTGCTCACTAATTGGATCGCAAAAATGTTTGTGAGTGTGAACCCTTAGCTTCCGCCCCACTGTCCACCCAGACTGCTTTTGTGGAGGTCTTAGGTGGCCCTCTTTAGTTCGTTCTGGGCCAATCAATAAAGAGTGTTCAGTGAACACAATCTCCTCCCCCACCTTCCACTTGTTGTAGACCCCAAGGCCACTAACAATCCTGGCCTACAACCAATAGCTGCAGTGTTAGGCAATCTAGAAATAAAATTCTCTCTTTTGAAAGTCGTTGGTGCTTGCTGGGGTCATCGCTATGTCCAATAAGGTTTGGAAAAAAAAATGGGCTCTAACTTCCTTCCTGGGTCTGGTGGGAAACTCTAAGTTCCTCTCTGTGCCCATCAAGATTAATTGAGATTTATATCAGTCCTGGTCATTTCTGACCCCTCACTCTTGCTTCCAATGAATTAATTCAGGTTATGGATCATCTGGCCATCCCTCCATGTCCCTTTTCTATATATTACTGGATACAACTCCAATTCCTTCTCTCCTTAAAGAATCACAGAGACAAGACTGTAGGAGAAAGATTTGTCAGAAGGTTGGGGAGCAACTGTGGGACTTCACCTCTCATAGTTAGAGAGGTTAATGCTAACTGTTACGGACCGAACTATGTCTCTCCAAACTTCACGTGTTGAAGTCCTACCTCCCAGGACCTCGCAATGGACTGTATTTGGAGATAGGGTCTTTAAAGAGGTAATTAAGTTAAAATGAAGCCATTAGGGTGGGCCCTAACCCAATAAGACTGATGTCTACATAAGAAGAGGAAATTTGGACTCAGGTGACTGTAGAGGATAGACCATATGAAGAGAAACGGAGAAAATGGCCATCTACAAGCCAAGGAGAGGCCTCAGACAAAACCAGCCCTACTGATACCTTGATCTGGGACTTCTAGCCACCAGAACTGTGAAAAAATAAATTTTTATTCTTTTTCTTTTTCCTTTTTCTCCCCAAAGCCCCCCAGTACATAGTTGTATATTCTTCGTTGTGGGTCCTTCTAGTTGTGGCATGTGGGACACTGCCTCAGCGTGGTTTGATGATCAGTGCCATGTCCGCACCCAGGATTCGAACCAATGAAGCGCTGGGCCGCCTGCAGCGGAGCGCGCGAACTTCACTCGGCCACGGGGCCAGCCCCTAAATTTCTATTCGTTAAGCCAGCTAGTCTGTGATACTTTGTTATTAGCTGAAGATGATATTTAAGGTGGTGGCTTCAGCTATTTTTGGCGAGTTGCTCAGCTTGCCTGGGCCTCTCCCATGTATACATGTTATAAAGCTTTGTTTAATTTTCTCCTGTTATTCTGTCTCATGTGAATTTAATTCGTTCTCCAGCCAGAAGAACCCAGAGAGGGTAGAGGAAATGTCTTCCTTCCCTACACATCTAAGTGTTCTAAGGGAAACCCTCCTTCAGGGACCACACCTGGGTTTATGTTTAAGAACTGTGGGCCCCCTACGTGGATTTTTAACTAAAGAGGTCAAACTGACCAAGAGTAGTCTGGAATTACAGTGGCCCTTATGGGGAACTTTCAATCTCCCCAAGCTCATTTTTCTTAAATCCAAGTTGGAAGACTGCAGCTTTAAAATTAAGCAAAATGAGTGGTATGCTTAATTGGCACATGGACGTTTCTAAACGTGCACAAAACTCTGAAATTGCCTCACTACAAGATACCATGTCTAAATTAACTGAAACAACTACAAAACTGAGGGAGAAGAAAGTGGCTTCTGAAGTCTTGTGTCCCACTCGCCCTTCTTCTTTGACCCAGGCACCATCTCGTTTGTCTTCCCAGACTCCTTTGTCTCAGACTCCATCCCAGCAGCCATTTTGTGTTCAGCCTGTGCCCCGACCCCATCTTATTTGCCATCTGCACCACCCCCAACTTTTCTGTATTCTCAGCTTCCCTACTCTAATCCCCTTGCTGAACTTCCTTTCTCCTCCTAACCTACCTTCACCCTTCTTCTGAACTTATCAGAGCCTGCCTTTCAAAAGTTAAACCCTCTGAGGATCCAAACAAACCTCAGATCTCTTCTGTTCCCTGGACTAAAGCTGAATTGTGAGCTGTTGTTAAGGATTTTCCAAAAGCAACTGAAGACCTCCATAAATTTGCTGATGAATTTAATATAGTTGTTCAGACCTACCAGCTGGGGTTTTCAAACTTATATCAGCGAGTTCATATGCTTTTGGGGAAGACCTGGCCCAACATTTAATGGAAGTTGCCCAATGGGGACATCCTGAAAGGGATTTAGAGAAACAAACCCCTAATTTTTAGCAATAGGCTAGAACACTTGCTGGAAAACTCCAGCAACCAATCCCAGTAGCCTTTCCCAAGCTTGTTTATTGGAACAAAATTCAGACTTGCATGTTAAAACCTGACGAACCTGTTCATGACTATTTTAATCAACTTCAGATAGCTTTCTAGGAAACTCTGGCCTCCCCGTGGAAGCTAACTCCACTCGGGCAGCTTTTAATTGTGTGTTTGTTAATGGGCTGAATGAAGATCTTTCCCTCCTGGGGAAGGGGACCTGATGGAGTGGGAGACCATGTCTGCTCCAGTTTGGGTCAGTTTGACAAATGACCTTGCTCACAACCTAGAGGATTTAACCTGAAAAAAGACCACAAAAATCCTGAGTTTTGGGGACTGGCCCTGTGGCTGAGTGGTTAAGTTCGCGCACTCCACTTTGGTGGCCCAGGGTTTTGCAGGTTCACATCCTGGGCGCGGACCTAGCACTGCTCATCAAGCCATGCTGAGGCAGCGTCTCACATACTAGAACTGGAGGCACTCACAACTAGAATACACAGCTACGTACTGGGAGGCTTTGGGGAGAAGAAGAAAAGGAAAAAAAAAAAAAGCTTGGCAACAGATGTTAGCTCAGGGCCAATCTTAAAAAAAAAAAAAAAATCCTAAATTTTCATCTCCAACAAATGGAGGCCTCTGGACTGAACCAGAAACTTCTCAGTCTCTATCACTTTTGCAAAAAGCTAGGGCACTGGAAAAAGGACTGTGCAAGCTAAAAAACTCCAGGGATTTTCAGCTCCCCAGCCGATCCTTGTAACGCCTTTCCAATCCCCACTGATGGGGCTCTGAGGAAACGCAGGGCTTTTCTTATCCTTTCCCCAATGAACTTGGAGAGACCACCTTCCAGATTGGGAATGAGTGTTTCCCCATCCCTAAGGACACTGGTGCCACGCTCTCTCTGCTCACCTCCACTCTAATTAAACAGCCGCTGCCTCGGAATACTAATACCGTTCAGATAGTGGGATCTCAAACCATCCTTGACAGGTTCCTGTCTCTAAACCCATCCCCTTTTGTTTGAGCCCTCTGAGAGACACTCTTTTCTCCTTGGTTCCTCTGCTCCCATTTACTTGTTAGGTGGAGATTTCCTGGAGAAATACCACGCTGGTATTTCTTTCTCCTGAAAGGCAAATTATTCCAGAATTTGATAGCAGCACTGATAGCAGTAATCAAAATAGCCAAGTGGACAAATAAAATGACCCTAAAACATGTTTTATTTATTCTATTACTGATAATGTTAAAAGTAATTTTAAGGACACTAGTTATTTATCTCTATTAGATCAGCTGCTACCCTCCTTATGGGTAAAGTCCACAACTGACAATGGCAGAATCCATCATGCACTTCCTATTAAAATTCAAATAGATCCTTCAAAGCCTCTCTCTAGAATTAATCAATACTCTATAAATAAAGAAGCCTTCAAGGCCTTGGGCCAATAATAGAAGATTAAAAGGCCCAAGTCCCTGTAATACTCCTATTTTACCTGTAAGAAAACCCAATGGTCGAAGATGGTGATTCCGCCAGGACCTCTGAGCGATGAATCACATTGCCATCCCTAGGCACCTCGTTGTTCCTAACCCTCATACGCTACTGGCATCTATCCCAACTGAAAGCAAATTCTTTACTGTGATTGATCTGTGCAGCACGTTCTTCAGTGTCCCAGTTGATAAGGACGGTCAGTACTTCTTGGCTTTCACTTAGGAAGGAAAACAACTCACCTGGACAGTGATGACTCAGGGCTTTACTGAAAGTCCTTCTTATTACAAGTTTTGAAGGCTGATTTGGAGATGTACAGTTTCCTAGAGGTTCTACTTTGTTGCAGTATGTAGACAATTTGCTTCTTTGTTCTCCCTCTCAGGCCTCCTCACAGGAAGACAGCATCCCCGTAGGAAGGCTTTAGCCCAAAGGGACACAAGGTCTCCAAGGAGAAACTGAAGTTTGTTCAAAACCAGGTTTGGTATTTGAGGCACCCAATATCAGAACAATGGCAACACCTAGATTCAAACAGTCTTTGTGATGTCCCGAGCCTCCCAAAACCCAAAACGAAGAAGTAGCTAAGAGGTTTTCTCGGGCCGGCTGGCTATTGCTGAAACTGGATCCCAATTTTTTCTCTTATGGCCAAACCCTTTTATGTCTTACTAAAAGACAGTAACCTTGACCCGACCTTTTGGGGAGAAAGGGGCAACATAGCCTTTAAAGACTTAAAGAGGGGCCTGATAAACGTCCCTGCTCTTGGACATCCAAATTATCAGCTTCCCTTTTCCCTTTTTGTGTATGAGAAGGAAGGGGGTGCCCTCGGGGTGCAAAACACAAGGGCCACCATCGACCCACAGGATGTTGTAGCCAGCAGCTGGGCCCTGTAGCATAAGATGACCCTCCCTGCCTTAGAGCTGTACTTGCCACTGCTCTTTTAGTTAAGGCCACTAGGAAACAGTTGTGGGATCCCCTCGAACTGTTTTTGTACCCCATGCAGTAGAAGCCCTCCTAAATTCTCACCACACACATCTTTCAGCTGGCCGCCTCACCTCTTCTGAGATCCTCTTACTAACTGCTCCTCACATAAATCTTTCTTGCTGCAAGAATCTTAACCCTGCTATCCTTCTCCCCTCCACTACTGCGGAAGTTGCCCATGACTGTTTAACGGTGACAGACCACTTCCTGACCCCTTGTGACCATCTACAAGAAACTCCTCTGAGTAACCGAAGTTCCCCGTGACTGTTTCATGCAGACAGACCACTTCCCCACCCGTGTGACCATCTACAAGAAACTCCTCTGAGTAACTGAGTCTCCTGGTTTACTGATGGGCCTTATTTAAAGGGTGACAATGGTAAATATTGTGCTGGATATGTGATATCAATGCCTTTTATTGTAATCAAAGAGGCACCTTTGCCCTTGGCTATTATGGCCCAACAAGCTGAATTGTATGCATTTACAGGGGTCTGTACCCCAGCCAAGGGCAAGACCACCAGTGTTTATACTGATAACAGGTGTGCTTTGGGAGTGGTCCATGACTTTGGGATGTTGCAGAAGCAATGTGGTTTCCTTACTTCCAGCGGAGATAAAATTAAAAAGGGTCCTTATGTTCAGGAACTATTGGATGCGATACTCTTATCTGCTGATTTAGCTATTATTAAGATTCCAGGGCATTCTAAACTTGACTCTCTGGAGGCTAAGGGAAAGCATCTTGCTGACACTTCCAGGAAGAATGCTGCTGTTAAAGGAGCAAACAGTAGCCAAAGCTCTCTCATGGTCCAAAGGGATGCTTCTGTGAACGACAGCTGCAAAAACTGGCTAGAGAAGCCCAACAATTAGCCTTAGAAAAGAAAAAATAAGATTGGAAATTCAACAATTATTGGTTTGACAAAAAGAAAGCTCTGGTTCGGGGCCAAATAACAAGCCAGCCCTACCAGAGACTCTAAAATTCCCACTACTAATCACCGTACACGCCCTGAATCATTGGTCCACAGACAAAATGGTAAACTTTATGCACCAATACAGGTGGGGAAATATTAAGGCCACAAAAAGCACCTATTTTTCTTGCCCTTCCTGCCTAAACTACAATTCAGGAAAACCTGTCCACACTGCTCCTGAACACTTCAAGTTGCCCAATGGGCCATTTGAGGTTTGGCAAATGGATTTTATACAGCTTCCCAAGTCTCATGGATATAAATATGTCTTGGTCATGGTCTGTATGTTTTCTCACCGGACTGAAGCTTTCCCTTGTAGACAGGCCACTGCGGCTTCTGTGGCTAACGTTCTGTTAGAAAAGATTATCCCCACCTGGGGGACCCTCTTTGAACTTCATAGTGACTGGGGAACTCATTTCACAGCTCAAATGCTTTGGCAGGTCTGTGCTGTTTGGCTGGTTCTGCAGCACTTTCATTGTGCTTCTCATCATTAAACCTCTGGGCTGGTTGGACAAACTAATGGCATTATTAAGACTCAGTTGGTGAAGTGTGTAGAAATTCTCCAGATTCTCTGACCAAAAGTGCTGCCATTAGTCCTCCTAAATCTCAGGTCTACCCCTTTTGGAACTCATAAACTCTCACCCTCTGAGACAATCACAGGTCACCCAATGCACTTGGCTCCTGCTCCTTTTGACCCTCAGTTGCTAAGGGGAGACATACTTCAGTATTGTAAAGGCCTAACTGCTTCTGCTAAAAATAACCAGGCTTTGAGAGAGCAATCGTTTCACAGCGCATTCCTGGGAGAGGGAGACCTTAAACACCACACTCTACAAGCTGGGGACTTTATTTACTGGAAAAGACACCTCCAAAAGGACTCTCTCCAGCCTTGCTGAAAGGGCCCCTACCCAGGACTGTTAACTAATCTTTGTGCCGCCAAACTCCAGGGAATGGACACCTGCATCCATGTGTCACACCTCAGGAAGGCACCAAACCCTGAGTGGACCTGCATCCCACCAGGTAGTCTGAAGAAAAAACTCACCAGGATTTGAAGCAGCTGACATCGAGGCAGACAGCTTCCCCTAGATGACTGGGCCAGGCCTGTACACCCTCTTCCCTGTTGTTTCTTATCTTATTTTCTCCCTCTCTTTCTTGGAAGGACAGTGCTTTTGTCCACATTTCCCAATCCCCTGCCAAAGGGGGAAACCTCTCTGATTGCTGGGTTTTCCATCAGAAACCTCGGTCTGTCTAAGACAGTAATGACCCCTCAGTTCACCCTATGAGCAAGTTCACTGGGATTCTGAACGCCAATGTCTGAATTGTTCCTTGGGCCCATTTTATAGTGTCAGGGTGTGAAGTCCGCCTAAACTGGTACCTTGTTTCAATTTAACCCAACCTTGGGAGAGAAGAATGAGATCTTTTGAATATTTGTATGGAAAATTCTGTGAGGCCCCCAATGTAACCCGGGCTATCTATAAATTTCTTGATATATCCATATATGTAGGCAACTTCTCGGTATGTAACAACATTATGTCTGAGCCTTGGTTAGGTGTTCATGCCTCTATGCCAATGAATGAGTCCACAGACACCTCTACATATATGGGAGCCCTGTGTGCAGCCCCTGGTTACACCTTCATATGTGGAAGTTTTGATAACGGCCTTTATGCTTGGGCAACCCCTTGTCTGGACAGCTGGAGAATATGTCTTTGCTATATTCAGTGTCCTATTCTCTCTACATAACCAAACAGAGGCCTCTCACTGGTCAGTTCTATTAAACCACCATGACAGCTTTAAACAAGAACTTCTGTCACCCACTGTTGCCCTGAGGAACTCAAGAGTGGGTTTGGAAGCATTTAACTGTTTTTCCAAATTGTTTTTTTTCCTTTTGTTATGTTAAGGAGATGCAATCATCAACCACCCTTGAACCAGACCCAGCCTCACCACAAGAGCTAGGCCTATGACCTTTGCCTTATTTTTTTTTTTTTAAAGATTTTATTTTTTTTCCTTTTTCTCCCCAAAGCCCCCCAGTACATAGTTGTATATTCTTCGTTGTGGGTCCTTCTAGTTGTGGCATGTGGGACACCGCCTTGGAGTGGCTGGATGAGTGGTGCCATGTCCACGCCCAGGATTTGAACCAATGAAACACTGGGCTGCCTGCAGTGGAGTGTGCAAACTTAACCACTTGGCCACGGCCACGGGGCCGGCCCCACCTTTGCCTTATTTTTAATGCTACTTGATCTCCCCAGGAGGAGCTTAGGCCTTATTACCGCACCCTGCAGAGTATGTGCAAGCATGTTTTCCAACTGAGCCCGCGCAAGCAAATACCTGCCTCTCCCTTTTGAATATTCATTCCCCATCTGAAATACAGGTTTCCTGCTTCCCTTTGTTAGGGGAGGCTATGAGTTTGGAAATGGTTCCACATGGTCTCCTTTTGCTGCAAATATACTTAACTTTGTGACATGACTACTTTTGGTGCAGAGTCTGATTTAACTCGCCAGGAAGGACCCACTTTGGTTTCGGTAACACTTCCAGGGGGCATGTGTGATTCTGGGTTTGCTTCCTTGGGAAGAGCTTTCTTCCTTGGATTAGAGTGAATGTCAGTGAACAAATGATCAGGAATCTTCCTGACACTAGAAAAGTTGGCTAACTCCACAGCCAAAGCAATTCCAGCTCAGCAACAGTTGTTTAACTCATTGGCTAAGGTAGTTTTGGATAATCATATAGCCTTTGATTATCTACTTGCTGAGCAAGGAAGTGTCTGTGCAGTGGTGGATACCTCCTGTTGCACATGGATAAATGCTTCTGGGGAGTAGAAACCCGATTAGATAAGATTAGAGAGCAAATTTCACCTAACAACCCACTGTCTTCATCTGTTCAGCGGGATATCTTCATGTCTGGGCTCCTGGTTTAGAACCGTTCTGTAAACTGCATTTATAGTATTTCTCTTAATGTTACTCGATATACGTGTGAAATTCTGTACCGATTGCCTGTCAAACCTCTATAAAAATGACATGCTCAATAAGGTGATATTAACTCAGTGCTTTGAGATGATCTCCAATGCCTATGGCCTTGGAGAAATACAGACTTTAGAGGGGAAATGTCTGAGGGTTCTCCCTCCTAACCTTCCTTGTTACTCAAATGTGGCCTAAATGATTTTTCACCACTATGCATTTTGCCTCCAATGTGGGACACAACAACCAGTGGAAGGTCCTTCCTTGCACCAAGGGACAAAACCACTATGTGCAGAGTACCTGACTCTTGATCAGCAATGCTTTCAGAGAAAGATCTTGATCAAGAAGAGGAAATGTGGGGCCGGCCCTGTGGCCTAGTGGTTAAGTTCATGAGCTCTGCTTTGGTGGCGCAGGGTTTTGCCGGTTCGAATCCTGGGCGCGGACATGGCACTGCTCATCAGGCGATGCTGAGGCGGCGTCCCACATGCCACAACTAGAAAGACCCACAACTAAAAATACACAACTATGTACCGGGGGTCTTTGGGGAGAAAAAGGAAAAATAAAATCTTGAAAAAAAAAGGGGGAAATGTGAAATGAATAAGAGAAACCTCAGCTAAATTGGAGTCGTGAAGGCCTGCAGGGGAAACTCTCACATCCTATCATACGCCATCAATTACCCCCAAAAGGAAGAGACTTAGACTTGCATCTCCTGCAGGAAGTACAACTACTGTACTACTGAAGGAAGATTTCTTTCCCTGCCCAGCAACAGCTCAGCCAATGAGAAGCTGTTGCCACCCTGAAATATTACTTTCCTTCAATGAACTTTCATTTAGAACAGCCTCTCCCTACTCCCCCTTTTGCTCTATAAAAGCCAGTCCCTTCCTTTGTCTCCTTGGATTTGCCAATGGTTCACCAGAGCTTGCACATTCCAAATTGCAATTCTTTTGGCTACTCCCAAATAAACTTGTTTTGAGAGTAAAATAACTGGTGAACTTGCTTTTTAAGTTGACACTCCATATTGGAGGCATTTAAAAGAATGTTTGTTATATTTTATCCAGCATTTCCAGGTGTTTTGTGACAGGAGAATTTTTGGATTATCTAGTCCTTTAGATTGGAAAGGGAAGTGTCCTTTCCCAATCTTTTCAGCATTAACAGCAACTTTTATTATCTTATTATCCCCTCTCCATCTCTATGGACTCCTATTTGAAACCAATGTCCAGTGGACAGCCAGCATTTGTTACATAATAATCTGGAAACTGTGACTTCTTGTTCTATTGGGTTGGCAAGCTTGTCTTTTTTTTTTTTTAAAGATTTTATTTTTTTCTTTTTCTCCCCAAAGCCCCCCGGTACACAGTTGTATATTCTTCGTTGTGGGTCCTTCTAGTTGTGGCATGTGGGACGCTGCCTCAGCGTGGTCTGATGAGCAGTGCCATGTCCGCGCCCAGGATTCGAACCAACGAAACACTGGGCCGCCTGCTGCGGAGCGCGCGAACTTAACCACTCGGCCACGGGGCCAGCCCCTGGCAAGCTTGTCTTATCCACCAATCACATTGCTGTCTTTATCAGCCAGAGCTTCAGGAAACAACCCTACACTTAGTAAAAGCCTCTTCAGTGCTCTGTGCCATGGTAGGCCCTAGGCATGGGCAGGAAAAGGAAAGATTCTTGGCTTCTTTCCTGATCAGGTGGAGATTTTACTAAGTTGACCTAGTCCTAGCTGAGGAATTCTTTACCTTGCCCAGTGGGGCTCCTCAGAATCACCTTGGAACCTTTCTAAATATTGATGCCTGGGCTCTACTCTTAGAGGCTGTGATTCAGTAAAGCGAAGTCTGGATATGGATATTTTGAACCTATGGTGATTTTTTTTTTTCTTTTATAATTGGTTATTTTGTTATTAGAACAACACATTCAACAAAATTATTATTTTTTATTTATTTTATTGAGGTCACATTGGTTTATAACATTATGTAAATTTCAAGCGTACATCATTATATTTTGACTTCTGTATAGACTGCATCATTTTCACCATCAAAAGTCTAGTTGCCGTCTGTCACCATACATACGTGCCCATTTATCCCTTTCATCCTCCCCCTACCCCCTTTCCCTCTGGTAACCACCAATCTGTTTTCTATATCTATGTGTTTGTTTATCTTCCACATATGAGTGAAGTCATACAGTAATGTCTTTCTTTATCTGGCTTATTTTGCCTAGCATAATACCCTCAAGGTCCATCCATGTTCTCGCCAATTGCACAATTTCATCTTTTTTTATGGCTGAGAACCTTCGGTGATTTTTACTGGGGTTGGCATGGTGGGTATAAAGGTACAATTTCTTTAAGGCCTTCTGAAATAATGAAAAGCTCCTGCGAACCGTAGGTCCATTTGGTTCACTTTCCCTCCCAGGAGTAAGGCTATCTCCTGCAGTATCCCTGAGGCTGGTCAGCCTCAATCTGCACATGTCCCTTCCCTCAGAGACAGGGGACTCAGTCCCCACAGCGGCATCATGTTCAACCTCAGAACACCTCCACTTGCCCCAAACTCTTCCTTTGGTCTTTCCTTGTAGCTACCCCATTCCCCCTCCTCCCAATGGCTCTTCAGGAAGTCAAGCGGAGTTTCTGTGAAGTGAACACCTGGCCTTAAACTCTGGACGTCTTAGGAACAATTACAGGAGGTTTCCCAGAGCGAGAGGCCTTCCGGCTGTTTGATGCTTTATGCCACGGAGGTCTACAAGGGGGTCTTATCACAGACCCTCAGGGCTGGCAGGGTCCTCAGAAGTTTTACACACACACATACACAGTCAATTCTTGTTTCTCATCATAGTTATGTTCTAGAAGTCACTACAAACACTAAATTAGAGAACACTGAACCACTGCTCCTAGGGGAAATACAGGGTTAGGCTCCTGCAAGCCTCTGATCACAACATTTTTGTCAACTAATCAATAGAAAACTTTCCTTATCTTGTGCGTTTCTGTTTAAAGACGCCTTAATATATATTATTAATTAACAGTGAACACAAGGCCAACAGGACTTTAACTCATGTCTGAACGAAGCTTACTTAACACACGTAGTTTCTTTATAAGGCACGTCACACCCTTCTAGCACTTAGGTATTCTAGACAGCACTCTAGGCTTTGGGGGCCATTATTTTTTAAAAGATTTTACTTTTCCTTTTTCTCCCAAAGCCCCCCTAGTACGTAGTTGCATATTTTAGTTGTGGGTCCCTCTAGTTGTGGCATGTGGGACGCTGCCTCAGCGTGGCTTGATGAGCGGTGCCATGTCCGCGCCCAGGATCCGAACCAGCGAAACCCTGGGCCGCGGAAGCCGAGGGCGCGAACTTAACCACTCAGCCACGGGCCGGCCCCTTGGGGCCATTTTTAAACAGCAAAATCACCAACAAAAATGTCAAAAACGTGGCACTAAACAGATCATGAGAAGGGCCCTGGCTTACAGCACTAGAGCTGCAGCAAGAAGGCACAGCACCGTCTTGTTAGACCTCCGCCGGAACAGGCGGTGGCTCAACTTAAAACCTTTTCCACCTCAAGAGCTCTTCGGGGTTTGACTTTGGGGCACAGATAAATTTTTGCGAGCGGGCAAATTCGCAAATTCAGAATCAACAAATAATAAGCATCAACTATATCTATATAGTCCTACTAAGCGCTGAAGGCTTTCTTCCTTCTTCCTCCTCCTCCTCCCCACCCCCAGTACCCGCTCGTGTATCCCGGCTGTGGGGGCCTCTGCCGGGCCTGGGGGGCCCGCGGGGCCTGACGAGCCGCAAACCCAGGGCCGCCGCCGCAGCGGAGCGCGGGAACCCACCCCCTCGGCCACGGCCACGCGGCGGCCCCCGGGCTTTGTTCGTCACCTCATTTAATCCTCACAAAACACGAGAACGCATGTCAGAGAGGCTAGAAAAGGTCACAGCTAGCCGAGTGAATCTTAGTTTTTGGACTGCATCTTGGTTTTCTGTTTACACGTACATGTAGTAAATTCGCCCGCCTTGACTGGGTACAGTCCTATGAGTTCTAACCCCTGCGTTTGCTCCTCTAACTACCGCCACTAACGGGATACACAACAATCCCAACACTCCACACTCGCCTCAGGCTCCCCTTCCGTGCGTCCGGTGTCTGGTCGGCCTCAGCTCGCAGTCTCAGGCCCTACTCCAGGCCACACTCCTTCTCATCCTAGAGAACCCAAACCCGAACGGCCGGTACCGCGTCACAAAGCTTTTTGTCGACAGCTTAGGTGGACTCGGTCCCGGACCGATTTGTAAACCTCGGCCGAGGGCTTCGTCAACAAAAGCCAGCCAAGCTCTGCCGTCCCGAAAGGACAGCGCGCTACTGGCGCGTCCGCGCATGTGCAGGCCCCGCTGGCTCGCCCCCCCCAACCCAGAGCCGCGCCCCGCCCCGCGCCCCCGAAGCGCTGCGCCCCGCCCCGCCCCGCGCCCAGCGCCCAGCGCCCAGGTCCAGGTCCAGGGCGAGCCCCGCCTCCGCTGCAGTTTCAGGCCGTCTGCGCCCGCGCGTGCTGCCCTCGTGTCCCTGAGCCTGCAGCAACCCGCACGGTCCGAGCTACGTCGCCCGCCGCAACCCGCACGGTCCGAGCCATGTCTCCCGCCCCCTCACAGTGCCGGCCTCTGCGCCGCGTGTTCGTGGTGGGGGTGGGGATGACCAAGGTAAACAGCAGCGCGCCCCCGGAGGTGGGCTCCTTGCTCCGCTCTGTTCGCCTGAGGCGGGGGGAGCCCGCGGTGCCCGGGCCCCGGGGCGCGGGTCAGGGCCGGGCTCAGTCCGTCCTGCCTCCCGAGAGGGCGCCGTCGCGTCCCTCCGCCCAGCTCCGGCTTCTTGTCCTTGGGGCTCAGAGTGGGGACTCGGGTGGGTGGTGATGTGGGTTGCGGGAGTGTCTCAGCGCTGTTCCTTCGGCGCTTCTTTCCCCTCCTCCTTCCCTGTTCTCCCGGAGTCAGAGTTCGTGAAGGACACCCCGAGAGGACCAAAGTGCGCACCTCCTTTGATTCTGAGCGGAATCCCAAGGTGCGTGGCCCTCCGACGAGGCCACGTCCTCCCCACACCCGAAACGAAAGCAGGCCGAGAATGTCACCGGTTATGCACGCCCAGGAGCGTTCCCTGTAGGGTCCCTTCTCTGGGACAGCATCAAGTACCGGGAAGGAGGAGAAACCTTGGTGATGCCCAGCGTCTCCGCGCGAGGGGCAGGTTTTCTGGGTCCTCTGACCTCCTTTCTGTTCCTGGAGTGGTACTCTTCTTGGTACTCAGGAGGAAGAAGCTCCTACAGTCTCATTTCTTGCCTCCGTCTCCGCCCCCACGCTCTAGTAATGCCACCTGCTTTTTGTTTCGCCCCAAACTGTTTTATGCTCCTGTTGCCTTGCTTCTGTTGTGCTTACTGCTTGTACCATTTGTCTTCACTTGGTTAACTTCTTTGCATTTTTGAGAGATCAGTTCATACCTTAGCTTCTCTGAGAAGCCTCTGATCCTCCTGACTTTCCCGCAAAGCCCTGTGCTTACCTGTCTCAGTACTTACTGGCTTATGGTGAAATTCTCCGTTGTCATGTCGATAGTCTTCCTTAGCATGTAAGCTTCTCCAGGGTGAGTACCGGGTCTAGGGTCATTGCTGTCCCCATAGCACCCTCAGAGTGCCTGGTGCCTGAAGACCCTGAGTGAGCGTTGGCTGAACGGTATTAAGTGAAAGAGAAAGAGTTCCTAGGAGAAGTTCTCTTTCTGAGAAAACAGCCTTAAAATTTTTATCATCTTACCAGTGGGCTGAGAGAGTGACGATTGTAAGAATCAGGATCGTACTGTGGTCCCTTGGTATCTCTGGGGGATTCATTCCAGGACCCACTGAAGATACCAAAATCATGAATGCTCAAGTCATTTGTATGAAAAGGTGTAGTATTTGCATATAACCTGTGCGCTTCCTCTTGTATACTTTGAATCATCTTAGATTACTTATAATACCTAATACAATGTAAACTCTGTGTAAATAGTTGTTATACTGTGTTTAGGGAATCATGACAAGAAAAAAAGTCTGCATGTTCAGTACAGACGCAGCCATTGTAGGCCTTTCAGTCTGCGGTTGGTTGGATCGGAGGGTGTGGAACCTGGGGATAAGGAGGGCTGACTGTAAGTCCTTGGGGTTTGGGGTGGGATTGAGATTGGGATAGAGTGCTTAGAGGAGTTTCTGGAATGGCAGGCAAAGTTCAGTTTTTTGATCTGGGTGTTGGTGTCAAAGAAAGGCAGACACTAGGTAAAAGGACAGACTTTAATCAGTAACAACCTGTTGCAAAAGGGAAAACAGTCCAGTGTGAACTGAACTCAACTTTGCTTTATAAAGAGCTGACTGGGTGTCATAAAGGGAGAATGAGGGGATAGGGAGGGGGTGAGCGGGGACTGTATGGAGTCAGGGAAGTGAAAACCTACAAAAAGCGGGAAGCAGGGGGTTAGTCCACGTGAAACCCGTCTGGGTTGGCTGACTGGTGCTTCTCCAACCTTAGGCTCTTCCCCTCCCACAGAGACTGCAGACGGGCCCCATCTTCAGGCGTTGGCTGGAACAAGGAGTCAGTTCTTTTGGCAGCCTGGAGTTTTCTCAGGCAGGCACTTTGAGTGAGACTAGGGTCATCCTGGGGATGTGGCCTGGAGCTGTTAGAATTATATTAGTGTTTGTAGGCCAAGGTTGAGGCCTAGTAGAGAAGAGGGCTCAGAGGAGCCTGACTAGAGTTTGGTGAGGGAGAGAATCTTTCAGTGGTTGCAAGAGTGTTTGCCTTAAAATAATTCTTTAGGATATGTGTGTGTGTGGTTATTTTTAATAAAAAGGTCAAAACTGGGGCTGGCCTGGTGGCGCAGCACTTAAGTGCACAGGGTCCGCATCGGCTGGCTGGGGTTTACCAGTTCGGATCTGGGGCACAGACATGGCACTGCTTGGCAAGCCATGCTGTGGTAGGCGTCCCACATATAAAGTAGAGGAAGATGGGCATGGGCACACATGTTAGCTCAGGGCCAGTCTTCCTCAGCAAAAAGAGGAGGATTGGGAGCAGTTAGCTAAGGGCTAATCCTCCTCAAAAAAAAAGAAAAATGTTAAAACTTAAAAAATGAGGCAGTAAATAACTTCAGAAGAAAACCCCAAATATACTACAATAAAGGAAATGTAATCATAGTGCACAACTTAGCCCAGTAGTAAGAAATACTTACTTAACTAAGGTGAACTGAGTACTGATTTAATAAAAACATTGTGATTCAACTATATAAGGAGGATGAGGGAAGTGTAACCGTATATGTGAAGTGGCCCAAGAGACCTAATCCTCAGTGGCTCTTATTAGAGATTATAATTTCTTAAATTGATAAAGAATAATAGTATAAGAATATTTATAAACATGGCAGTTTATAAAAGAAGAAATATCCAAAAGAATTGAAAGCGGATGTTTTGGAAACAAGTAAGACTAGTGGATGGGGACTAGTGAAACAGGATTGCTGTTTTTATTATAAACTTTGTGAAACTTTAAAAAAAATTTCTTTGGTTAAAAAAATAAAAACTAAAAAGCAAACATAAGCAGAACATTACTGGCACCTCAGAAATCCCACTTGTGTCCTCTTCCAGTCACTGACTCCTTGCAAAGGGTTACCATTATCCCGACTTCTGACCTTCAACACCGTAGATTAGTTCTGGGTTTTTTGTTCAACATTATGTTTGTGGGATTCATCCTTAATTTTATGTGTAAGTATAGATTGTTCATTGATGGGACATAGTCCATTGTGTGAACATATCACAAGTTATCCAATCCACGGTCCCGCAATATCCATAGTGTTAATGGACGTTTGGTAGTTTCCACCTAAATGTGCTTTTAATTTTGAAGGAGTCATGTTGTATGTGTTCATTTGTTTAACTAACCTTTTAAAAATTGCCTTGATTTCAGTAAGAAATGGGAAAGCCCAGTTACGTCATTACATGGATGATAATTTAATCATTAACTGGTAGTACTTGTTGGAGCCTAGCACAGTACTCTCTTTATAAATGCTCTGATTGTAACTAGTGAACTGAAGAGTAAGTAGGGGGAGAACTGGCAACTTTTAGAATTAGGGAATTATGAAAGATTCTTTACTTCAGGAATTATGAAGAAATGGCCTGGGTCAGAGAGAGGAACAAATGTTCAATGTTTTGTCTTGGTTCTGTTCAACATGTATTTTGGTACTGTGCAATGAAGTGTGACATTTAAGTTGAAGTATCTATCCAGTGTTTCAAACTGGGTTTTGTGACCCTTTGGGGAGTTGTGAAATCAATTTTGAAGGTTACCTCTAGCATTAAAAAAAAATGGAAATAGAATAGAAAATATTGTATCAATATAACAGGGATAAGAATTTCATGACTTTTTTGCTTCAATTATGCATGTATAAATGGTTTACTAGGTCGTGTTGAGTATGCATCTTATTGTGGTTTGCAGCCAATTTTTTTTTCTTTTAGAAGATTGGCACCTGAGCTACCAACTGTTGCCAGTCTTCTTTTTTTTTTTTCTGCTTTTTCACCCCCAATCGCTCCAGTACATAGTTGTATATTTTAGTTGTGGGTCCTTCTAGTTGTGGCATGTGGGATGCCGCCTCAGCATGGCTTGATGAGTGGTGCCATGTCCGCGCCGAGGATCCAAACCGGCGAAACCCTGGTCCACTGAAGCAGAGCGCGTGAACTTAACCACTTGGCCATGGGGCCGGTCTCTGCAGTTAAAAGTTTTTGAAAACCATTTCTTTGTAGCACACACAGTGACCAGCAAACCACTCTACCTTATCTAATCAGTCACCGAGTTTGGTAGGTTTTACTTCCTTTCTGTTTCTTAAGTCTGTCTGCTTTTTCCATTCTTTTTGCTGCTGCCTTAGTCAGCTCTCACTTGGGCTATTTCAGAATTGTGCCATTTGGCCTCACTGCCTCCAGCCTTGCTCCCTTCATTCATTTCTCCACATCGCATCTAGAATGATCTAAAATGCAAGTCTTCTCATCCCAGTTTCTCTCTCTTTTTGAAATAGGGCTTTATTTTTCAAAGCAGTTTTATGTTCACAGCAAAATTGAGCAGAAAGTATCGAATTCCCATAAGCTTCCTAACCCCACACGTGCACAGCCTCACCTACTATCAGTAATCCGCACCAGAATAGTACATTTGTTACGATTGCCGAACCTGTACTGACACCTCATTATCACTCAAAATCCATAGTTTACGTTCGAGTTCGCTCTTGGTAGTACATTCTCTGGGTTTGAACAAATGTGTAATGACGTGTATCCATTATAGTATCACGTTGGAATAATTTCCTTCCGCTAAAAATCCTGTTTTCTGCCTGTTCATCCCTCCCTCCCCTCAGCCCTTGACAACCACTTATCTTTTTACTGTCTCCATAGTTTTGCCTTTTCCAGAATGTCATATAGTTGGAATCATACAGTATGTAGCCTTTTCAGATTGGCTTCTACACTTAGTAATATGCATTTAAAGTTCCTCCATGTCTTTTCATGACTTGATAGCTTGTATCTTTTTAGTGCTGAATAATACTCCGTGGTCTGGATGTACCACAGTTTGTCCACTCACCTGCTGAAGACATCTTGGTTGCTTCCAAGTTTTGGCAATCATGAATAAAGCTACTGTTAAGCATCTGTGTGTGGGTTTTTGCGTGGACATGTTTTTAACTCATTTGGTAGATACCACGGAGCACAGTTGCTGGATCATGTGGTTGCATATTGTTTAGTTTTGTAGGAAACTGCCAAACCGTCTTCCAAAGTGGCTGTGCCGTTTTGCATTCCCACAGCCATGATTGAGAGCTCCTGTTGCTCCACATCCTTGTCAGCATTTGGTGTTGTCAGTGTCTGGAATTTGGCTCTTCTAATAAGTGTATAGTGAGTGAAGCTCCTTGTTTTATTCCAGTCTCTTTTTAAAAAAAACCCCTTGTCTTCAGGATAAAGCCTAGACATCATAGGAAGGCATGTAAGGTCCCTTGTGAGTTGGCTGTAGAGCTTTCTGAAGTTTCAGCTCCACTACTTATTAGCTGTGTGTCCTTGGACAAGTTACTTAATCTCCCTGTGCCCTAGTTTTCTTACTGTAAAATGGTGATAATAATAGTAACTACTACTTAGGGTTGTTGTGAGGATTAAATGAGTTAACACATTTAATACATGTGAAGTGCTTATTAGTACAGTGCACGAAACAGTAAGTGCCCAATACATGTTATCATCATTTGGTCCTACGTTACTTTACTCTCCCTGTCACTTGTCACTTTCCATCTTGTTTGCAGTACTTGGATTGAGCCATAGTCTCTCACTTCCAGGCCTTTGCTCCAGAATTTCCTTTTCTTTTACTTGGCTAACTCCTACTCATCCTTAAAGACTTAATTTATGTCATTTCCTCTGGGAAGGTTTCTAGTCCTCCCTCCAAGGCTGAGTAGTTGTCACTCCCAAATTATTCTGTACTTATGACACTATAGTGTAATTGCCTGTTTTCCATTAAACAGGCAGCTCCCTGAGTGCAAGGACTGTAGTATTTTATTTATTATCAGAGTCCAGGAACACGATAGGTGCTCAGTATGTTTTTATTTAAATGAATAGATGAATGAATTTCTGTGATGCTGTGTTGTGAGAAAATCCAACTATACCTGTTTCTATTCTCTCCTGTATTTTTAGTTCATGAAGCCTGGAGATGAGAATTCAAGAGACTATCCTGACTTGGCAGAAGAAGCAGGTAATATAGAACATTTTGATCTTTGAACAGCTTAGTTTATTGTGTCTTGATTGTGGAGCAGCCTTGCAACCATGAAAGGAAGCCCGGTCAAGGGAGAGGAACCCATACACACGCTTGCCTTGTGGCTCACTAGAAAGGAGAACGGGGAAAGAGCTTGGGCATTCTTAGCAAGATAGCCAGAGCAGACAATGGCCTGTGATTTTATGTGCTATCCAACTGTTTGTTGGAACAGCAAAGAGTTCTGTGGGAGAGAAAGGTAGAGTCATTAAGAGACATAACTTGATTCTAGTGTGTGTTTACCTTAGGAGTTATGACAAAATTATTGTTTTCCTTTCCTAGAAATGGGATAATCACATTCAAAATGTATTAAATACCTGCATGGTGGTTTTCCTCTCTTCACTTCACTGAACCAAGATAGAGAATTCTGTTTCTTTCACTAGGTTAAATGATAGAAAGGGTAGCATATGACTAAATGAGATAACGCAGTTTGTTATTGTTTATTCTTGTGAGTGTTAATACTGTTAATCAGAGGACTTACGTGATTACTAGTGAGCTGGAATTCAAAGAGAGAAGGGTCCACAGGTATGTGAGTCCTTGTTCTCTAGGCATTCTTCAGAGACACATCCTGGGGCCAGCCTGCACCTGGCTGAACTACGGACCTGTGTTCCATCAGAAAGATCCTCTTTTGTTGTTCTCTTTAAAAAAAAAAAGATGACTAGCATGAAAGCTTCTTTGCATGGTGGAAATAAATGTTTCAGACTCAGGGCTAAGCCTAAGCTTAGATGTCAGTTGTTCAAGGGAGTGGCGGAAATACGAGCTTCACAGAACAGGGAGACTTTGGGAGCTCCTGGGTCCCATCGGCTTGTTACCCCCCTTGCTGGTCCTGCTAGCTTGTTGCTGGGCCACCCAAAGAGAGTTACTGTGGTTATTCCTCCTTGTCTTCACAAGTACCTAGTCACCCAGTGCCCGTATATTTAGATGTTGTTTCAACTCTTATTATTCAAATCAGTATTTAGATGTTACTATACAGGGACTCAGAGCACCTCTGCCCCACAAAAGGAAAGTTCCTGAGATTGGATTAACTGATGTTGTTTCTCTGGGTGGGCATGTTCATTTAATGTTTATCTTTTGTGTTGTTAAACATTCTCCTCTTGCCTGATGTCTCCAAACAGCTTCTGCCTTTCTCTGAAGTGGGAGATGCTTTAATCAGTTCTTTCTATATATTTTTTGTTCCATTTCTTTTATTTAGTTAAAAGCTTTGAGGTTGCTTTATTAATATGTGAATATGGTATTTTGATTATGAAATAATAATGTTGAGGTGAAGTTAGGAAGTTTGAAACTAACTGTGGGAATTGACAAGTAACAAATTCAGCCTGTTTGACTCTGCCCACTGATTAAAATTCGCTTCTTTTGCAGGCATCGTTAGGAAAATAACTTTAATAAAGGATCTTTTATGTAGAATGAACTTTCAAAACTTAGCTTTGCTCTTAAAAATACCGCTTGGTTGTAATTATGTAGGGAAATGAGAAGTGCAAAAGGATGACTCCCCTCATATATCTGGCAGTCTTGGGGGAGGTATGCATACCTTCAGACTACATTAGTCACATTTAGTTGAACATATATTCAGGTACAACTTGCAGGGAAAAAACTCTGAGATTCTGTAATGATTTTGCACTCTGCTCTCTCTGGACTTATTTGTAGACTATGGTGCTGAGGCAAGGGGATTGGTTTCATGGAATAGTAGATCCAGAAGTCTTCCCCTCATTCTCCAAACTGGTTTTAGAAGGGGGTTCTGTTACCATTTTCTTTCCTATCATTTCCTGAATGCATAGAATGGAGGGAAGCATGACCAGCAGAATTGTGTCCTGTCACTTCCCTTCTTTAGAGACTTTTACTCTTCACACATTCCTCCTCCTCTTTTCCCTCAGAGAAAGGTCGGAGATCCCTTTGCACCTACCTGCAGATGACACTCTTTTGAGTGATGTAGCAAGGCCATGTAACTTTCTGAGACTGTTTCAGATAGTTAACTTCTTGGCTTCCTTTGTTTCCCCATCCCTTTAATATTTTTATTTAATAATTATTTAAATCTGAGAGTATACACAGGAAACCTGATGTTAGGAGAAAATATCCAACAAAAATTGGTGAGTGCATCCTGGGCACTGGGAAGGATTCAAAGAGGTGTATACAGATCTCAAAGCTCTTACTATCTAGAAGGGCAAAGAAGGCAGATTTACATAGACGGGGAGTAGACTGTGTGGAGTATAACACGCTGTTGGCATTTAGAGGAGGGACAGAGCACAGGCTGAACCTTATACCTTTTTGTAACTCATTCTTTCCCTTGATTACAAGAGCGATGCATGTGTTTTATTGGAACAAGAATTATATAGTAATGAAAACAAAATTTTGAGACCCAAGCCTAGCCACTATTAACATCTTGGTTAATATTCTATTTTAGTATTTTTTTTTCCTCTGGCTATATGGGATCATATTCTATAGGTAATTTTGCATCCTGATTTTTAAAACTTATTTTATTGTGAGCATTTCTCCTGTCACTTAAAATTGTTTGAAACAAAAATGTAATTTTTTGTGAATTTCATTATATGTTCATGCCATAACTTTTGTTGGACATTTAGGTCCGCAACTTTCTGATATTTTAGGATAATCATGATGAACATCTTGCTAAATAAATATTCACCTTCATCCCTAGTTATTTTTGAGGACAGAGCCTAGAAGTAGACTGATTGAAACAGTGAATATGAACATTTTTAAAACTCTTGCCAAATTATTTTTTGGACTATTTACATTATTAGAGTCTCACTAGTAGGATGAGAATGCTGTTAACATAATCTCACTAAGATTATTATGAGTAAAACATTAATTTTTTTTTGCTCCTATGCTAAGCAGGAAAAAATAACTGGTCTGAGTAAAGCAATCCCATAATCAATTATATATCTTCTTAAGTTAAAAAAAATTCAAAGTAATACACTCATATGGTTAAAAAAAAAAAGCTCAGGCTGGCTTAATTCCCAGGGCTTTTCCCCAGGGGAGGCTTCTTCTAACTGTTTTGGCTTTACGTCTTCTGGCGGTTATCTCCTGTATCTAAATGTTATTCCGCCATGCTTATCCCAGTTTTCTATTTATCAGTTTTAGACATCTGTTTGCTTTTCACTGTGGTAGATGAAAATTTAGGTCACACTTTCTCTCCAACCTCTCCCCTCCTCTTCCCAATTTATTTTCCTAATTTTTCTCAGTTCCTGCACTGGTCATTTCTGCAACTTTGGATAGCATCCTTAAAGCTCCGTTTCTTGTTCCTTAGAATCATCTCTAGATCCTGGCTTTGTGAGATGACCACACGAGTGCTCCCCCCACCACTGATGACATTCTATCCAGTTTTGCCCTCTAAATGGGTGGAGGAGCTGCAGAGATGAATGAGACAAGGACCTTGCCATTCAGCAGCTTTAAGACTCTCGGGGTTCAGTATAATTACAGTTTAGTGCACAGTTAGGACAAAAAACGTTGAGTGTCAAAAAAGAGGGGTGAAAAAGTGATGCAGTAGTGGGTGAAGAAATGATTGCTTCTGAAAGGAGAGATCCGAGATGATTTGTTGAAGAATTTGTCATTTGAACTGATCAGAGACTATATAGAAATAGATTTACTCTGGGAAAACTCTGAAGTTAATTCTTCTCACCTAAAGCGAATACTGAAAGCACTATTTGATAACCTTTTTGTTTTCATAGGCCGGAAGGCTTTAGCTGATGCACAGATCCCTTATTCAGCAGTGGAACAGGCATGTGTTGGCTACGTTTTTGGTATGTGGTAAATTATATATTCTAAAAGTTATTGGAAAAATTGTTCACCCAAATCTAGCAGCAACTACATAAACAATGCAGGGGCATTGTGAAATTTTAACCCTCAAAACTCAGAATTCAGTCTTATTCTCATCATCCCTGGATTCCCCTTTTGCGTCAGCCTAGATTACATTTTTTCTTTGCCGTTATTGTGTTGTCGAAACAAGAGATAAATTAAAAAAAACATTTATACCTTTAAAAAAGAAAAATTACCCATAGTTCTAGCATGTAAAGATAATTACTATTCAGGAGATAAATTTTTGTTCTGTATCTTAACATTTGTATTTATTGACATTTTTGTATCTAATAACAGTTTTTCATCAAGCTTTTTTCTGATTATAAAAGTAATATATACTAATTGTAAAAAAAAGAAAAAGAAAACACAGAAAAGCACAAGAAAAAAAAGGTCACTTGTAATCCCATTATCAAGAGATTATTACCATTAATTTTTTAGTGTGTTTCCTTTAGTGAGTGTGAACGTGTGTGGATGCTCATGCACATACAATTTTCTTTTAAGGAAAATAAGGTCCTAGGATACAGACTTTTTGGTAAGCTGCTTTTCTCCTTTTACTATATTCAATATTTCCCATGTCAATAAGTCTTCTTTTACACCACCATCATCATTTTTCACTTGTTTTTCTTTTCTGGAGTAGGTTAAATATTTACATGGTTCAAAAATACAAAAAGTGGATGGTTCTATTGTGGAAAGTCTTACTCTTATTCCTGTCTGCCTGCCTCATGATCCCCTTTCCCTAGACAACCAGTTTCACTAATTTCTAGTGTATCTTTCCAGAGGCAATTTATGCATGTACAAACAGGTATGTATGAGCGTGTAAGTTCCCCTTCCCCTTTCTCTTGTTACACACGTGGAAACATGCACACTATTTTGTATGATGCCTTTTTTCAACTTGGTAGTTCTTGGCAGCTATTCCAAATTGTATCATAAAGAGCTTCCTTGGTCTTTTTTTATGGTAGAAATATCATAATTTACTTAATCTACCCCTTTTTAATGGATATTTAGAATTTCCCAGTCTTTTTACAGCTGTTTTAATTGCATATATTCTAGTCTTGGAGATTTACTGCAGTTTATTCAGTAGTAGTAATGATATCCTGTTCTTGGACTTTTAAAATTATTTCTTTTTCTAGCTATTATAAAAGGCTATAGTAAGCATGACTGTAGATGAATCTTTGTGCATATTTGTGATTATTTTCTTGAGATTTCAGTATGTCAAGAGAATTCTTGAAGGGAAATGTACTAGGTCAAAGATATGCACCACATATTTATTGAAAAGGAGGTCCAGAACCTTGCTGTTTTCCTTGAAGACTCCTAGAGAGTCTGTACCTTCAGATGTTCCCATCGTACTGTTCCAGCATGTCTGCCTTGATGGCCGTGTTAGTTGGGAAAGGGAGTCAAATGTGTATTCACCTTGGATCACTATTTTTCTGGAATGCCCTGGCATACAACATCTTTTAAACTTTTTGAAGTTGTGAAACCTTTATATGAAGAGAAAGTCATGACATTTAATCAGTTGGTATAAAGATTTGTATCTGATCGTATGAATGAAATATTGCTTCCTTTATCATGAAGCCCTAGCCGGATTGAATTGTTTGCTATTAGTTGGTCATTTCTCTACTTTCCTACCTCTGTATTGTGTGAAGAAAGTGCACATATATTCTGTGTTTTTAGAATTTTTTATATTTGCAGAGTAAATGATGCTCAATGCTAAAACTATTTCTGAGTAAGATGTTGATAGTGTATTTATTGTTCTGCCCGTGTTGTATGCTAAGCAAAGGCATAATACTGAAAAAACCATAGTGTAGTATCATGTTGCATTATAGCTCCTTAATTTCTGTGTTGCATTTATTACATTTTTTTGTTTTTTTCTATACAGGTGACTCTACCTGTGGGCAGAGGGCTATCTATCACAGTTTGGGACTGACTGGAATTCCTATAATCAATGTCAACAACAACTGTTCTACTGGTTCTACTGCTTTGTTTCTGGCCCGGCAGCTGATTCAGGGTGGTGAGGAATGCTTTTTGTCTAGTGCACCTAGATAGATGTGGGGTTAGTGTCCCCCTGTCATCATTTCTCCACACGCCCGTCAGAGGGATTGCTTTATAATGTATTTATTTAAAAAAAAAACTTTATTGAAATGTAATTTATATACCATAAAGTTCACTCCTTTAAAGTGTAAAATTCAGCGTTTTTTAGTATGTTAACAGACTTATGTAACCATTACCGCTATCTAATTTTAGAACATTTTTATCCCCCCCCAAAAAAACCCTGTAACCCTTAGCAGTCACTCCCCATTTCCCCCTCCCCTCAGCCCCTGGCAACCACTCATCTACTTTCTGTCTCTATGGATTTACCTATTCTGAACATTATATAAATGGAATCATATAGTATATGGCCTTTTGTGGCTTCTTTTGCTTAGCATGGTGTTTTCACAGTTCGTCCATGTTGTAGCATGTATCAGTACTTCACTTTTATGGCCAAATAATATTCCATTGTATGAATATACCACATTTTGTTTATCCATTTCTTAGTTGATGGACATTGGGTTGTTTTCATTTTTTGGCTATTATGAGTAATGCTCTTATAAATATTTGTGTAAAAATTTTTTTGTGGCTATATGTTTTCAGTTCTCTTGGGTGTATATTATATTCTATATTTCCAAATATCCTAGGGTTTTTTATTAGGCCGTTTCTTCTGTTCTGTTGATTGATTGTTGATTATAGCTTCACTACTCAGTGCTTTGTTGGAGCTCTATACTGTCTCACTGTTTGATAATGCTATTGTCTCCTGTCCTGCCTGACCTTGTATTTTTCTTCCTTGTTTTTTTTTTAAAGAAATTTTTGCAATTCTGTCTTGTTTTGCTGTTTAGTTGAACTTTAACATCATCCAAAGATAATTCTGTTGAGATTTTGATCAGGATCCTTTTTATTTATTTTTATTTATTATTTATTTATTTTTGAGGCAGATGAGCCCTGAGCTAACATCTGCGGCTAATCCTCCTCTTTTTGCTGAGGAAGATTGGCCCTGAGCTAACATCCATGCCCATCTTCCTCTACTTTATATGTGAGATACCTACCAAGCATGGCTTGCCAAGTGGTGCCATGTCTGCACGTGGGATCCAAACCGACGAACCCTGGACCACCAAAGCAGAACGTGTGCACTTAACTGCTGTGCCACCAGGCTGGCCCCAGGATCCTTTTTAAAAAATTTTTTATTTAATGTTTTAAAATTCAAAATTGCTATTTATATTTGTTCTTCACTGAAACACATTTCTACATTAATCAAAAGTTTTATTAGGGGCCAGCCCCATGGCTGAGTGGTTAAATTCGTGCGCTTCGCTTCAGTGGCACAGGGTTTCGCCAGTTTGAATACTGGCTGTGGACATGGCACCGCTCATCAAGCCACGCTGAGGGTGGCATCCCATGTGCCACAACTAGAAGGACTCACAACTAAAAATACACAACTATGTACTTTGGGCTTTGGGGAGAAAAAGGAAAAATAAAGTCTTTAAAAAAAAGAAAAAATTTTATTAACATTGAGAAAGGAAAAATTAAATGCTTTCTTGATTTTTCCTATTATCTAGAAGCATATAAGAATTTTCCCTGAAATTTTTATTTATTAAAAATTTCATAGGACTGTAGTGTGTTTTTCCATTTTATATAAATTGATGTACTTATTTAAATTGAAGTATTTAATGGTGTTTTGTTGGATGTCTGGAAATTTAATTTTCCAATATAATTACATTTTCTTTCAAGGTATGGCAGATTGTGTCTTGGCTCTTGGGTTTGAGAAGATGGAGAAGGGATCCCTTGGAACAAAAGTGAGTCTCATTTACTGTTATTTCAGAATTGTTATAACACTGAGAAAACTTTGCCCATTTGACTACCGTAAGTAGTGGCTGTTAGTAAGCTATTTCCCTTTTTTCCTTAGAGAACATTTTAGGGAAGTGATGGAAGTTAGGTCAGGTCTTAAAGATAATTAAGGGATAATAATTATATAAAATTATTATATAATAAATAAGGATAATTATAATAATACAGATAACTCAAGATAGGGGAAGAGCAGATCTTTCTGGGTGTGGGAGAAAACACCATAAACCAAGTCATGGATATTGGAGTGAATCTAATGTGTTCAGGGGACAGTTTGACTGGATTGGAGGGTGGCAACTGGGGACGAGTGTGAAATAAGATTGTTAGGTGAGTGCTAATGGGAGTGCCTGACATTTATGACACATGAAAAATAGATGTTTTTCTTCAGTAGTGAATGGGAGGTACTTTGATAACTTGTGTTTGAGAATTATTAAAAACTACAAAATAGTAAAATTAATTCATAATCCCACAATTTATGTAAATTAGAAGTCTTCTGCCTGTTGAATCTTGTCCCTCAGAGGTAACCATTGTTAATAGTTAGGTATCTACATGCCCTTCTTTTTTGCCAAGTTTATACAGACATGTCTAACTAAGCATTTGTACGTATGTACACACATATATATGTTCAAAACACTGATATGTTCGTAAAGAAGATTAATGATTTTATACGTTACTTTTTCAATTAACAAGTTGACAGCTTTCCTGGTTAGAACATATTGATATGTTTCCTTATTTTTAACAGCTCCTTAGTATCTCATTGCATGGCTGTAGGGTTTTCACCCACTCCCTCCAATTAGGTTGTTTAATTTTAGTGTTTTGTTTTGTTTTGTTTTGTTTTGTTTTTTGCTATTACAGTGCTGCAGTCAACGTTCTTGTACATACATCTTACTCAAGCTACCATTTCTGTAGGATAGATTCCTAGGGCAGATAGGCAGTTTAGACAATGTTTTAGCTAGAGGTGGCCCCAAAGATGGTAAAGTGAATCCATGAAGCCCAGAGTGAAGCAATTACCCAGTGACGTAGTATCCCGTTAGTAGTTAGTAATACAACCAGGACTAGATCTTTTAATCCAAATACAAACTTTTTTTAAACTTTTAAAATTTAAACAATTTTTCCTTCTTCTCTCCAAAGCCTCCTAGTACGTAGTTGTATATTTTTCAGTTGTGAGTCCCTCTAGTTGTGGCATGTGGGACGCTGCCTCAGCATGGCTTGATGAGCGATGCCAGGTCCGCGCCCAGGATCTGAACCAGTGAAACCCTGGGCCGCTGAAGCAGATCACGTGAACTTAACCTCTCGGCCACGGGACTGGCCCCCAAACTTTTTGCTATACCCAGAGAACCTATCATTTTCTCCCTTCTTTTCCACTGTGAGTTTCTCCTCTCCCATTTTCTCTTTTATACTTTGTCTTCTCCTTTTTACCCTGTATCTAGCATGACTTCCTTTTTTTGGCATTTTACTATCCCCCTACTCCCATCTGCATCTGCATTTCTCCCATATTTTTTTCTTGCTCTTTTTCTTCTTTTCTTTCCTTATTCATTTCTTAACTTACAGCAATTTGTAACTGAATTTATTGACTTTGTATTTTTAATCCTAAATTTAAAAATCGGATGATTGAACAGTCTATTTGAATGTAGCAAAAAATAACTTGCTGTTTCTGTTTTTGGCCCCTAGATGGGTCTCTACAGCAGAGGCTGTAGCTTCCCGCTCCTGCTTTGCTGTCAAGTTTTGGTTTCTATGTTTGTCCTGTGTATTTCCCTTCAGATCACGTGTCTGCACTTTCCCCTTTTTATGGGAATGCTGCAAACAAAGGAATAATTCTTTCTTATGTAAGGGAGAATTATTACTTTGACCTAAAAAGAATACTTGTCCTACTGGGAATGCTATTCATAACAAACAAATATACATGGCAGGGAGCCACTAGGCACATGTGGCTATTGAGCTCTTAAAATATGGTTAGTAAAACTGAGGAACTGAATTTTTATTTTATTTTAATTAATTTAAAGGAAAGTTAAACTGATATTCAGTTCATTATTGGAAAACTTTTTAAGTATATTTGGCATAATTTGGGCATGTGAATCTACTCTCACAACTGCAGATTTCATGAAATCTACACACTCATAAAATATTTCCAATGAAAATTTAGTGTCCAAGTTGAGATGTGTTGTAAGCATAAAATACAGTACACACTGGATTTTGAAGATTTAGTATGAAAAAAATGTAAAATGTCTCAATTTTTTATATTTCTTTATGTTGGAATTATACTGTTTAGAATATATTGAATTAAGTGAATATATTAAAATTAGTTTCACCTGTTTCTTTTTCTTTTTTAATATGGCTGCTTGAAAATTTATAATTACATATATGGCTTGCACATTACTTCTTTCTGTACAGAGCTGAGTGTAGCCCAGAAAAGGACTTAAGAGCCTGCTGCTCTTGTGAAGTGATGTGGATGTCGGCTCTTCCTACCAGCTGATTTATTTTGGTTAGTGTAATAACTTCTTCAGAGCTGGAATGTTGCCATTCAAAATGGCCTCCGACCACTCGTTTTTGGTCCATCTAAGTATATGATTCAGTCGGTCCCCAGGTCAGCAGCAAGCGAGGAGGGAGTGGTTAAGTCAGCTCTTGGTTGGACGTAAGGCACCAGAGAACGTCTTGGATTGGTTGCTGTTGTAGGCCTGTTCATATCTGAAACAAACTTAGGCGAAAATCAGGAGTTAAATTTACTGAAGAAGGAGATCATGTGGAAGAATGATGTATTCTTGTTCTTTATTTTTTGCCAAGACATCTCCTCATTATCTCTTTAGGCTGAGAACCTGGGCTGTTGCTCTGTTTGTAACTTCCTAAGGTGGACTGAATGTTTATATCCCCCCTAAAATTCATATGTTAAAATTCTAATTCGCAGTGTGATTGTATTGGGAGATGAGGTCTTTGGGAGAATTAGGTTATGAAGGTGGAAGGGTCCTCATGATGGGACTAGTGCCTTTACAAAGACTTGAGAGAGTTAGTTTTCTCTCTCTGCCATGTGAGGATTCATTGAGAAGACAGCTGTCTGCACACCAGGAAATGGGCTCTCACCAGACACCGGATCTGCTGACACCTTGATCTTAGACTTCCCAGCCTCCAGAATTGAGAGAAATAAATGTTTGTTGTTTAATCCACCTGGTCTGTGGTATTCTGTTACTGCAGCCCAAACTGACTAAGACATAGGACAAAGGGCAAATGGTATTTCACCCCCAGATATTTAGATTGACAGATGCCAAACTTTGATGAGAGTTTGTATGTATGTTTGAAAAGATTTGCAGGATCCTATAGCTACTCCATATTTTTTCATGGCCCACTCTTATGGGAGCTGCTTATCTTAAAATTTTTATTTTCCTTTTTGTAAAAGTCATAGAAAATGGAAGAATACAGAAAAAATAAAGGAGAAATAATCACCTATAATTACAGTCATCATTAGTGATTTGCTAATTTAGCCAAAAAGAGTTGAGATTGTGCTGTATCTCTATTATGCACTTCATTCTTCACTTGACATAATTTGAGTATTATTTCATGTTAAAAATTATTTGTAAGCAAAAATTTTAATGACTGCATTATAATTTATCACATGGCTATATGATAATTTACTTAGCATTGCTCCTATTATTGGATGTGTAGATTATTTCTTTATTATTATTATTATAAACTATGCTACAATGAATATAATTTCAATAATTTTTTTGGTACTGAATTATTTTCTTACTATAGATTCGAAAGTGATATTATTTAGTAAATGATATGAACTTTTTCTTTTAAAGAATAATGTCTTTATTATTTGCAAAAAAGGATTCATGCTAATTTAATTATAAAGAACTTCAAGTAATACAGTAAAATCCTAAGGAGAAAAAAGTTTCCCCAAATTTCTCTATCCTTAACACCTAGTGATATAAATAGAAATTTCTATCATTAACATCTAGATAACATGTTATGCATTTTTCTGTGTGTACTTACAGGTGAAAGAATCGATAGACATAATTTTAAAGGGAATCATACTTTACATGCTATTTTAAACAAAAGTGTTTATTTTTTCTCAAATTTAACCAAAGAAAGTGAAACTAAAGTAGAATCGAAAGAATTGCTATAAATTTCTATAAATATAAATGTTCCTTAGCCCTAAAAGATATTGTTTCTGCAAAGATCCCTCTATAGCTAGGAAAAAAATATTAGGAAAAATTTGAAGTTGAACTAATTTTTACAACTGCACGTTTCAACTTTAGATGGTTTTTCTTGATTCTCTGCTCTGAAGAAAGAGGAAATCAGCATGCTTTAACATCCTTCTACCCCTTCCTCAAGTCCTGATTTTTGTTAGCTATCTATCTTTACCTTGACAAAGTTTATAACATTTACATTCTTCTGTAACTTTGTGGTCATAATGATTTATAACATTGTGAAATTTCAGGCGTGCATTATTATTTATCAGTTTCTGTATATACTGCGTTGTGCTCACCACCAATAGTCTAATTTTTGTCTGTTATCATATACATGTGCCCCTTTACCCCTTTTGCCCACCCCGCCCCGCCCCCCTTCTCCTCTGGTAAGCACTAATCTGCTCTCTTTGTCCATGTGTTTGTTTATCTTCCACATATGAGTGAGAACCTGTGGTGTTTGTCTTTGTCTGGCTTACTTCGCTTAACATAATACCCTCAAGGTCCATCCGTGTTGTTGCAAATGAGACGACTTTCTCTCTTTTTATAGGGGAGGAGTAGTCCATTGTGTATATATATATATATACACCAATTCTTTTATACATTCGTCAGTTGATGGGCACGCTTGAGTTGCTTCCATGTCTTGGCTATTCTAAGTAATGCTACAGTGAACATAGGGATGCATAAATCTCTTTGGATTGTTGATTTCAGCTTATTTGAATAAATACCCAGTAGTGGGACAGCTGGATTGTATGGTATTTCTATTTTTAATTTTTTAAGAAATCTCCACACTGTTTTCCATAGTGGCTGCATCAGTTTGCATTCCCACCAGCAGTGTATGAGGGTTCCCCCTTTCTCCACATCCTTGCTAACATTTGTTATTTTTTGTCTTGTTACTTATAACCATTCTGACTGGTGTAATATATCTCATTATACTTTTGATTTGCATTTCCCAGTAAGTAATGATGTTAAACATCTTTTCGTGTGTCTGTTGGCCACCTGTATATCTTTGGGGAAATGTCTGTTCATATCCTCTGCCCATTTTTTGATCAGATTGTTTTTGTTGTTGTTGTTGAGTTTCATGAATTCTTGATATAATTTGGAGATTAACCCCTTGGTAGATATATGATTTGTTAATATCTTCTCCCAGTTGGTAGGTTGTCTTTTTGTTTTGTTCATGGTTTCCTTTGCCTTGCAGAAGCTTTTTAGTCTGATGTAGTCCCATTTATTAATTTTTTCTTTTGTTTCCCTTGCCTTAGTGGACATGGTATTTGAAAAGATGCTTCTGAGACTGATGTCAAAGAGTGTACTGCCTATATTTTCTTCTTGGAGTTTTATGGTTTCAGGTCTTGTGTTCAAGTCTTTAAAGCATTTTGAGTTAATTTTAGTGTATAGTGCAAGATAATGGTCTGCTTTCATTCTTTGCCTATGGCTGTCCAGTTTTCCCATCACCATTCATTCATTCATTTAGCTAGCTATCTATTTAGTTAATTAATTAATTAGAGGAAGATTGGCTCTGAGCTACCATCTGTTGCGAGTCTTCCTCTTTTTGCTTGACAAAGATTGTGGCTGAGCTAACATCTGTGTCAATCTTCCTCTATTTTGTACATGGGACACCGGTTGCCACAGCATGGCTTAATGAGCGGTATGTAGATCTGTGCTTGGGATCCGAACCTGCAAACCCTGGGCTGCTGAAGTGGAGCACACAAACTTAACCACTGTGCCACCAGGCTGGCACCCAACACCATTTATTGAAGAGGCTTTCCTTTCTCCATTTTATGTTCTTGGCTCCTTTGTTGAAGATTAGCTGTCCATAGATGTATGGTTTTATTTCTGGACTTTCAGTTCTGTTCCATTGATCTGTGTGTCCGTTTTTGTGCCAGTACCATGCTATTTTGATTACTATAGCTTTGTAGTATATTTTGAAGTCAGGGATTGTGATGCCTCTAGCTTTGTTCTTTTTTCTCAGATTGCTTTGGCTATTTGAGGTCTTTTTTTTTTTTTAAATAATTTTGTTTTTTTTAAAGCTAATGGGTTCTTTTGTCTTTTTCTTTCTTTTTTTTTTTTGTGAGGAAGATTGGCCCTGAGCTAACATCTCTTGCCAATCTTCCTCCTTTCTTCTTTTTCCTCCCCAAGCCCCAGCACATAGTTGCATATCCTAGTTACAAGTCCTTCCACTTCTTCTGTGTGGGTTGCTGCCATGGGATCGCTTGCTGAATGGTGTGTAGGTCCATGCCCAGGATCCAAACTGGCGAACCCCAGGCCACCAAAGTGGAGCACGTGAACTTAATCACTGTACTCCCAGGCCAGCCCCCTATTCGAGATCTTTTCTTGTTCCATATAAATTTTAGGATTCTTTGTTCTGTTTTGAAGAATTGGTATTCTGATAGGGATTGCATTGAATCTGTAGATTGCTTTAGGTAATGTGGACATTTTAACTATGTTTATTCTTCCAATCCATGAGCATGGAATATCTTTCCATTCTTTATATCTTCTTCAGTTTCTTCCGATGTCTTATAATTTTCAGTGTATAGGTCTTTCACTTCTCTGGTTAAATTTAGTCCTAGATATTTTATTATTTTGCTGCAGTTGTAAATGGCATTGTCTTCTTGACTTCTCTTTCTGCTGGTTTGTTATTAGTGTATAGTAATGCAACTGATTTTTGTAAGTTGATTTTGTACCCTGCAACTTTGCTGTAGTTGTTGATTATTTCTAATAGTTTTCTGATGGATTCTTTAGGGTTTTCTATGTATAGATTCACGTCATCTGCAAACAGCAAGAGTTTCATTTCTTCCTTTCCAATTTGGATTCCTTTTACTTCTTTTTCTTGCCTAATTACTTTGGCCAAGACCTTCATTACTGTGTTGAATAGGAGTGGTAAGAGTGGGTACCCTGCTTGTTCCTGTTCTCAGAGAGATGGCTTTTAGTTTTCCACTGTTAAATATGATGTTGGCTGTGGGTTTGTCATATATGGCCTTTATTATCTTGAGGTATTTTCCTTCTATACTCATTTTATTTAGAGTTTTTATCATAAATGGATGTTGGATCTTGTCAGATGCTTTCTCTGTATCAATTAAGACGATCATGTGATTTTTATTCCTCATTTTGTTAATGTTGTGTATCACATTGATTGATTAGCAGGTGTTGAACCAGCCCTGCATCCCTAGCATAAAGCCAATTTGGTCATGGTGTATGAGCCTTTTAATGTATTGCTGTGTTTGGTTTGCCCATATTTTATTGAGGATTTTTGCATCTATGTTCATCAGCAATATTGGCCTGTAATTTTCCTTCTTTGTGTTGTCCTTGTCTGCTTTTGATAATCAGGGTAATATTGGCCTCATAGAATGAGTTAGGAAGCATTCCATCTTCTTCAGTTTTTCAGAATAGTTTGAGAAGGATAGGTATTAAATCTTCTTTGAATGTTTGGTAGAGTTCTCCAGAGAAGCCATCTGGTCCTGAACTTTTGTTTTTTGTGAGGTTTTTGATTACTGTTTCTTTCTTTTTTTTTTTTTTAAGATTTTTAAAATTTTTCCTTTTTCTCCCCAAAGCCCGCCAGTACATAGTTGTGTATTTTTAGTTGTGGGTCCTTCTAGTTGTGGCATGTGGGACGCCACCTCAGCATGGCCTGATGAGTGGTGCCATGTCCGTGCCCAGGATCTGAACTGGTGAAACCCTGGGCCGCCCAAGCGGTGCACACGAACCTAACCACTTGGCCACGGGGCCGGCCAGATTACTGTTTCAATCTCTTTACTTGTGATGGTCTGTTCAGATTCTCTATTTCTTCTTGGTTCTGTTTTGGGAGGTTGTATGAGTCTAAGCATTTATCTCTTTCTTCTAGGTTATCCAATTTCTTGGCATATAGTTTATCATGATATTCTCTTATAATCCTTTGTATTTCTGTGGTATCTGTTGTAATTTCTCCTCTTTCATTTGTAATTTTATTTATTTGAGTTCTCTCTCTTTTTTTTCTCAGTGAGTCTGGCTAAGGGTTTGTCAGTTTGGTTTGTCTTCTCAAAGAACTAGCTGTTAGTTTCATTGATCCTTTCTGCTGTTTTTTAGTCTCTGTTTCATTTATTTCTGCTCTAATTTTTATTATTTCCCACCTTCTGCTGACTTTGGGCTTTGTTTCTTCTTTTTCTAATTCTGTTAGGTGTAGTTTAAGATTACTTATTTGAGATTCTTCTTCTTTGTTGAGGTGGGCCTGTATTGCTATGAATTTCCTTCTTAGAACCGCTTTTGCTGCATCCCGTAAGAGTTGATAAGTTGTATTTTCATTTTCATTTGTCTCCAGGTATTTTTAAATTTCTCCTTTGATTTCTTCATTGATCCAATGATTGTTCAGTAGCATGTTGTTTAATCTCCATAAATTTGTGACTTTCCTAGCTTTTTTCTTGTAGTTGATTTCTAGTTTTATAGCATTGTGGTCAGAAAAGATGCTTGATATGATTTCAATCTTCTTAAATTTATTGAGGCTTGCCTTGTTTCCCAGCTTATGGTCTATCTTGGAGAGTGTTCCATGTGCACTTGAAAAGAATGTGTATTCTGCTGTTTTTTGGATGGTATGTTCTCTCTATATCTGTTAAGTTCATCTGATCAAGTGTATCATTTTTTGGGGGGGGGGGTGGTGAAGATTAGCCCTGAGCTAACTGCTGCCAATCCTCCTCTTTTTGCTGAGGAAGACTGGCCCTGAGCTAACATCCTTGCCCATCTTCCTCTACTTTATATGTGGGACACCTACCACAGCATGGCTTTGCCAAGTGGTGCCATGTCTACACCTGGGATCCGAACCGGCAAATCCCGGGCTGCCGAAGTGGAACATGGGCACTTAACTGCCTTGCTACTGGGCCAGCCCCTCAAGCGTATCATTTAAATCCACTATAACCTTGTTGACTTCTATCTGGATGATCTATCTTTTGATGTTAATGGGGTGTTGAAGTCTCCTGCTATTATTGTGTTACTCTTAATTTCTCCTGTTAGGTCTGTTAATAGTTGTTTTATATACTTTGCTACTCCTGTGGTAGGTGCATATATACTCATAAGTGTTATGTCCTCTTGGTGGAATATCTCTTTTATTGTTATATACTGCCCCTTGTCTCTTATTGTCTTTTTTATCTTAAAGTCTGCTTTGTCTGATATACGTATGACAACACCTGCTTTCTTTTGCTTACCATTTTCTTGGAGTATTGTGTTCCATCCCTTCACTCTGTGCCTTTGTTTGTCTTTAGAGCTGAGATATGATTCTTGGTGGCAGCATATTGTTGGGCCTTGTTTTTTAGTCCATCCAGCCACTCTGTGTCTTTTGTTTGGAAAATTCAATCCATTTACATTTAGAGTGATTATTGATATATGAGGGCTTAATGCTGCCATTTTATCTCTTGTTTACTGGTTGTTCTGTGTTTCCATTGTTTATCTTCCTTTGTATTTCTGACTGCCTTTTCATTTTGGAGGTTTTCTCAGTTTTCTCTTTTCTTATGAATTGTAGTTCTGCTGTGATTTTTTTTTTAAAGATTGGCACCTGAGCTAACAACTGTTGCCAATCTTCTTTTTTTTTTTTTTTTTTTCCTGCTTTACCTTCCCAACCCCCTGTACATAGTTGTATATCTTAGTTGCAGGCCTTTCTAGTTGTGGGATGTGGGATGCCACCTCACTGTGGCCTGACAAGTGGTGCCATGTCCGCGCCCAGGATGTGAACCCTGGGCCACTGCAGCGGAGCGTGCGAACTTAACCACTCGGCCACGGAGCCAGCCCCTCTGCCATGATTTTTTTGTTTAGTGGTTACCTTGAAGTTTGTGTAACAGATCTCTTAGATGAGGTAGTCCGTTTTCTGATAGCCTCTTATCTCCGTTAGCCTAAACAAGTTCAGTCCCTCTCCTCTTCCCCGTCTGAATTGTTACTGTTACAAATTATTCTTTTGTGTTGTGAGTTTGTGACTAAGTTGAAGTGTTTATAGTTACTTTGATGCTTTCCTTTAGCTTTTAAGTTGTAATTAAGTGTTTACTTCCCTTTTCTGAAAGAGAGCTACAGTTTTCTTCTTTTGTCTGTCTGTCTATCTTCTTGCTCAAAGCTTTGTAGCCCTTTGCCTTTTTGTATCAGGTATGAGGGCATTCTTGATTGTTTCCTGTGGAGGAGGTCTAGTGGCAATGAACTCCCTCAACTTTTGTTTATCTGGGAAAGCTTTTATTTCTCTGTCGTATCCGAAGAACAGTTTCGCTGGACAGAATATTCTTGGCTGGAAGTTTTTGTCTTTCAGTATTTTGAATATATGATTCCATTCTCTCCTAGCCTGTAAGGTTTCTGCCAAGAAATCAGCTGAAAGCCTGGAAGGGGTTCCTTTGTAGGTTATTTTCTTCAGCCTTGCTGCCCTTAATATTTTTTCTTTGTTGTTGATTTTTGCCAGTTTTACTAATATATGCCTTGGAGAAGGTGTTTTAGCATTGATGAAATTAGGAGTTCTATTGTTTGTGTATTTGTAAGTCTGGTACCTTCCCCAGGTTTGGGAAATGTTCAGCTATTATTTCTTTGAACAAGCTCTCTGCTCCTTTCTCCCTCTCTTCTCCCTCTGGAATACCTATAATCCTTATGTTGCTTTTCCTAACTGAGTCAGATTTTTCTCGAATAACTCCTTCATTGTTTTAAAATCTAAGTTCTCTCTCCACTTAAGAAATTCTATGTTTCTATCCTCTAAATCAGTAATTCTTTCCTCCATAGCATCAGCTCTATTTTTTTAGGGATTCTAGATTATTTTTTATTTCATTAATTCTCTTTTTCATATCCAGAATTTCTGCTTTTTTTCTTTTTTAGTTTCAATCTCTTTTTGTGAGGTATTCTTCTTCTTATTAATTTTATTCCTGAGCTCGTTGAACTGTCTTTCTGAGTCTTCTTGTAACTCATTGAGTTTCTTTATGAGAGCTATTTTGAATTCTCTGTAATTTAGATTGTAAATTTCTGTGACTTCAGGGTTAATTTCTGTAGAATTGTTGTTCTCCTTCTGCTCTGACTTGTTGCTGTAGTTTCTCTTGGTGTTTGATGAACTAATCTTTTGCCGGGGCATTTATCAGCTCACAGATTCCACCTACTGCTGCTGGGGGGAAGCAGGAGCTGTGTTTCTGATCCCACCCCGCCAGCTGGAAGTTGTTGGGTTTTATGGGAGCTCGTGCAGCCAGGAGAGTGTTCACCTGGGTGTGTAGATCTGCTGCAGCCTCTTCTTAAGGTTGTGCTGGCCACTGTGCTTGGTGGGCGGGGCTTCTTCACAGGGTCCGAGCCTGGGCCACTCCTTGGGACCACAGTGGCACTGTGAGCTCTCCCACCGGATGGGAAAGCGATCACGTGGGGGCTCACGGCTGCTGCCACCTGCTCCCACAGTCGTGTCAAGGTGTGCTTCCACCTTCGGGGCCACAGAGATACTCTACACATTTGTGGCAGCTGGGAATACATTTGTCTTGGTGCATAGACCTAAGGCTGCCTCCTCTTATGGTGGCACTGGCCGCTGTGCTTGGTGAGTGGGGCTTTGCCACAGGGACTGAGCCTGGGCCACTCCTTGGGACTGCAGCAGCACTGTGGGCTCTCCCACTGGATGGGAAAGTGATCACATGGTGGCTCAGGGCTGCTGCCGCCTGCTCCCACAGTAACATCGAGACATGCTCCCATCTTTGGGGCCACAGGGGTACTATGTGTGCTCACGGCAGCTGGGAGAGCGGTCACATGCATGCAGAGGGCTGCTGGGGTGCCAGAGAGCCACCTATATCCACCACCTGCCTGGGGCTACTACATCCACCTTCAGATGTATAGCTGCATGGGTCTCTCATGCCTCCTGTTGTGCTGTGTGAGTATCCTCCGTTGATCAATGAATGTCCATTTAGCTGTAGTTTGAAGGGGGAGAGATAAAGGGAACAGCTCACTCTGCCATGTTGCTGACATTGCTCCTTGAATTCTTAATTTTGACTCTCCCTTGTTTGGTTGGATTTTGTCATTTATTAGTAGTATTTTTGTTTGTTTTTGAGGAAGATTAGCCCTGAGCTAACTACTGCCAATCCTCCTCTTTTTTGCTGAGGAAGACTGGCCCTGAGCTAACATCCATGCCCACCTTCCTCTACTTTATACATGGGACGCCTACCACAGCATGGCTTTTGCCAAGCGGTGCCATGTCTGCACCCGGGATCCAAACCGGCAAACCCTGGGCTGCCAAGAAGCAGAATGTGCGAACTTAACCACTGCACCACTGGACCAGCCCCCTGTTTTTCATTTTTTTTAATTAAAAAAGTTTATGGGAGTGACGTCAGTGAAATGGCGAGGTGAGCTGACCCAGGACTCTCTCCCTATAGGGCCATCAATGCTAAGGATTAGGATCCTACCCTTATAATCTTGTTTAACCTTAATTACCTCCTAAAAGCCCTGTTTCCTAATGCAGTTACACTGGGAGTTAGGGAGTCAACGTATGAATTTGTGGGGGGACACAATTCAGTCCATAGCAATGAGAGTTGCATTTTTACCTTATTTTGCTAACACTTATTATTTTTTGTTATAGCTATCGTAGTGGGTGTGAAGTAGTATCTCACTATGGTTTTGATTTACATTTCATGATGGCTGATGATGTTATCTTTTCATGTGTTTAATGGCTATTTGTGTATCTTTTTTGGAGAAATGTCTATTCAGATCCTTTGCCCATTTTTAAATTAGGTTGTCTTCTTATTATTAGGCGTAAGAATTCTTTATATGTTCTACATACAAGTCCCTTATCAGACAATTTGCAAATATTTTCTGCTGTTCAGTGGCGTGTCTTTTCACTTTGTTACTGTCTTTTGAGGCACAGAAGTTTTAAATTTGGATGAAGTTCAATTTATTTATTTATTTTTGTTGTTGTTGCTTATGCTTTTGGTGTCATATCTAAGAAACCATTGCCAAATTCAAGGTCATGAAAATTTACTTTTATGTTTTCTTGTAAGAATTTTGTAGTTTTAGCTGTTAGATATAGGTCTTTGTTCCATTTTGAGTTAATTTTTTCATGTGGTATGAGGTAGGGGCCAGCTTCATTCTTTTGTGTGTGAGTGCCCTGTTGTCCCAGCACCATTTATTGAAAAGACTATCCTTCACCCCATTGATTTCTCTTGGCACCCTTTTCAGAAATAAATTGACTGTAATTGTGAGAGTTTATTTCTGTACTCTCTGTTCTGTTCCATTGATCTGTATATCCTTATGCCAATACCACACTGTTTGGGTTACTATTATTTTTCAGTAAGTTTTGAAATCAGGAAATGAGTGCTCTTAATTCTTCTTTTTCCAGATTGTTTTGGCTATACTGTGTCCCTTAAGTTTCCATATGAATTCTAGGATCAGCTTATCAATATTAGCAAAGAAACCAGTTGGGATTCTGATAGGGATTGTGTTGAATCTGTTTATCAGTTTGGGGAGTATTGCCATTTTAACAGTCTAAAATCTTCCATTCATGAGCATGGAATGTCTTTCTATTTATTTAAAATAGATCTTCTTTCATTTCTTTCAGCTATGTTTTTAGTTTTCTGGCTTTAAGTTTTACACTTTCGTTAAATTTATTCCTCAGTATTTTATTCTTTTTGATGCTTTTGTAATTGGAATTATTTTCTTAATTTCATTTTAGTTGCTGTTGGCAAGTGTATAGAAATATATTCAATTTTGGGGGCCAGCCTGGTGGTGCAGCAGTTAAGTTCGCATGTTCTACTTCTTGGTGGCCTGGGGTCTGCTGGTTCAGATCATGGGTGCAGACATGGCACTGCTTGGCAAATGCCATGCTGTGGTAGGTGTCCCACGTATAAAGTAGAGGAAGATGGGCAAGGATGTTAGCTCAGGGCCAGTCTTCCTCAGAAAAAAGAGGAGGATTGGCAGTAGTTAGCTCAGGGCTAATCTTCCTCAAAAGAAAAAAAGGGGGGGGGGTTGAGAAAAGAAAAAAAAAACAATAAAGAATGATTTAAAAAAAAAAAAAAAAGAATGGCACCCACCAGGGTCTGTGTCAGCACACCTGGACCAGGTCAGAACAATGACCCCCACCAATGTCTCAGTCTCCAGAGAGGTCCCTCCTCTCACCAAGATGCCCCCAGAGCCCACCAGGAAAATTCCCTCTCAGAACCCAGCCGCCATTCGGTGAGACAAAGCCCAAATTGCCAGTCGTGTGAGTGAGCCATCTTGGAAGTGGATCCTCCCAGTCAGGCTGTCCCAGAAGATGATGACTGGAACAAAGGCAAACTGTCTCTACCAAGCCCTGCCCATATTTCAAATTCATGAGCAATACACACGATCATTGTAGTTTTGGCCACAATTTTTGGGGTGGTTTGCAATAGATAACTAGAACAGTTTATAATGTTTTACTCCTAACTAATGAAACCTTTGATATATAATCTTGAAATATTGCAAAAGTAACTTATTGCGGTTTCTGCTGCCTCTCTCTTCCTCACTGCTTTCCCGTGTAGGATTGCTAAAGGGAAAGAGCCAAAAATTAAGGAGATTAAGTCTGATGGAAGACCTGGAAAATCCACAAACCGGACAACCAATGTTGTGTCATTGAGATATAAAGTATAATTATCCTGAGAGTCAGTGTGTGAGGAATTAAGAGTAGACGTTATGGCAGTGCACATATTTCCGAGAGCATAGATTTTCTGGTAAGATGTAGAATCAAAGCTGTGTTCTTAGTGTCGTCAAACTGCCTCCTAGAAGCAGGATGGTGGACATCGGTCATTGAAACTCAAGCTAGTAACAGGATGAAATCCTAGCTCTTACCATGTCACAGAGCTAAAGTTTTGATTCATGTTGTGTGCCAGATACCGGGTCACATGCTTTCACGTGCATGGTTTGCATGTTCGTTATGTAGTTTTTTAGGATATCGTGTCATCTCATTCTTTCAGGGAGAAATGTTCTTCTTGCCTTGAAGATTCCCTGCATAACATGAAACATGAAAAATATCAGAACTGTGTAAACATTTTCCAAACCAAGATGGCAATATTTTTCAATGTGGCATTAAAGTTTTGTTTTGTCAGTTACTTGAAGGAAAAAAAGGAAATATATTCAGTTTTTATGTATTGATCTTGTATCCTTAATCTTGATGGAATTGTTTATTCTAGTAGTTTTTAGTGGATTCCTTAGAATTTTCTTTATGCGGTCATCTCATCTGTAAATAGCGATAGTTTTAACTTCTTTCTTTTCAATCTGGTTGCCTTTCATTTATCTTCTCACCTAATTGCCCTGGCTAGAACTTCCAGTACAATGTTGAGTAGAAGTGGTGAGAGCAGACATCTTCATCTTGTTTCTGATTTTATGGGGGAAGCATTCAGTCTTTAACCATTAAGTATGATGTTACCTGTGGGTTTTTGGTAGATGCCTTTTATCAGGTTGAGGAAGTTCTCTTCTTTTCCTAGTTTTGTGGGTTTTTTCCTTCTATCATGAAAGTGTTTTGGATTTTGTCACATGCTTTTTCTGTGTCTATTGAGATGATTGTATGTTGTTTGTCCTTTATTCTATTGATATGGTGTATTACATTAATTGATTTTAAGATATTAAACTAACCTTGCATTCCTAGGATAAATCCTACTTGCTCACGTGTGTAATCCTTCTTATATGTTGCTGCATTCAGTTTGCTAGTATTTTGTTGAGAATATTTTCATCTCCATTCATAAGAGATAGAGGTGTACAGTTTTCTTGTGATTGTCATTCTTTTTAATTTCCTTCACACTAATGGGTGTATAGTGGTATCTTGTTATGAATTTAATTTGTGGTGTTCAACATGTTTTCATGTTTTTATTTGTCATTGTTATATCTTCTTTGGTGAATTCAATGACTGTTCAAAGCTTTTGCCCAATTATTATTTGGTAATTTTCTTTTTATTGTATTGTAGGAGTTCTTTATATATTCTAGATAGATACAAGCTCTTGTTAGATATGTTTTACAAATATTTTCTCCAACTCTCTGGAACTGCCCTTTCATTTTGTAAATGATATCTTTTGAAGAGCAAAAGTTTTAAATTTTGGTGAAGTCAAGTTTATCAGTTTTCTTCTGTAGTTTGTGCTTTTTGTGTCCTAGTTAAGACAATTTTGCCTCACCAGAGACACTAAGATTTAATCTTATGCTTTCCTCAAGAAATTTTATAGCATTAGCTCTTTTTGTTTCTTTTTTTTGAGGAAGATTAGCCCTGAGCTAACTGCTGCCAATCCTCCTCCTTTTGCTGGGGAAGCCTGGCCCTGAGCTAACATCCGTGCCCATCTTCCTCTACTTCATATATGGGACGCCTACTACAGCATGGTGTGCCAAGCGGTGCCATGTCTGCACCCAGGATCCAAACTGGTGAACCCTGGGCTGCCGAGAAGCGGAACATGTGAATTTAACCACTGTGCCACTGGGCTGGCCCCTATAGTGTTAGGTCTTAAATTTAGGTTTAAGATCCATTTTAAGTTAATTTTTGTAAGTGGTGTGAAGTAAAGATCACAGTTTTAAAAAATGCGTATCCCATATTTTCAGCCCCATTTGTTGAAAAGATTATTTTTTCCCTATTGAATTGCCTTAACACCTTTGCCAATAATCAGTTGACCATGCAGTGTGGGTCTTTTTCTGGACTCTTTTCTTTGATCTATCTTTATGATCTATCTTTTCTTTTATTTATACTTTACTTTCTTGATTACTGTAACTTTATAATAAGCCTTGAAATCAAATTGGAATGCATATTCTCTAACTTTGTTCTTCTTTTTCAAAATTGATTTGGCCATTCTAGTACTTTGCATTTCCGTATACACTTCAAGAATTAGCTTGTCAATTTCTGCAAAAATGCTTCCTGGGCTGTAGTGGATCTATAGATTACTATGTGGAGATCCGACATTTTTAACAATATTGAGTCTTGCAATCCGTAAACATTGTTTATCTCTCTTTATTTAGGTCTTTGATTCCTTTCAGTAATGTTATTTAGTTTTCAGTGTAACTCTTTCACATACTTTATGAAAAATTTCACTAGGTATTTCATGTTTTTTTTTTTTTTGGTGAGGAACATTGGTCCTGAGCTAACGTCTGTGCTAGTCTTTCTTCTATTTTTTTATGTGGGACACCGCCACAACATGGCTTGATGAGCAGCTTGTAGGTCTGTGCCTGGGGTCCAAACCCGTGAACCCTGGGCCACTGAAGTGGAGCACATGAACTTAACTGCTATGACAGTGGGCTGGGCCCCCTAAATAGCACTTATTTTAATACCAGTTTCCAATTGTATTTTGTGACCCAGCTAAGCTCTCTTACTATCCAAATGGCTTTTTAAAGATTATGTAGGATTTTCTGCTTAAACAATCATATCATCTATGTACAAAGACAGTTTTACTTCTTCCTTTTAAATCCATATATCTTTTATTATTTTTTTTGCCTTATTATTCCACTGGCTAGTTATTTTCATAATAGTTGAAATGGAAGTTATGAAAGCATTCATCTTGGCTTTGTTTTTGATCATAGGGGGAAAACATTCAGATTTCCCCATTAAATATGTTAGCTGCAGGTTTTCCATAGATGTTCTTCATCAGGTTGAGGAAGTTTCCTTCTGTTTTTTTTTTTTAAAGATTGCCACCTGAGCTAACCTCTGTTGCCAATCTTCTTTTTATTTTTCTTCTTCCCAAAGCCCCCCAGTACATAGTTGTATGTCCTAGTTGTGAGTGCGTCTGGTTGTGCTATGTGGGACGCTGCCTCAGCATGGCCTGATGAGTGGTGCCATGTCTGCGCCCAGGATCTGAATCGGTGAAACCCTGGGCCTCTGAAGCGGAGCACGTTAACTTAACCACTCGGCCATGGGGCCAGCCCCAGAAGTTTCCTTCTATATGTAGTTTGCTGAGATTTTCCATCATGAGTGTATGTTGAATTTTGTCACATTTTTTCTGTATGTATGAGATACTCTTACTTTGTTTGTTATTCTTATTTAGTTGGTTAATAGGGTGAATTACATTGGTTGACATTTGAATATTAAACCATCTTGTGTTCCTGGCGTAAATGCTTGGTCATGATGTATTATCCTTTTTCTATATTGTTGGACTCGATTTGTTAGAATTTTGTTAAGGATCTTTGTGTCTGTGTTCATGACGGTGTTGGTTTGTTTTCTTTTTGTTTTCATGTTTATTTACTTTTGTTATTTAGGATAATGCTAGCCTCATAGAATGTTTGGAATTGTTTCCTTCTCGTGTTTTTTTGAAAAGTTTCTTTATGTAATTGGTATATTTTTTCCTTAAATTTTTGGTAGAATTCAGCAGTGCACTTCTAGGTCTGGAGTTTCTTTATGGGAAAGTTTTAACCTTTTAAGTTCAATTTCTTTAGTAAATATATTACTATTCAGGTTATCTGTTTTTTCTAAGCGAGGTTTGATAGTTTGTGCCCCTTAAGGAATTTGTCCATTTGATCTAAGTTGTTGAATTTATTGACAAAAAGGTGTTCATATTATTCCCTTCATGCTCTTTTAAAGTAGGACCTTTAGATGTGTCCTCTTTCTTCTTCTGACGTTGGTGATCTTTGTCTTCTCTCTTTTCTCCATAATCACTATAACAAAAGGTATTTACCAATTTTATTGATTTTGTCAGAGGACCAGATTTTGTTTTCATTGATTTTCTCTATTTTTTTCTTTTCTATTCGTTCTCTTTCATTCTTCTCATTTTCTATTTCAATCTACTGTAATCCTTAATATTTTGTTTCTTCTTACATTGGGTTTAATTTACTCTTTAATTTTATAGTTTATTAAGCTGGAAACTTAGGTCATTGAATTTGTCTTTCTTCTTTTCAAATATAGGCATTTAATGGTATAGATTTGTTTTAAAAACAGTACTTAAGCAACATACTACACGTTTTTTTATGTTGTACTTTCGTTTTCATTGAGTCCAATTTATTTTGTGATTTCCATTGTGATTTCGTCTCTGACCCATGTGTTAGAAGTATGTTGCGTAATTTCCAAATATTTTCCATATGTCTTTCTGTTATTTGTTTCTATATTCTATGTGGTCAGAGAATATAATTTCTATGATATGGATACTTTTTAATTTATTCAGATTTATTTTTTGGCTCAAGATATGGTCTGTTTTGTTAAATACGATATGTACCTGAAAAGAATATGTACTCTGCTGTTATTGAGTGGAGTGTTCTATAAATGCTAAGTCTAGTTGGTTGATAATATTGATAAGTCTTCTGTATCCTTACTGATTTTTCTGTCTACTTGTTCTATCAGTTATTGAGAGGGAGATATTGAGATCTCCTGCTAAATCTGGATTTATCTATTTCAGTGCTATCAGTTTTTGCTTCATGTATTTTGAAGTTCTGATGTTAGGGATATATAAACACTTAGGATTGTTATGTCCTCGATAAATGGACTCCGTCATTGTGAGAAGATGTGAGATGTGTTATATCACGAAACTGAAAATAAGTTCGTGAACGTTTTTATGGATCCCAGCCAGGTGCTCCTTTTGTCAGACCCTGCCTTCTGAAGGATTTAGCTGGCTGTAAGAATTTATCCCTTATAGTGTTCCTTGTTACTCTACTCTGTCTAATACTAACAGCCATTTTAGCTTTCTTTTGAGTACAATTAGAATTATTATTTTTCATTCTTTTACCTATTTCTATCTTTATAATGGAATTGGGTTTTTGTAGGCAGTGTATAGTTGGGTCTTGCTTTTTAACAATATAATAATCTCTGCCTTTTAATTGGGCTTTTGATATCCTTTCTACTTCATGTGATTATCGATATGGTCGGGCTTATGTTAGTGGTGAGGCCTGCTGGCTTATACCAGCCTCCCAGATCTGATTGTGAGCATCTCTTTCAGTGACTTGGTGTTAGTAGATTCCAGTTGGCCGTGGTGGGAGTATTTACACCACAGAAAGGGACAAATGCTACCAGTTAGGCCTTCCCCATCCCCTGTGAGCCTGTTATTAAGCATTCACTGGGGTACCACTGATTTAAATCTACTGTCTTGCTACTTGTTTTCTTTTTGTTTAGTATCTTCTTGGTTCCTTTTCTCCTCTTTGTCTTTTTTTCTGTTAATTGAGGATTTTTTGTAATTCCATTTTATGTGCTTTATAACCTCATTAACTCTCTCTGGTGTTGTTTTCCTTTTGGTGGTTGCTTTAACTTATTTGCAGACCATCTTTAAGTAATATTATGACTGTTCGCTATGGTATTATAAGAACCTTACAAAGTATTTTTTTGTTTGCCTCTTCTCAAAAGCACATTTTACTTCTATATGTTATAAACTCCACAGCAGTTATTGATTTTGCTTTAAATAGTCACTTATTTTTAAAATATATTTTTGAAGCAGAAAAAGCCTTATATTTCTCCACATATTTATCATTTTCAATGCTCTTTATTCCTTTATATTGATTCAGATTTCCCTCTAGGATCATTTTCCTTCTGCCCAAAGAATTTCTCTTTCTTTTGCATAGTGCTGGTCTGCTGGTGATGAATTATCTCAGCTTTTGTATGTTTTAAGAAGTATCTTATTTTTTGAAAGATATATTTACCGGTATAGAATTCTAGTTTAGCTTTAGTTTTTTTTCTTATTTTAGTGCTTTAAGGATGTTGGTTCACTGTCTTGGCTTTTGTTGTTTCCTATTTGAAGTCTGCTGTCTTTCTTATCTTTTTGTTTCTCTATACTTAATGTGTATTTTTCTCTGGTTTTGAACAATTTTATTATGATGTACCTTGGTGTAGTTTTATCATGTTTCTTGTGCTTGAGATTTGTTGAAGTTCTTAGATATGTGGTTTATAGTTTTCATCAGATTTGGAAAAATTTCAGCTGTTATGTCTTAAAATATTTTTTTCTGACTTGTCTCTCCTTTCATCTTCTCTTTCTGGGGCTACAGTTACATGTCTATTAAACTTCTTTATTGTTGTTCTGCATTTCACTAACGCTTTGTTCATTTTACCTAGTCCTTTTTTCCTGTTTATGTTTTGTTTTGCTATGTCTCCCTGTTTACTAATCTCTGATGCATTGTCTAATCTGCTGTTAATTCCACTTAGTGTACTTTTCACTTTAGACATTGTATTTTTTATCTAAAAGTTTCTTGTAGGTCTTTTTTTTATATCTTCTGTATTTTTCTTTGTCATGCTCATGCTTTCTTCTACCTTCTTGAACAAATGGAGTATAGTAACTGCCTCAATGTTCTTATCTGCTAATTCTATCATCTCTGTCATTTCTAGGTCTTTTGCTAGATTAATCCACTCCTTAGAGGTATACTTTTCTGTTTCATTGCTTTATAGTTTGTGATTGAATGCTAGACATTGTAAATTTTACTTTGTTGAGTGTTGAATTTTTGTATTACTTTAACTATTGGGGTTTTTATCCTGGAGCAATTTTTTTAAAAAATAGTTGATCCTTCTGAGATTTGCTTTTAAATTCTGTTAGGTAGAATCAGAACAGCCTTTATTCTAAGGCTAAACTGGCCCTAGTAACCTCAGGATTCTCTTGATGCCCCATGTGCTAGGAGATCTTTCCACTGTGATTTTTGGGAATAAGAACTATTCCTGGCCTTGTGGGAGCATTGGGAACTGTCCTGCCTCTTCCTAGTGATTTGTTCTGTGGTCTCAGTAGTTTCCTCATGCTCATGTGTTGATCAGACTCACTTAAGACCCAAGGGGAACCCTCTTCAGATCTCCAGAGAGCTTTCTCTCTGTCTCTCTCTCTCCCCTCTCCAGTACTCTTCTGTGTGCATTCTAGATGCCTTGGTCTCTCTGAACTCCAAGGGAGACTGCTGGACTCTGTTACTCCTCCCTGCTCTTTCCAGGTAGTAATCTGGGGACAGTCATGTTGCTCACATTATTTTCCTTCTCTCAGAGATCACTGTACTGTGCTTTATGTTGTCCATTGTCTGAAAACAGTTGCTTTGTGTATTTTGTCCAGGATTTTCTTTTCTTTAAAAAAAAAAAAAAAAAAGATTGGCACCTGAGCTAACATCTGTTGCCAGTCTTCTTTTTTTCCTTCTTGTCCCCAAAGCCTCCCAGTACATAGTTGTATATTCTAGTTGTGAGTGCCACTGGTTGTGCTATATGGGATGCTGCCTCAGCATGACCTGATGAGCAGTGCCATGTCTGCGACCAGGTTCCGAACTGGTGAAACCCTGGGCCGCGGAAGTGGAGCGTGCACACTTAACCACTTGGCTGTGGGGCTGGCTCCTGGCAAGGATTTTAGTTGTTTAAGATAGAAAGGTAAATCTGGCTTCTATAATTCATTATACTAGAAGCAGAAAGTTGTATATTATTGTTTTAATTAGCATTTCTTTTTAGCTTAGATATGAACATTTTCTGTATGTTTTAAAAAATTTCTCTTGACAGAAAAAAACTTTCACCTATGTCATCCAAACATAATTATGCATACTTATTTTTAAGATTTTTGTGTTTAGATGGGGGCCGGCCCCATGGCCCAGTTGTTAAGCTTACACGCTCTGCTTTGGCGGCCCACGGTTTCGCCGGTTCAGATCCTGGGCGTGGACATGGCACTGCTCATCAAGCCATGTTGAGGCGGTGTCCCACACAGCACAACCAGGAGGACCTACAACTAAAATTACAACTATGTACCGGGGGGCTTTGGGGAGAAGGAGGAAAAATAAAATCTTTAAAAAAAAAAAAGATTTTTGTGTTTAGAGATTCCACAAGACCCATTTATCAGCTCATTTGTCTTTATTCTTTGGATTGTCAAGTTGTTTATAATCTCTAAATGATTTTCTTCCTTTAAGCCTGTTTTTCCTTAATCAAAGAGAATAGGTGAACATTCCTTCTAGAACCCCTTTGTAGACCAAAAAAATAATCTTCATTTATTCATTCAACCATTATTCATGGAATGTTTATTATGTGGAAGGCCATATACTAGGCATTGTGTATACACACAAAGGTACATGAAAAAGAGTTCCTACCCTCGGGGAGTTCATAGTCTGGTAGGTAAACTGACAAAAAATAGTTAGCTCTCCCTCTGTGGAATATTTGCAGTGGGCACGATGTTCTTCTATTCTAGAACCATGGAAATGGAGATGATTACTTTCTCTGAGTATCACTTTACCCTAATCCACTCCTTTTCTCAAACACTCAAGCGTGCTCCTGCTTTAGGGTCTTTGTTCTTGCTGTTCCCTCTGCCTAGAATGCTGCCCTGCCAAGGTTTTCCAAATGGCTTACTCATACTCCTTAACATCCTCAAATATCATTTTATCAGTGAGACCTCCCTTGACCGTTGTCTATAAAATGGCACTTCCATCTACAATCTTTATCCCCTTACTTGGGTTTATTCTTTATAGCATTATCATTTACGTTTTTATTTATTTTCTTCCTTATCACCTTTTGTCTCCTCCCCCTCTCAAATGTAAATGCCAGATGAGCAGGGACTCTATCTGTTTTGTTCACTATTTTATCACCTTGAGTAGTAACTGACACATACAGGATTCTTGATAAATATTTCTTGAAAAAATTTATACCTGTGTGGTCACTTGATTATTTTTCCTTTCCATGTTTCCCTGCAAAGCATTTCCTGAGTGATTTTATTCACAATGTCCATTTTTGGTTTACTCTGCACTTAGAATAAGCAAATGTCTTAGTAACACTGTAATAGTTAAAAGAGACACTTATGTCAAGTAGATACTAAATTTTGTTTTTTCCTCTCTCTTAGTTTGCAGATAGGACCAATCCAATGGATAAACATCTTGAGGTCCTGGCCAATAAGTATGGATTGTCTGCACAACCAGTTACTCCTCAGATGTTTGGGTGTGCTGGAAAAGAGCACATGGAAAAATATGGTATGTTAAAAAAACTTGAAGGCTTATTGGTAGTTATATACGTGTGATGAGAAACAGCAGGTATTGATTAAGGAACTGTGGAGGATGCTAGGATATATAAGACGTAAAGTGGTTTTTGAATTAAATCGAAGAAGTAGTCTGTACAGAGTTTAGTTGTAGAGAAAATATTTATATATAGGAATTAGAAATATATAGGAATATATTCATTTAGGAAGTACCTAGAATGCTCCAAAACAAGAAATTGAAATAGGAAAAATAGCATAAATCTTGTCTCCTTTAATCATGGACTATAAATTGAGGTTCATCAGTTCTGAATATTATAATGAGATTTAAAGCTTGCTTTTGATAACAGATTTATATAACCAAATTTTATTCTTAGTACTTGAGTCCATCAGGAGTGCATCATCATCTGTCATTCCATGGTGTTTTATGAGATTTATATTTCATAGTTGATTTTTATTTTGTAGATAAACATCCTAGTTTTTTGACGGATGGTCAATGATTGGCTTCCCTTTGCCAGTTAGTTAAATCATGGGTAACTGCAGATAGAATTTTTTTTTGTTGTTGTATGACCCTGAACCAGTGCCTTGTTGTGTACTGTGAGATAACAAAGAAAATAATCATGCTTGAAAGTTCATCATTCCTGTTCTTTGCAGGGAAAATATCCCAGGTTTGCTAGCCAAGATCAAGTAATTAGAAAGGAAAAAAATCTTCAAGGAAGAGTGGTGGGATCGTATAGAGAAGCACTGCTAGTTTTGAGCCATAGGAATTTTCTTTCTTGTAGCTATTTTCTTACCCTTTTTAACTCAGTCCGTTTCAATCTGGTTTCCCTCCTTACTCAGGGCTACCATTGATCACCATGTTGCTATATCCAGTACATACTTTTCAATCCTGGTTTAATAGACCTCAGCACTATTAGTCCCTTTTCTACTTCCTTCTTGAAACATTCTCTTCTCTTGGCCTCCACGATACCTCCTTCTTTAACCTCTTTGGCTATTCCTTGTCCATTTCCTTTTCAATTAAATAATTCACCTTGAAGTAGCTCTCTTTATATTCCAGGCATCATTCTAAGCACTGGAATGTAGCAGTATATCAGTTAGCTATTGCTGAGTAATAAACCACACCAAAACTCAGCGATTTTAAATAATGATTATTTATTATTATAGTTTACAAGTTTGTAGATTGGGAGTCAGCTTGTCTAAGCTGAGCTCAGCTCTTCTTAGCTTGGTTAATCATGACTGTAGGTTGATTGGAGACCCTGTTCTAGTCTTGTTTGACTGAGTCATAGCTCTTGTCCTCCTCGTGGGACTGGAAGGCCAGCCCTGGCATGTCATTTTCATGGTCCTAGCAGAAGCACAAGAGAGTAATCTGCAACATGCAAGACCTTTTGAGACTTAAGCTGTTGACCCAGAGCAAGTCATGTGGCAAACTTAGAATCAAGGGATAGAGAAATATGCTCCACTTCTTTTGTGGTAGGAAACTGCAAAGTCAGACCACAAAGGACATTCAAGAGGGCAAAAGAATTTGGGACATTAATGCATTCATTCACAAGCAATAAGTCAGCAGATGAGATGTGAGGTTTTGCTTAAATTTCTAATAAAGGAGAGACAGTAACACTTGAAAAAAACTAAGGTAATTTCAGGTAATTATTAGTCCTATGAAGAAAATAAAACAAAGTAATGTACTTGTAGGGAGAGGTGGGCAAACTTAGGATAGTCAGTGATGGGCTCTATACTTGTATATCTAGTTGGCATCTTACATCTCTGCTTGTATATTTAACGGGCATCTCAAATTTAACATGTTCAAATGCCAACTCTTAATTCCGTTCTGTCATTGTCTTAAACTTACTCCTTCCCTAGTTTTCCTCATCTCAATAAGTGGCGCTTCCATCCGTTCAGATGTTCAAAGCAGAAACATGAGTCATCTTTGATACTTCTTTCTCCCTTTCCCCCATTCCAGTCCCTCATTATGTCCTATTAATTCCACCTGCAAACTCCAAACTATGTTTCTTCCTTCCATTTCCTTTCATTACTACAGCTCTTACCCTAGACAAGAATTTTTCAAACTGTGGGTCGTGACCTGCTAGGAAATTATGGAATTAAGTTCATAGGTTGAACCCAGCATTTTTCTAAAATCTAAAATTTGTCGTTATTGTATATTATAACTGAATACAGGGAAGTGCACAAAACATAAATAGACAACTTAGTGAACTCTCACAAAGCTCATAACTGTGAGCTAAACCACCTCCCAGGTGAAAAATAGAATGCTAACACCCAAGAATCCTCTCTGTAGATTATTTTTATCTGAAGAACTTTGTGCGTCTCCTACGATCTTCTTGGGTCATTCCATTAGACAAAAAGCTACACCTACAAATCTTTTTGAGATGAGCCCTCTTATACCTTGGATCCCTTCTGAGATGGCTGAGGGATGGCATTTTTAAGCTTCCTACCAGGCCTTTGTTTGATTGAGAGAATTTGTGAGGCATAGTCTTTTTCTCTTTGGAGGATTTTCTTCTGTTTGAGCTATATTCTGAGGCATCACTTTTGATCTTTCTGAGATCTTACAGAAAGATTTGTCACACCCTGAGCTTCATCTTTGCACCATGTTTTCCTCGTAGTGCCCTAGATTTAATCTTTACTCAAAGGCCGTTTCTTAATTTTAGCATCATTTCCTACCTTGAGAGGCTGAGAATTTTCAACACCACGAAGTCCCGAATTCTTTTTGTTAAACAGTTATTTCCTCGATATAGCAATATAGAATCTTCCTATAAACAGCAAGAAGAAGCCAAGTGGCAACTTCAATATTTTGCTTATCTGATTTCCACATAACTACAAGTAATAGTGTTACTAAAATTTCTACTACTGTTGTAACAATGATCTCCTTTTCTCTAGCCCTCAGTGAAGTTTTATCTTTTTGCAAACCGTCACCTTTCAGGTGTCTTTAGAGGACCACAAGGCTTCCTCTAATAATTTCTTCAAGGCACTTTAGGCTTTTGCTAGTAATTTTCTTAAAAGCCACCTCCTGGTTCCAAAGCTGTTCACATATTTTACATTTTTTTGTTAAGTGTAACTCCACTTCCAGTTTATTAGTTTGCTCGGGCCGCCATAACAAAATATCATAGACTGGGTAGCTTAAATGATAGAAATTTATTTTTTGTGTTTCTAGAGGCTAGGAAATCCAAGATGAAGTTGCAAGATAGGTTTTATTCCGAGGTCTCTTCTCTTAGCTTGTAGACAGATGCCATCTCACTGTGTACTCACATGATCTCTTCTTTTGTGGGCACAGAGAGAAAGAGAGAAAGAAACATCTTTTTCTTCCTCTTCTTATAAGAGTTCTTACAAGGACATTAACCCATCATGAGGGCCTTACTTTCATGGTCTCATCTATCCTAATCACCTCCCCAAAGCCCCATTTCCAAATACCATCACATTGGCGTTTAGGGCTTCAACAGATTTATTTTGAATTTTGGGGGACACGATTCAGTCCGTTGCACTCAGATACCAAAATATGTATTCATTATCTGTTACTGTGTAACAGTGAGACTCTCTTTTTAGAAATCATTTCTTGTTGCTTTCATTCTCGTTGTCTAGTTTCCCTGTGTGTAAGCTCACTGGCCTTCTTTCAGTGTCTTTAATAAGCCAAGCTTTCCTGCCTTAGGCTCTCCTATTCCCTTTGGCTACAGTGTTCTTTCCTCCATTCTTTCCAAGTCAGCTCTGCTCCTCCCTTAGGTCTTAAAAAAACCTTGTCTCATATCTCCAACACTTTACAAAAGTGTCTCCACTTGGATGTCTAAAGGACATCTCAAATTTAACAGGTCTAAAGCTGAAGTCCTAATTCTTTCCTTGAACTTCCCCCTTCCCCATCTGTTCTTGAAGTTTTCCCCCATTCAGGAAATGATAACTCCATCTTTCTAGGACCTTTGGCCAAAAACCTTGCAGCCGTTCTTGATTCTACTCTCAGTCAACATTTAATATATCAGCAAACTTTTTCACTCATTTCTCAGAATATCCACTTCTCACCATTTCCACCACCTCTGCTGCAGGGTAAACCACTGTAATTTCTCAACTGGATTATAGGCATCTCCTAACTGGTTTTTCTGCTTCTGCTTGTGTACCTCTACAGTCTGTTCTTCATAGCCAGAGCAATGCTTTTCAAATATAAGCCAGCTCATTTCACTCCTCTGCTCAGAACTCTCCATGTGTTTTCATTACTCTCACTTTGAAACCTGTGGATCTTATTATGGCCTACAAACTTCTACATGATCTGATCCCAAACCCGCATTAGTTTTCTGACCTTATCTTTTACTGTTTCTTCTTTCACCACTCTGCTCCAGCCATACTATCCTTTCTGTTCCTCAAACACAGTAAACACATTCTGCTTCAGGCAGAGCCTCAGCTTTGCTATTTCCACTTCTGGAATGCTCTACCCTAAGATATCTTCAGTGCTAGCTCCCTTACTTCTATCAGGTCTTTGCTTAAATCTCATCTTCTGCTTTCTTTCATCACCCTCCTTCCCAGAACTCTCTGTCCTCTGTCTCCTGCTTTATTATTTTACATAGAACTTATAAAAATCTGGCATATTTATTTTTTCTTATTTATTAACTGTCTTCTCCAACCAGAATGTAAGTTCTGCAGGAGCACTGATTTTTGTTTGTTTTATTCCCTGCTCATTGACTGTTACCTGGGACACTGCCTGGCACAAAGCAGGTATACTGTAATTAATTAATTGATCTTCAAAGAAAGATCATCCTTGACCATTCAAATTGAAGTAGATTTCTCCTGTTATTCTCTTTCATAGATAGCTCCCTATTTCTTTCCTTCATAGCACTTAGTGTTATTTATATTTATATCTTAATATGTATATATTATCGCACTTTTACTTATTTAATTTTTGTCTTCCTTATGAGTCTATAAATTCCATGAAAGCAGGAACCATGCCTATTTTGTTTACCTTTGATATATCCAGCCTAGCACAGTACTTGGTATGTAATCTAGCCAGAAGAAAGAGTTTTTTTATTCTCTTCTACAGTCCCCAGCATATTTAAATACTCAATAAACATTTGATGAATGAATGAATGAATTTTCTTACATATGTTACCTCATTCAATTCTTACAACAATCCATTATGGGAAGCATTATTATCCCATTAAGTAAGATGCTGGCTTCAGGGGCTATATATATATATATATATATATATATATATATATATATAAAGGATCGTGAAGCTGGCCTCTTAATATATATATATATATATATTATATTATATATATATATATATTTGTGTATATATATATATACACACAAATATATTTTTTCATTGTGTTGAGAAAGTATCCATCAATTTTTATTTTTTTGAATTTTTTTCTTTTGGGAATAGGTATTGAATTTTGTCAAAGGCTTCTCTACCATCTGTGGAGTTAATTGCGTTGTATCCCCCACTTACATCTGTTAATAAAGAATTCTTTATTAATGGATTCTTGATATTGAACTAACTTTGCGTATCTGGAACAAATGGCACTTGGTTATGATGTATTGATTTTTTTAATGTGGAGTTAGATTCTGCCACTATTATTTAGTACTTTCAAATCAATATTTATAAGTGATATTGGTTTATAATTTTCTTTTTTTCTTACATCTTTATCAAATTTAGGTGTTAATTTTATATTTGCTTTATAAAAAGAAATAGGAAGGCTTTCTTTACTTTTGATGCTCTGGAACAATTCATGGAGCACTGGGACTACCTGATCTTTGTAGGTTTGGTAGAATTGCCTGTGAAACCATCTGGGCCTAGTTTTTTCTTTGCGGGGGAAGGGAGTTGCTTGGCAAGTATCTATTTATTTATGTTTAGATATTCTATCTCCAATGGGCTCAATTTTGGTAGTCTCTATTTTTCTATAAAATTATCCATTTCATTTAGATTTTCACATTTATTTGTATAGAAATCTGAGACGTAGTCTCACCATTTTAAAATTTGTTTCTATTTAAATGGTACTTTCCTCTTATTATTATTTTTGTGTGTTTATGCTTTCTCCCTTTTTTCTTCATTAACTTAGGCTAGTAATTTGTTGTCTTAAATTTTTTAGTATATCGGAATTTTGATTGATTAATTATGTCTACTCTTTCTATTCTTTACCCTGTTAATTTCTCCTTTTATCTTCCTTGTGCTTTTTGGGGGTTTACTTTGTTGTTGTTTTTCTAGTTTTTTGAGTTGCGAATTTAATTCATTTTCTTTCCTTTTAATAGCAGCGTTATTGAGATATAATTCACAGACTATAAAATTCACCCTTATTAAGTGTACACTTCAGTGATTTCTAATATATTCACAGATTTGTTCAGCCATCACCACTGTCTGATTTCAGAACATTTTCATCATCCCAAAAGGAAACCCCATATCTATTAGCCGTCCTCCCCCTTACCCTCTCCTCTCAGGCACCTGGCAACCACTAATCTGCTTTCTGTTTTTATGGATTTGCCTATTCTGAACATGTCACTTAAGTGGAATCATACAGTATGTGGCCTTTTGTGACTGGTGTCTTTTACTTAGCATAATGTTTACATAGTTCGTTCAGGTCGTAGCATGTATCAGGACTTCATTCCTTTTTATTGCTGAATAATGTTTCATTTTATCATTCTTTCTTGTGTTTAGTGCTATGTATTTTTCTGATTACTGCTGTAAACATATCACACTGATTCTGATATATAATGTTTTCTGTATAATTTTCTCAGAAATTTTATAATTTCCATTTGTATTTCCTTTTCTTACTCAAGAATTGTTTCATGGAAATATTTTTTTACTTTCTGGGTAGACTTTTTATTTTTCATTTTATTAATAATTTCTAGTTTCATTGTATTGTGATTTGAGAGTGTTGTTTTTGGATTTGGGGGGATTCCGAGTCCTATTCTGCCATCTAATGTCAGTGTAGTAAAGTCCTTATTTGATAGTGAATTTTTTGAAAGAGGATTCTGTGTCCTCTGATTTTTGTTTCCTTTTTTTGGTCTTGCAGGACCCTAAAACTTCCCCTTTTGCTTCTTTTCTTTTTCAATCTTCAGTTGCCAAAGGGCACCTTTCGCTTTCTTTTTGCCTTGTTTTTTTCTCCTAGAAGCTATGCCTTTGAAAGATTACCACCTTGAACCTCCTGAACTTTTCAGACCCTTCCCTGTAGTCATGCTTTGATCTCTAGAAATATTTTTTAAAAATATTTTCTAAGGAGGCGGAGCAAAATGGTGGGGTGAGCTGACCCAGGACTCTCTCCCCTCCAAAGTACAACAAAGGACTGAAAAAAACCCCTGAATTTCAGCTAATGAACCTAATGCCAGGACTCCGAGACCTACAGTTTCAAAAGGCAGAGGAGGGAGCCCCTGCTGCCCGCCTCAGAGGAGCTAGAACAGGGTAGGAGAGAACATCGCTGCATCCCCTAGAAACCGGGATCGCCCCGCGGGCCCTGGAAGGAGCGGGGGAGGGGCCACGCAACCAGGGGATTGCCTAGGACTCCCGCCGCCGGTACAGTGGAAACCCGCTGACAGGGGAAAGCTTCCGTGCACGGGGACCCCCATAAACCCAGGGCCCTGGGAGACCAGAGAACAGAACTGATCAAATCGAGATCAGTGCGCGAGAGAAACTGCCCCCGCCCCCGTCCCAGCAAAGCGCACTGGGTGCTGCCATCTTGCCCGAAGGCGGAGAGCTCAGAATGTGTGGCACTCGACCCCCATCCAGTGGCGACAGACTGTAACTGCAACTGAATTCTACCACCATGCGAAAAAACCGCTCTTCTACCATCCAGCAATTTATAAAAGCCCCAGACCAGAAGGAAAACAATAAAAACATAGAATTAAGTCCTGAGGACTTGGGATTAGGTAAACTAAATGAAAATGAGTTCAGAGCAGCTATAATAAAAAAACTCAATGAGGTAGAGAGAAAGAGAAACAAGCCGAGTTCTGGAGTTATGTCACAAAAGAGATTGAAATTATAAAGAAGAATCAAACAGAATTACTAGAGATGAAAAACACAATGGACCAGATAAACAGAATACAGATTCCCTGAGTGCCCGGGTAGACTTCATAGAAGAGCAAATTAGCATAATCGAAGATGGACAGGCTGAATGGCTCCAGACAGAGGAAGAAAGAGAACTAAGGATTAAAAGGAATGAGGAAAGTATTAGAGAGATAGCAGATTCAATGAGGAGAAAGAATTTAAGGATCATAGGAATTCCCGAGAACGTGGAAAAGGAAAATGGAGCAGAAAGTGTGCTTAATGAAATTATAGAAGAGAAGTTCCCAAATCTAGGGATTGAGGGCGAAATGTGTGTAGAAGAAGCTTTCAGATCTCCTAGATTTGTCAATGTAAAAAGACCTACCGCAAGGCATATAGTAGTACAAATGGCAAAAATGAATGACAAAGAAAGAATACTCAGGGCTGCAAGACAAAAGAGAATTACCTACAAAGGAGCTCCTATCAGACTTTCAGCGGATTTCTCTGCAGAAACCTTACAAGCTAGGAGAGAATGGAGTGACATATTCAAAGCTTTAAAAGATATAAAAATCTTCAGCCAAGAATACTCTATCCAGCAAGAATATCCTTCAGATATGAGGGAGAAATTAAATCTTTTCCAGACAAACAAAAGTTAAGGGAATTTGTAACCAAAACTCCTCCACTACAAGAAATCCTCAAGAAGGCTCTCATACCTGAAAAAAGAAAAAAGGGAGAAAGGGGCCACAAACCACAGAGTTGGGAGACAGATAAATAGAACCAGAATAGGATAGCAAATATCCAACTATAGCATTAGGATAAAGGTAAGGAAACTACCAAAGCAAAGACGATCTTATCATTCTAACTACAAACTCGTAACACAAGTTGGAACAAGAAGTGAAAATAATAATTTAGGAGGGGAAGAGCAAAGGGACTAAATTAGTCTAGGCCAAGTAAGTAAGAGACCACCAGAGAAGAGACTATATTATACACGAGATTCTAAATACAAACTTCAGGGTTGCCACTAAAGTAAAAAACAGAACAGAGACACAAAACATAAATAAGCAAAAATCTAAGAAACCCAGCATAAGAAATTGCAGTATCAAATGGATAGGATAAAGCACACAGGAAGAGAAAAGCAGGAAAGCCAGATAATGAGCAACAGATTGACAGCTTTAAGTCCACATGCATCAATAATCACTGTTAATATAAACGGATTGAACTCTCCAATAAAAAGACACAGATTGGCAAAATGGATTAAAGAACAAGATCCAACAATTTGTTGCCTCCAGGAAACACACCTCAGCCCCAAGGACAAACACAGGCTCAGAGTGAAGGGGTGGAGGACAATACTTTGAAGCTAATAGCAAGGAAAAAAAAGCAGGGGTTGCAATTCTTATATCAAAGTGGATTTCAAAATAAGACAGGTAAAGAGAGACACACAGGGACAATATATAATGATCAAAGGGACACTTCATCAAGAAGAAATAACGCTTATAAATATCTATGCACCCAACATAGGAGCACCAAAGTTCATAAAGCAACTATTAACAGGCCTAAAGGAAGATGTTAAAAACAACACAATAATAGTAGGGGACCTCAACACCCCACTCACATCAATGGACAGATCGTCCAGACAGAAAATTAACAAGGAAATAGTGGAGCTAAACGAAAAACTAAAACAATTGGACTTAATAGACATATATAGATCACTTCATCCTAAAAAAGCAGAATACACATTCTTCTCAAGTGCACATGGAACATTCTCAAGGATAGACCATATGTTGGGAAACAAGGCAAGCCTCTAAAAATTTAAAAAAATTGAAATAATAACAAGCATCTTCTCTGATCATATGCTATAAAGCTAGAAATTAATTACAAGAAAAAAGCTGAGAAAGGCACAAAGATGTGGAGACTAAACAATACACTACTGAACAAGCAATGGATCATTGAAGAAATTAAAGAAGAAATCAAAAAATACCTGGAAACTAATGAAAATGATAACATGGCATACCAACTCATATGGGATACAGCAAAAGCTGTATTAAGAGGAAAATTCATCGCAATACAGGCACATCTTAACAAACAAGAAAAATCCCAAATAAGCAATCTTAAACTACACCTAACTGAAGAGAAAGAAGAACAAACAAAGCCCAAAGTCAGCAGAAGGAGAGAAATATAATAAGAATCAGAGCAGAAATAAATCCTATTGAAACAAAAAAGGCAGTAGAAAGGATCAGTGAAACAAAGAGCTGGTTCTTTGAGAAGATAAATAAAATTGACAAACCCCTAGCCAGACTTACAGAGAAAAAAAGGGAGAAAGCTCAAATAAACAAAATCAGAAATGAAAGAGGAGAAATAACAACAGACTCCGCAGAAATACAGCAGATTATAAGAGAATACTATGAAAAACTATATGCCAGCAAATGGATAACCTAGAGGAAATGGATAAATTCTTGGACTCCTACAATCTCCCAAAGCTCAGTCAAGAAGAAGCAGACAATTTGAACAGACCAATCACAAGGAAACAGATTGAAACAGCCATCAAAAGCATCCCAAAGAATAAAACCCCAGGACCAGATGGCTTTCCCGGGGAATTCTACCAAACTTTCAGAGAGGATTTAATACCTATCCTTTTCAAGCTATTCCAAAAAGTTAGGGAGGATGGAACACTTCCTAACACATTCTATGAGGCCAACATCACACTGATACCAAAGCCTGACAAGGACACCACGAAAAAAGAGAACTACAGGCCAATATCACTGATGAACATAGATGCAAAAATCGTCAACAAAATTTTGGCCACCAGAATTCAGCAATTCATCAAAAGGATCATACATCATGATCAAGTGGGATTCATACCAGGGACACAGGGATGGTTCAACATCTGCAAATCAATCAACGTGATACACCACATCAACAAACTGAGGAATAAAAACCACAGGATCATCTCAATAGATGCAGAGAAAGCATCTGACAAGATCCAGCAGCCATTTATGATAAAAACTCTGAACAAAATGGGCATAGAAGGGAATTACCTCAACATAATAAAGGCCATATATGACAAACCCACAGCCGACATCATACTCAATGGGCAAAAACTGAGTGCCATCCACCTGAAAACAGGAACAAGACAAGGATGCCCTCTATCACCACTCCTATTTAACATAGTACTGGAGGTCCTGGCCAGAGCAATCTGGCAAGAAAAAGGAATAAAAGGAATCCAAATAGGGAGGGAAGAAGTGAAACTCTCACTGTTTGCAGACGACATGATCTTATATATAGTAAACCCCAAAGAATCGATTGGAAAACTTTTAGGAGTAATCAACAACTACAGCAAAGTTGCAGGGTATAAAATCAATTTACATAAATCAGTAGCATTTCTATACTCTAACAACGAACTAACAGAAAAAGAACTCAAGAACACAATATCATTCACAATTGCAACAAAAAGAATAAAATACCTCGGGGTAAATTTAACTAAGGAAGTGAAGGACCTATATAATGAAAGTTACAAGGCCTTTCTGAGAGAATTGGATGACGACATAAGGAGATGGAAAGACATTCCATGTACATTGATTGGAAGAATAAACATAGTTAAAATGTCCGTTCTACCTAAAGCAATCTACAGATTCAACGCTATCCCAGTCAGAATCCCAATGACATTCTTTACAGAATTAGAACAAAGAATCCTAAAATTCATATGCGGCAACAAAAGACCCAGAATTGCTAAAGCAATCCTGAGAAAAAAGAACAAAACGGGAGGCATCACAATCCCTGACTTCAAAACATACTACAAAGCTACAGTAATCAAAACAGCATGGTACTGGTACAAAAACAGGTGCACAGATCAATGGAACAGAATTGAAAGCCCAGAAATAAAACCACACATCTATGGACAGCTTATCTTCAACAAAGGAGCTGACGGCATACAATGGAGAAAAGAAAGTCTTTTCAACAAATGGTGCTGGGAAAACTGGAAAGCCATATGTAAAAGAATGAAAATTGACCATTCTTTCTCACCATTCACCAAAATAAACTCAAAATGGATCAAAGACCTAAAGGTGAGACCTGAAACCATAAGGCTTCTAGAAGAAAATATAGGCAGTCCACTCTTTGACATCAGTGTCAAAAGGACCTTTTCGGACACCATGTCTTCTCAGAGAAGGGAAACAATAGAAAGAATAAACAAATGGGACTTCATCAGACTAAAGAGCTTCTTCAAGGCAAATGAAAACAGGATTGAAACAAAAAAACAACCCACTAACTGGGAAAAAATATTTGCAAGTCATATATCTGACAAAGGCTTAATATCCATAATATATAAGGAACTCTCACAACTCAACAACAAAAAATCAAACAACCTGATCAAAAAATGGGCTGGAGACATGAACAGACATTTCTCCAAAGAAGATATACGGATGGCCAATAGGCACAAGAAAAGATGCTCATCATCGCTGTGCATCAGGGAAATGCAAATCAAAACTACACTAAGATATCACCTTACACCCATTAGAATGACAAAAATATCTAAATCTGATAGTAACAAATGTTGGAGAGGTTGTGGAGGGAATGGAACCCTCATACACTGCTGGTGGGAATGCAAACTAGTGCAGCCACTATGGGAAACAGTATGGAGATTCTTCAAAAAATTAAAAATAGAACTACCATACGATCCAGCCATTCCACTACTGGGTATCTATCCAAAGAGCTTGAAGTCAGCAATTCCAAAAGTCCCATGCACCCCAATGTTTATTGCAGCATTATTTACAATAGCCAAGACATGGAAGCAACCTAAGTGCCCATCAACAGATGAATGGATAAAGAAGATGTGGTATATATATATACAATGGAATACTACTCAGCTGCAAAACAGAACAAAATCATTCCATTTGCAACAATATGGATGGACCTTGAGGGAATTATGTTAAGTGAAATAAGCCAGATAGAGAAGGATAATCTGTGTATGACTCCACTCATATGAGGAATTTAAAAATGTGGACAAAGAGAACAGATTAGTGGCTACCAGTGGAAAGGTGGGGTGGGGGGTGGGCACAAAGGGTGAAATGGTGCACCTACAACACGAATGACAAACATTAATGTACAACTGAAATCACACAAGACTGTAACCTATCATTAACTCAATTAAAAAAAACCAAAAAACCCACCCCCCCAAAAAACCAACCAACCAACCAAACAAACAAAAACAAGACAGGCAGGGCCTTAAAGGGCTTCAGGAAGGGTTTGGAGCCTTATCATGGGCTAGAAGCTGCAGGAAGATGCCTGTGCCTGAGTGGAAAAGTTAAGGAATACAAACACCTGGACTGAAGGGTCCAGAAGGCCAGGAATGAGAGGTGCCTTGGCAACAGTTTACATGGACAGATGACACCAAGAAACAGATGGCCCCCCACAGCACTATGTGAGCCCTAGGAGCAATTCTGGGAGAAGAGGGGGCCGTGAGACCTGACTTTATTGAGTTTATGTTTCTGCTACCTCTTAAAAAACGGGGTTTTGACTCAGAAATTCTGTTGAGTTCTAGAAATATAAATTTACATTTCTTGCAAAAAAAAATATTTTCACACTTTGTTGGGGGGAAGGGGGTCTTTCTCCTCCTAGCGGTAGTTTTTGAGCAGCTGTAGGCCTGCCGCCACTCCCTTCTTCTCTCCTCTGCAGTGTTTCAGATGGCCCTCGTTCTCCCAAAGGCTTGCGGTGGGAGCATGAGCTATTGCTGGCTGGGATTTGGTCATTTTTCCCTTTTCTCCTTTTTCTCACAGATAATTTGAAGTTTTGGGTTCTCTGTTGTCTAGTTGTGCTGAGAGTATGGTTTTGTGCAGTTTTATTTGCTCCTCTTGTTATTTTAGATTGTTTTTAGAGGACGTGGAGAGAGACAGGTTTAGGCAGCCTCCATTGTCCTCAGCTACCTGGAAATCCTGTGTCTGGTCTGTGTTTAAGCTTATATCTTTTCTCAAGTTTTACATTATTCAGGATAGTGGGACAGTTTTCTGGTGTAAAATCTTGAGTATAAATGTACGGTTTTTTTTTTTAAAGATTTTATTTTTTTCCTTATTCTCCGCAAAGCCCCCCAGTACATAGTTGTATATTCTTCGTTTTGGGTCCTTCTGGTTGTGGCATGTGGGACACTGCCTCAGCGTGGCCTGATGAGCGGTGCCATGTCTGCGCCCAGGATTCGAACCAACGAAACACTGGGCCGCCTGTAGCGGAGTGCGCGAACTTAACCACTCGGCCATGGGGCCAGCCCCTAAATGTACGGTATTTTAGTTGAAATGTTATTCTTCACCCAACAGATTTTTGAGTTGTAGAATTTCATGGGATTTTGAGTTGTCTTTTGAAATTGCTTTTTGTGTGTGCGCACTGGAAATGAATACCTAAGAATGTTTGTAGTAGCTTACATCCTCCTGTAGAATCAGCAGATTTTTGTGGCTTCAAAGTTTGATTCAAAGAGATTGAAATCTAGGATACTAGGCATATCCTTTGAACAGGCAAAAATCTGAATTGGCAGCTCAGAATCAGTATCAACAAGCCCTTCATCAGTGCCCAGGCTTAAAAAATGTGTAGTAAGTCCCTGGCAGAATATTTTTCAAAGAGTTGCTATTTTCTATAGATTAATTGGATCCCATCATAAGGAAAAAAGAAAAGACATCAACACATTGACTCTCTCTTATGTCAGACACTATGTCCTGTACTTTTGTATAGTTTACCTGCCTCTCTTCCTACCAATCCATGCATGAATTGCTTGTAAATTTTCTGATAAGTGACAGTAAAGCATTTGTACTTTTCGTGACAAGGAACTTGCTGCCAACTAAGGCCACTCACTCCACATTTTGGGTGATTCCAATTGTTAGAGTGCTCTTTTTCACGTTGAACTCTCTCCCTATAGTTTCCATCCGTGGTCTTGTTTCTTTCTTCTGAAACTCACAGAACAAGCCTCTTTCACGTTGTAGCCCTTCAAATATCTGGAGCCAGCCTGACATTGTCCTTAATTTGCCTTCTTCTCTTTAATTGTTTCTCACTAGACTTGTTTCATGACCCATCATCCCAGTGTAATTGCTGTACTGTGATCGCACATTAAGCTTTTCTGGTAGTCACGTCACACTGCTAAATCGTGTTGAGCTTGCAGTTGAACAGAACCTCAGAACTTTTCTCATAGTTACTGCCCTTTTTCCCAGGTTGTTTTGGGGGTCCAAGAATAGAATTGGGCATTAATGATATTCTGATCCATCCCATTAATAAACTTTGTTGAAGTCTGTTGGGATCCAACATTTAGTAGTTCCTCCCAGCTTCAGGTTTGGTAATTTTCTAATCCAGTTTTTGTGGAAATATTAACCAGAGCATGGCTGAGGTTAGCGGTTAACTGTAGAGAGTTTTCTCTAGGTTAATGCATTAATAAATGCCTTTCGTTTCCCAGTGTGTGTTCTGCAGAACATTAAGCTCATAAGATGCTTCATGACATGGGTCAGATAAATTGGGAAATGGCTTCATACTTTAACCCCTTTTTGGATAGTCATAATACACTTGCAAGAGTAAAGGCTCTGAATGTCTTGCTGTAAAGAAGTGTTTAAATTTGTTTAACCCAGTATTATCTAAACTTACTTGACAAAAGAAACCTCATTTTTTTTGGTAACATTGAAAAACCCCCGAACAACAAAAGAAAAAACAAAACTCACACTACAGTATTTCCTTATGTTATCCCAAAAGAAGTCCTGAAAAATTTAGTTAATTATCTTGCTGATATCTAAATACTATGTTTCATTTGCTTTATTAGTCAATTCAATCAAGAAAAGATACTAATCTGATGTGGCTTGTTCCTACTCAACCCATTTTGGCTGCCTCTTGATCACCACTCTTCCTGATATGAGATCACCATGTGGATTCTACTTTCTTCCCTTTTTATTTGAATTGAGATAAGCTTTGCTCACTTATATGAATGTCATTTCTGCTCTGACGATCATCCTTCTTGACAGAGAAGATAGAAAACAGTATAAAAAATGGGTACGCTCCACTTAAGATTTTTGAAAATTTTTCTTCATTAATGTGCTTGCTTCTGTTTTCCTGACATTATTTTTTAAACTTTCTGTTAAGGAATTTAAAAAGCATATGTATTTCTTATTAGGCTATAACTCTTCTAAAGACCCTTCTGCCTTATCATAAGGAAAGAGAAGAAGATTAGGCCCTGGAGGGTGTGAGTTATAAAATTCGCTTAGTCCAGGAGCATTGGGATGTTTTGGCAGACTTCTTGAAGAATTGCTGGCAGTGCTTTCCTGCCTTATATCCTCGTGGTCCCAGGCTATATTTTCTGGTTTTTGAAATTGGACCCTAGTTATACTAGGTAGAATAGGTCAATTCAAACTGTTTTTATATCGTATGCTTATTAGTTGATTCAATTCATTAAATATACCCAAGTTTAATTATAAAGAAATATTTATGTGAGGGATCAGTTGAAGTCTTCAATACTGATATCTATGCAAGGAAAAATGTGGAAATATTTAGGACACTGAGTACCATGACAGCATTTGTTAATAAACAGCAGAGGAGCCGACCCCATGGCCAAGTGGTTGAGTTCGTGGGCTCCACTTTGGTGGCCCATGGTTTCGCTGGTTCGGATCCTGGGCGCAGACATGGCACTGCTTATTAGGTCATGCTGAGGCGGCATCCCACATGCCACAACTAGAAGGACCCACAACTAAAATATACAACTATGTACTGGGGGGATTTGGGGAGAAAACGCAGGAAAAAAAAGAAGATTGGCAACAGTTGTTAGCTTAGGTGCCAATCTTTAAAAAATAAAATAAAATAAACAGCAGAAAAACATTAACCCATTAAAAGATGTTTGCTTTTTCTACAGGAACAAAAGTTGAACACTTTGCAAAAATTGGATGGAAAAGTCATAAGCATTCAGTTAATAACCCGTAAGTATTTCTGAGATATGACATAGTAAAAATCTGGGTTAACCTGCTGTGTAATATGCAGCTTTATACTTGGAAAGCAAATGCAAGACCTCAAAGATGTTAACTAGAATGATTAACTTTTTTCTTATAGAAGACTTGTGCCCAAGTAAACTTTTGACTACTTTTCAGTTTTAGTTTTTGGTCTGTTTATATTTAGAATACCATTTAAACTAATCACTCTTTTAAGAAAGAATGTGAATGGCTGGTGTTAAAAGATGTAATTGGTCATACATTGCAACTCCAGTTAAGTGAAATTTATTGTAATTACTTTGGTGGGCGATAACCAGTCACCGTTTTAAGCCATTCCTTTAAACTTTTCTCCGTTTGTTTTGATCAATTTGTAAAATGAATATTAGTAGCCATTTTAATTACTTTATATAAAATTGTTTTACCTTAATAATGTGTTTTAATTTTGTTAGTGTCATTAACTCTTATTCTGGTAGAATAATATGGTTATTTATATGTAAGTATAAAGTAAAATGACATCATGTGCATTATAGGTCATTAATCTTTGATTCCCTAGTGCCTAGGATGCCTGGCTCATGGCATATACTTAATGGTTGCCAAATGAAATTGGTTCACTGGGAGTTGAATCAGCGCCGCATAACTAGAATCTCTACAAAAGGAGTACCACCAGGCAATAAAAGAATAATAGCTAGCTTTATTGAATGACAGTTCTGTGTCACTGTGCTAGGTACTTTTATGTACATTTTCACTTAATCTTCTCAAGGGTCCTATAAGGTAAATATTTTTATTCTTCTTTTATGGATGAGGAAAATGAAACTTACAGAAATTAGGCAACTTGCTCAGGATCATTCTAAGTAATGGCAAATAATGTTTATATTTTTCCTCCTATTAGATTATAAACTCCTTGAGGGCAAGAGCCATCTCTTATCTTTCTATTCGTAATGCTTAGCACAGAGCCTAGAACATAATAGGTGTTCAGTAAATTGTTTCTGAACTACTCAACGAATTTCACCACATTTAATAAATATAAAACCGTGACGAGAAACATTTTTTACCAGAAGTGGATCATTACCACCTATTGCTAATCCGTCATGCTACTGCTAGTTCTCCTCATTCTCCTAATTTTAAATTGATATTTGAGTTCAGGGCATACCTAGTTAACAAATAATATTTAATCCCATGCCCTAGATTTAAGGATATTTTGTGAAAGATCTAAGGGTATTGTGAAAGCTTTGGTGAATTCCTGTTGCTTATAAGATAAAATAGAAATTCCTCATATGAGATAATAGACCTGCTATAATTTGGCCCCATTCTACTTTTCCAGCCTTATTTTGTACCACTTCCCTGGCTATTCTCAATCTCTGGCCGAAGGAGATTACTTGGTTTTTCCCAAATGTACCATACAGTACTTGCTTCTGTGTTGTTACTTATGCCGTTAGCTCTCCCTGGAATGTACTTCTGCCTTTCTTTTGTTTGGTGAATATCTACTTACTCAACCCAAATATCATTGCTTCTCTTATTACCTTCTTGACACTACCTGGGCATAATTATTTTTTCTCATGAGCTTCATTACACTGTCTGTATATCTCTATTATAACACATCACACTGTATGATAGTTATTTGTGTGTTTCTCCTCTGATGATGATGATCCTTGAGCAGAGATTATGTCTTATCTTTGTATATTTATCAGAGTATTTGAACATGGTGTATGTTCAATAAAACTTTGCTGTTACTGAGTAGTAGAGTTAGGATGAGCAGCTTAAGCCCATAAAGATGGTCTAGAGCTGATTTCTTTGTCCGTATAACTTGGAGAACCATTAAAAATCCTTGTGATTTCCTGAAACTAGTAAACAACTATACCAACATATTGAGGAATTGACAGCATTGAGGTTTCCTAGCACTGAGAGTCCAAAAAACAGCTCTTTTTTCTTCTTTTTAAAAAATTTTTTTATTGAGTTAATGATAGGTTGCAATCTTGTGAAATTTCAGTTGTACGTTATTGTCTGTCAGTCGTGTTGTAGGTGCACCACTTCACCCTTTGTGCTCATCCCCCACCCCTCCTTTCCCCTGGTAGCCACTAATCTGTTCTCTTTGTCCACCTGTTTAAATTCCTCATATGAGTGGAGTCATACAGAGATTGTCCTTCTCTATCTGGCTTATTTCACTTAACATAATTCCCTCAAGGTCCATCCATGTTGTTGCAAATGGAATGATTTTGTTCTTTTTTGCAGCTGAGTAGTATTCCATTGTATGTATATACCACATCTTCTTTATCCATTCATCTGTTGATGGGCACTTAGGTTGCTTCCATGTCTTGGCTATTGTAAATAATGCTGCGATGAACATTGGGGTGCATGGGACTTTTGGGATTGCTGACTTCCAGCTCTTTGGATAGATACCCAGTAGTGAGATAGCTGGATCGTATGGTAGTTCTATTTTTAATTTTTTGAAGAATCTCCATACTGTTTCCCATAGTGGCTGCACTAGTTTGCATTCCCACCAGCAGTGTATGAGGGTTCCATTCTCTCCGCAACCTCTCCAACATTTGTTACTATCAGATTTAGATATTTTTGTCATTCTAATGGGTGTAAGGTGATATCTTAGTGTAGTTTTGATTTGCATTTCCCTGATGCACAGCGATGATGAGCATCTTTTCTTGTGCCTATTGGCCATCCGTATATCTTCTTTGGAGAAATGTCTGTTCATGTCTCCAGCCCATTTTTTGATCAGGTTGTTTGATTTTTGTTCTTGAGTTGTGTGAGTTCTTTATATATTATGGATATTAAGCCTTTGTCAGATATATGACTTGCAAATATTTTTTCCCAGTTAGTGGGTTGTTTTTTTGTTTCAATCCTGTTTTCATTTGCCTTGAAGAAGCTCTTTAGTCTGATGAAGTCCCATTTGTTTATTCTTTCTATTGTTTCCCTTCTCTGAGAAGACATGGTGTCCGAAAAGGTCCTTTTGACACTGATGTCAAAGAGTGGACTGCCTATATTTTCTTCTAGAAGCCTTATGGTTTCAGGTCTCACCTTTAGGTCTTTGATCCATTTTGAGTTTGTTTTGGTGAATGGTGAGAAAGAATGGTCAATTTTCATTCTTTTACATATGGCTTTCCAGTTTTCCCAGCACCATTTGTTGAAAAGACTTTCTTTTCTCCATTGCATGCCGTCAGCTCCTTTGTTGAAGATAAGCTGTCCATAGATGTGTGGTTTTATTTCTGGGCTTTCAATTCTGTTCCATTGATCTGTGCACCTGTTTTTGTACCAGTACCATGCTGTTTTGATTACTGTAGCTTTGTAGTATGTTTTGAAGTCAGGGATTGTGATGCCTCCCGTTTTGTTCTTTTTTCTCAGGATTGCTTTAGCAATTCTGGGTCTTTTGTTGCCGCATATGAATTTTAGGATTCTTTGTTCTAATTCTGTAAAGAATGTCACTGGGATTCTGATTGGGATGGCATTGAATCTGTAGATTGCTTTAGGTAGAACGGACATTTTAACTATGTTTATTCTTCCAATCCATGTACATGGAATGTCTTTCCATCTCTTTATGTCGTCATCCATTTCTTTCAAAAAGCCTTGTAATTTTTGTTGTATAAGTCTTTCACTTCCCTAGTTAAATTCACCCCAAGGTATTTTATTCTTTTTGTAGTGGATTGTGAATGGTATTGTGTTCTTGAGTTCTTTTTCTGTTAGTTCGTTGTTAGAGTATAGAAATGCTACTGATTTATGTAAATTGATTTTATACCCTGCAACTTTGCTGTAGTTGTTGATTACTTCTAAAAGTTTTCCAATGGATTCTTTGGGGTTTTCTATATATAAGATCATGTCATCTGCAAACAGCGAGAGTTTCACTTCTTCCCTCCCTATTTGGATTCCTTTTATTTCTTTTACTTTCCTAATTGCTCTGGCCAAAACCTCCAGTAGTATCTTAAATAAGAGTGGTGATAGAGGGCATCCTTGTCTCGTTCCTGTTTTCAGGTGGATGGCACTCAGTTTTTGCCTATTGAGTATGATGTCAGCTGTGGGTTTGTCATATATGGCCTTTATTATGTTGAGGTAGTTCCCTGCTATGCCCATTTTGTTCAGAGTTTTTATCATAAATGGCTGTTGGATCTTGTCAAATGCTTTCTCTGCATCTATTGAGATGATCCTGTGGTTTTTATTCCTCACTTTCTTGATGTGGTGTATCACGTTGATTGATTTGTGGATGTTGAGCTATCCCTGTGTCCCTGGTATGAATCCCACTTGATCATGATATATGATCCTTTTGATGAATTGCTGAATTCTGGTGGCCAAAATTTTGTTGATGATTTTTGCATCTATGTTCATCAGTGATGTTGGCCTGTAGTTCTCTTTTTTCGTGGTGTCCTTGTCAGGCTTTGGTATCAGTGTGATGTTGGCCTCATAGAATGTGTTAGGAAGTGTTCCATCCTCCCTAATTTTTTGGAATAGCTTGAAAAGGATAGGTATTAAATCCTCTCTGAAAGTTTGGTAGAATTCCCCGGGAAAGCCATCTGGTCCTGGGGTTTTATTCTTTGGGATGCTTTTGATGGCTGTTTCAATCTGTTTCCTTGTGATTGGTCTGTTCAAATTGTCTGCTTCTTCTTGACTGAGCTTTGGGAGATTGTAGGAGTCCAAGAATTTATCCATTTCCTCTAGGTTATCTAGGTTTTCCTATAGGTTATCCATTTTGCTGGCATATAGTTTTTCGTAGTATTCTCTTATAATCTGTTGTATTTCTCCAGAGTCTGTTGTTGTTTCTCCTCTTTCATTTCTGATTTTGTTTATTTGAGCTTTCTCCCTTTTTTTCTCTGTAAGTCTGACTAGGGGTTTGTCAATTTTGTTTATCTTCTCAAAGAACCAGCTCTTTGTTTCATTGATCCTTTCTACTGCCTTTTTTGCTTCAATAGCATTTATTTCTGCTCTGATTTTTATTATTTCTCTCCTTCTGCTGACTTTGGGCTTTGTTTGTTCTTCTTTCTCTAGTTCAGTTAGGTGTAGTTTAAGATTGCTAATTTGGGGTTTTTCTTGTTTGTTAAGATGTGCCTGTATTGTGATGAATTTTCCTCTTAATACAGCTTTTGCTGTATCCCATATGAGTTGGTATGCCATGTTATCATTTTCATTAGTTTCCAGGTATTTTTTGATTTCTTCTTTAATTTCTTCAATGATCCATTGCTTGTTCAGTAGTGTATTGTTTAGTCTCTACATCTTTGTGCCTTTCTCAGCTTTCTTTTTTCTTTTCTTTTTTTTGTTAAGTCTTCTTAATTGACACATTGTACGTGAAGGTGATAGGAACAAGCAATGTCTGTTTTTTGGGGGTTTTTTTTTGCAGTCTTTTTGAGGAAGATTAGCCCTGAGCTAACATCTGCTGCCAATCTTCCTCTTTTTGCTGAGGAAGACTGGCCCTGAGCTAACATCCATGTCCATCTTCCTCTACTTTATATGTGGGACGCCTGCCACAGCATGGCTTTTGCCAAGCGGTGCCATGTCCGCACCCGGGATCTGAACCGGCGAGCCGTGGGCTGTCTGCTGAGAAGCGGAACGTGCACACTTAACCACTGTGCCACCGGGCCGGCCCCTCAGCTTTTTTCTTGTAATTAATTTCTAGCTTTATAGCATTATGGTCGGAGAATATGCTTGTTATTATTTCAATTTTTTTAAATTTGTAGAGGCTTGCCTTGTTTCCCAACATATGGTCTATCCCTGAGACTGTTCCGTGAGTGCTTGAGAAGAATGTGTAATTCTGCTGTTTTTGGATGGAGTGTTCTATATATGTCTATTAAGTTCAACTGTTTTAGCTTTTTGTTTAGCTCCACTGTTTCTTTGTTGATTTTCTGTCTGGATGATCTGTCCATTGATGTGAGTGGGGTGTTGAGGTCCCCCACTATTATTGTGTTATTTTTGATATCTTCTTTTAGGTCTGTTAATAGTTGCTTTATGAACTTTGGTGCTCCTATGTTGGGTGCATAGATATTTATAAGCGTTATTTCTTCTTGATGAAGCGTCCCTTTGATCATTATATATTGGCCGTCTGTGTCTCTCTTTACCTGCCTTATCTTGAAGTCTGTTTTGTCTTATCTAAGTATTGTGACACCTGCTTTCTTTTGTTTGCTATTTTCTTGGAGTATTGTCTTCTACCCCTTCACTCTGAGCCTGTGCTTGTCCTTGGAGGTGAGGTCTGTTTCCTGGAGGCAACAAATTGTTGGATCTTGTTCTTTAATCCATTTTGGCACTCCGTGTCTTTTTATTGGAGAGTTAAATCCGTTTATGTTGAGGGTGATTATTGATGCATGAGGGCTTAATGCTGTCATTCTGTTGCTCATTTTCCAGTTTTCCTGCATTTCCTTTGTTTCTCGTCCTGTGTGTTTTAGCCTACCCATTGACTTCTGCAATTTCTTATGCTGGGTTTCTTAGATTTTTCCTTATTTATGTTTTGTGTCTCTGTTCTGTTTTTTAGTTTAGTGGCTACCCTGAAGTTTGTATTCAGAATCTTGTGTATAACATGGTCCATTTTCTGGTGGTCTCTTACTTACTTAGTCTAGACTGATTCAGTCCCTTTCCTCCTCCCCTCCTAAATTATTATTTTCATATCTTATTCCAACTTGTATTGTGAGTTTGTGGTTAGAGTGACAAGATTGTCTTTGCTATGGTGATTTCCTTCCCTTTATCCAATGCTATAGTTGAATATTTGCTATCCTATTCCGATTCTATGTAGTTCTCTCCCTACTGTGTGTTTTTCAACCCCTTTCTCCCTTTTTTTCTTTTTTCACGAAAGGCTTGAGGATTTCTTGTAGTGGAGGTCTTGTGGCTATGAAATCCCTTAGCTTTTGTTTGTATGGAAAAGATTTAATTTCTCCCTCATATCTGAAGGATATTTTTGCTGGGTAGAGTATTCTTGGCTGCGGATTTTTATCCTTTAAAGTTTTGAATATGTCCCTCAAATCTCTCCTAGCTTGTAAGGTTTCTGTAGAGAAATCCGCTGAAAGTCTGATGGGGTTCCTTTGTAGGTTATTTTCTTCTGCCTTGCTGTCCTGAGTATTCTTTCTTTGTCATTCATTTTTGCCATTTTTACTAGTAGATGCTTCGCAGTAGGTCTTTTTACATTGACAAATCTAGGAGATCTGAAAGCTTCCTCCACACACATTTCTCTCTCAATCCCTAGATTTGGGAAGTTCTCTTCTATTATTTCATTGAGTACACTTTCTGCTCCATTTTCCTTTTCCGCGCCCTGAGGAATTCCAATTATTCTTAAGTTGCCGTTTCTCATTGAATCAGCTATTTCTCAGAGATTTTCTTCGGTTTTTTAAATTCTTGTTTCGCTTTCTTCCTCTGTCTGGAGCCATTCAGCCTGTGTATCTTTGATTATGCTAATTTGCTACTCTATGCTGTCTACACAGGCATTCAGGGAATGTGTATTCTGTTTTATATGATCCATTGTATTTTTCATCTCTAGTATTTCTGATTGATTCTTCTTTATACTTTCAATCTCTTTTGTGAAGTAACTCTAGAACTCATTGACTTGAATCTCTATATTTCCCTTTACCTCATTGAGTATTTTGATGATAGCTATTTTGAACTCATTTTCACTTAGTTTACCTATTTCCAAGTCCTCAGGACATACTTCTGTGTTTTTATTGTTTTCCTTGTGGTCTGGAGCTTTTATAAATTGCTAGATGGTAGATAAGCCATTTTTGTGCATGATGCTATTATTTGTTTGCGGTTACAGTCTGTCGCCACTAGATGGGGGTCAAGAGCTGCACGGTCTGAGCCATCCACCTTTAGCCATGATGGTGGTGCGCAGCATGGGTTGGGCGAGGAGGGACACTTTCTCTTGCACGCCGACCTGGATTTGGGTCAGCTCTTGCTCTCTGGTCTCCCGGGGCCCTGGCTTCATGGGGTCCCCCATGAGAAAGCTTTCCCCAATTAGAGGGTTTCCACTGCACAGGTCTGTGGGAGTCCTGGACGATCCCCGGATGCACGGCCCCTTCCCCGCTCTTTCCCTCACCCGCGGTAGTGATCCCAGTCTCTAGGGGAGGAAGCGAATTTCTCTCTCACCCCATTCCAGCTCCTCCAAGGGTGGCTCCCACCTCTCTGCCCTCTGTCATTTGGCTGCTGTGGGTCTTTGACGATGTCTCTTATTAGGATTTTTTTTTTTGGTTGGAAAGCAGTTGCTCTTTTTGGTTGTAATTTGGAAGAGAGAGAGATTCCCGCATGAGCTCACGCTGCCATATTGCTAATGTCACTCTTGTTTCTGTTTTTTGAGGAAGATTAGATGTGTGCTAACATCGGCCACCAGTGCTCCTCTTTTTGCTGAGGAACAGTGACCCTGAGTTAACATCTGTGCCCATCTTCCTCTATTTTATATGTGTGACACCTGCCACAGCATGGCTTGATAAACGGCGTGTGGGTCCCTGCCCAGGATCCAAACCTGTGAACCCCAGGCCACCAAAGCAGAGTGCGCAGATTTAACTGCTAAGCCACTGGGCCTGCCACCAAAGAGCAGCTCTTGACTTTCCCCAAAGTATTGAAGCTTCCAAGTTTTTCTCTTACTTAACTCCATACCTAACCAGGCATTCATTTATCCACTCATTAAACATTCTTCTAAAGATATTGTGTTCATTCAATAAATATGTATTCAGTAGCCTATTATGTGCAAGACACTGCTTTAGCTGCTAGTGATACAGCAGTGAATAAGACAGATAAGTTTCTTGCCCCTATGTATCTTCCATTACATATTATTAGTTCTCAATTATGTTGAGTGGGCAAATGTTATTTCTGGATGTCAGCTTCATCACTTAAAACTTTTTGAAACAGCCAAGAATAGCCTTCTAAGTTGGCTCATAAATTTTAGATGCTAACTTCTTGCACTACGTTTTGCTTGTTTAGTGAAGAAAGAGAATTATGTGTTTGCTGACCAGTCATTAGAGAGACCCTGTTACATATTTCTAAGAAGGTGGAATTAAGAAACTATTCTCAGCTGTATCCCCACAAATTATAAGAATTCAAAGTAGTGAGAATCTGTGATAAGTAGTATACGATTAGGGGTAGCTCATGCCACTTGAGCCTTCAGACCTGTATCTATAACTTTCTTCTAGTTGTTTCCACTTAGATATCCCACAGATGCCTCAGAGTCAACATGTCTATACAGAATTTATCATTTCCCCTGAACCTTGTTTTTCCTTCAGCATTCTCCATCTTGTGAATGACATCAACATATACCTAATTATCCAAGATAGGAAGCTCGAAGTCCTTCTTGACTCTGCCTTCTTCCTCAGTGTCCCATAGAGTTGTGAACAAGTTGGGGATGAACAGAATCCTAGTGATTGTGTCTCCTTACTATCTTTTGAATTCATCCCTTCTCTGCATCTTTCACTTCCAATTCACTACTTTAGGCTCTTGTCATTTCTTGCCTTAATTATTGTCCTAATCTCTTAGTTGGTTTATTTGCTTTTGGTAATGCTTTTTTATCATCCCTTTTCCATACCACAGCCTTCTTCCTGAAATACAAATCTGATCATGCCACTCTCCAGCTTACTATCCTTTTGTGGTTCCTGTTTGTTTTCAGTATAAAATGTAAACACCATATACTTGCCTTTCATGATCTGATCCTTATTCATTTCTACTGCTCCATTTTCTTCACCTTGCCTCCATATTCCCTCCCAAACTTCATGCCCTAGCTTAAATGAACTATTTCACTTCAAGAGGCTTTGCATATGCTGATCCTTTTGCCAGAATTATCTATCTCCTACTTACTCTTATTTGCGTAACCTCAGAGAGGAAGCTCCCTCTGGTATCTGGGTTTGATGTGCATCCTGTGTGCTCCCATGACACCCTGTATAACAGTTCTATCATGGCATTTACCATATTGTATTAGAATGGTGTATTTGTTTGCCATGGATTCAGACAAAATTCCTTGAAGAATTCCTTGAAGACTGGGTCCATGTCCCCAGTGCCTAGCACAGGATCTGGCACAAATAAAGTGTGTTTTGAAACTTGGTGATGGTCAAAGTTAACTTTAGAAGCAAAGGTGCAGACACTAGTGTGCAGATATAAGTTACGTGGGCTTTATTTCCAAACATTTGAATTGCTTACTAATTTCCACACCACTTGAAGTTTCCTTCTAGACACTCCCTTGTGGTGTCTATTGTTAGTTGCTATTTTCTCCAGAGCAATTTCTGAAACCATCTGATTATATTGTTAGAGGAGCCAAAGGGGCATAAAAATAAGTCTCTTCTTTACATTGGTCAGCAAGGAAATGTCTTTTGAAGAATATAGATAATTTATTGCAGGTTTTGTACATTTATTTAAGAACTCCATTAGCCTTCATTAAATGTAGTTGCATAATATCCTCACCACAAAAGTTGCCTAAATTGCAATTCATTTAATTTTGCTTTTAAGGAACTAGTATTTTATAATTTTCCAGGGGGAAAAAGAGATATTCTAGTTTAACCTCCAACTAGTCTGACACCAACTGGATGTACTGAAATTCAATTCTGGCACTGTCCACCTGGAGTTAATGCAGATCCCCAAATTAAGGACTTAGTCCTCCACAAGGCTGCTCTCACTTCTGATGCTAGCTGCAAGTAGGCTCCCCAGGTCACCTGCACTTCTGACCAACTGGCTATAAATTCAAAAGTTCCCATGACTCTTTCCAGTTTGATAATTCATTAGAATGACTCACAGAACTCAGCAACGGCTATATTTATGATTACAGTGTTATTATAAAGGATAACAATTGAGGAACAGCCAAATGAAGAGGACATAGGGCGAGGTCTGGGAGGGTTCCTAATGCAGAGCTTCCATGCCCTTTCCCCATGGAGTCAGAGCACATCACCCTCCTGGCATATGGAGGTGCTCACCAGCCAGGAAGCTGCACCAAGCTTCAGTGTCCACAGTTTTTACTGGGGTTTCGTCATGCAGGAATACTCAATTAGGTCATTGGCCACATGACTGAACTCAGTCTTCAGCCCCCCTCTTCTCCCGAGGGGTCAGATTGGCTCAAAAGTCCCAACCCTGTATTCATGTGGTTGGTCTTTCTGGTGACCAGCCCCCTACCTCTTCTCCCTTACCCGCCCCGCCCCCCCCCAACACACACACACACACACACACAACAAAGGGCCCATCGTGAGTCACCTTGTTAGCATAACAAAGACACTTCTGTCACTCAGGAAATTCCAAGGGTTTTAGAAGCTCCATGCCAGGAACCTAGGACAAAGATCAGACAAATTTTTTATTATACAACATATGGTATTTTGGAGTTAGGATTTTAAAAAAAATTCAATTCAAATGACTTATTTATTAAAGATTGAAACTGTTCATAAAAGTCTTTTGGTTGTGAAAAAAATTTACATATTATTCTCCCTTTAACTTCTTGACCAGAACATCTTCAACAAAAATTGTAACTGCTACCTCACATTCTGTAACTACTTATTTTGTATTTAGGTATTCCCAGTTCCAAGAGGAATACAGTTTAGACGATGTGATGACATCTCGAAAAGTTTTTGATTTTTTGACGATCTTACAGTGTTGGTAAGAAAAACACATTTTAATATCTACTAGAGAGAAGTAGCTGCTCCCTCTCCGTGACCCTCTTTGGGTAACTGTAGGCTCTGTATCTGGGTATATCTGTATCTGTATCTGCTTTTATAGAACTTCTACCAGTGTAGTCCGCACTCTGGATGAATACTCTATTTCCTATTCCTGCTTAGAGACAGACTGTCTCTAATTTCTCTAGAAAATTATATTATATTTCCTTCTCTCATGACTTCTACCTATTTTGTTTTAATTGTGTTTATTCATTTAAATGTGGCTTAGGAGGCCAGTGGAGTCCAAAGGTTTTTTCCTTAAGCGTTTTGTTTTCTCTGCTGTGTACTTCTACTGTAGGAAATTTTACTCAAAGTAGCTAAGAGTAAATGTACAAGAAGAAAAAAATTATAGCTCTAATAATGATGATAGTTGCATCTTGAAAATTGCTTGACAGTATCTGTCTCCTAGAAAACTGAGTTAGTACTGCATAGCCCCTGCCTGTGCCTAGTGATCACCTGGCTGTGCCCTGGAGATGCTGGCTGGGATGCAGTTGAACAAGTAGGGTCAACTTTTATCTGTTGCAATATGAGGGTCTTCCCATTAATAAAGTCCAGCTGAACTCATGGAAGGCTTCTTGTGTTTACCACCTTCCGTCACAGCTTGCCCTAAGGAAAAGATCTATTTTGAGGAGATCTCAAGAGTCTTAACCAAACCACGGACTTTCTGATATCTCCTGTTCCATCCTTTCTCAGCTTCCAAAAGGATGCCAAGACTGATTATTTGGGAGATAGCAAAGTTGGAGCCAGTTTAGGCCTATAGCAGAGTCTTTATCGTACTGGATAGAATAACCTTGTGGGCTCTTCAGAAGTCACTAGAAGATGTTTTATGCATCTGCCTTTATGCAGAGGCAAATGTGGGATTCGTTGTAATAAGGACTTTTTTGGAGAGACTCCTAAAGACCGAGCAGTGACTGACAGTGCTTAAGTTCTTGATAGAAGGTCAGTCCTCAGGTGGGAAGCATGTATAATTTTTAACTGTAGATATCACAGAGAAGACAGTCCAATGACCAGCAAGCATACTCAGCCTTTCTTCCCACATAGAAAGAACTCCTCGTCTGAAGTCCTCGGATTGAGGTGGACCCGGTGTAAATGATTCTTTTTCCCTCCTCTTAGTCCCTCTTCCAACGGTGCTGCAGCGGCAGTTTTGGCTAGTGAAGCGTTTGTGCAGAAGTACGGCCTGCAATCCAAAGCTGTGGAAATTCTGGCGCAAGAGATGGTGACTGATTTGCCAAGCTCATTTGAAGAAAAAAGCATTATTAAAATGGTGTGTCTGAGTTTCTGTTTTATTAATCAGTTGAGGGATTTCTGTTTAAAAATTTCAAGATGACATATTGTCATCAGCTCTGGAAGTTATTTGCTTTAAAAATATTGGTCTAGAAAATTTAATGTTATAACCCCTCCTTAAGAATCTGTTAAGAGAAAATAACTGATGGGAATATAATGCTTCTTAGCCTAGAGCCATGCGTGCACTTTTAACTAACTAGACATGCTATTTTTAAAAAATTATTTTGAATTAACCAAATAAGTCCAGAACCTCAGTCTTACAGAGTTAAGGGAAAAACAAGGATGTTGTCAGAGAACTTTCTTGACCCGTAGCACTTTAAAAATCTTGATTGAAGATTGAGTACAAAATGGAGGAAGTAAAAAATATGAGAATTCAGACTTAGAGTTAGTTGAATATTTGAAGATAACATGCATATATATAAAAATATGTATATATACATATACACACATATATAAACAAGCATATGGTAAATTACAGTTTACAAAATGATTTTACAACGATGCTTTGAATTTGAAAATGCCCCTATAACGTACCCAAGATCACAAAGCGAGGCTGTGGTAGAGGTGGAACTTATACTCAGGTTTTCTGGTTATAGTACATTTTGCATTACACCACAGTTTTATTCTTCGGAGAAAAGTTGAGTTTGCGTGTTATTATCTGAGACCAAAGGGGTATTAAGAACATGGATTTTGGAAAAATGGTTTGAATCCTATATGGTCTTCTAAAAGAAGATCTATTTTCATGTAGAAATTCCCCCATATTTTTCAGTGTATCTGAATCATAATGATCTGTTGATAAATCTCTTCAGCCTGTTTACCACAACTAAACATTGTGGTTTGATAAAGTTTTAATGACTTAGCATAAGATATGGCCTTAGGAATTGTAAATCCTTTTTATGTGTCTTATTTAAAATTCTGTCCTTCATAGTACAAAATTTAATACGTACATTCTCCTGGATATTTTTTATTTGAACTTTCTGTGTAGTATGGAATCAACTGAGTTTTCAATATGTGTGGTCAATTCTCAGCTGTTAAGGTTAAACATATTAATCTCTTATAACCTCTATATGAAAATCCCAGTTTTGATGCCCTTAATTTATTTATTTGTGGTTTTGGTTTTAGGTTGGCTTTGATATGAGTAAAGAAGCTGCCAGAAAGTGCTATGAGAAATCTGGCCTGAGACCAAGTGATATTGATGTAATAGAACTTCACGATTGCTTTTCTACCAATGAACTCATTACTTATGAAGCACTGGGACTCTGTCCAGAAGGTAATATTTTTGATGAGATGCAGATTAATTTACTGAATTTCACTGAGAAAATTTCATTTTCACCATTAAACAAAAGAATTCACTAATTGCCTTTCCCTCTGTGTTGGCTCTGCCATGCTGTGCAAAGTGACTATACAAGGTATCTTGATACTGGACATTTTAGAACATGTGGTCTTGAGCAGTACTAAAATACTGAGATAACAGAGTATACAAATAATTCATATTATGTAAATCAGGGGTACTTATACTGTTAAGTGAAAAAAAGTGATAAAAAATTATGTATGTAATTCTAACTGTTTTAAGTTGTGTTTGAGTAAAGACTTGCAGAAAGGAAAATGTAAAAACTAGTTGATGGGGGGCCACCCCATGGCTGAGTCGTTAAGTTTGCACGCTCAGATTTGGCAGCCTGGGGTTTCACTGGTTTGGATGCTGGGCACAGACATGGCACCACTCATCAGGCCACGCTGAGGTGGTGTCCCACATAGTACAACCAGAAGGACCTCCAACTAGAATATACAGCTATGTACTGGGGGCTTTGGGGAGAAAGAGAAGGGAAAAAAAAGATTGGCAACGAATGTTAGCTCAGGTACCAATCTTTAAAAAAAAAAAAGCCAGTGGGACCTGGAGGACTTTTTTTCCATTTCTGAAGTCCCATTTTCCGTTACAACCAGCAGTGTATGAGATTTTAGTTGCTTCACGTCCTCACCAACATTTGATATAGACAGGTTTTAAAATTTCAGCCGTTCAAAAGAGTGTATAGTGGTGTCTTATTTTAGTTTTAATTTGTACATCCCTTATGACTAACGACGTTGAACATCTTTTCATGTGCTTATTGGTCATTCATATATCTTCTTTTGTGAAGTATCTGTTCAGATCTTTTGCCCTTTGATTATTGGGTTACTTGTCTCCTTTATTATGTTGTAAAAATTTATATATATATTTTCTGGGTACTTTGTAATTTGTCTTATATGTGTATACTGTGAACATTTTCTCCCAGTCTGTGGCTTGCCTTTTTGTTTTATTAATAGTGTCATTTGAAAAACAAACTTTTAAAATTTTGATGAAGTAGAAATTATCAATTTTTTATAGTTCATGCTTTTTGTATTCTAAGAAACTTCTGCCTACCCCAATGTCATAAAGATTTACTTCTATTTTTATTCTAGGAGATTTATAATTTTAGGTTTTACATGTAAGTATGTGATCCATTTTGAGTCAGTTTTGTGTATGGTGTAAGATAAAGATTGATACTAATCTTTTTTTTCCATACGCATATCCAGTACCATTTGTTGAAAAGACTTTTCTCTCCCCATTGAATTGCCTTGGCACCTTTCTCAAAAATCAGTTGTCCATATATGTGAGGGTGCATTGTTGTACTCTGTTCTGTTCCATTGATCTGCATGTTTCTCTTTTCACCAATACCAAATTATCTTGGCTACTGTACTTATACTGTATTACACTATACTGTACTATAGTGTATAGAAAGCCTTGAAATCAGATAGGATAAGTTCTCTAACTTTGTTCTTTTTAACAACCATTTTGGTTATTTTAGATTTTTTTGCATCTTCATATACATATTAAAATTAGTTTGTCAATTAAAAACACATGCTGGAATTTTCATTGGGATTTCATTGAATCTATAGATCCATTTAGACAGAATTGTCATCTTAACAATATTCAGTCTTCTGTTTCATTAGATAATATTTGTTTCCATTTATTTAGCTCTCCTTTAACTTCTTTCAGAATGTTTGTAGTTTTCAGTATAAGTCTTAGGTGTCTTTTGTTAGGTTTGTTCCTAGATATTTTGCGTTTTTTGGCATAAATTTTTTTTACCTTCATTTTGCAATTTCTTGCTGATAGTGTATAAGAATACAGCTGATTAAAAAGATTGTATCCTGTGGCTTTGCTAAATTCATTTAGTAATTCTAGTAGTAGTTTTGCAGAGTATTAGAGATTTTCTGTATAAAGTCATATCATCTGCCAATGACACTTTTACCTCTTTCTTTCTGATTTCTTATTCTTTATTATTTTTTGCCTTATTGCATTGACTGTGAGCTCTAGCACCATAATGAATAGAAGCAGTGAAAGTGGGCATCATTACCTTGCTCCTGATCTCAGGGGATGCAGTTTAATCCCCTAATTAAATAAAAATTTAATGAAGGGTATAAAATTAATGTGCATAAATCAGTAGCATTTCTATACACTAACAATAAACTAACAGAAAAAGAACTCAAGAACTCTATCCCATTCACAATCGCAACGAAAAGAATAAAATACCTTGGGATAAACTTAACCAAGGAAGTGAAGGATCTATACAATGAAAACTACAAGACTTTCTTGAAAGAAATAGGCGATGACATAAAGAGATGGAAAAACATTCCTTGCACATGGATTGGAAGAATAAACATAGTTAAAATGTCCATACTACCTAAAGCAATATACAGATTCAATGCTATCCCAATCAGAATCCCAAGAACATTCTTCACAGAAATTGAACAAACAATCCTAAAATTCATATGGGGGAACAAAAGACCACGAATTGCTAAAGCGATCCTGAGCAAGAAAAACAAAGCCGGCGGAATCACAATCCCCGATTTCAAAACATACTACAAAGCTACAGTGATCAAAACAGCATGGTACTGGTACAAAAACAGGTCCACAGATCAATGGAACAGAATTGAAAGCCCAGAGATAAAACCACACATCTATGGACAGCTAATCTTCGACAAAGGAGCAGAGGGCCTACAATGGAGAAAAGAAAGTCTCTTCAACAAATGGTGCTGGGAAAACTGGACAGCCACATGCAAAAGATTGAAAATTGACCATACTTTTTCACCACACACCAAAATAAACTCAAAATGGATCAAAGACCTAAAGATTAGGCCTGAGACAATAAGTCTTTTGGAAGAGAATATAGGCAGTACACTCTTTGACATCAGTTTCAAAAGAATCTTTTCAGACACTGTAACTCCTCAGTTGAGGGAAACAATAGAAAGAATAAACAAATGGGACTTCATCAGACTAAAGAGCTTCTTCAAGGCAAGGGAAAACAGGATTGAAACAAAAAAACAGCTCACTAATTGGGAAAAAATATTTACAAGCCACTTATCCGACAAAGGGTTAATCTCCATAATATACAAAGAACTCACACTGCTTAACAACAAAAAAACAAACAACCCGATCAAAAAATGGGCAGAGGACATGAACAGACATTTCTCAAAAGAAGATATGAATATGGCCAATAGACACATGAAAAGATGTTCATCATTGCTAATCATCAGGGAAATGCAAATCAAAACTACACTAAGATATCACCTTACCCCCGTTAGATTGGCAAAAACATCCAAAACCAAGAACGACAAATGTTGGAGAGGTTGTGGAGAAAGAGGAACCCTCATACACTGTTGGTGGGAATGCAAACTGGTACAGCCACTATGGAAAACAGTATGGAGATTTCTCAAAAAGTTAAAAATAGAAATACCCTATGACCTAGCCATCCTATTACTGGGTATCTATCCTAAGAACCTGATATCAGATATCTCAAGAGTCCGTTGCACCCCTATGTTCATCGCAGCATTATTTACAATAGCCAAGACGTGGAACCAGCCTACATGCCCAGAAACTGATGATTGGATAAAGAAGATGTGGTATATATACACAATGAAATACTACTCAGCCATAAAAAAAGACGAAATTGGCCCATTCACAACAACGTGGATGGACCTCGAGGGCATTATGTTAAGCGAAATAAGTCAGTCAGAGAAAGACGAACTCTATATGACTCCACTCATAGGTGGAAATTAGTATATTGAGAAGGAGAATCTGATCGGTGGTTACCAGGGAAAAGGGGGGGTGGGGGGAGGGTATGGAGGGGGAAGTGGTGTACCCACAACATGACTAACAAAAATGTACAACTGAAATCTCACAAGGTTGTAATCTATCATAACATTAATAAAAAAAAAAAAAAGAAAAAAAAAAGAATTTAATGAAGTATAACATTAGCTGCAGGTTTTTTGTTGATGCCATTTACCATGTTGAGAAAGTTCCCTAGTATTTCTAGTTTGCTGAGAGGTTTTGTTGTTGTTGTTGTTATCAAGGAGTGTTGAATTTTTAAAAATTCTTCTACATGTATTAAAATGATCATATGGATTTTTTCCTTTATTCTGTTGACATGGTGAATTACATTGATTGGTTTTGAATATTAAACCAACCTGTATATCTGGGATTAAGCCTACTTGGTCGTGATATATTATCCTTTTAATATATTGCTAGCTTCAGTTTGCTAGCATTTTGTTAATGATTTTTGCTTATATATTCATGACAGATATTTATCTGTAGTTTTCTTTTCCTGGTTTTGGCATTAGAGTTATACTGGTCTCATAAAACAAATTGAGCAGTGGTCATTCATTCTCTATTTTCTGAAAAAGTTTGTGTAAGATTAGTGTTAGTTCTTCCTTGACTGTTTCATAAAATTTACCAGTGTAACCAAGTGGCTTTAAATTTTCTTTTGGGGAAAGTTTTTTTTAAAAATTTTTTTTTTAAGATTGGCACCTGAGCTAACAACTGTTGTCAATCTTCTTTTTTCTTTTTTTATTGCTCTTTTCCTCCCCAAATCCCCCCCAGTACATAGTTGTATATGTTAGTTGTGGGTCCTTCTAGTTGTGGCATGTGGGATGCTACCTCAACATGGCCTGACGAGCGGTGCCATGTCCATGCCCTGGATCTGAACCTGCGAAACCCTGGGCTGCCAAGGTGGAGCACACTTAAACACTTGGCCATGGGGCCAGTCCCTGGGGAAAGTTTTTGATAAATTAAAATTTGCTAATAGATATAGGGCTGTTCAGATTTTGTTTCTTCCTGTGTGTATCAATTTTGGTAAGTTATCTTTTCCAAAGGATTTGTCCATTTCATTTGTCAAATTTGTTGGCTGAAGTTGTTCAAAGTACAGCTTTGTGCAGTGACTTCTTTAAGTTTTAGATCCCTCCATAGTCCCCCTGCTTTTGTTTACTTTTCAGAGTCCTCGGGTAGTTGTTTTTTGTGTTTTATCCAGTGTTTTCAGTTGGAAAGAGGAGCTGTATTGAATGTATACTGCCTTAGCAGAACTGGAACCCATTCTCAAGGTTTTAAATATCACGTATATGGTGATTAACTTCAGATTTATATCCTTAGCTTAAATTGCTTCCCTCATCTCTAGATTCATATATCCAGCTGCCCTGCCCTACTTTCCAGTTTGTTTGTTTACTTTTGGATGTCTCGTTATCATCTCCAATCTAAGTCCAAATTGAACTCCTGATATTTCCCAAACTTCCCCCTTCCTCAACCTTCCCCATTCTCTAGTTACTCAAACTGGAAGCTGTATGATTATTCCTGATTCCTCTCTTTCTCTCACAGGCCCCATTGAATCCATCTGTAAGTCCTGTTGGCTGTGGACTCTACCTTCAAAATAGATCCAGAATATGACCACATCTTACCATTTTTTGTTACTACCAGCCTAGTCCAGACCATAATCATTCTTGATGTGGGCTCAGTGAGCCGAGGAGTCAAAAGAAAGACTTCTTGGACTCACAAGGTCTGGCAGTAGTGCTGTTTTATTCAGAGAATAGCATGGGGACAGGACCCCTGGGCAGTGAAGAGCTGCAATGTGTTGAGGGTTAGGGCTAAATTTGTAAGGCATGGGTATGTGACTTATTTTTACTAGACAAAGGAAGATGATGTAAAAAGTCATTAAAATGGTATCAGTGCAGGTGGGGTCTGGTTATTGTGTGGTCGTATAACTTTCGATATGTATCAGGTCATGTAGATCAGCATGTAGGCCAGGATGCCTTGGGCTTCTCTCCCTGGGGCAGCCTTGATCCACATCAGTTCTCACTTACGTTATTGTAGTAGTCTCATAACTGGTCCCCCTGCTTCTGCCTTCTCCTTATAGTCTGTTCTCTAGACTGAAGTTTTAATGGTCTTGTTGAAAGCATACAGCAGATCAGTGTCATTCCTCTGTTCACCTCAGTTGCATTAAAAGCGAGATGTGATCTGTCCTCTTTACTCCCCACTCTCCTGCCTCTCCCTTCTCCTTCTTCTCTCTGCCTCTTTTACTTCCCTGCAACCACATTGGCCTCCTTCTTCAAACACTCTTGCCTTGCTCCTGGCTCAGGGTCTTTGTTCCAAATATCCATGTGATTCGCTCCCTCACTCCCTTCAGGTCTTTGACCAAGTGTCACCTTCTCAGTGGAAGCCTTCTCCAGTTACTTTGTTTAAAAAAAAAACTCCTCACCTCTGTCTTCCTTGTCCCAGCACTTCCTATCCCCCCTTTCCTGCTTTCTTTTTTCCATGGCACTTATCACCACTCATCACATATTATATATTTTACTTATCTTACTTATTGTCTGTCTCTTCCTCACGCTTCTCTCCCCAATAAATTAAACTCCATGAGAACAGGGATATTTGTCTGTTTCATTCACTGTGGTGCCCCCTGTTTCCCGGGGCAGTTTTGGGCAAACAATACGCATAATAATTGCTTTCTAAAAGTGTTCACATTTATTTTTCTATCTGTGGTATTTGAGAATGGTCATTTACAGTACTTTTATCTCTGGATCATCTTTAGTTGATGAGTTTAAGATAACATCCCTGGGGAATCTTTTTTTTTTGGTGAGGAAGATTGTCCCTGAGCTAACATCTGTTGCCAGTCTTCCTCTTTATGCTTGAGGAAGATTGTCCCTGAGCTATCATCTATGCCAGTCTTCCTCTATTTTGTATGTAGGATGCCACCATAGCATGGCTAGATGAGCAGTGTGTAGGTCCACGCCCAGGATCCTAACCCATGAGCCCTGGGCCTCTAAAGTAAAGCACGCAAACTTAACCACTATGCCACTGGGCCAGCCCCACTGTGGAATCTTTTGATATTTTATAGGATTGTATATATTATGGAGAAAATCGTGCAGTAAGCTGTTTACTTCTTGGCGTTGGTTTGTGTTCAGTCTATTACTTGGTACAGTAACAATTTTAGCAGTTTTGAGAGCAGTAATAGCAGGTAGAGTACTGTTATGATGAGAACCTTGTGTCAGGGGCTATGTCAGAAACACACCAAAAAATTAAAAAAATGCCTCAATGGAAGTTTTTTTTTTCTACTTTATTTTTTAAATTTTATTGAGGTCTTATTGGCTTTTAACATTGTGTAAATTTCGGGTGTACATTGCTATATTTCAGTTTCTGTGTAGACTGTGTTATTACTAGACGAATAGTCTAGTTATTATCCGTCACTGTATGCATGTGCCACTTTACCCCTTTCACCCTCCACCACCCCTTTTCCTCTAGTAATCACGAATCTGTTCTCCTTATCTATGTTTGTTTATCTTCCATATATGAGTGAAATGATATGGTATTTGTCTTTCTCTGTCTGACTTATTTTGCTTAACATAATACCCTCAAGGTCTGTCCATGTTCTCTCAAATAACACAATTTTGTCTTTTTTATGGCTGAATAGTATTCCATTGTATATATAAACCACCTCTTCTTTATCCATTCATCCATTGATGTGCACTTGGGTCGCTTCCACGTCTTGGCTATTGTGAATAAGGCTGTGGTGAACATAGGGGTGCATAAATCTTTTTGAATTGTTGACTTCATATTCTTTGGATAAATACCCAGTAGTGGAATAACTGGATCATACGGTATTTCTGTTTTTAATTTTTTGAGAAATCTCCATACTGTTTTCCACAGTGGCTGCACCAGTTTGCATTCCCACCAGTAGTGTATGAGGGTTCCCTTTTCTCCACATCCTCTCCAACACTTCTTATTTCTTGTCTTGTTAATAGCCTCAATGGATGGTTTTTAATCTACAACCTAGATTTAAAGTCAAATTAGAAGTGTTAGTCATCTAAAATTCTGTGATTGGTGTGTTTCATTTTACCAAAAGAGAAACTCTTTGGTTTCAAAGGCAGTAAAATGTATGAGTATTAATTTTAGATCCCCTGCTGTTACTTTGGGCTAGTTACTTAACATCTATATGTCTGTTTCCCCATGTGTAAATTGAGAATGATAGTACCTACTTCATAGGGTTGAGGATTAAATTATGTAAATATACGTAAAATAATTAGAACAAGGCCTGACACAGAGTGAGTGCTTAAAAGCTGTTAGCTGCCTCTGACGGCATCACCACCATTATTGCCATTATTTGGAGATTCTCTCTCTCATTATCAGAAATATCGCCTGAAAGAATATACAAAGCATGTATTTTTGTTTACATCTTAACCACCTGGAGTAATAACCAGGGAATTGAGAGGAATGTTGAAGCTGCCAAGCGTGTGATGCACTTTTTTTCTTCTTTTTTTTTAAGATTGACACCTGAGCTAATGTGTTGCCAATCTTCTTCTTTTTTCTTTCTTTCTTTTTCTTCTTCTTCTCCCCAAAGCCCCCCAGTACATAGTTGTATATTCTAGTTGTAGGTCCTTCTAGTTCTACTATGTGGGATGCTGCCTCAGCATGGCTTGATGAGTCATGCCATGTCCGTGCCCAGGATCTGACCTGGCAAAACCTTCGGCCGCTGAAGCGGAGTGCACTTATTTTCTTTTAAGCTTACATTTATGGCTCAACAGTATTTTCAGCCACTTCCCTTCATTTCATGAAAGTGCTTTTTTTTCCCGCCTGTCCTCCTTCCATCCTCCCCCCCCGCCACCGTTTATTAAGAGTATTTATATAGTGTATAACAGTACAGTTGAAAATGGAAATGAATACATTTTGGCAAAATTACAAATTTTTAAAGCTGATATAATTATTTTAGTTATTGTATCCCTTTCAGTTCTTTTCTTCTGGTTCTCTGATCTCTATTATATTTGTAGCAATTTTGGAAGCCAGAGAGCTCTTTGGAACTAATAGCATCTTTGTTTCATGCAGGAAATGTTCTGCAAATATGAGTCTTTATTACTCAGTATTTATTGCCTGTCTTTTAGAAGTACTTATATCAATTTGATTTGTGGCAGTTTGCTCCAAGAAATTCTTGGCTATATGGAAGTTAGAAAAAAACGTTATTTTTAACATTTGTGATATTATTTTTCCTTCTGTAGGACAAGGTGGAAAACTGGTTGATAGAGGCGATAATACTTATGGAGGAAAGTGGGTCATAAATCCTAGTGGTGGGTTGATTTCCAAGGGACACCCACTAGGAGCTACAGGTAATGTTAAACGCAAATTTCATAAATGTTTTGTTACATAAAAAGCATAAATGATAATAGTCATCGATTTGAAGGAAAGATTGTATTCTCTGAACTTGGTAGCCAGCGCCGTTTTGATTTTCCTTTAAGTATAGTACACTTAAATAATCTTGATTCATTGATGAGAATTTGAATTAGTTGAAACTCTAAATTCAACAATATGTATTTTTAAAAGTTTGATTATTTTCAGATAGGTATACAACTCAACTAACAAGGTGTTTCCAAATAGAGATCTTGCTCGACCGGCTAGATAAGAATCATTTGAAATGCGCACATTATTTGTATATGGTTTTATATGTGGTTGGTGTTGCATGGAATTTTTTTCTCTTGAGAGAAGTGGAGTAGAAGTTATGAAATACAAATTTTACTCTACTTCTGACTAGCCATGTGACTATTTTAATTAATTATCAATTAGCCAATTAATCACTTTGACTCAAAGTTTCCTTAATTGTAAAATGAAGAAATTGTACAAAGCAGTTTCTAAAATAACTTAGCACTGAAATTCTGGGATTTATTTTTATGTAGATAGGGGAGTTTTGTATTTTTTCCATATTATGTATTAATTTGGTAAAATTTTAAATTTATATTTAAATTAAATATGTATAAAATTTAAATTTTATAAATTTTAAAATTTATAAATTCACACAAATTCCAAAATAGAGAAGTTAGAATTAATAGTGTATTCATTACAGGAATTAGCTTTGGTTTATTTCCATTTATCACTCAAATTTAGTAAGATCATAATCTAGTAGAGAAAATAGACGTACATAGATAGACAGAGAGTTAGAGAGAGATAGGTAGACAGATACACACACACAGATAATTGCAGTATAATGTGCCACCTTGTTATTTGTTTTCTGTCTTGTCTGTTCTTTGGTTCTTTTCTTCATGCTATCATTTTATTAATTGGGTATTTTTTAGTATTTTATTTTCTCTCTTCTATTGAATTATTTCTTCTTCTTATTTTTTAGTCTTTGCTGTAGGATTTACAACATGCATCTTTAATTCACCACAAACTACCTTCAAACAGAGATTTTTACAACAGCATATTTCCATGTACCTTCTTCTATCCTTTGTGCTATTATTGTCATATGTGTACTTATAAATGTATTATAAACCCCACAATATACTATTATTATTATTGCTTTAAATTAATATCTTTCAAAGGAATCTAAAAATGAGGGGAATGAGAGTGGTGTCCTTGGGAGTGGCAAGAATAACAACATCTGAAGATGTTCTTCTTTATAGAAGTACCAAAAACATTTGCAAAAATTGTAAAGATCAACTTTTTTCAGAACTTTGGAAATTAACCAAAGGTTTACAGTAGTCTGGGAGAATATTTATTAAAAACAATAAACAAACAGCTGAGTCTGTCTAAGTACAGCTTTGTGGCATTTTGGCTTGCTCTAACACCACCCTGTTTTCTCCAGCTCCATGGTAGTCTTGAAAACCAACAGCCAGCAATCATGGTGAAAACTAGCAGCCTTGCTGGCAATGGAGGAGTCAGAATGGAGTTGGAGTTCTTTCAAAGCCCCTTTCTCAGAAAATAGTCATTATTTGACCTGTCTGGTTGTTCCCTGATAAACTTTACTCAAAAGACTTGTCTTTATGTAACCTAACTGAGAACTTTCCCAGTGTAAACAGTATTTTCCTCAGAGTCTTTTGTCAGGAACAGTCAGCAACAACTGTTCAACAACATAGCTGCCAAAAAACTTAAAAGAAAGAGCTGAGGAATGAGGTGTTCACTGGGGGTTTTGAAAAGATCTGACATATTCCTGGAAATCTAGAACACCAAGTACATACATAAGGCTGTGCACATGCCCAAGGCCGTGTGCATGCTCAAGAAAGACCGAGAAGTTCCTAAGCTCTTAGTCTGTCTAACTTTGGGGCTGTGCACAAGCAGAAAGTAAAGGCTACAGTGGAGTTGTAAACGGCCTGGCTGAGTGCCCCTGCGCACACACAGAACCTCAGCAAAGACTGGGAGGTTTATTAGTTCCAGGCATTTAAGGAAATCTCTGTCTAGTGATTAGCTGACCACTAAGCTAACTGAGAAGAAAACTCAGTGGCCAATTGTGACAAAGAATTAGTTTGGAAAAGTCACTAGATCAACAACAACAACAACAAAAAACAAGTCCGGGAAAGGGGGAGAAACTGATTTCTAGAGTTGCCACATTATATCATTGAAAATGTCCAGTTTTCAACAAAAAACTAGGAGACATTCAAGGAAACAAGAAGGTATGGCCCACACAGGAAAAAAAGCAGTCAGTAGAAACTGAAGTAGCCCAAACATTGGATTTACTAGACAAAGACTTTAAATCAGCTATTTAAGTATGTTCAAAGAACTGAAGGAAGCCAAATATGAAGACTTAAAGGAAAGTATAACAATGTTTCACCAAATAGGGAATATCAATTACTAGATGGAAATTAGAGAAAAGAACCAAATACGTTCTGGAGTTGAGAAGTATCGTAGCTGAAATGAATAATTCACTAGAGGGGCTCAACACCAGATTTGAACAGGCAGAAGAAAAAAATCAGTGAACTTTATGATAAGTCAATTGAGATTATCCAGTCTGAGTTAGAGCAAAAAAAAAAAAAAATGAAGAAAAATGAACAGAGCCTCAGAGACCTGTGGGACACCAGCAAGAGTAACAATATATACATAATGATAGTCCCAGAAGGAGAGGAGAGAAAGCGGCATGTTTGAAGAAATAATGGCTGATAACTCCTTAAACTTGAGGAAAGAACATAAAAATACATATTCAAGAAGTAGAACAAACTTTAAGGAGGAATACCTCAAAGAGATCTACACCCAGACACGTCATAAGCAAACTGTTGGAAGAAAAGACAAAGAGAATACTGAGAGCAACAACGAAGAAGCGACTCCTCGTGTACAAGGGATCCTCAGTAAGACTTACCAGCTGATTGCTCTTCAGAAACCATTGAGGTCGTGTGAAGAAAGAAACTGCCAACCAGGAATTCTGTATGCAGCAAAACTATCCTTAAAAAATGAAGGAGAAATTAAGACATTCCCAGATAAAAACTGAGACGATTTATCACTAGCAGACCTCCCCTACAAGAAATTCTATACAGAGAGTCATTCAGACTGAAATAAAAGAGCACTAGACAGTGCAATAAAGAGCATATGAAGAAATTAATAGTGCTGGTAAATATAACTACATTGATAAATATAAAAGACAGTATATTTTTTGTTAGTTTTCCCCTCTCCTAACTGATTTAAAATACACCTGCCTAAAGCAATAATCTGAGTTGATGGGCATACAGTGCATACGGATATAATTTGTATGACAGTAAAAACAGAAAGGAAGGGGGGGGAACACATTTATAGGAGGAAATTTTTTTGCATACTATTGAAATTGTCAGTATTATTCCAAACTAGATTGCTATAAGTTAAGGTGTTAATTCTAATTCCTAGAGCAACCACTAAGAAAATAACTAGAAAATACATAGGAAAAGAAATGACAAAGAATTAAAATGGTACACTAGAAAATACCTATTTAACACAAAAGAAGGAAATATGTAATGGAGAGATAGAGGGATAAAAAAGACAAAAGTTCAAGAGAATGAGAAGACAAGCCACAGACTGGGAGAAAATATTTGCGAAAGACACATCTACTAAAGGACTATTATCTAAAATGTACAAAGAACTCTTAAAAGTAAACAATAAAAAAAATGAACAACCTGATTAAAAAATGGCAAAAGACCCAAACAGACACCTCAGCAAAGAAAATGTACAGATGACAAATAAGCATGTGGAAAGATCCTCAACATTATTTGTCATTAGGTAATTGTAAACTAAAACAACAATGAAATACCACTACCTACCTATTAGAATGTCCAAAATCCAAAATGATTGCACTGGACCAACCAAATGTCAAATGTTGTCGGTTTCTTATAGAATGAAACATCCTCCTACCATACAATCTGGCAGCTGTACTTCTTGGCATTTACCCAAGTGACTTGAAGACTTACATCCTCACAAAAACCTGCACCTGGATGTTTATAGCAACTTTCTTTATAATTGCCAAAAGTCAGAGGCAACCAAAATGTCTTTCATGTAGGTGGATGGATAAATAAATGGTGGTACATCCAGACAACGAAATACTATTCAGCGCAAAACAACCTCCCTAGCTGTCAAGTGATGCAAAGACATGGGGGAAACTTAAATTCATATTACTTAGTGAAAGGAGCCAATCTGGAAAGGCTACATAATGTATAATTCCAACGTATGACATTCTGGAAAAGGGAAAACTATGGAAACAGTGAAAAGATCAGAGATTAGGGGAGAAGGAGGGGTAAATAGGTAGAGCACAGAGGATTTTTAAGGCAGTGAAACTGTTCTGGGTCATACTGTAATGGTGGCTACATGTCATACACATTTGTCAAATGTATACAACACCAAGAGCAAACTCTAATGTAAACTATGAACTTTGGATAATAATGATATGTCAATGTAGGTTCATCATTTCTAACAAATGTACCACTCCGGGACATGACATTGATAGTGGGGGAAGCTATGCGTATGTGTGGGGCAGGGAGTATATGGGAAATCTTTGTACTTTCCGCTATATTTGGCTGTGAACCTAAAACTGCTCTAAAAAATAGTGTAAATTTAGAAAAAAGTTAATCTCTATTAATGTAAGTTTATGTTAGATGTTAGGTAGTGGGAGAGAGGAAAACAAAAATAACTTGTTTAATATATACAAATATATTAATGTCAAAGCAAGGAAGATAGTCCTATTAAACTATTCAGTCCTTTTTCTGTTATATTCACTCACAATTGAAGTCCTTATTTCTGTACCTTTTAGGTAGTTTACAGCTGGTATTTATAATTTCTTTTGTCTACTACCCATTCCATATTCCTTTTGCCCTTAGTAAGCACCTCATTCATAGTTTCTTACCTGGTGGTGTGACTCAAACCTTCATTCCTGAATAGTCTATGCCCTTAGCAGTCCTGCTGCTTTCAGTTGTTGTAGTAAAAGTTAGCAAAGACTTTTACTAAAGTTACTATAAGACATGGGAGTACTAAGATGAACCCCATAGCATCTTTTGAGTTCCAGGCTAATCCTTTTTGTCCTCATTATGTAGTAACAACCCAATATTCTCATGATAATCAAGTCAATCACCTCAGTCACTTAAAACCCTTCTTAACGTGTTCGTTCAGTGTCATGTGGAGCCCAAAGTGGCCAGGTGGCAGTCTCTGCTTGCTTCCAGTTCAGTGGAACCATTGTTGTATCTATGACTTCTAGATTGGCAAGTAAAAATTTTGCTAGTGGATTATTATGGATAATGGTGAGAGGAACCACTCTCTTTTTTATCCTTGATTCCCAGGAGATTTGTGTATCCTGGCTATTGAAAAACAGCATCATTGATTGAGAGTGTGTTCCACACTTTGGAGAATATTTCCCCAGCCCAGCAAAGTATTGCTAGCACCATTATAGAGTCTTCAAAAGACCTTTACATTATTCTATCAGACCAACTGCTTCACGGTGATAGAATACATGGTAAGTCCAATGAATGCTGTAAGCAGGAGTCCATTCCTGTGTTTTATTCATTGAGGCTGTTAAATAAGCTGCTTAATCAGAAATACTATGTGGAATACCATGCTAGCAAATCTAGCACAAAGATCAAGGGTAAAACCCTAGGACATATAAAAATTAAAGGCGGAGGCGGAGAAGAAGAGACATTTAAGAATATTGAGAGGAAATGGTCAGTTATCCAAGGAAGGAGAGTGTTTCAATAGTAAGAGATTGGGGCAGAAAAGTTAGATCGATAAAGAGTGGAAAGCGTCCTTTCAATTTGGCTATTATCAAGTCATTGGCAGTCTTGGAGCAATTTTAGTGAAATGTTTTGCATGGAAGTACATGGGAATTCCGGAAGAATTACAACTGAGAAAGTGGCAACAATAGTGTTGATAAGCTTTTAGGAATAGTGGCTGTGAATGGAAAGGAATATGGAGGGTCTGTACCTCAATTGCAGGTGTGTGTTCTGTTTGAATGAAGTCTTAGATTTGATCTTAGCCTGGTCACTCTTTGCAATATACAGTTTTGTTGATCCTAGTTTTTCAGTCTGTAAAATGGGAATAAAACATGGTAGCCACCTTGTAGGGCTGTTCCGTGGATTAAATGAGAAATATGTTTACGTAAAGCACAGAGCAGAGTCCCCAAAACAGAGTAGGAAAACAATAATTGCTAGTATTCTCCTTTCACTATTACTACAAAAGGAAGCCACAATGGAGCTAGTTGCTAGTAATAAAGCCCTTGTTTGTATCACAGCATGAAAAACAATTTATGACCATTTCAGAAGAATATTCTTTAATTTGTAAAGAAAATAATTTTCCTTCTAGTATGACAGCCTCAAGGCATCAATATCTGTAGTAAATATTGTGCCCAGTGCTACCCAGACATTATTTTTAAACTATTTTTCTGCCTTTGGTAAATAGACTAAACTGTTTCCTTTATCCCTCAAAAGAGTTAGGTCATACTTCAATGTTGATTGTGTTGCTAACGGGACACGGAGGAGTTGGGGTGATGATAAACTTTTCTGTGGTATGGTCATTGAAGGCTTAAAGGGTTACAGTTTGCACTTGAGACAGTGATTTAAATTCTTTTAGACAGCTTTGTTGCTCTCGTATAGGAAGCTTCTGTTGCATCAGATGCATATGTAATTTCAGTTAGTTGTTTTTATTGACACATAACTTTTTTCTTCTCTGAAAGAACATGTTTTTACTATAATTGACTTGTTTGCCATTCTGAAATATTTTTGTTCTGCCATCCACTGAAACACTCAGAAAACATGCTTTGTAGTAACAATATGATTTTTTTCATATCCATAGTCTTTCTGAAAATTGAAGTATAATTTGCATGCAATAAAATGCACTGTTCTCTCAAAAACACAGTTGTTTTTAGCAGCACTATTCGTAATAGCCAAAAGGTGGAAACAACCCAGCTGTCTGTCATCAGCTGTTGAATGGATAAACAAAACGTGGTATATTCATACAGTGGCATATTCTTCGACCATAAAGAAATGAGGTACTGACACGTGGAGGAACATAGATGAACTTTGAAAACATTTTGCCAAGTGAAATAAGGCCGTCACAAAAGACCACGTATTATATGATTCCATTTATATGGAATGTTCAGAATAGACAAATCTGTAGAAACAAAGTCGATTACTAGTAGTTTGGAACTGGGCGAGATAGAAGAGTGATGGCTAAAGAGTATGGGATTTCTTTTTGAGGTAATGAATATGTTCTAAAGTTGATTGTGGTGATGGTTGCGCTTATCTGTGAATATACTAAAAACCATTGAATTGTAAGCTTTAAATGGATGATTGGTTTTGATAATTGTATACATCATGTAACTTCTAGCTAAAGCAAGATACAGAACATTCCCATTACCCCAGAAAGTTCTGTTGGTCCGTTTCCGGAAAATCCCTGGACTCCCCTCAAGCCCCTCTCTCCCGCTCTCTAGCCCCCTCAACTAGGATAAGACTTTTTGACTTCTACATTGTGGATCAGTTTTTCTGATCCTCGAACTTCATATAAATGGAATCATACAGTGTGTATATGTACACTTTTGTGTCTGGTTTCTTTCACTCAGTAGAATGTAAGATTCATCTAATTTTTTTGTATCAGTAGTTCATTCTTTTTTTATTGCTAAATAGTAGGAATACTGTTTGTTTACATATACCAGTTTATTTATCCATTTTCCTGTTGATAGACATTTGAATTTTTTCCTGTTTGCAGGTATTATAATAATAAGGATACTGTGAACATTTTTGTACAAGTTTGTTTGTGGACATACTTTTTGCTTTTCTCTTGGGTTAATAACTCACAGTGAAATTGCTAGGTCATAGGGCAGCTGTATGCTTAACTTTATAAGAAACTGCCAAATAGTTCTCTAAAGAGTTACTATATGCTTTTTAATATTAGAACTGGATGACAAATTTTAACATTTAACAAGTCTTTCTCTTCCTCTTTACCTTTAGTTCTATTTCTCAGAGTCAACTCCTTTTAGTATTTCTTTTGGGTTTTTCCAAAAATTGTTATGCCTATGCAAAATAGGCCAAAAATATGTATATGTGTGTTTATTCAATCTTTCTGTATGTATATGTGTATATGTGTATATTTATCCCATTGTAGACTGCTTTTTTAACTTATATCTTAAAAAATCTTTTTATATTGTCACTTGCAGATGTTATTTATCCTTTTTAATGCCTGCGTAGTATTCCCATTGTAAGAAATTTATAGACATATAGGTGTCCATAGTTTGTTACATATGGTGCTGCAGTAAGCATCCTTGTGTTGTTGCATACTTTTTCAAGTATACTCGTAGGATAAATTCCAAACAGTGGACTCACAATATCACTAGGATATAGTGTATTTAAAGGATAGTAAGTATGTTAAATTGGTGGATTTTGCCAACTTTTCTTCAAAAATGATTATAGCAACGTGTATTCCCAACAACAGAATATGAGAGTGCTTCTTTTTCTACAATCTTGTCAACATTGAATTTTTTTTTTTTATCAAGTGTAAACAATTTTGCCAGTCTTAGCAGGTCATCCACTTCTTTCCTTTGTGGACTAAAAAGCTAATCTAAAACCCATCAGGAGGGTAGAATTTACCCAGTTTTCAAATACTTCAAAGAGAGACTCACACTTTCTGCGGTATCCTTTGAAAACCCTTTCCAATATTTGAGTCTACACTGTTGGTAAAATTCTCCTCTTATCTTCAGTGTTTGAAGGATAGTATTTAGTGGTGGTATAGCATTTGGGGGGAAAGACTTAAAAATCTTGATGGCCTGATTGGTAGTCTGAATAAGGATGAGGAATTATTGAAGAGTAAGTGTTTACTTGCTGCATGTTGAGGATTTGGATATACTTCAAGTAAATCTGACACATGACTATTAGCCATAGCCCAAGAAAGAATTCCAGCTCCTGGAAAATATATCAGAATGACAGCTCTGAGTAGTTTAAATATTTTTGCCCTGGTAACTTGGATAACAAACTGCAGTGGGAGTCTAAGAGAATCAGAAAATGATCAAGTAAGTGCTTCCAAAACATACTGAATTAAGATGGGGTGGGGAGGATTTAAGCTTCTCTTTTATAAATGGTATTAGTTTAATTGTGAGATAGTGCTACTTTGGTGGGAACTCAGTATTGGAGAATTTGCTTTAAAATTAAAGTTCTATGATATTAGTTTCTGATTTTAACTTTTTCAGATCTGAGTGAAAAAAAGCTTTTAGCTGCCATAACAGTACCTGTAATAGAAGGAAAAGATAGACTTAAGCATTTGAATCGAATATTCTTTTGTTTACTGTCAGTTTAAAAACATGAATTCCTTTTGGATTTTCTAATTAGAAAAATCACATTAAACCTGAGGTTTTTGTTGTTGTTTACTTTGCAATGGTCATATGACAAAAAACAAATTAATGTCCAAATAATAATATAATATTTTATTCCCATTTTTAAAGTGCTTTCACATATATTGTGCAACACTTACAGAACACTTGTTTAAAATGAAGAAGTAAATTTGACTTTAGCTTATTCTTAGCTATCTCTGATTTTTGAAAATGCATATTAATGTCTGTGATCTGCTGAAAGGGCATGAAAGTGCCTTTGAGATAAAGCTCCTGACAAGGGATTGTTACTTTGAAGTTGAAAGTTGGTTATTTAGTTTTGCCTTTTGTACCAATTCAGCCTTCATTTAGTGCCCTTCCAGTATGGCTTCAACCTAGTTTGAGATCCTGATCTTTCATTTTTCAGTCCATGAAAGTTCAACAAATGCTTGCTGTGTGCTCACCTTATCATTAGGTGCTGTAGGTAACTGATTTCTCAGTGTGGAGTCTACTAATGGACTGGTTCAGCATCTGCTGTAGCTTTTCATTTAAGCATTCCTGCCCTGCCCTTGGAAATTCTGATTCCTCGGTCTGGTTGATCCTAACAGTTTATATATTTTCTAAAGTTCCCCTAAGAGCTCTCATGCACAGCCAGGTTTGGGACTAGGATACACAAGATAACCATTGCCCTCTGGAAGCATGCACGAGGAAGATACTGTAATAACACAAATAATTATAATGCAAGGCAGATTTAAGTGCCTTAGGCAAAGCACACACCAGAACTATGAAGGGAAGAAAAGGGGAAGGGGGAATGACGGCTGAAGATTGAGTGAATACCCACCACATCCCAGCTTCTGTGCCGGCACTTACATCTAGTTGGGTTTTGGAGGAGGAGATACAGAAATAGGAAGCATGTTTAAACTAAACTGGACTATTTGTTTAGCAGATGTGTTTAATGCCTTCTCACCTCTACAAACTCTTGTCTTTGCTGTTTTCTCAATAACAGCAGCAGATACTTATACAGCACTAAGTGCTGGGTACTGTTATACGTATTCTTCAGGCGTAAATGCATTTAATTCTCATCTCTATTTTTATATTTTATAAAAGAGGAAAATAGAGGCACAAAGTGACTTGCCACCAAGCTAGAGAGTAGCAAAGCTACGATTCAAACCCAGGCAGTCTATTTCTAGAGTTCAAGCTCTTAACCACTACATTCTATTTCAAAGCCCTTTCCTCAGTAGAAATGCCCATCTTCAAAATCCCTCTCAAGTGCTACCTATTTTAGATAGAGCCTGATTTCTTGATCCTTTCATGGATTAAATTAGTATTTCCGTTTTCTGAACTCTTGCTATACTTTGTCAGTACTTCTCTTTTGACATTTATGCTTTTTAGTATGTATTATAATTATTTATGGCCTTTTAAAAATCTCCCCTATTTGACTAAGAGCCTGTGAGGGCAGGATCCATATTTCGTCTCTCTCTGTACCCTAAACAGTGCCCAGAGCAAGACTTTGCACATATAAAGGGCATAGTTGAATGAATTAAGTGCTCCTTTAAAATCTGAAAGGTGATATGGGGCAGAGGGAATAAACTTGTTTAGTGTGGTAAGAATTAGGATCATTGGGAAGAATTTATGGGAAGTAGATTTGGGGCTGATACAGAAAAGAACTTTCTAACAGGGCTTCTCAAGATGGCATAGGTTGCCTCCTGAGAGCATGCCTCCCCTGTCACAGACCACGCACAAGAAATACAAGGAGCAACCTGATGGGAACGTTGTCAGGGAACTGCCCGTCTGTGAGGGCCTAGGGATCCTTCCTAATTCTAAGAAGCTCTGAGCCCCCAATGGGATGTAATTATTTTTCCTGAATTCATATAGTTTTGTTTTTGGTTTTTTTTGAGGAAGATTAGCCCTGAGCTAACTACTGCCAATCCTCCTCTTTTTGCTGAGGAAGGCTGGCCCTGAGCTAACATCCATGCCCATCTTTCTCTACTTTATATGTGGGACGCCTACCACAGCATGGCTTGCCCAGCGGTGCCATGTCCACACCTGGGATCTGAACTGGCAAACCCCGGGCCACCGAGAAGCGGAACGTGCAAACTTAACCGCTGCGCCACTGGGCTGGCCCCTCATATAGTTCTTGATTTTCTTTTTATTGAAGTATAGTTGACATACAATATTGTATTAGTTTCAGGTGTACAACATAGTGATTCATAGTTCTTTATGTTTTTAATGGTACATGTATTATTCTATCATGTGATTTTTGTTTATGTTTTTTAAACTTAGGGTTTAAGGATTTGGATGAAAAAGAAATGAGAGTAAATGGGATGTTAACCAGAGGACCTAGTATACTCAAATCATGGCTTGGCTCTTCTGCTCTAAAAGGGTCACCAAAAGAAATACAACCTAAGACGTTGACTGGCGAGATCTCAATCCAATATTGACTCTGAAAAAGTCAGTAAGGGCTCAATAGCTTTTTATTAAAGCATCTATTTCACTTCTCGTCATATCCTACAGACCACCCGTCCTCATTCCCATTGCCCAGAATTTTGCATTTTTACCACTGTGATGTGAGGAGAGGTATGACTTATCATTAGACTTTAATGAACACTCTCCAGTAGCAGGAGAAATGGAGCCCATGAGAGGGTGTTTACTCTTCATACTGTTGCCAGGTAGAGATAGCGAGGAGCAGGCACTGGCTTTTATTGCTCTTGCCAAGTGGAAAGAATAGAGAGAAGGAAGATCATGTGTGTATACCCCACATTTTATTTTATTATTTTAACAGTTTTATTAAGGTAAAATTAACATATAATCAACTGCACATATTTAAAATGTACACTTTAATGTTTTGACATATATATACTCCTGTGAAACCATCACCATAGTCAAGACAGTGAATATATCCATCAACCCAAAAAGTGTCTTCGTATGTGGTTCTTTGTAATCCCTCCCTCCCCCTACTCCCCTCCCCTCATCCCAAAGCAATCACTGATCTGCTTTCTGTCACTATAGATTGGTTTGCATTTTCTAGAATTTTATATAAATAGAATCTTACAGTATATACTCTTTCTTTTTGGCTGCTTGAGATTCATCCATGTTATTGCATGTATCGAGGGTTCATTCCTTTTTATTGCTTAGTAGTATTCCATTGTATGGATGTATCACAGTTTATTGTTGATGGACATTTGGGTTGTTGCCAGTTTTTGGCTTTTACAAATAAAGCTATTGTGAACATTCATATATAAATCTTTATATGAACGTCTATTATGTTTGCTCTTGAGTAAATACCGAAGAGTGGAGTGACTAGATCATGTGCTAGGTGTGTTTTTAGCTTTTAAGAAACTGTCAAACTGATTTCCAAAGTGCTTGTACCGTTTTGCATTCCCACCAGCAGCGCCTGAGGGTTCTAGTTCTCTTGCATCCTCCTCAGCGCTTAGTATGGTCAGTGTTGTAAATTTGAGCTGTGCTAATCAGTGTGCAGTGGCATCTCCCTGTGGTTTTAATTTGCGTTTTCCTAATGGCTATTGATGTTTGCATCATTTCATGTGCTTACTTGCATCTGTATATCTTCTTCCGAGAAGTGTCCATTCAGATCTTTTGTCCATTTGGGGGGCAAGATTGGGTTTTTCATTTTGTTGACTTTTGAGAGTTCTTTATATATTCCGTATATGAGTTCTTTATCATATACATAGTTTTGCAAAGATTTTCTCCCAGTCTGTGACTTTGCATTCCTTAGTAGTGTCTTTTGAAGAGCAGAGTTTTTTATTTTGTCTCATTTATCAGTTTGTTCTTTTATGGGTTTACTTCTGGTATTATATCTAAGAAATCTTTGTCTAACTCAGGGTCACAAAGATCTTTTTCTGTTTTTTCTCCTAGATGTTTTATACCTTAAGTTTTCCATTTAGATCTGTGATCCATTTTGAGTTAATTTTTGTATATAGCACAAAGTATGGATCAAAGTCCATTTTTTTCATTTATTTGTTTACTTTCAGATGTATATCATAATACATTTCAAATTCTGTGTAGATTACATCATGTTCACCACCCGAAAACTAATCATAGTCCATCTACTCATATGTGAGCCTAATCACCCCTTTTGCCTTCCCTCCTACCCCTTCCCCTGTGGTAACCGCCAGTCCAATCTCCAATGCTATGTGTTTGTTTGTCGTTGTTTTTATCTTTTACTTGAGTGAGATCATATGGTATTTGACTTTCTCCCTCTGACTTATTTCACTTAGCATAATACCCTAAGGTCCATCCATGTTGTCACAAATGGCTGGATTTCATCATTTCTTATGGCTGAGTAGTAGTCCATCGTGTATAAATACCACATCTTCTTTATCCATTTGTCCCTTGATGGGCACCGAGGTTGCTTCCAAGTCTTGGTTATTGTGTATAATTTATAATATATAAATCTTTATATGAACATCTATATAAAGATGTTATATAATAATAATATATAATTATTATTATATTATAATAATATAATAATTATTATAATGTCCATACTTCCTAAAGCAATTAATTTAATAAGCATATTAAAATGTCCATACTTCCTAAAGCAATCTATAGATTCAACGCAATCCCTAACCAAGTTCCAACAATATTTTTCACAGAAATAGAACAAAGAAACCTAAAATTTATATAGAACAACAAAAGACCCCGAACAGCCAAAGGATTCCTGAGAAAAAAGAACAAAGCTGGAGGTATCACACTCCCTGATTTCAAAATATACTACAAAGCCATAGTAACCAAAACAGCATGGTACTGGTATTATATCTAAGAAATCCTTGTCTAACTCAGGGTCACAAAGATCTTTTTCTGTTTTTTCTCCTAGATGTTTTATACCTTAAGTTTTCCATTTAGATCTGTGATCCATTTTGAGTTAATTTTTGTATATAGCACAAAGTATGGATCATTTTATCTTTATCTTATCGTAGTCTATCTTCAAATGATATTACACCCTTTCACTAATAGTAAAAGAACCTTACAATAGTATACTTACATTTCTCCTGTCCAGGCCTTATAATGCTGTTGTGAATTTTTCTTTTACATATGTTATAAACCCCACAGGAAATTATTATTTTTTGCTTAAATAATTGGTGTTCTTCTAAAGAGATTTAAAAAAATAAGGAAGAAACCTTATTAACGCAGGTAATTACCACTTCCAGTACTCTTCATTCCTTTGTGTAAATCTGTGTTTCCATGTGCTATCCTTGTCCTTCTGCCTAAAGGACTTCAGCATTTCTTAGGGTGCGGGTGTTGCCGTGTGGAGATGAATTTTTTCAGCTTTGTATGTCTGAAAATGTCTTTGTGTTACTTTTGTTTTTGAAAGATATTTTACATTTGGTAGCATTCTAGGTTGATAACTTTATAGCTTTTAGAGGGAAAAACTACTCTTATGTAAATATGTATCCTTCAGTATATGCTGAATCCATTAAACCTTTTTGCCCTTTGAAACTCTGCAAACTTTTTCTTTCTCAAAAAGCCAGCCTCCAATAATAGAAAACCATGCTTTTTTTGTGTTGTTTATGCTAAGGCCTTTAGTAATTTGAAACTAAAGCTAAATTATTACTTTTTTGCACTTGGCTGTCTCAATGGTATAGGAAGAGTTACAGGTTCAAGGAAGCAGAGGAAGAAAAGACCGCGGGTACTATCTCAAAATATTATCCTCTGTAGTTTTTCCATTCTGTGGTTTTCCGTACCGCTTAATATTTATCTTTATTAGCACTTTATATTACACTGTGAATTCTTTGTATCATTAGTTCTTAGTGGAGTGTTTGGTCCATGTTCGAATGGTTTATTTTTAGTAGCAACCAGACTATGTACCTGTGTAGCTGAGTGCTAGGCTAATGATTCTTATATAAAAAGATGGACTATCTTGTTAGGCAATTTTTGCAGCAAGATATCAGTAAAATGAAGTAATCAGGTTAAAAATTTTTTTTCCCTTCATAAGAGACTATAAAAGGGCATTACTGTTTGAATATACTCATTGACAGGATGCCCATTCCTATGTCCATCTACAATTTATAAGTATATGATATTCATGTTTGATAGTTTATTTTTTTCCAAGCATAGGAAAAATATGGTTTTCAATTCAGTGCCAGAAGTTATCCAAGAAAGGGAAGTTTTTAAAAAAAATTTGCTCAAGTAGTTTATGCTTTCATTGACTGTCTGCTGTTATGAAACTTCTTTGCCAAGTGGATTTCTGAGGCCAACTTTTGACTTTCATTCTTCACAGATCTAAATTCTAGAAATACAAAAAACACCAGTTTATTTCAAAAGTAGACAGCCAGAAAGCTCAAATAATCAGTATGTTTTCCCACTGACACCCATCTTCTGTCAAAAGCAAATAAATGTCAAGAAAATAAGTTGGTAATATGGATCTTTATTCCCTCCCTCTCTTCTTCCTTTTTTGCCACGTATGAGTTAGGGTAGAGATTACTGCAGCGTACCACATCTTCTGCAGCGTCAGTCGTGTGGTGTGATCGAAATGACTGCAGAATCCGGAAGTGCTTCCAGTATTCCTTCATGTTTTCTCCCCGTCTCTCCCTACCCGCCCCACTCCCACTCTCATATTGGCTGTCTTGAGCACTCTCTAGCCTCGCTCACTTCACTTTCTATTCCTTAAGTAGGCCATGTTCCTTCTTTGCACATGCTCATCTCAGTTCTTGAAGCATTCTTAGAATTCCTCTTTTTTGCTTGGCTAGCTCCTCTTTATTCATAGGACCTCAACTGAGATCTCCATTCATCTGGGAATCATTCCTTGACCTGCCAAGCTGTCCTAGATAGTCCTCTGTGTGCTTGTAGCACTTGTGCTAATCCTTTGATAGCATTATCAGACCGTATTGCGAATGCCTGTATCTTTATATCTCAGACTGTCAGCTTTACAAGGGAAGAGACCATGCCTGTCTTTTTTATTGATGGATCTTCTGAGCCTTGCACAGTGTCTGGCACATAACAGGCATTCAGTAAATATTTGTTGGATGGATGGGTAGATGAAATCTAATTGCTTCCTTGCATTTTTTACTAAGATTATATCATAAGCATTTTCCTAAATTGTTGAGAACTTTATAAACATCATTTTAAATAGGAACAAAGTACTTTGTCATACGGATAGCTCATAATTTATATAAACATTCCTCAGTTATTTTACTTCTAGATTGTCTAGTTTTTCACTCTTATAACAATGTGATGAACAGATAGTCTTGTGTGTAAAACTTTGCCTTTGCTTGATTATTTCTGCAGAATGGTTTTCAAGGCATTTTAAAGGCTCTTTATTATTTTATACATTGCCTTCCAGAAAAGGTTGTACCAGTTTGAACTTTCACCAGTACTATGTTGAGGTGGCTGTCTCTCCATAGTCTCCCCCGCTTTTTTTTTTCTTTTTTTTGAGGAAGATTAGCCCTGAGCTAACTACTGCCAGTCATCCTCTTTTTGCTGAGGGAGACTGGCCCTGACCTAACATCCATGCCCATCTTCCTCCACTTTATATGTGGGACACCTACCACAGCATGGCATGCCAAGCGGTGCTGTGTCCGCACCCAGGATCCGAACCGGCGAACCCCGGGCCACTGAGAAGCGGAATGCGCGAACTTAACCACTGTGCCACTGGGCCAGCCGCTCCCCAGCTTTGATTAGTCCCATTTTTAAATATCTTTACCAATTTCATTGGTTAAAAATGATACCTTTCTGTTTGATTTGATCAAGGTGATGTTGAATATTTTCTCAAATATTCGTAAACTATGTATATTTATTCTTTTGTGAAGAAAAGTAGCAGTATTTCCACACCCATGTGTATATAAAGACCAGTTGGAATACTTTGTTTTGGTCTTACATATTCACTGAATGTTTAAGCTTTTTTTTCTTGGTGAGGAAGATTGGCCCTGAGCCAACATCTGTTGTCAATCTTCCTCTATTTTGTATGCAGGAGGCTGCCATAGCATGGCTTGAGTGGTGTTTGGGTCCACACCTGGGATCCAAACCAGATTCCAAACTGGCGAACTCTGGGCCGCCAAAGCAGAGTGCGTGAACTTAACCACTACACCGCCAGGCTGGCCCCTGTTTAAGCTTTTTATATGGCAGGTTTCTAGTAAAATTGATTGCCCCAGAGTTTGGATATATTAGTGGAATCATTCACTTCGAGATTCCTCCTTAATATTCAAAATGCTCACAAATCAAAAAATCATTACCTATTTTGAAACAGTGTTTAAGATCTATATTCTGTAAATATATAGACACTGCTTGGAAATAGGAAGTGGCAGTTAAATTTCTTGAGGAGTTTGGGGTTTAGACAGGAAAATGCCACAGGTGCTGAGGAATGGGAAGTTGGAATTGGGAGTGTGGTCGGGAGAACAAGCATTGTAGGCAGCCCTGTGGGGCTCTGCCTCCAGGACGTGAAACCAGTCTCTCCTGATGCAACATTGTTGACTCAGCTGTACTTGAATAGCCCGTCTGGTGGAAAGCACGCAAATGCAGATCAGGAGGCGTGGGTTCTAATCTCAGCCCTGGAATTAGCCTGCTTTGTGACCCTTCACAAATGACTTAATGTTGTTTCTCGGCGTTTACATCATAAAGTTCTTTCCAGCTCTAAGAATCTTTGATTTTCTTATCCAGGGGTCAAATTGATATGCTTGTGAATCCAGAGCTATTCTTGTGAATAGCTCTGGAAAACAATTCATTCTTGTTGGAAACTATTTAGAGAAAAGAATAGGAAAATTCTCCATACCAGCTAAATTTTTTAGGGCAAGAAAACTCCCAACTCTTAGATTCTTTTGATACATTAAACATGGTAAAACTAGTTCTTTTTATGCCATTTTGCCTGGGGCAGAGAACTGTCTATTCACTGTTTTCTCTTGCAACATGGCCAGAAAATGACAGGGTGGATAGATTTAAAGAGTGCGGGGAATTTCTTAAGCCTGGATACTGTCTAAATACAAAGATTACTTTCGGGGGAAAACTAGCAGTAAAAACCATCAGTGCTTTTAAGAGAAATTATTATTTAGGCAAATGTTGTCTCAGCTTAATTAAAAGTCACCATTAAACATTAGCCCTTTGCTGCCTGGAGAAGCTGGCTGGGGCTTTCTCCAGCCAGCAGAATCTGACTGCTCTGTGTTCGATTTGTTAGGTCTGGCTCAGTGCGCTGAACTCTGCTGGCAGCTGAGAGGGGAAGCCGGAAAAAGGCAAGTTCCTGGTGCAAAGGTTGCTCTGCAGCATAATTTAGGCCTTGGAGGAGCTGCAGTTGTCACGCTCTACAGGATGGGTTTTCCTGAAGCTGCCAGGTAAGTGGCGTTCTGGGGTTTGTCTGGCAATGAATCCTCCTGACTTTTCACAGCTGATGACGTTGTACGTGTAAAAAGTACTAATTTTGTTGTACTCAAAGAATAGGTATCTCCTTACATTGCTTTAATAGCATGCCTTTAAAACTTTAAAACTGCCCATTAGCTTTTAAACTTAACCAGCCTTAGGAACATTTTGTTCAATAAGGAGGCAGCGTAGTCAAAAGAGCTTGCTGAACTGGAAGTCCAAGCTGGCTGGGTCCTTGTCTCAGCCCTGCCAGCCTGAGTAATTGTCATTTAGGCAAGTTGCTTTTTGGTTTCCCTTCCCGCAATTTGCTTTCTCCCCGTAGCCTGCCAGGCCTCTGAGGTTGTTTGGAGAAAGTCATCAGATATGCTGATTGGATTTCTGCACATGTATGTCTCTGAATCCAGCTCAGCCCTCCCCGAGGCTAGGATCCTTCGTGTTCGTCTTGCTGCTTTCCTCCCTGTGCCTGTCACATGCCTGTGCTCCTCAAATCTCTGAGCACTTTCTTTTCCCAAAATTTCAGGATCCCTCGACTTCCTAGCTCATCTCAGAGAAGTGCTCCTCCTTCCTAGAGGGAAGGTCCTTCCTTTCCCAGGCTTGGCCTTTCTCTTTGCATGCTTTTTGTGCCCCCACCCCTTTCTGTAACTTTGTTCCCAATATTATGTATATTCCCTTTTGAATCTTTCCATGCTTGCCTTACGTTGCCTCCCTTCCAAACATATTCCAGTCTTCTGTATTCTAACAAATCTATTTTTCTTCTCACCTTAATTATTCTTTCGTGATGAGCCTTTTATGTTGAGCCACCTTTGTTTTTCCGTGCTGACATACTTACAGTCTAGTTTCTGACCTCACCACTGAGGTCAGGTCGGGCCGGCGGTAACCTGATTATGAAGTTATGGAGTGTCCTTGTCTTTGTTTTCCGTCCTTATTCTCTTGAACCTTGGCTGCACCTTTCAACACTGATTGGCTCCCTTTTTTCTCCTGAAATGTTTGGTAATTATTTATTCACACTTTGTTTCCACAAAGGGTATGCAACACATTTCTTTTACAGAATTTACTATATGTGTCACAAGCTCTTGAGTCTCTTATTTTCACTCTTCTTTTTCTGCCTGGAATATCATTTCTGTTGTGAAAATTCTATCTTTCTTTTAAGGCCCAGCTCAGGCACCATCTCCCTTTAAATATCAACAGCACTTTGTACCTTTTGGGTCCCTATCCAAGTTTGGTTTACTTGTAGTGTATCTAGCTTGTTTTTTATTCTCTTTATTTTATTTTTTTTCACTTGAGGTAACATAAGTTTATAACATTTATAAATTTAAGATGTACTTCATTATATTTTGATTTCTGTGTAGACTACCTCACATTCACCACCCAAGGACTAATTACTGTCTGTCACCATACACATGTGCCCTTTTACTCCTTTCACCCTCCTCAGTCCTCCCTTCCTCTGTGGCAACCACCGATCTAGTCTCTGCATCTATGTGTTTGTTTGTTGTTGCTGTCTTTATCTTCCACATGAGTGAGATCATACAGGTGGTATTTGGCTTTATCTGTCTGACTTCTTTCATGATAACTTCAAGGTCCTCCATGCTGTTGTCCAGCTTGTTTTTTATTCTGTTTACTATATGAAATCGTTGAGGCCTAAGGCTATGACTTACTTACCCCCGCCTCTCTGAAGATTTCTCTCGTAGTAAATGTTTATTGAATCGAATCAAATAAAAAGATGTTGAATTTTAAGTTTTCTCCTAAATCTGATGCATTGGTTCTGGGCTGTCCTCTGGAGTTGCACCAGTTTGTATTTGGAGTTGAAAACTCTCAGTAAAGCCAAACTGTAGAGCGCTACCAGAGTCAGCATATGAGTGTAGCTGTCTCGTTTTCTCAGAAGAGAAGGTTGTGAACTTTGGGCAATAAATTGTCTTTTTTTTTTTTTTTTTTTTCACTTATCATTTCTCTTTTTTTTTTTTTTTTTTTTATTAATGTTATGATAGATTACAACCTTGTGAGATTTCAGTTGTACATTTTTGTTAGTCATGTTGTGGGTACACCACTTCCCCCTCCGTACCCTCCCCCCACCCCCCCTTTTCCCTGGTAACCACCGATCAGATCTCCTTATCAATATGCTAATTTCCACCTATGAGTGGAGTCATATAGAGTTCGTCTTTCTCTGACTGACTTATTTCGCTTAACATAATGCCCTCGAGGTCCATCCACATTGTTGTGAATGGGCCAATTTCGTCTTTTTTTATGGCTGAGTAGTATTCCATTGTGTATATATACCACATCTTCTTTATCCAATCATCAGTTTCTGGGCATGTAGGCTGGTTCCACGTCTTGGCTATTGTAAATAATGCTGCGATGAACATAGGGGTGCAACGGACTCTTGAGATATCTGATATCAGGTTCTTAGGATAGATACCCAGTAATGGGATGGCTGGGTCATAGGGTATTTCTATTTTTAACTTTTTGAGAAATCTCCATACTGTTTTCCATAGTGGCTGTACCAGTTTGCATTCCCACCAACAGTGTATGAGGGTTCCTCTTTCTCCACAACCTCTCCAACATTTGTCGTTCTTGGTTTTGGATGTTTTTGCCAATCTAACGGGGGTAAGGTGATATCTTAGTGTAGTTTTGATTTGCATTTCCCTGATGATTAGCGATGATGAACATCTTTTCATGTGTCTATTGGCCATATTCATATCTTCTTTTGAGAAATGTCTGTTCATGTCCTCTGCCCATTTTTTGATCGGGTTGTTTGTTTTTTTGTTGTTAAGCAGTGTGAGTTCTTTGTATATTATGGAGATTAACCCTTTGTCGGATAAGTGGCTTGTAAATATTTTTTCCCAATTAGTGAGCTGTTTTTTTGTTTCAATCCTGTTTTCCCTTGCCTTGAAGAAGCTCTTTAGTCTGATGAAGTCCCATTTGTTTATTCTTTCTATTGTTTCCCTCAACTGAGGAGTTACAGTGTCCGAAAAGATTCTTTTGAAACTGATGTCAAAGAGTGTACTGCCTATATTCTCTTCCAAAAGACTTATTGTCTCAGGCCTAATCTTTAGGTCTTTGATCCATTTTGAGTTTATTTTGGTGTGTGGTGAAAAAGAATGGTCAATTTTCAATCTTTTGCATGTGGCTGTCCAGTTTTCCCAGCACCATTTGTTGAAGAGACTTTCTTTTCTCCATTGTAGGCCCTCTGCTCCTTTGTCGAAGATTAGCTGTCCATAGATGTGTGGTTTTATCTCTGGGCTTTCAATTCTGTTCCATTGATCTGTGGACCTGTTTTTGTACCAGTACCATGCTGTTTTGATCACTGTAGCTTTGTAGTATGTTTTGAAATCGGGGATTGTGATTCCGCCGGCTTTGTTTTTCTTGCTCAGGATTGCTTTAGCAATTCGCGGTCTTTTGTTGCCCCATATGAATTTTAGGATTGTTTGTTCAATTTCTGTGAAGAATGTTCTTGGGATTCTGATTGGGATAGCATTGAACCTGTATATTGCTTTAGGTAGTATGGACATTTTAACTATGTTTATTCTTCCAATCCATGTGCAAGGAATGTTTTTCCATCTCTTTATGTCATCGCCTATTTCTTTCAAGAAAGTCTTGTAGTTTTCATTGTATAGATCCTTCACTTCCTTGGTTAAGTTTATCCCAAGGTATTTTATTCTTTTCGTTGCGATTGTGAATGGGATAGAGTTCTTGAGTTCTTTTTCTGTTAGTTTATTGTTAGTGTATAGAAATGCTACTGATTTATGCACGTTAATTTTATACCCTGCTACTTTGCTGTAGTTGTTGATTATTTCTAATAGTTTTTCTGTGGATTCTTTGGGGTTTTCTATGTATAAGATCATGTCGTCTGCAAACAACGAGAGTTTTACTTCTTCGTTACCTATTTGGATTCCTTTTATTTCTTTTTCCTGCCGAATTGCTCTGGCCAGCACCTCCAGAACTATGTTGAATAGGAGTGGTGAAAGTGGGCACCCTTGTCTTGTTCCTGTCCTCAGAGGGATGGCTTTCAGCTTTTGTCCATTGAGTATGATGTTGGCTGTGGGTCTATCATATATGGCCTTTATTATGTTGAGGTACTTTCCTTCTATACCCATTTTACTGAGGGTTTTTATCATAAATGGGTGTTGGATCTTGTCGAATGCTTTCTCTGCATCTATTGAGATGATCATGTGGTTTTTGGTTTTCATTTTGTTGATGTAGTGTATCACGTTGATTGACTTGCGGATGTTGAACCATCCCTGTGTCCCTGGTATAAATCCCACTTGATCATGGTGTATAATCTTTTTGATGTATTGCTGTAATCGGTTAGCCAAAATTTTGTTGAGGATTTTTGCATCTATGTTCATCAGTGATATCGGCCTGTAGTTCTCCTTCTTTGTGTTGTCCTTGTCAGGTTTGGGGATCAGAGTGATGTTGGCTTCATAGAATGTGTTAGGGAGTTCTCCATCTTTCTCAATTTTCTGGAACAGTTTGAGGAGAATAGGTATTAAGTCTTCTTTGAATGTTTGGTAGAATTCTCCAGAGAAGCCGTCTGGTCCTGGACTCTTATTTTTGGGGAGGTTTTTGATTACCGTTTCTATTTCCTTACTTGTGATTGGTCTATTCAGATTCTCCATTTCTTCCTGATTCAGTTTGGGGAGATTGTAGGAGTCTAGGAATTTGTCCATTTCTTCCAGGTTGTTCAATTTGTTGGCATATAGTTTTTCATAGTATTCTCTTATGATCTCTTGTATTTCATTGGTATCTGTTGTGATTTCTCCTCTGTCATTCCTGATTTTATTAATTTGCGATTTCTCTCTTCTTTTCTTGGTGAGTCTGGCTAGGGGTTTGTCAATTTTGTTAATTCTTTCGAAGAACCAACTCTTTGTTTCATTGATCCTTTCTATTGTCTTTTTTGTTTCAATATCGTTTATTTCTGCTCTTATTTTTATTATTTCCCTCCTTCTACTGACTCTGGGCCTTGTTTGTTCTTCTTTTTCTAGTTCTGTTAGGTGTCGTTTGAGGTTGCTTACGTGAGCTTTTTCTTGTTTAGTGAGGTGAGCCTGTATTGCGATGAATTTCCCTCTTAGGACTGCTTTTGCTGCATCCCAAATGATTTGGTATGTCGTGTTCTCATTTTCATTTGTCTCCAGATAATATTTGATTTCTTCTTTAATTTCTTCAATGATCCATTGTTTGTTGAGAAGCGTGTTGTTTAGTCTCCACATTTTTGCACCTTTCTCTGCTTTTTTCTTGTAGTTGATTTCTAGTTTAATAGCGTTATGATCAGAAAAGATGCTTGATATTATTTCAACTCTCTTGTATTTATTGATGTTTGCTTTGGTTCCCAAAATATGGTCAATCCTTGAGAATGTTCCATGTGCACTTGAGAAGAATGTGTAACCTGCTGTTTTTGGATGAAGTGTTCTATATATATCTATTAAGTCCATCTGGTCTAATTTTTCATTTAATTCTATTATTTCCTTGTTGATTTTCTGTCTGGATGTTCTGTCCATTGGTGTTAATGGTGTGTTGAGGTCCCCTACTATTATTGTATTGTTGTTGATGTCTTCTTTTAGTTCTATTAAGAGTTGCTTTACAAATTTTGGTGCTCCTGTGTTGGGTGCGTATATATTTATAAGTGTTATGTCTTCTTGGTGGAGAGTCCCTTTTATCATTATATACTGTCCCTCTTTGTCTTTCTTTATCTGTTTTGCTTTGAAATCTACCTTGTCTGATATTAGTATAGCGACACCTGCTTTCTTTTGTTCATTATTAGCTTGGAGTATTGTTCTCCATCCCTTCACTCTGAGTCTGTGTTTGTCTTTGGGGCTGAGGTGTGTTTCCTGGAGGCAGCATATTGTTGGATCTTGTTCTTTGATCCATCCTGCCACTCTGTGTCTTTTGATTGGGGAGTTCAATCCATTTACATTTAGAGTGATTA